>NC_040915.2:11495662-12120662 GCF_004126475.2 Phyllostomus discolor | reverse complement strand
TGTGCGGTTGCTGGGGGTCATGGCCTGCAACCCAGGCATGTACCCTGACTGGGAATCGAACCTGTGACACGTTGGTTCGCAGCCCGCACTCAGTCCACTGAGCTACGCCAGCCAGGGCTTAAAGTAAAAATCTTTAAAAAATAAAAAAGATAATTACTCTGGAAATTCCAGGGGTTTTAGGAACTCTGTGCCAGGAATCAGGGACGAAGATCAGATATACTTTTTATTATGCCACAGGCTGCTATTGAGTTGTACTAAGGGGTCAAGCTTCCAGTGCTTTCTGTCACCTCCCCAGCTCTGTGGGTGGGAGTTAGGTGACCTTCCCTTTCACCCCTAGTGTGGAGGGATCTTCATTAGGAGTCATCTCATTCCCCAGGATGGTTCACAAGAGTATGACTTGCTTCTGTCCCTTCCTTCACTCACAGGTGCACCCTCTCCCCCCCACCCCTCTCCTGTGCAGGCCCATGAGCAGTGGGTATTCATACCTAAGCTCCTGTAGCTCATCAGAGTGGTGCAGTGGGACTTCTTGGCTGCCACCAGGAGGTAATAGCCTGAGGGAAGGGTACAGGATGGGGTCTCTGTTGCATGATCTTTCACCCTGGCTCAAGTGCAGTGGTGGAAATGTGGAGCAGGAGCTGGGCAGAGGTAACAGCATGGTTTTTGTGTGCTGTGGGGTAGTCTTTCTCCTCTCTTGAACACAAGTTGCTATCTCCAGCAATTTTTTAGGATTAAGTGTTCAACAGGAATTATCTTTGGTGCTACCTCTTTCTGCACAATGCTTTCTTCCCGAACTTTGAAGCCTTTCAGGTCTCCTGGGGATTTCCCAAGAACTTCATTTGTTCCTCTTCTCTTATACTTTTGGCCCATTTTCCTCATTATTGCCACCTTCCCAGCCTTTGTTCAGCATTCTCCACTCTGAGCATCTCCTTTGCTCCTTGGTAATATGAGTTAGTCAGGGGGAATTCCTGGGGTATAGCAGGATGCCAGGCCTCTTGAGGCCTGTAGGAGCAATTTCTGAGGCTCCAAATTATCCTTTATTGGGGGACAAAAGGATGGAAGGCATGAAGGTACCAGAGGGTTCCATGAGGACAGTTTAGATCTCTTCATTTCAGAGAGACCTCCTTTCCCATATGTAGAGTTCTCCCAGGATGGCTGACCACTGTCCCATAGCAGCCAAATCCCACAGCCCCTCTAGGGGAACAGGTGGAGGCCAGGGCAGGAAGGCTGTGACCTCCATGGCAGCCATTGCCAAGGCTGAGGCCACTTTGAGACTAGCTGGCTTAGCTCTGTGCTGGCACCTGAGCATCTCTGCCTGGGCTTTAGTCTTCATTACATGGATGTGGCAGGCCAGGGTCCAGTTTGCAATCTGTGGACTTGGGTGGTAATGGAGAGCACCTGTTGGCCGTCCTCTTTCTAATAAGCATTTGTATGCTTAATGCTCACCCTGGGCCCCTATCGTCTTCTTCCTTTGCTTCCCCCATCCACCTGTTCTCTCTGAGGTTTAATAAAAAACGTTTAGCAGAGCAGAGTGGCATAGTCTTAGCTCTCAAAGATCAGATACTCAAACTGACTGAAATAAAAAACTTAGACTGGAGTAGGGATAATGGAAAACTAGCTGCCAAAACCAGTTCCAGCCCTCATGCCCAGGGCTTGGCTTTAGTTCCGACAATCTGTGTAGCCCTGATTTCCCTTCTTCCTCTAATATCGGCCTCACCCTGCTGGCTAAGACTGCCCAAGCTATATCCAAGGTTGGATTTAGCCAGGCTTGGGAATAGCTCTCAAGGGCTGGCCTAGAGCTGGAATGAGAGGCGCTTTTCTAGAACCTGATCCATTTTTATTTTTGGCACATCACTGGAGGTATGAACTAACCAGTAACTTAAGAGGAGATAATATTTGACTAGGTAGAGAAGAGGACAGGCAGGAAACGTGAGTGGAAGGGGGATGACATGAATAGAGATGTAAAAGGGAGAGTGTATCTACCTGGTTGGAGAGGCAGGAATCTGTAGGGGAATAATGGGATGGTGGTGGTGGGAAGCTTACGGGAGCAATGGGAGGGAGGGAGGGGAGATAAAGGGGAGAATTGACAAGGCAAGTAGATCTAAAGATGTGAAAGTAAGTTTAATCTCTGAGTGAATAGTTTGAGTTCAGTCAGGGTCTGTGCTGTGAATGGATGATTAAATGAAGAAGGATGATATAAACTACTGGGTTTGAGAATAGTAGAAAAAGAGAACCAAAATGGTAATTTTAGAGCTAGCCATATAAAAAAACTTGTTTATTTCATATTTTGCACATTTGTTGAACTCCTATAATGCTTGATTCAGGAGATACCGTGGTGGGACTTGATAGAGGCTTGTCTGCATGGGCTCATGGTGTAGGAGGACCCCCAAACAGGAATGTAGGTCTGTGAGAGCACAAAGGAGGGCTCTGATGGAAAGATTGCCCAGAGGCAGGGTCATTGAAGCTGAGTAGAAAGAGCTTTCGTGTATGCTGGAAAGCAGAGGGGCAACGAACCAGTGTTGACAGATTTGAAATCCCAGAGAGGAGATCACTGGTGAGGCAAAGTTGTTTACGTGGCAGATGGAAAGTCTTGGCCTTGTGAGTATGATAAGCCTTGGAAATTAGAAGCAGAGGCTAGAAGAAAACAAGGAAAAGTGGGAAAGATATAAAGGGAAATTAAGGAAGCTTCCATTAGATGTCTTCAGTTTTCTGAGCCACACCAAGGGTGAGATGAAAGAGAAGTATTTGAAAGAGAATACCTTCACCTTGTATGATGAAAGAGAAGTATTTGATTGAGTGCTTGAGGAATGGAGAGGTTAAGTAACACCCCTGTGAGGAAGGTGCTTAGACATTCACAAGGTTAGAACTAAGCATTGCCCAGCATTAGGAAAGGCCCAGTTGACCTCTGACATCCTGACTTGGCCAGGATCAGTGGCTTTGGTGACTTTCTAGAGCAACCTGAGCCCTGGACAGTGGATGGCTGGAGCATGAGGAATGATGGACAGATCATTAAGGGATTTTCTTTGGGGGTTGGTGAGCAAAACCTTTGTCTGGCTTATGGGGCAAGCTAGAGGGCTTTACTGGAAATTCCTCTGAATCAGCTCCAACCTTTCCTCTTCTGAAACAGGCAACATCAAGACTCTTGGAGGCCCCTGGCAATGCCCAAGGTCACAGGAGAGGTGGCACCCCACTGGCCACTGATCTTCTAGGCAGGTCTAAAAAGAACCTGAACGAATCACATTCTTGTGTGCAGTGGGCTCTTTTGTAAGCCTTTTGTTGCTTGTGCTCTCTAATCAGGCTGATTGTATTTTTGTTCATGGTAGGATTTTGTTTTGTTACTGTTCATAAACTAATAGGTTGTTGATCTTGCCTTATTTCCCATAAATGTTGGTTTGGGCAAACAAAGATTGAGTTGTATTTAATTTATTTAACTCCAGAATAATCGGTTTCTGGTTTGTGTAATGCAGTTGTTTAAGAGGAGAGAATCATTTCTTTGGATTAAAAAGTTTTCAGATTTGATTATCTGTGGCCATAATTAGTTTATCTGGGGAGAGGTGAGTTTTAATGGAATAGTAATATGATGTACTTGTAAAATTTTTTTTTTTTTTTTTTTGCTTAGGAAAAAAGAAAACTCTTTCTGTCCCCAACCCAGTAGTCTCCTAAAAGTTGCATAAACAGCATTTTGTTAATCTCTGTTCTTTATCCTGATTTTGGCAAGCCAGGCTTTTGGACAGAGGGTGAAGAGGTTGTCCAGTATTTCATGGCCAAGAATGACTGACTGAGGCAGAATAGGGCCCAGGAATTCTAGTCTAGCTGTTGGAGAAGGGAGGAGAAGTAACATTTTTGGGGGGAAAGCCCCTCATGCTTGGTCCTTTGTGTACATTATTTAAGGAGGCTTCAAGGTGCTCCACAAAGGAGTAAGTTACTTCCTCACACGGTCTGTTTTGGAGCCCATGTTTGATCAGTGAATGAGCCTTAGGTCCCATTGCTTTTCCTAGGATTCCCTTTCCTCTGAAGATAGAAACTGCAGGATCGTTAATTGAAAGCAATATTTGAGGTCTATGTGGGGACAAAATTCTGTGAATTGTGGGGAAAATTATTCAAGAGGTTTCAGAGTTACTCAAGTTTTCCCATCTTATTTCCTAGGTTAGATCATAGGGATAGATCCAGATTCTTCTAAACACTGTGGAGTAAGTAGCCCTGTGTACAGTGTAATTTGAGGGTTATATACTGGTTTCAGATTCCCACTGGGTTACACAGCAGATGGAGAGGCTGGAGGAATTGTTTTCTAAATACCATTAGCATTTTAACCTCCAGTATTTGATCCATGGCTAGCTAAAGGTGCCTTGGAGTTAGGTATAGTAGATTTCAAAGGGAAGGAGCATTTTCTTGCACACACATGTCAGTAATAGGGGTAGCCAGATGAAATATTTGATTTACAGGAGTCCATGTTAGTGATAGGGTTGAGGGGTACATTTGAGAGGTGAAGGGAAATGGGGAAAAGTAAGAGACAAATCAAAAGAAGGCCTAGTCTTTTCACCTAGTTGCTGGTATTATCTAACACTGTTCATGCATGTCAGTGAAATTCTTGGTTCTATAGTGACTCATTTTGAACAAAATGTCCTCTCTCACTCTCTTGCTCCTCCCCCCCCTTCTCATTTTTACTCTCTCAGCTCTTCTGCCTTGCTATCTGCACTCTTGTCTTCTTTCCTCCTTTTCTATAGTGGATTCTACCTGCAGCTGAGTGGCAGCTGGCAGGGATGGAGAGACATGGAGGTATATAGTTGGGGGAATATTTTCTTGATTCTGCCAGCATCAGAGAAATACTTCCAAGCCAGTCCTTTCAGCCACATATTTTGCTGATCAGTTAGAACAAGAGGAAAAACACATTAGCATTGCCAGAGAAAGGATTTGAGGAAAATCAAGTCTGTGGAACTGAGTGATCTAAAGTCATAAGCATTAAAAACAAATCCTGGAGTGCAGCTGGGGTTTTCCCGGCCTGTCTCCCATAGCCCTGTCCCTTGACACACCCTCCCCACTGTGCTGCACGAATGGGTTGTATCTTTGCCAATGAGCCTAATGCTGAAGAGGAGGAACCAGCTTGTGCTGCCTGTCGTTGAGCACTTCTGGGCATGACATGGGAAGAAGTAACTGCAGAAGGGTGTATGTGTTCATTTTGCATCCCTCTCTTCCCCTCCCCTTGACCTGTGACCACAATGTCTCAGTATACTTGGAACTTCCTTGGAAGAGAGTTCTTTTGAGTTGAACACACCTACTTACTTGCTCATATATTTCCCATCTGCCTGGTACTAGTTGGGAGTGAAGTCTCAGGAGAACAATGACCTCTTCTTTGTCCTTAGGCTAGGAAGGTGTCACCAAGAGAAAGAATTTATGGTTGTATAGGTACAACTTAGAAATTAAAGTGGATTAGTTTGCCTCCTTTGAAAAAAAGATAAAATCCTAGAATGCCCTTTCTTCAAAGAACCGTGTCCTTCAGAGGGGATTGATGGAGGGCAGAATCCAGGCTGTATTTTGGCATCTAGCTGTCACAGTGACATGACAATACAGACAATAGAGTATTGTAGTCAGTTCATCTGGGTTCACAGCTCAGCTCTGTCTTTTACATACAGGTGGGTAGCCTTGATCAAGTTACTTAGTACCACTAAGGTTTAATGAAATATCCTATAATGAAATATCACCTGCAAAATAATAACAATACTTACTTCAGAGGGTTGTTTTAAGTAGTAAATAAGGTGTTTGAAGTGTTTAGTGTCAGATGCATAGTACCCAATAAATGTTAGCTTTTTAAAAAATATATTTTATTGATTATGCTATTACAGTTGTCCCATTTCCCCTCCTTTATTCCTGTCCACCCTGTCCACCCCCTCCCACCCACATTTCCCTCCTTTAGTTCATGTCTATAGGTCGTACATATAAGTTCTTTGGCTTCTACATTTCCTATACTATTCTTAGCCTCCCCCCTGCCTATCTTCTACCTACCATTGATGCTACTTATTCTCTGTACCTTTTCCCCATCTCTCCCTATCTCAATCCCCCACTGATAAAACCCTGCATATGATCTCCATTTCTGTGATTCTGTTCCTGTTCTAGTTGTTGGCTTAGGGTGTTCTGTTTTTTTTTTTTTTTTTAAGTTTTTGTTGTTAATAGTTGTGAGTTTGTTATTTTACTGTTCATATTTTTGATCTTTTTCTTAGATTTAACGTTTGATATAATAAGGGCTTGGTGATGATGAACTCCTTTAACTTAACCTTATCTGGGAAGCACTTTATCTGTCCTTCCATTCTAAATGATAGCTTTGCTGGATAGAGTCATCTTACATATAGGTCCTTGGCCTTTCATGACTTCAAATACTTGTTACCTGCGAGGTTACTTTTGAGAAATCAGCTAATAGTCTTATGGGAACTCCTTTGTAGGTAACTGTCTCCTTTTCTCTTGCTGCTTTTAAGATTATCTCCTTATCTTTAACCTTGGGTAATGTAATTATGATGTGCCCTGGTATATGCTTCCTTAGGCTCAACTTCTTTGGGACTCTCTGAGCTTCCTGGACTTCCTGAAAGTCTGTTTCCTTTGCCAGATTGGGTAAGTTCTCCTTCATTACATTTTCAGATAAGTTTTCAACTTCTTGCTCTTCCTCTTCTCCTTCTGGCGCCCGTATGATTTGGATGTTGGAATGTTTAAGGTTGTCCAGGAGGTTCCTAAGCCTCTCCTTATTTTTTTGAATTCTTGTTTCTTCATTCTGTTCTGGTTGAATATTTATTCTTCCTTCTACTCCAGATCATTGATTTGAGTCCTGGTTTCCTTCCTGTCACTGTTGGTGTCCTGTACATTTTCCTTTATTTCACTTTTCATAGCCTTCATTTTTCCTCTAATTTGTGACCGTGTTCAACCAATTCTGTGAGCATCTTGACTACCAGTGTTTTGAACTGTGCATCTGATAGGTTGGCTATCTCTTTGTCACTTAGTTGTACTCTTTCTGGACCTTTGATCTGTTCTGTCATTTGGGCCATTTTTTTTTGTCTTGACACACTTGTTATGTAGTGAGGAGAGGAGCCTTATGTGTTCACCTGGGCAGGGCAACCCACGTTGCTGTGTTGTGATGCTGTATGTGGGGGAGGGGTCCGAGAGGGAACAGTAAGGCCAGTTTACAGTTACTTCCCCCGCTACCCTCAATCAAATTGGGCCCTTCAGGTGCTGATTCCCAGGTGGGTGGGCTTGTGTACTTTCTAGGACCCTGTGGGTCTCTCCCATGAACTCTTCTGTGAGGCTGGGAGATTCTCCCACTGCAGCCCATAGGTGTTTTCAATCAGTGGTTTGAGACTTTATTTCACTACACTGGAACCCTGGGTTGTGTGGTCTGTCTTGCTCCCCAGTTGTTCCTACTGGTTTATCTGCACATAAATGTGGGAGTGCCTGGTCTGCCAGCCGCTGCCTCACCCACCCAGGTCCTCCAGCCGCTGCCTTGCCATGAGTCCTCTATGCCCTGGCTGCCCATCTCTGCCCCTCTCACCGGTCTGGATGAATGTTTCTTCTTTAACTCCTTGGTTGTTGGATTTCCGTACAGTTCAATTTTCTGTCAGTTCTGTGTGTGTGCTTTTTTTTAAATTTGTTGTTGTCCTTTTGGTTGGGTGAGGAGGCATAGTATGTCTACTTATGCCTCCATCTTGGCCGGAAGTCAATGTTAGCTGCTATTGTTTCTGTTGTAGTAAAAATGAATGGATATCAGGCAAACCTAAACTGAGGTATGATCTAAAAACATAACTGACCAGTACTCTTCAAGTATGTCCAAGTCAAGAAAGAAAAAGACTAAGGAGCTATCACAGGTTGAAGGAGACTAAGGAAATGTGACAACTAAATGTAGTGTAGTATCCTAGGTTCAATTCTGGAACAGAAAAAAGAATACTAAAGGAAAAACTAGTGAAATCTGAATAAAGTGTTTAGTTTAGTTATTACTATTGTACCAACAATTAATTTCTTAGTTTTTACAATTATTTTTTTGGTTACATAAGATCAGGGGGAGCTTGGTGAAGGGTATATGGAAACTCTATAGTCTTTTCTCTAAGTCTAAAATTATTTCAAGATAAAAAATTAAAACAAAGTAAGTGAATGTCCAAGTGACCTGTTAGATAAAGGAGAAACTGACCAGGGTGGAGCCAGGCATAGCAGATCACAGCTGCCTCTGTCTCACCTTCTGTATCAGAGAGAGGGCTCTTACTAAGGGGCCCTAAGGCCTGCCTCGTTAGCCCCTGTACATCTGCTGCATCCTGAGTTCTAGGAAGATAATTGGTCAGGTAACTACACAGGCACACAGCCCAGGTCTAACCCCTGCCATAGAGGGGCAGAGGAGGTCACCCATTTGGCATTAGAACTGTGCAAGGCTGAACGGTCAGGGCACTTGTCTCTGTTCCTTGGAAAATAAATGAATTCTGTCTATTTTAGCTCTCTAAGCACCAATTACTATGGCACTATGTTTGCAGATTGTAATGCCTACCTGTCTGCTCATACTCACTGTTTGATCATCCAGAAGAGAGGAAAGTAAGTTCAAACACAGCTCTGCAATAATTTATTTTCTTTCCTGTTTTAAGTGCCTTGCTCTTGCACAAAGCTGGTATTTTGCTTGTTCTTCTTGGGTGCAGAAGGTACATTTGCTTTTCTTATGAGTGATGTGGCCATCCCTGTCATGCTAATAGCAAGGTTTGTAGAAGAAAGTCATTATTATCATTGGGAGAATGTGAATCTTGGAGCTTTTATTTTTACATTGAAGGCAGCTGTCAAGGGGGTCTGGAAAGTATGAAGTCTTTCATTCCAGTACACAACTTCCTCACACGTATTTACTCTTGGAAACCCATATTTTTTAAGTTAAAAAAATCAATGCTAAAAAATGTTCTTTGTATTCTAACTCAGTGACTAGGTGTACTGCTTTTTGGTATTGATTTACAAACTTTATTGTCAGACCCTTGGGATGTGTGTGGATTACTCAATAGTGTGACAAATGCCTGGGCTCTGAATTATGTATAGTATTACAGGGAGTTCATAAGCCATATTTCTCTATAGGTTATTTTAGGTATAAGACTGGTGAACTGTCATTTCTCTTTTAGTCACATGTGACTAAAAGGAAAAGGAGAGGAATGGTGGTGTGAGGCAGAAGTGTTTGGCTCAAGGTTGATCAGCAAACTACCTTTGAGGGGTTGTGAATGCAAAGGCTTGACGTGGACAGTCCTTGGGTATTGATTGGGAGGACTGGGAGCACTGGGGCTAGAGGAGAGAGACTCTGCTTCATATCACACTTTTGCTGTGTCTGCTCAGGTTAGAGTCCCAGTGGAAGGATGCATCTAAATAAAGCCTCTCCTGGGGCTTTATTTAGTCAAATAACAAGTGGCTTGAGACCAGAGAGTCCTACACCCTAAGAGGGCCTTCCACACTCCTTGCCTCCTCCCCCACCAGCCACTTGTGCTGATGGATGTGCAAACCCTTTACAGACGGTTTGGCACTGCTCGGCTTGTGGAGCTCATCTGTCTCTTTTGAATGAGCAACTTTATGTTTACAGCTCCGTTTCCCCTGCACAGAGAGAAATTGCTTCTGCCTTCTGAGGCAAATGTTTATCTTCCCTAGGGAAAGACACTGTTCTTTGGGGGTAATATCTGCTAGTCCAACCCCACCCCTTGTGGGAGCATAAGCCTCTGCTTAAGGGTGGACTGGAGGAGTTAGCCATTGGAGCATGCACAGTTGCTACTGGGGCAGCCATCTGCCAGTTTCTCGGCTCATAGCCTGCCTCTGCCGACTGGCTGTCGGAAGTGTCTCACTCCTGGGCCTGCATGCATTATGCACAGCCTATTCCTTAAATGAGCTTTCTAAGTGTATATAGCTCCTTTCTACCCTGTTCTGGTATGGTCTGCCTCAGGGCACCATTCAGAATTTCCCCTAATTATGCTGGAGCTCAGCTTCTTAGTGTCTAGCATTTAGAGTTTCCGGTAATAGCTGAGTTTTTTGTTTGTTTGTTTGGATAGAGTTTTAAAATTGCAGTGAGGAGTTGATTTATGGTTATAGGAATATTTGTTTCTCATAGGGAAATTATCAATACTGAGATGATATAGTTTCATGGCAGTGCTATTTTAAACTCTATCAAAGCCACAGTCTAGCCTTCCTAGCTTCTTCTAGAGTGGACCCTTTGTAATTTTAGGAGGCTGTTTTAGTATTAGAATGAAAGCTGTGTTTCCAGTTGTAGACCACCACCTTCCCGGCATATTGTCTCTTCCTCCCCACCTTCCCTTCCTGAGATGTGGTTTTTTTCACATGATGCTTAGAAAAAGGAGATTCTTAATGTGACTTAATCCTCAGCCACAGATCTAGGGTTCTTGCCTTCCAGTAAATTTCGGCAGGCAGGCTATGTGCATAAAGAGCATGCCATGCCTCCCTATCCCTGCATCGCTTCCTTACTTCCTTGTATATACCTCTTGGGTAGAGTCTGCGGTGTCCAGCTTCTTATCTCTTTTTTTTCCTTTCAAGAAACCCCTGCTTCTCCTATAGGGCTATCCTTTAATATCTATGAGATACAGAGAACAGTCACTCAACATTCCAGGGATCTCATAGAGAGACCTATGGGAAGAACTCAAGTCCTTCGGTTTTTGATTGCTATGTGGTTACCACTGTGTTGAGTACAATGAAAACAGCTTAAGCACTAGAGCCCGTGTAGGAATCCATTTGAATAAGAAGGTAGGAGGTCCCACCCTTCTACTCAGAGGTGTCTTTGTGTCTATCATTAGAGTGTTGACCTAAGTCATTTAGGCCTCCCGACTAGTGCCAGTGAAGCTGAGAGGTTGTTTTTGAGATTGAGTTACTGATGACATTGGGGGGAGGGAAAGGGAAAAAGGAACATTGGGTTCTAGAAAATCCTCAGCTATGAGGACTTGGTTAAACTTTGTCTTCTTCTCACCTATCTCTAGATAAGTCAAAAGAACCTAAGATAACAGAGTGGAGGGCAAAATGACATTTTGGGGGACCAGAAACAAATCTATGGCACAGAGAGAGAATGCTGCTCACCCACCAACAAGAACCTGTTAGAACAAGAGAAAGGAGTCCCCTCCTCAGCCTGGCCATCCAGGGAAACCCATGCCAGGCCCTCTGTTGGCACAGTCTAGGAGGGAGTGGTGAGCCCCTCAGAGACTGCTCCTTAGGCATTGTTGCTACTGAGTCTCCTGTTCCCCTCTTCACACAGGGAGACAGCCACAGGAAAGCAAAGGGTCCTGAGTTACTTGGCTCCTGTAGCAAGGATACTGACCACATGAGGAGAGACTTAGGGCAAGTCTGGACCAGACCAGAAGTGTCTTCTTTTTACCCTAACCAAAGGGAAGTGCTTGTTTTAGGAATAGTCTCCTCATCCCCGAGTCTGTGTAGGTGTGTCTGTAGCTGAGCCTCTCCTTTCTAGTCTGATCTTTTTGGGCTTTTCCCCATCTTGGGCCTCAGCAAACTGACCTGCTGGCAGATTCTGGAGCCTTCCAAGGCCTGCAGCACATAGGGTTTAGCAATCACAAAATCAGTCTTAGGGTTGCATTTACTGCGTGACCTTTGATATTACCTTCCCCATAGTCTATAAGTGCCCCACAGGGGCCTCTTCAAGGGTCTTGGCTTCCCTTGAACTTTATGCCTACTCCAAATTGCACATACATTTCTGCGTTGTTGTTTTTTTAAAATTTTAAACATGGTTGTTGATGGATTGGAGTAATGGAGTGTAGGTTTGCTTTTCTCTGCACTGTAAGTGCGGTGCTGCTAATGTCATTCTCCACGCTTCGTCTCTGAGATGAGCAGGGTCCTCTGTGCCCAGGTTTAGTATTGCTGTGTTGCTGGACTCTCCTGGCAAAAATTAGGCTAATGTCTCCAATGACTGCATTAGCTACTGAAATGAGGTTCTAAATTGAAGGCACAACACCAAGTCTCTCTCCAAGGTATCGCCTTCTTCTGGCTTTTATTATTCAAATTCATTCTCTCAGTGATTCTCTGCAGACTGACTGGTACACAGGTTCAGTGCAGTGCATTGTACTAGCTGAAAGGCAAGATCGCCTTTTAAGAGGGAGGAGAAAGGAAAGGGGGAAAAAAGCAAAAGATGAATGCTGTGGTACAGAGTCAGCAGCTTGTCTGTTCTAAGAACTACTTGGCTGGTCTGTGCAATGCCTAGAGGTAGGAGAGGAAGGGACCAGACCTGGGATGGGGTGGAAGGGATGGCATGGGGGTTGGGTGATGTCAGTGCATTAGTGGCATTTGTGCCTTATAAGTTCAAGACACTTCCTCCTTCCTTTTCATGTTTAGTGAGCACTTAAATAAATATATGCCTTACAGGGTGCTGAGAAAACCTGGGTGAGAAACCAAAGACAAACACACTAGGATCTTCCCTTCAGGAAGATGATAGTCTCATTTTTTTTTAGTAGTTATTATTTAAAACCCTAATGCAACGATGATCATTGATTTTGGAGAGAGGAGGAGTATGCCGGGGGGGAGAGAGAGAAACAATGATATGAGAAACATTGATCTGTTGCCTCTTGTATGTGCCCCAGGGATCAAACCCACAACCTAGGTATGTGTCCTGACTGGGGATCAAACCCGCAACCTTTTGGTGCACCAACTGACTGAGGATCCAGGTGACTGAGCCACCCAGCCTGAGAGAAGCTGTTAGTCTCACAGTTTCACTGGTTTCCTCTCTGTCTTGAATGTGTGGGTGAGGAGATTGAGGGGACAGGTTTAGGCTTATGATTTTTGCATTTTATATCAGAATTAGGAGGCTGGTAACAGTTAGATGCTTAGAGAGCTGAGAATTTGGCTCTTACATATTTGTTAAAAAATTTTTCTTTCCAGCTGACAAAGTAATGTTTTTAAAGCAGGAAACTTGGAAACACAAAAAAAACACAAAGGGAAACAACAACAAAAATCACCCTTATTCCACTCTCCAGGTGTAAAGATAACATCATGACTTACCTTCCTCCAGTTGTTTTTACAGAAGTGCTGTCATTCTGTGTGTGGTATTTTGAGGCACTTACTTTCCCTTTAGAAACTGGGGGCCCTGACCGGTGTGGCTCAATGGAGTGGGTGTTGACCTACAAACTGAAAGGTTGCTGGTTTGATTCCCAGTCAGGGCACATGCCTGGGTTGCAGGCCAGGTCTCCAGTTGGGGCCGTGAGAGAGGCAGTCACACAGTGATATTTCTCTCACACATTGATGTTTCTCTTTGTCTTTCTCCTTTCCTTCCCCTCTCTCTAAAATAAACAAATCTTTAAAAAAAACCTGAGAGCTAAATTTTGCAGTTTTGAAAGTTTAGAGCCTCTAGCACATATTTAGGTGTGCAGTGAACATTTTCCAGGTGCTGGTCTTTTTCAATTGTATGAATATACCAAATTATGCTTAATTGATTATTACTGTTGTATATTTAGGTGGTTTCCAGTTTTTTGTTGTTATAAATAATTCTATAGTGGACACCCACATATATATCTGTGTGGGTATATATATGTATGTATACACACACACACACTGTGTGTATATATATATATATATATATATATATATATATATATATATATATATTTTGTGCTCTCTGTGTTCTTAGAAGAGATTCTCCAAAGAAGTACTTGCCTTTTGTGATTCTTTTGCCCAGCGTCTCAGCTGGAACAACCTCTTGTCTGGGCTGTTAAGATAACACCATGGTTTTGGGTATCTCTCAAACCTGTTCTGCATCACACATCAGATGCCCTGGGATTTCCTTCTCTCTGGTTCCTGGGTACTTTTCTCTTGACCAGGTAATAGCTGGCTCCAGGGAAGACTGGGTATAAAACACAGGACACACGTTCTCATTTTTTTTTTTTTTGCCAAGACTATAGGATCCCCAGGGACAGAAACATTGTCATCTACCTCTTTGATGGAAGCAGATACTGAGTGTCTGCCCACCTGTGTCCAGCCCAGTGTCAGATAAGGGACGAACACAAAACAAGTCCCTACTCTCAAGGAACTTACTGATTGATTGGCTAATGGGATTGATTGACGTAAAACAATTCACACACATTTATTGAGCACTTGCTATATGGTGGGTACATGTGCCAGGTTGTTAGGGGAATAGAAAAGAATGATACTATTTTTCTTAAAGGAAGCTGCAGTACATATAAGAGCTATATAGAGGTAAAGCTAATTAGACATATAGATCAATAAGTGATAAATATCTAATTGTACAGATAGCAGGTGTTATAGAAATAATTCAGAGATTGACCACTTTGGAGAGGAAAGTCATTCATTATGAGTTGGAATAGTTAGATAAAACTTAGAAGCTAGAACACTAATTGGTGCTCATAAAAGAGCTGGCATTTGATGAGGTGGAGTAGGAAGGTTTTCTAGGTGGGAGGAACAGCTTACAAAGGGATGGTGGCAATAATGACTGTCTTATGTTGAAGACCAGTTGCACGGCAGCACAGGAACAGATTGTGGGTGGGAATTTTAGAGAGGTGAGTGAGAAATAACGTTGCCTACTGAGGGACCTGAGGCTTATGGGCTAAAGAGCAGTACTAGGTACTAGCAGATGGGAAAAAACTTGCTAATTTGTTTCTTATTAAAGGCAGGTCTCTTAGTGACAGGGTATCCCCAGGCTTATCCTTGGCCTCTATTCTTCTCTATTGACACTTATGTCCTTGGTTATCTCATCTAGCCTCATGGCTTTACCTTTCATCTGTGTGCTGATGATGGCCAGATTTTTTTTTAAATCCTTACTGAAGGATATGTTTTTTATTGATTAGAGAGAGAGAGAGAGAGAGACTGAGGCTGATTGGTTGCCTCCCATATGCATCCTGACTAGGGATTCAAGCCAAAACCTCAGTATGTGCCTCACCAGGGATTGAACCTGCAACCTTTTGGTGTACAGGACCATGTTCTAACTGACTGAGCCACTGGCCAGGGTTTTTTTTTTTTTTCCTTTTTTAAATCTCCAGCCCACACTTCACTGAATTCCAGGCCCACCTATCCATCTTTCTGCCTATGGGATACTTCTCTGTGGATGTTTAATAGGCATCTCAAACTTACATGTCTAAAACTGAGCTCCTGTAACCTTCATCTCAGTTAATGGCAACTCTCTCCTTTCCATTACTCAGGCCAAAATCCTCATAGCCATTTTTGACTCCTTTTTTTGTCTCCTACCCACATCCTATCTGACAGTATAACTTACAGCTCTATCTTCAGAATATATTTGGGTTCTTACCACTTTTCATTACCCCTGTGGCCAGTGTACCCCATTATCTTTCACCTGGATAATTTTTTTTCATTTTCACTAATAACTTTATCAACTTGGATATTTTATGCCGACTATCTCCCACTATTGGCTTCCAGTGAGTAGAGGCCAGGGGTGCTGCTAAACATCTTCCAATGCATAAGACAGCACCATGACAAAAATTATTTGGCCAAAATTTCAATAGTACCAAGAAAATTTGCAAACCACCTTTGACACATTCAGTCAGTCACAGCACCTTTTCCATACACTGCACAGATCTTTCTTTGCATTTTAGTTGTGTTTTTGCCTTTCTTAATAAAGCATAATATGCCAAAAATGTTGCATATTTTTTCTGTCTTTAATATTAAAATGGCTGCACAAAAATTCACCAATTTTGATAAGCTGTTTAAAAATCAGTGTTTAAGTATATTTTATTGATTATGCTATTACAGTTGTCTCAGTTTATTTCTCCCCTTTATCTCCTGTCCTCCTTGCACCTCCCTACCCTCCAGCATTCTCCGCCCACTCCTAGTTCATGTTCATGGGTTGTACATATAAGTTCTTTGGCTTCTCTGTTTCCTATACTATTCTTAACTTCCCCTTGTTTATTTATGCCTACCAATTATACTTCTTATTCTCTGTACTTTTCCTCCCATTCTCACCTTCCCCCTCCCCACTGATAACCCTCCATATGATCTCCATTTCTGTGATTCAGTTCTAGTTGTTGACTTAGTTTTTGTTTTTGTTTTTTAGGTTCAGTTGTTGATAGTTATGAGTTTGTTGTCGTTTTACTGTTCATAGTTTTTGATCTTCTTCTGTTTCTTAGATAAGTCCTTTTAACATTTCATATAATAAGGGCTTGGTAATGATGAACTCCTTAACTTTACATTGTCTGGGAAGCACTTGATCTGCCCCCCCATTCTAAATGATAGCTTTGCTGGATAGAGCAATCTTGGATGTAGGTCCTTGCCTTTCATGACTTCAAATACTTCTTTCCAGACGTTCTTTCCTGTAAGATTTCTTTTGAGAAATCAGCTGATAGTTTTGTGGGAACCCCTTTGTACGTAACTGTCTCCTTTTTTCTTACTGCTTTTAAGATTCTCTCCTCATCTTTAATCTTAGGTAACTAAGTGATGATGTGCCTTGGTGTATTCCTCCTTGGGTCCAACTTCTTTGGGACTCTCTGGGTTTCTTGGAAGTCTGTTTCCTTCACCAGATTAGGGAATTTTTCCTTCATTATTTATTCAAATAAGTTTTCAACTTCTTGCTCTTCCTCTTCTCCTTTTGGCACCCTGTGATTTGGATATTGTAGTGCTTAAAGTTGTCCTGGAGGTTCCTAAGCCTTTCCTCATTTTTTTGTTTTTTGAATTCTTGTTTCTTTATTCTATCCTGATTGAATGTTTATTTCTTCCTTTTGTTCCAGATCATTGATTTGAGTCCTGGTTTCCTTCCCTTCACTGTTCCCTGTATATTTTGCTTCATTTCACTTTGTGTAGTTTTCATTTCTTCCTTCATTTTGCAACCGAGCTCAATAAATTCTCTGAGCATCCTGATTACCAGTATTTTGAAATCTGCATCAGGATAGGTTGTCTGTCTCCTTACTGCTTAGCTCTTTTTCTGGAGTTTTGAGCTATCCTTTCTTTTGGGCTGTATTTCTTTGTCTCAGTCCACATGTTATGTTGTAAAGGGGCAGAGCCTTAGGTATTTGCCAGGGCAGGGCAACCCTCTTTGCTGCCTTGGCTCTGCCTGTGGGTGAGGGGTCAGAGAGGGAACAATGCCACCCGCTTGCTCTGCTCTAGCCCTGCTTTCCCACAAACTCTCCTTTGAGACTGGTAGTTTCTCCTGCTTTCACAACCCCCACACTTTTTATGGCTAGAGGTTTTGAGTCTTTAGTTTCATAGACAGCCAGCCCCACCTTGCCCGTGGGGTCTGCTATCTTGCCACATGTCCTTTCTGTCCAGCTGCCTGTCTCTGCCCCTCCTACCAGTCTGGATGAATTTTCCTTTAACTCCTTGGTTGTTGGCGTTCCATGCAGTTTGATTTTCTGGCAGTTTGATTTTCTCCATCTTGGCTGGAGCTCCTCACCTGGATTATTATGGTTATTATAGTAGACTTCTAAATTGCCTTCCCCCTTCTGCTTTTACCACCTACAGTTAATCGTTAACATAGCAGCTCGAGTGATCTTTTTGTCATGTGTGCAAAATATCCTTTGGCTTTTTTTCTCCTATAAAGTAATAGTTGAAGTCCCTTCCATGGCCTACACAACCCTATGATGTGACTCACGATTACCTTTGTCACTTTATCTCCTACTACTTTCCCTCACATTTCCTTTCCTCTAGCCATCCTGGTCTCCCTCCTGTTCCCTGAACATACCAGGTGCTTCACACCTTGGGACCTAGAATGCTCTTCTCCTAGATGGGTTTGTGGTTAGCTTCTTATTTCTCCTAGGTCTTTATGCAGAAGTGACATTTTCTCCCAGTGGCCAAAGCTCGGAATGATTTAAGCAACAAAATAATGTAGAATTGGATTATGACCCAACATATAAAATAAATAACATGAGCCTGAACTTTTATAAACAAATGATTGAATGAATGAATAAACAAATACGGAAAAGATAAATCTCTCTTACAGAAGAATTCAGTAGCATATATAGATGTTTCTACCCCCAGGAAGTGGGGCTTAAGTCTTTTTAGTGTATTCTGAACTTAGTGACTCGCTTTTAAAGAATAGATTATGGAAAGCAAAAAACAGTAACTTTAGTGGAGAAACCCAGTAAGCATAGGATGTGAGAACAAGGGCTCTTCACTTTTGATATTCTTCCTCAAAAACCAGTAACCTCAGTGTCATCATGAGAAAAACAGCAGCCAAATTCATATAGAGGGCACTGTACAAAATACCAGACCAATACTCCTCAAACTATCATGGCTGTGATAAATAAGGACAGACCAAGAAATTATCATGGACCAGAGAAGATGATATCCAAATGCAATGTGGTATTCTGAATTGTATGTATGCTGGAACAGAAAGAGAACATTAATGGAAAAACTGGTAAGACACAAAGAGTCTAGGGTTTAGTTGCTAGCAATGTACCAGTGTTGGTTTCTTAATATTGACAAATGTACTACAGTAATGTAAGATGATAATGTTAATGGTATTGAAACTGGGTCAGAGGTGTACAGGAATTCTTGGAACTCCCAGTACTTATCATTGTAAGTTTTCTGTAAATCAGAAATTACTCCAGACCTGGCTAGTGTGGCTCAGTGGATTGAGTGCTGGCCTGTGAACTAAAAGGTTGCTGGTTTGATCCCTAGTCAGGGTACCTGCCTGGGTTGTGGGCCAGGTCCCAGGATGGTGGCATGCGAGAGGCAACCAATCGACATATCTCACACATTGCTGTTTATCTCCTTCTCTTTCTCCCTCCCTTCCCCTCTCTCTAAAAGTAAATAAATAAAATCTTTACCAAAAAATTACTACCCTCCCCTGAAAAAAGAAAGAAAAAAGTGATCTCAAACAAAGCCTTCCCTGGCCACGGTCTAAAAAATGCTTTTTTCTTCCTTGACATCTCATATTCCTTTCCCTGCATTATTTTTCTCTTTAGCATTTCTTTGTTTGATACTATATATTTTACTGATGTTATTTATCATGTTTTGACACTACAATGTAAATGCTGAGAGAATAGGGATTTTGGTCTGTCTTGCTCACATCTGAATCTTCAAGGCCCAGAACTTTGCTTAGTTCATAGCTGGTGTTCAATAAATACAGTAGTTGTTAGTGAGTGAAAGAGTGAATTCCTCTCTTGTCACCCTTTTGTCCTTATGCAGCATGAGGATTTTGTGTTTGGACTTTCTTGCTTTCTCCTTTGAGATTTCTAGTGGTTTCCTGTTCCAGTGGGGGAAATGACACTTATTTCTTTTCCCCTTTAGCTCACATGGAAATGAGAGTCATGTCAAAAATGGGTATGTGCTTCTAATATGTTCATCCACTGGTTGGAAGAACAAGTAAATGGCATCATTTACTACTTTGCTGGCAGAAGTTGTTGCTTCTGAATGTGGGGGGCTGGTTAATGAAAAACACCTTCCTCTCCATACCCTCTCCACCCCATGTGTAAACCTGTGATCCAGAACTGGCTGGTTTGGCATGACGGATGTGGAGTATGTGAAGACAGTTAGGGAAGCATGGGAATTTTTGATCTCGAAAAGTAAAACCAGTGAAGGAAAATTCATTTAATCACAAATATGTGTTGAACACTAAAAACTTGAAGATTGACGGTAATGGGAATGTGGACTGGTTCAACAAATCTGGGTAGTAGAACCTGACAACACTATTTGATCTTAGTGGGACTAAACTTAGGATAAAGTAAAGAAAACCTACTTCACACAATGAATAGTAAAATACATGGTTAAAAGTATGAATTAAAAGTGTTTTTGAAAAATGTGTGGATGATAGTGATATAATAGGCAAGAGATGGAGAGATTTGAGGACTTCGTTTAACATCATAGAGAAGGACCAACCTCTTTCACACTCAGTGCCCATTCCAGGAAGTCCTGTGGGTTCCTCTCATACTTTTTTTTTAATCGTATTTTTTTTCCATTACCATTTATCCTCCTTATACTACCCTCTTCCCATTTTCATACTTTTATGGAGGTGGTTTTGGATGGAAACTTGTACTGTTGGCTCCTCTTCAGGTGAAAGAAGTGGGGGGACATTGGAAGAGAGATGGGTCTGACTGAGCTCTGGAGGGCTGTGGGCAGCACCTGTTTTTTTCCTGCATTGGAACTTGATTATCTCATAATATTTTTAAAGCCTCCATAGAACGCACTTCCCAAAGAATGGAGTCAGGCTGATTTGAGGCCTGAACAAGTCATTAGGAACAACGAAACTGTAAGATAAAAGTTGGTTCCCTTGTGCCTGACACTCTTCATCTCCTGTGGTTTTCAGGTTCTCCTTGTCTTTCCTGAGCTGGAAGATGCAGCAGTTTTACTTTCGTTAGTTGGTGCTGTGCCCATCACACCTGTGGTGCTCTTTCAACAAAAGCTTGCTCCCTGCTGGGCACAGGAATTGGTCCCTGGCCTGGCGCTAGATTCTTTTTGGAGACAAATAAGCAGAGCATCTTGCATCCCCTTCCATTTTGTCTGTCTTAAGGAAGAGGCCAAGGGTCCCCTCCCTTTGCAAGTAGAGCAGAATGTACTTTGTTAAACCTATTCAGATATCACAGTTGGGTTCAGTTATCTGCAGAAATAGACATATAAAAAAAGAAAACTTACAAAGGAGAAATTTGTACCAAATAACAGGCTATGTTTTTGTTAATTTTTTTTTTCTTTTCCAAGGACATCCAGCATAAAGTCTGAGTGTCCAGGAGATAAGAAAAATAAATCAAAGTACTTACAGATTATAGATGTAAGTTTGAAATCTCAGTACATATGCTCTTCACCAGCAATGCATCCTGCTAGGGTCTTTCCCTCCTTGATCTTCTTCCTAACTTTCACTCTCCCACCCTCATTAGATGGTCAGAGAAGAATGCTGGCCTCAAGAACCTTAGGTGTTCTAAGTCCTGAGCTCTGCCTGTCTGTTGCTGTGGCCACAGTATATGGCCTAAGTTTTCACACAGCTGACTCATTCCCTTCTCTTGGTCATGGTGTGAACCTTTTTCCTATTTACAGGATCATATTACAAATTGTGACCATCTGACAGATTACCACAGACTTAGTCTCACAGTGTGTAGGTCAGAAGTCCAGGTACTGGTTAGCTAGGTCTTCTGCTGAGGGTCTCACAGGCTGAAATCAGGGTGTCACCAGGCTGTGTTCCTTTCTGGAGGCTCTGGGGAAGCATCTGCTTTGAAGTTCACTCAGGTTGTTGCTAATATGTCTTTGGAATTAACTCCTAGGAGCCAAATTTCTGGGTCAAAGGTAAATGCAGTTGTAAGTTTTTTAGATGTTGCCAAATTCCCTTCCTTAGGGGTTGTACCATTTTGCATTTCCATCAGCTTTGTGTGCAAGTGCCTGTTTCCCTAAAGTCTCACCTACAGATGATGAGAGAAATGGTTTCCTTCTGTAGTGCTGTTTTTACCTTTCTCTTATTCTGAGCAAAGTTGAGCATCTTTTTATATGGTGAAAGGGCATTGTATATATTTTTATATGAACTAAATGTTCATATCTTCTGTCTTTTTTTAATAGTGTTCTCTTGGTCTTTTTCTTTATTATTTTATTTTTTTAAATCTTTTAAAAAATATTTTATTTATTTATTTTTAGAGATGGTAAGGGAGGGAGAAAGAGAGAGAGAGAGAGAAATATCAATGTGTGGTTGCCTCCAATGTGGCCCCCACTGGGGACCTGGCACGCAAACCAGGCATGTGCCCTGACTGGGAATCGAACCTGTGATGCTTTGGTTCGCAGCCCGAGCCTTTTTCTTTATTTTTAAAATCTCTCTATATTAGGGATATTAATACTTTGTCTATAATATTAAGTTGCAAATTTTTTCCCAGTTTGTCATTTGTCTTTTTACTTTGCTTATGATATTTTCCATGCATTTAAAGCATTTATAAACTTACATAATCAAATGTATTAATATTTTGTTACTACTTTTGGATTTTGAATCATAATTAGGAAAGTTATTCACTATATTCAGGTTACAGAAGAATTCACCTGTTTTGTCCTGGTATTTGTATAGTTTCATTTTTTACATTATATATAGTTTATTTGGAATTTTCCCTGATGTATAGGCATAAGGTATAGAGCTAATTTTATCTTTTTTCCGTATGTTTGTTAAATTACCCCAATACTGCTTATTAAAAAGTCTGTCCTTTCCCCACAGATTTGAGAAGCTACTAAATTTCCATTTGTATTTGCATCTATTTTGGAAATATTTTCCTGTTCTATTGCTAATTCTGTTATTCATGTAGCAGTTACTGTACTATTTTAGTATATAGACTGTGTAGTATATTTTATTATCTAGCAGATCTTTCTAATATTATTTCTGTGCATTCCTCTGTATATGTGTGTGATAAACCCCAGAGAAGATCCAAGCATTGATTTCTGAGAAATTTCAGCTCTTATAGGTAGGTAGAAGAGGATAAGCAAAGGAACCTGTGGAGGGGTAGACTCTAGAGGTAGAAGGTAATCAGAGGTGTGCAGTCTCGAGGAGCTCAGGGCAGAGTACTTTAGGACTGAGATACTGATCACTTGTGTGAGGTGCTGCCACAGAATCTCATGAGATGAGGAATAAGAAGCACCAGTGGTTGTCACTGGGTGGCAGTAGAGTGGAGTGGGCTGTGGAGTGAGTGAGAGGTGAGGAGTACGTTCAAATGTAGACAACCCTTGAGAAGTTTCTCAATATAAGAGAAAGGAAAGGAAATGAGAAAAGCTAACACTCAGAAGAGATGTAGGAAAGTTTTTCTTTTCTTTATTATGTCTTTTTAAATAAATGAGGTGAAATTCACATAAAGTTAATAGTTTTTTCTTTTTTTTATTGTTGTTCAAGTACAGTTGTCTGCATTTTCCCCCCACCACTCCACCCCATCTCCCTCCCCTGATCCCACCCCACCTGGGTTTTGTCCAAGTGTCCTTTATAGTTGTTCCTGAAAACCCATCCCCTTTCCTACCCATTATCCCCTCCCACCTCCCCTCTGGTTACTGTCAGTTTGATCTTAATTTCAATGTCTTGGTTATATTTTGCTTGCTTGTTTGTTTTGTTGATTAGGTTCCACTTAAAGGTGAGATCATATGGTATTTGTCTTTCACCACTTGGCTTATTTCACTTAGCATAATGCTTTCCAGTTTCATCCATGCTGTCACAAGGGGTAGGAGCTCCTTTTTTCTTTCTGCTGGGTAGTATTCCATCGTGTAAATGTACCATAGTTTTTTGATCCATTCATTTACTGATGGGCATTTAGATTACTTCCAGCACTATTGTAAATTTTGCTGCTATGAACATTGGGGTGCATAGGTTTTTTTGGATTGGTGTTTCAGGGTTCTTAGGGTATAATCCTAGCAGTGGAATTGCTGGGTCAAAAGGCAGATCCATTATTACTTTTCTGAGGAACTTCCACACTGTTTTCTACAGTGGCTGCACCAGTCTGCCTTCCCACTAACAGTGCACTAGGGTTCCCTTTTCTCCACATCCTCTCCAGCACTTGTTTGTTGATTTGTTTATGATGGCCATTCTCACCTGTTTGAAGTGGTATCTCATTGTGGTTTTAATTTGCATCTCTCTGATGGCTAGTGATGCTGTGCATCTTTTCATATGTCTCTGGGCCCTCTGTATGTTCTCCTTGGAGAAGTGTCTGTTCAGGTCTTTTGCCCATTTTTTAATTTTTTTTTGTCTTCCTGGAGTGGAGTCATTTGAGTTCTTTATATATTTTGGAGATCAAACCCTTACATATTTGCCAATGTTAAAGTTAATTGTTTTAAAGTGAGCAATTCAATGGCGTTTAGTACATTCACAATCACCACTTTTAGTTCCAAAACAATTTTATCACCCCAAAGGGAAACACCGTACCTGTTAAGGAGTTATTCCCCATTACTTCCTCTTCCTATCTCTTGGCAACCACCAAACTCTTTTATGTCTTTATGGATTAGCTATTCTGGATATTTCATATAAAAGGAGTCATACAATATGTGACATTTTTATGCCTGGTTTCTTTCACTTAGCATAATGTTTTCAGTTCTTCCATGTTGAAGAAACTGGAGGGTATGTATATATGCTGATGATCTGGTACACGGGGACAAGTGGAAGATTCAGGAGAGAGGGTGGTTAGGAAATAAGGTGGATTACAGGAACAAGTATAAAGTACACATGGACAAAGACTAGGGGGGTGGAAATGGGAGGGAGGTAGGGTGGGCTGGGGGGTTGGCTGGGATGGGAGTAAAAGACAGAAAACTACTTGAACAACAATTAAATAAAAATATATTTAAGGAAGAAAAAAAAGAAATAAGGTGCACACCATCCATTTGCAAGTGAGAAGTTGGGGAGACCCCATCTGATAGCTTGTATGTATTCTATGGTATAGAAGGTCGGGCTTCCACTAAGAGTGAGGAGTCAGAGGTCTCTGTGAGGATATATTATCTGAACCAGTGATTGAGTAAAGGGGTAGTGTGTGCTAGCTAGAGGAATGTGGTTATGATTGGTGAGTGGTACTAGATACTTTAATCTTTGCTTGCTTTTTATTTCAGTTCACAAAAGGTCTTTTGGGAGAAATCCTCCAAATGTTTCATAGTCACAGAGGGAATATTTCTTGTTTTCTGCTCCTTCCTCTAAGACAGTGGTCTAGCCATATGAGAGCTTGGGGTCTTGCCACAAGTAGGGCCCCCAATGTGTAGCTGCTTCACAAGTCTGAAAAGTCTTTAGATGGGTTCTCCTGAAGTAGAAACTGAGATAGAAGCTAGTATTTATTAGGGATCCGCACATATGAAAGAAAGGAGGAGGAAGTAAGATTGGACAGAGGAAGCAGTGAAACTGTGATGCAAGCCCAACAAAGCCATGGGCATTGAGTGTTGTCCTTCAGATTGTCCTACATTAGGCCAAAATGGTTAGCTTTTTGTACCCATGCCTGGTTCAGTCATAGTTACAGGCTGTTCCCAAAGATCATGACCTTGGTTAAAGTAGCTCTTTGCAGGAGAGACAGGCCTTGAAGGATCTGACACTGTAGATTGCCTGCTGACTGGAGCAAATCTTTCGGTGAAGGGGGAATCTGAGCATATCCGTCACAGTATAGGCAGTCTAGCTGGGAGTTGAGCTGGAAAAGCTTGAAGTTGAGATATGTGGATAGCATACTTGTACTTCTTCAGGACTGCTTTTCTTATCATTGCCCCGGAAATTGTTCTTAGAAGCTGAGTTGATGGACAGGAGCTGGGTGGGCTGGTGGAGTTGGCACAGGAAGTTACACTGTACTGCTCAGATATAATGAGCTGAGCCCTGGCATTTGAGGACATGGGCACGTGTTCCCATGAGGAGTAAACCCATTTATTAGAAAGGCTTTATTCTTTTATTTTTTAAAAAAGATTTTATTTATTTATTTTTAGAGAGGGAAGGGAAGAGGTGGGGAGAGAGAGAGAGAGAGAGAGAGAGAGAGAAACATCAATGTGCAGTTGCTGGGGGCCATGGCCTGCAACCCAGGCATGTGCCCTACTGGGAATCGAACCTGTGATGCCTGGTTCAAAGCCTGCTCAATCCACTGAGCTACGCCAGTCAGGGCAGAAAGACTTTATTCTTAATCAGCTGATGAGGGGTAATTTGGATTTTGAAAATGTTTCATGATGTTTTTGAATTTACTATTCTTTTTCAGAGTAATGACAAAAAAGGAAAGGGCACCCAGTCAGTAAGTAGTCAGCAAATGTTTGCTGAATGAGTGAATGAAAGAACCACTGTGGGCTGAGCAGCAACAGGAAGCAGAAGGTCAGAATTCTGTGTCATCTTTTCAGATGAGCCTGCACTCCAGAGGTAGCAGCTTGACAGGCTCAATAATAGCTCGAAATAGAAAGAGAGGGTGAAGATAGAGTCTGGAGCAGAGGTGTACTGGTCCAGGTAGGGTAAGGAGTTCCCAAGTTATGGTAAACATGGGTGCTGACTGCCTCAACTGCCTTGGTAGAAAAAGAGAGTGGGCACCTGGAAGTGGATGGGTGCCTGGACACTTGCCACATGTAGCCATTTTGGACATGGGGGAGATGGTCTGGTAACTTTTACTCTGAAGACGCTTTCCCCCTCCTTATTGTTTGAGAGCTGTGTGGCCTTTTCTTACTTCTGGAAGCTCCCTCCCATAGCCTCACAGCTCCCACACCTAAGAACTTAAACCAATATTACCCACTTTGACTCATTGATTGCCCCCCAATTCCCATAAGCTGTTGTTTTACCTCAGGGACCCAGGCTTGTGGCCCATCAGCTCCATATTGGTTCTTAGAGTCTCTCTGTGTCCTTATGGCCTCATCTCCCCAACACAGCATGGACCTCATGGAAAGAGGTGGGACCATAGTACAATGCTGGATTAGGAATGAAGAGATGGCTAGTGGTTGGAAGATAGAGTCCTGGGGTCGGGGCTGGCGTTCATGTCTGATTGCTAGCCCTATGAGTGGAGCTGGGAGAGGGGAGAAGGAAGAAAGCCTATAAATATAATACCTTATTATTATTTTTAATAACTCTTATTTATGTAGAAGTTAAACTTGGGATATTTCTTCTACATTTGTTTTTTCATTGGAGTCCATTCTTACCTCTTCTCTGACTCCTTTTCTCCCTCCTACCTTTCAGCTTTATGTTATTATGTCATAACTATTATTTTTTCTTTCTCAGCTTTCTGCTTCATGGGTCCAGCCCTTACTGCCATGCAGATGACTACTAAGCCTGTGTTTTCAGCCTCAACTTCACCCCTGAGTCCCTAATCCATATTCTCAGCTGCCTGATATTTATCCACCTGTTCCAGTGGTGCTACATGCTCTTTTAAACCAAACTCAAGGTCATTTTCTTCAAAACCCATTCTTCTTCCCATTTAATCATAGCATTATCATTCTCCCAGTTACCTCATCTTGAAACTTTGGCATCTTTCTCCCTTTCTTTTCCCGCAGTCCAGTCTCATCAGTCACCTTGCTTTGCCATGTCCCATTATTTATTTTCATTCTCACTGCTCCATCTCATTCCCACCCTGACTTCTTACTGAGCTATGGCTCTTTCACCAGTTTCCCCAACTCCAGGTATGTCTGCCTCCCAATGCATCGTATACATCGTATTGGCCACTGAATTGGCCTAACTACTGTTCTTATTGTAATATGATTTCCCCTAAAAAAACCAGAATGCCTCCCCGTTGCCTACAGAGTTAACTTCCAATTTCTCAACCTCGATTGTGAGGCCCCACAACTTCTTCCTTTCCTCCTTATCTCCCATGATCCTATGTGCACTTGCCTTGTTTTCTAACCATGGGACAGCTTCCATTTCCTTGATGTATCCTGGACTTTCTTTCCTCCCTTTGTTCACGTTACTTTTTGTCCTAAAGCTTCTTTTCCATTCTCTGTTTCTCTACTCTCTTCCCCCCAGCCTACATACTTCCTATCTGTTAAAATTATATTGACTTATATTCACTGCAGTAGAATACTGTGATACTGTTGAGAAATATGAGGTAGATGTACATGTGCCAACATGGAGTGATATTGAAGGCATGCTGCTAGATGATAAAAAAACATGCTGTACAGCAAAATATGGTATGATTCCATTCTTGAAATAATTATTACTAATAAATATATATTAATGTATATATTGGAAAACTGTTCTGTTAATTATTCTTGAAGAAAAGTGATAATTATAAGTATGATAGGGTGATTATATATTTTTGTAATGTTTGATTTTTAAAATATAATGGTTGTCAGTTTGGTCAAGATGACAGCACAGGTAAATGTGGTACTGGAATCCTCCCACAGCTGCATCAAAATAACAATTAAATTACAGAACAACCATCATTCAGAACCCCCAGAAATCTAGCAGATGTCATACAACTAAGGATATTAAGAAGAAGCCACATTGAGACTGGCAGGAGGGGTGCCAAAATGCAAATGCAAAATGCAAAACAGGCCGGTCCAACACCCACTTGTGGTGGTTAAAAAACAGGAAGGACATTCGGCTGCAGAGGTCTCCCTTGAAGAGTGAGTGGTCCTAGCCCTACATCAGGCCCCTCAGCCCAGGATTCCAGTTCCAAGAAGAGAAGGCACCATAACTTCTGTCTGTATAAACCAGCGGGAATTGTGGTTGAGGGAGACATAGGACTTCTGGAATCCCAGGCATTCCTTTTAATGGGCCTGCACATGGACTTACTTGGGCTCACTTGCTCTAAGCTCCAGTGCTGGAGCAGCAGCTGAAAAGGCACCAAGGACATAGGAGGAAGTGAATTGTTTAGCATCAGGGTGAGAGCTGGAGGGGCAGCTTTTTCCCAGATGGAAGTCCTGGCAGAGGCCATTGTTCCTTTGCTGAGCCCTACCCACATAGAGCCAGCAGTTGGGAGCCATATCTGAGTTATCAACTTGGCTTACACTCTTTGCCCTGCTCTGGTGATTTCCTGATAACACTGTGCCATGCAACTTGTGGGTGTACCCATGCCATTTCCAGTGGCTTTTCCATATGAATGGCCTATCTGGGCTCATGCTTCAGACTTTCCTAAAATCTCTCAGACAAGCAGCATCTGGCCTTAGCATGCCCAGTGTCTCTCACTAAGTGACCCTAGGCCCAGCACTAGCAGCAGACAACTTTGGTTCACAGCACCTCCAAGCCCAGCACAAGCAACAGCCATCTGCAGATCTCTGTAGCACATGCTGGGTGGTCCTGGGCAGGACACAGGTGGTAGCTGACCTTGGTTTGCACATCCCAGGAGGCCCCAGAGCCACCTCCACAAGATACACATTAAAGGGGCAAGCACAGTTGGCACCAGAGCCCTGCTGAAGTAAGTTCTGCTCCATGGGGTGGGCCCCTACACAGCTTATCCTCCACAGTGGTTGTACACAGTCCTTTCAGCTGGTTGGCCCAGGGGTAAATCCCTTCCCTTTATGTACTAACAGCAGTCAAGGCTCAAGTACAACAGAAGGGTGTACACAGCCCACACAGTATATGCACCTGGAGTGCCCAACTCAGGTGATCAGGGAGGCTGTGTCACTGAACTCTACAGAACATCTACTATATAAGGATACCCTACCAAGTCTGGGAGATGTAGCAGCTCTACATAATACATAGAAACCAATACAGAGAGGCTGCCAAAATGAGAAGACAAAGAAATATGTCCTAAATGAAAGAACAGAATAAAATCCCTAAAATAGAAGTAAACAAAATGGAAACGAGCAATCTTATAGGTGCAGAGTTCCAAACAGTGGTTTATGAATGCCCAATGAACTTAGGGGAAGAGTAGATGAACTTAGCACATCAACAAACAGATAAGAAACATAAAAACAGAACTAGAAAATATAAGAAAGAACCAGTCAGAAATGAAGAATACATTACAGGGTATTGGCAGTGGAGTAGATGAAGCAGAAGATTAAATCAGAGATTTGGAAGAGAAGGATTGTTGTGAAAATGAAATAAGACAAGTGTAGCAGCTATTCCAGTGCCTAGCACCGATTGGTGACTGGTAACTGCTAGTTTCCTCTTTTCTGCCTTATTCCCTCTTACCCGCTTAAAGGTTAGAAATCTCATGATTTACTGTGTACATATTTACTAAGATTCAATGAGAATGCTTGAGGTGACCTCATTTTTTAGCAGGTGTAGCCTCTGTCACCCGAGGGTTGTCTTCTGTGGTCTTTGAGCCATCCACATGGTCTGTGAAGGCTCTCTTCTTAGCAGTGGCTCATGGCACAACAGCGTGGTATAGTGGAGAGAGCCAAGGGCTAGGGCAAGTTACTTGAGTTCTTTGTCATCAATTTTCTTATCTGTAAAAAGTAGTATTTGCCCTGTTTAGAATTTATATTGTAGTCCAACTTCCCTAGAGGGCATTGCCCTATTCCTATTGTTCCTGAGGGATATTGTATCTTTTTGCATGTTTTCTTATTGCCCTGCCTGTACTCACTGTATCTGTTGAATATTTCTTTTAGGATGAGAATTTATCAAGTGAACTATCGATACCATATTGTGATAACATTGGTAGTGCAGTGTTCGTAGTATGGTAGTACAACTCTTTTATAAGGCTGACTGCTAATTAAAAGGACTTAAAGTAGTTTTTAGTAAAGATGTATATGTATAGAAGACTGTTTAAACATAAATTAAAATTAATTTAAACTCCCTATGGGTGTAGGATGGAGGAAAACAAATGTAATAACCACTTTAGCTACTTGGTTACAGGACCTAAACATTAAATGTAATTTTGAATGTCCTGGAAGTTAAGAAAAAGGAGAAATATAATGAATCACATAATTATTATCTAATAAAATAGCCAATAATTATATTGGTTGTTTGCTGAGAAATAAACTTTTTTCCTGTTACTAGTAAGAACAGATATAAAAGCATTTTTAAGTATATTTTATTGATTGTGCTATTACAGTTGTCCCATTTTTTTTCTCCCCTTTATCCTTCTTCCCCTGCATCCCCCCTCCCTCCAGCATCCTCCCCGCCTTAGTTCATGCCCGTGGGACCTACATATAAGTTCTTTGGCTTCTCCATTTCCTATACTATTCACCCCTTGTCTTTTTGTACCTACCAGTTATGTTTCTTATTCCCTGTACCTTTTCCCCCATTCTTCCCCTGCCCCCTCCCTGCTGATAACTTTCCAGGTGATCTCCATTTCTGTGATTCTGTTCCTGTTCTAGTTGTTTGCTTAGTTTGTTTTTGTTTTTGTTTTTTAGGTTCAGTTGTTGATAGTTGTGAGTTTGTTGTGAGGCTTTATTCCCCACTTTGGAACCCTGGGTTGCATGGACTGTCTCACTCCCCAGTTGGCCCTCATGATTTATCCAAACACAAATGTGGGACCTTCCTGTCCACCAGCCGCTGCCTTGCTGCACATCCTCTCCACCCAGGCTGCCCATCTCCACCCCTCCTTCCAGTCTGGATGAATGTTTCTCCTTTAACTTCTTGGTTGTTGGACTTCCATACAGCTTGATTTTCTGGCAGTTCTCCTTGTTTCTTTGTTTTTAAATTTGTTGTCATCCTTCTTTTGGTTATGTGAGGAAGCAAAGCGTATCTTCCTATGCCATCATCTTGGCTGGAAGTCAAAAAAAAGCATTTTCACAATAGACATTAAATTATGTGATGGACAATATCTTTAACAAGACTTTCTTCTGAAAATGTAGAAAAACATTTTTTTCACTTTGATTTTTATATAGACCCTGAACAAAAGCTGAGGTTAAAGGAAGCAGGGTTGAATAATTTTGTTTTGTAGGGGACAAATCCAGTAAGCATTCTTTTATTTTAAGTGGACTGTAATATAGAATGCACTGAGAAGAATGGAGAAAGAACCTGTCTTTTAGATTGCCTTCCTCAGATGTTTGCTCTCTGAGGCTGGTTTTGACAGGGACTTGGATAGTAGTCAGATTAAAACGGAAAACTCTGATCAGGACTTGGCACATTCTAATTAGTCAGTATTTTTATTTTTCAAGAAAACCTTAGCCCACAGCTTTTCATCTAGAATGATCTACTTGTGTTCATATCATATGCATTGTGGCAATGTGAGAATGGATGGACACATGTTGACTTTTTAATGAAAAACCTAATGAATTGTTTAAATATTTCCATTAGTGTGTCCAATGGGTGGTAAAATTTGTATCCAGCAAGTTTTGTGTTTATGTATAGCTTTATTTGGAGACAAATCCATCATTCACAATCCACTGCCAAGTGTAATAACATATGTCAACCCCCCATTGAAAATGGTAGCCTTCAGTTACATAACAGGTTCTTTTGAGATCAGAAGTATAAATATAGGCCTAGGAGACTTGCTCAGAGATGTTAGTTGTGGCTGCATGAGAGAAGGTAGATACCCTAGATTTTCCTATCTGTTCTCTTTGGTCTTTCTCTTCTTGGGACCTTGAGGTTGGTGCAAGGAAGAAAAAAGTCATTGGAAAATGTTGGTGTAGCCAGTGCACATTTGTTAATGGAGATGATTCCTTCAGACCTCCTCAGAAGTAGAGGAAAACCACAAGGCTGTATATGACTAAAATTGATTATGAAGTGATTTTCTTGCTTTGTTGAGCCTTTTGGTTTCCATTAGTCTCGTAAGAAGCTATTCAGTGGAGTTTAATTTTCCATTTAGTTCTTTTTGGCACTACATGAACTAAAGAAATCCAGGGCAGTGCATTATTACTTTGCCCCTTGTCAGTAAATTATTTTCTGTCCCACACCCCTCTGTCTTTGAAAGTGATATCTCAATTGTTTGGGAGGGTATGGTATTCTGTACTTGTTTTTATCCACTATTTATGTTTGCATTCAGTTACGCCCAGCCTTCCTTTCAATTATGGAGATGGCCCTTGAGCATTTTTGTTTCATGGAGTAGGTACCTGTTTTAACAATTAGCTCTGAAGAGAGGGGAATTACCCATAATTCTTGTCCTTAGAAGAGATATAGTACTGATGGATCCCTGGCCTCCTATTTGACTCCTCTGGAGAGCCATTGCTCTTGTTCATTCCTTGGCTAAGGTTCTCCTGAAGTGGAACTGGCAGGAGATACTCTGTGCTATAAACCAGATTTCAGTCCCCTAGAGGGACCTCTGCTACAAGGCCTCAGGATTCCAGTTTATGTTCGTGCTGCCCATCAGGGCTCTCAAAGCCTTTTCCCATCTGATGTTTGACTGGGCCCTCACAGGACTGCAGGGGTGTGCCATTTGTGAAATGAAGATACTGTGTGCTATTTAATATGGTAGTCACTAGCCATTTGTGACAGTTTAAATTTAAGTTAATTAAAATTAAACCAAATTTAAAGTTTAGTTCCTTAGTTTCATTAGTCACATTTCAGTTGCTCAATAGCCATGTGTGACTGGGACTTTGGTGGACAGCATGAATTAGAGAGAGCATTTACATCATCACAGAATATTCTATTGGACATTGCCGATCTAAAAAGTGGATGGCTGATGCTGGTCTGCCCTAATTGATGGCTAATGTGGAAACAGAACCTCCTCTTTTACATATCTATTAAATCACTGCTTGACGATTGTTATTATTTTGCTGCTTTATTAATTTAAAGTCATCAAATGAAAAGTGCTAGATATTACTAGCTAAAGCTATTGGCAACAAAGCCAGTTTCTCTGCCTCTTCTTGCCTGGAATTTTATATGTGTGCCATATGGTGGTGGTTCTCCAGCTACTGGAAATGATGAGGAGTTGACATGCAGGGTTTGAGGCTAAGCTTCTTAGCAGAGAAGCTGTACCTGATCATGTGGTAGCTTCTGCAGGCTGGATCTTGCTTTCTCCTGTCTGACTCTCGCTAGTGGAAGGCATGGAGAAAATAGGTCTGGTAAAGCTTATTTGGGAAGATCTTTGGTTTTCAGAACCTGTAGTGTGAAAATCAAGTCCTTAGAATTCCAGAAGAGTTGAGATGACTCCAGAAATGAAGTGTGTGTGTGTGTGTGTGTGTGTGTAGAGATTGGGAGGCTTTTTGTCAATTATAATTTACCTCCTATAATTCTTCGTAATTTTTTTTCAGGCAAGGTGAGATTAACCAAATATTAGAGATACAAGAGTGCAAACAAATATTGTTTGTTATGTACCCAGAATGTGAATGTGAGATTTTACATGAAATATAGCCATATTGCATAAGCGACTCTAGAGAGACAGTGTTAACGTACTGAAGGTCACTGGGCCATACAAAATCTATCCAAATACCAGATCTGGATGTGTGCCTCCTTGCTGTGTGTTTTAGTTTGTCTGGGGAGTTAGAGGGAATGAGGACAATGGAAGGCAAACTTAACATACACCATTCCTCCTATCTTGTAATCCTGTCCTCTTAGAAAGCACTAAAGCATAGCATATGTTGTGGGATAACCTGAAGGTTTGAGCTGTAGAGATGACTCTCTAACTGTGAGATTTGATTGGTAAGATTTTGGGGGTTTCTACTTCCAGCCAAGATGGAGGCATAGGTAGACACGCTGTGCCTCCTCACACAACCAAATTAAGTAAAGCAAAATTTAGAAACAAACAAAAAAAAACAACCAGTACTGACAGAAAATTGAATTGTATGGAAGTGTGACAACCAAGGAGTTAAAGAAGAAACATTCATCCAGACCGGTAGGAGGGGCAAAGTCAGGCAGCCAGGCAGAGAGTGCTTGTGACAAAGCAGTGCCTGGCAGACCCGGGAGCCCGTGGGGAGGCAGTGGGCAGACCCAGCGAGGTGGCAGACTGGAGCAGGGCACAGTGCACAAGGCAGCTGGTGGACTGAGTGGTCCCACATTTGCGTGCAGATGAACCAGGCGAAACTGGGGAGTGAGACAGACTGCGCAACCCAGGGTGCCAGTGAAGGGAAACAAAGCCTCAAAACACCGATTGAAAACACCTGTGGGGGTTGAGGTGCCAGAATAGACTCCCAGCCTCACAGGAGAGTACGTTGGAGAGACCCACAGGGTCCTAGAATGTACACAAACCCACCCACCCACCTGGGAATCAACACCAGAGGGACCCAGTTTGCTTGTGGGAAGTGGGGGAAGTGACTGAAATCTGACAGAGAGCAGAGCAAGCACCATTGTTCCTTCTTGGATCCCTCTCCCACATACTGGGTCAAACCCAGTGACTGGGTTGCCCTGCCTTGGTGAACACCTAAGGCTCCACCCCTCACTACGTAACAGGTGCATCAAGACAAAAAAAAAAAAGAAAAAAGAAAAAAGAAAAGAAAATGGCCCAAACAGAAGAACAAATCAAAGCTCCAGAAAAAATATAACTAAGCGATGAAGAGATAGCCAACCTATCAGTTGCATAGTTCAAAGCAAGGGTGATCAGGATGCTCACATAATTGGTTGAATTTGGTCACAAATTAGATGAACAAATGAAGGCTATGCTAAGTGAAATAAAGGAAGATGCACAGGGAACCAATAGTGATGGGAAGGAAACTGGGACTCAAATCAATGGAGTGGACCAGAAGGAAGAAAGAAACACCAAAGAAAAACGAATGAAAAAACAAGAATTCAAAAAAATGAGGAGAGACTTAGGAACCTCCAGGACATCTTTGAATGTTCCAACATCCAAATCATAGGGGTACCAGAAGGGGAAAAGGAAGAGCAACAAGTGGAAAAGTTATTTGAACAAATAATAAAGGAGAACTTCCCCAATGAGGCAAAGGACATAGACTTGCAGGAAGTTCAGGAAGCTCAGAGTCCCAAAGAAGTTGGACCCAAGGAGGAACACACCAAGGCACATCATAATTACATTACCCAAGGTAAAAATGAAGGAGAGAATTCTAGAAGCAGCAAGAGATAAGGAGACAGTTACCTACAAAGGAGTTCCCATCAGACTGTCAGCTGATTTCTCAAAAGAGACCTTACAGGAAAGAAGGGACTGGAAAGAAGTATTCCAAGTCATGAAAGGCAAGGACCTACATCTGAGATTGGTCTATCCAGCAAAGCTTTCATTTAGAATGGAAGGGCAGATAAAGTACTTCTCAGATAAGGTCAAGTTAAAGGAGTTCATCATCACCAAGCCCTTATTATATGAAATGTTAAAGGGACTTATCTAAGAAAAAGAAGATAAAAAACACGTATAGTAAAATGACAGCAAACTCACAATTATTAACAACCACACCTAAAACAAAAACAAAAGCAAACTAAGCAAACAACTAGAACAGGAACAGAACCACAGAAATGGAGATCACATGGAGGGTTAGCAACAGGGGAGTGGGAGGAGGAGAGAGGGATAAAAGGTATAGAGAATAAGCATAGATGGCAGGTAGAAAATAGACAGGGGGAGGGTAAGAATAGTATGGTAGGGAAATATAGAAGCTAAAGAACTCATAAGTATGACACATGGCATGAACTAAAGGGAGGGAAGGTGGGTGGGAGAGGGTGTGCAGGGTAGAGGGGAATGAAGGGGGGAAATGGGACAACTATAATAGCATAATCAATAAACTATATTTAAAAAATGATTTTGGGGGTTTCTGAAATTGCAGTGTCTCCTTGATAGCTCTCAAATCCCAGCACCTCAGTGACTGTTTTGGTGCCTCTGCAAAGGGTTTTGCCCATCTGCTCTGCCCTTTCAGGTTGAGTGCAGAATTATTCAGAGAGGAGGCTTTTGGGAAAGTTCCTGTGATGTATGGTGAGGCCTCAGTTTGGAGTTCAGGAGATATGGTGGTAGCTGTTAGGAAAACTTAAGGGAGATTAAACAAGAAATTCCCAGAGAGAATTACAAAGATCATTAGATTGGGATCATAATCTAGAGAGTAACAGTTTGGGGAAATGGAGTTTTGTTGTAGTTGGGATCTGGCCTCTTTTCCTAGATTTGGCCCTGTTAGGATTTCAGTTATGAAAGCTGGTAAGAGCTTAGAGAAACACCAGTCCCATTTGATGGGTGTTGTCTAAGGTGATCATTTTTCTTTTAAGTCTCAGCATCTCTCTGTAGATCATACAATCCCCTACCCATTCCACTGTGCCTGCAGTCAGCCACTGTTTTTTCTGGGGCATTCTGCCATGCTGGGAACTGTACACTCAAGTTTAAAAATCACGGAGGGTGGGGAAAAAGATGGTGGCTTTGCTCCAGGGAGCGTGATTCTCGGCTTCTGTGCAGGGGAGGGAAACTCTCGGATCGGCGGAGGAACAGAGCAAGTGGCCTAGGTTACCGAAACATTTTTGAAAACAGGACATCAAAAATTATAGCGGACATTGAAAAACTAGACGGTAAGGAGACTGCTTCAGGACAACAGGGACTGAGGGATCAGCTCGGGGAGCAGGGGGATGCAGTCCCCAGGCCTGGTGCTCCCGGTCTGCCTCAGGGCACCCGGGAGAGCGGAGTTGCTGCTTCCTCCCCCGACTATGGGGGTTGAGCAACACCAGGGGAGACCTTGTGGCTTGAAGGCACAGAGAGGGGAGTTGGACTGGGAGACAATCGCGCAGGGGCTGCGAGCACCCACCCATAGCTCTGGGAGAAGTGAGTGCCTCCAGCCTGCACGACCAGGGGCGTTCTGGACGTGTGCCCATACCACCAGCCCAGTGGGAGTGTGGATCGGTGGAAAACCCAGACCTCGTAGCCCTGATCAAGGAAAGGGCGTGGGCGTTCTCAGGTTTCTGGAGCCTGCGGTGGTGAACCGTGGAAGCACACGCCTCCTTGGGAATCCTGACTCTCGCACTGTGAACCCAGAAGGGACATGGTGCTTAGAGTGGTCCTAGAGCCCGAAACTGAAAAATTTGGTGGATGGGCACGCCCCTTTACTATCCCCAGAGATTGCACTGTGAATCCAGAAAAGGTGCGGTTGCTTCTCGAGAACATAGTGCCCGCCGGGGTGAAATTTGGGGGAAGGGCACGACTCCTTGCGATCTCCGGCGCGTGCATCGTGAAACCAAAAAGACACAGGAGTCCTGGGGGGGGGGGGCAGAGCCCGGGAGACCAGGTCAGTGAGCTCTGGAGAGCGTGCTCGGGAACGCCCAGGGTTCTGTAGGGTAAACTCAGATTGGCTCTGGGGAGAGCGCCCTGCTGGCCCTGGGGATAGTACCTGAGAGACTTACTGAGATTTGACTGGGAAGAGTGATAAGCATTTCAAACAACAAGAGGTTGTTTTGTTTTGTTTTGTTTTGTTTGGCTGTTGTTGGTTGATTGATTTTATCTTGTGTTTTAAGGACTTTTTATTTTTCAATTCTTATTATTTTTATCTCCCTCAATCCCTTATGTTTCTCTTCCATTCATCCTAGTATTATTCCTTCCATTCCAAATTTATCTCTCCTGCACTCCATCTTCTGCTTTTTTCCCTTTTTTTTTTGAGCTTGCAAGTTACTGCAAATTTGTATTGTCTTTTTCTCACTTTTCTGACATTTTTTATTTTAATAGTATTTTGGTATTCTTTTTCTTTCTGAAAAAGAAAGTATCTTCTTTGCTTGGCTGGTTATACTGTCATTTGATAGGTTCCCCCTGTTATCTCAGTTACAGTGTGTTGATAATTTACTATCCTTCATTTGTGTTCCATTAGTACACCTCTCAAGGTTCTATACTCCTTATTCTTGTTATCTAGATCTCATAGATTCTGCCACAAGATTGTTGCTTTAATATTACTGTAAATAAGACCTAGTTCATACAATTGTAAATACTACTCAACACCCCTACCTGATCTCAGCCCACTTTGCAATTTCCTGAACTATATTATTGTGGGGGTTGTCTCTATTCTTTTACACACTACTCCTATTTACTAATCTTTATTCCAACCCGACCTCAGAATCTGACCTCCCACAGCCTCACAGCTTTCTAGATCCAACTAACAATCCTCTCGTCCCCAATAAGAGTCTTACCTTCTTTCCATCCTTTCTAAAACGTGGCTAGTAGGGTGGAGGATCACGGTTAAACACTATAAGTAGCCAAAGGATATCCCATCTCTTCTCTACTGGCTGCTAATGTAAATATCATAGTATACTGTCTTGCTGTCTTAAACCATTTTGCCTTACTCCTCCAACTGATCACAAAAAAGAGTAGGAGGAAGTTGTGAACACCAGGATACACGAAGGAGACTGCACCACTGAATCTCACAGGTATTCTACCACACCATAATCACAGGGAACCAGAACAGATCAATTTAAGAAACAGAGGCTAACAAGAAGAATCCCACGAACAATGAGAAAACAAACAATACCCAAATGAAGGGAAAGGAGGAAGCCTCAGAAAAAATGCTAAATGAAATAGAGGCAACTTAACTATCAGATATTGAGTTCAAAACAATGATTATTATCAGGAAGCTCAATGAACTCACAATAAGCTACCAGAAACTAGAAGGAAGCTACAATGATCTCCCTGCAAACTATATAAACATGAAAAAGGAAATAGAAACTCTCAACAAGGGCCAAGAGGAAATGAAGAATGCCATTTCTGAACTGAGGAACACAGTAGAAGGAATGAAAAGCAGGATTGATGAAGCAGAAGATTGGATTAGCGAGCTAGAGGACAAAGTAGAAAAGAACACCCAGAAAGAGCAAGAAAAGGAAAAGAGGCTCAGAAAGAATGAAGAGGGATTAAGAGAAATGCAAGACAATATGAAACGTAATAATATCCGTATAATAGGGATACCAGAAGGAGAAGAAGGAGAGCAAGGTATAGAAAACCTATTTGAAAAAATAATGAAGGAAAACTTCCCTAATTTGATGAGAGAAAAAGTCACACAAATCCAGGAAACACAGAGAGTCCCAATCAAGAGGAACCCAAAGAGGCCCACCTCTAGACACATCATAATTAAAATGGCAAAATTTCAAGACAGAATATTAGAGGCAGCAAGGGAAAAACAGAAAGTAACATACAAGGGGGCCTCAATAAGGCTAACAGCTGACTTCTCAATGGAAACACTCCAAGCCAGAAGAGAATGGCAAGAAATATTCCAAGTAATGAGAACCAGAGGTCTACAACCAAGGGTACTTTATCCAGCAAGGCTCTCAAGATAGAAGACCAAATAATAAGCTTCCCAGACAAAAGAAGTCTAAAAGAATACACCTCCACCAAACCAGCTCTGCAAGAGATTCTAAAGGGGCTGCTTTAAGGAAAGGAAGGAAAAGAGAGAGAGAGAGAGGAACACACGTACATAAAAGACAATGAATAAGTACCTATCAATAATAACCTTAAACATAAATGGATTAAATGCTCCAATCAAAAGACATAGAATAGGTGAATGGATAAGAAAAAATGACCCACACATATGCTGCCTACAAGAGACCCACCTCAGGATAAAAGACCTGCATAGACTGAAAGTGAAGGGCTGGAAACAAATCTTCCAAGCAAATGGACAGGAAAAAAAAGCCGGGGTAGCAATACTCATATCAGACAAAATAGACTTCCAAAAAAAGGTCCACAAAGAGAGACTCAGAGGGTCACTTCATAATACTCAAGGGAAGAATCCACCAAGAAGACATAAATATTGTAAATATATGTGCACCCAACATAGGAACACCCAAATACATAAAGAAAATCTTAGAGGACTTCAAGAAAGATATGGACAGCAACACAATTATAGTGGGGGATTTTAGCACCCCACTATGAAAATTGGACAGCTCTTCCAAAAAAAAATCAACAAAGATATTGTGGCATTGAACAATACCCTAGATGAAATTGACTTTACTGATATATACAGAGCCCTCCATCCCAAAGAAGCTAAACACACATTCTTTTCAAATGTACACAGAACATTTTCAAAGATTGACCACATGATAGGGCACAAAACAAGCCTCAACAATTTCAAGAAAATTGAAATCATACCAAGCATTTTCTCAGATCACAAGGGACTGACCCTAGAAACCAACCCCAAGGAAAAAAAAACCAAAACACTCAAAATCATGGAGATTAAATAGCATGCTATTAAACAATAAATGGGTCAAGAATGATATTAGGGAAGAAATCAAAAGGTTTCTGGAAAGAAATGAAAACGAACTCACAACAACCCAAAACTTATGGGACACAGCCAAGGCAGTCCTGAGAGGGAAGTTCATAGTGATACAAGCCCACCTAAAAAAGTTAGAAACATTCCAAACAAACAACCTAACCCTACGTCTACAAGAACTCAAGGAACAACAACAAAGACAGCCCAGAGCAAGCAGAAAGAAGGAAATACCCTGGCTGGCGTAGCTCAGTGGATTGAGCACGGGCTGGGAACCAAAGTGTCCCAGGTTCGATTCCCAGCCAGGGTACATTCCTGGGTTGCAGGCCATAACCCCCAGCAACTGCACATTGATGTTTCTCTCTCTCTCTCTCTATCTCCCTCCCTTCCCTCTCTAAAAATAAATAAATAAAATCTTTAAAAAAAAAAAAAAGAAGGAAATAACCAAGATCAGAGCAGAATTAAATGACATAGAGACTAAAAGCACAATTCTAAGGATCAGTGAACCCAAGAGCTGGTTCTTTGAAAAGATAAACAAAATCGACAAGCCTTTAAGCAGACTCATCAAGAAAAAAAGAGAGAAGACCCAAATAAACACAATCAGAAATGAAAGAGGAGAGATTACAACAGATACCACAGAAATACAAAGGATTGTAAGAAATTACTACAAAGAGCTGTATGCCAAGAAATTTGAAAACCTAGAGGAAATGGACAAATTTCTAGAAAAATATAATCTTCCAAAACTCAATGAAAAAGAAGCAGAAAGCCTGAACAAACCAATAACAGCAAAAGAAATTGAAGCATTAATAAAAAAAACTTCCAACACACAAAAGCCCTATACCAGATGGTTTCACAGGAGAATTCTACAAAGCATTTAAGGAAGAGCTAACCCCTATACTTCACAGACTATTCCAAAAAATCCAAAAAGATGGGAGACTCCCAAACTCTTTTTATGAGGCCAACATCATCTTAATTCCAAAACCAGGGAAAGACACAACAAAGAAAGAAAACTTCAGGCCAGTATCGCTGATGAACATTGACGCTAAAATCCTCAACAAAATACTTGCAAACCGCATTAAAAAGATCATATACCATGACCAAGTGGGATTCATTCCAGAGATGCAAGGATGGTACAGTATTCGCAAATCAGTAAATGTAATACATCACATAAACAAAAGCAAAGACAAAAACCACATGATCATATCAATAGATGCAGAAAAAGCATTTGATAAGGTACAGCACCCATTTCTAATAAAAACGCTCTGCAAAGTGGAAATAGAGGGAGTATTCCTCAACATAATAAAGGCCATATATGAGAGACCTACAGCCAACATCATACTCAATGGGCAAAAATTAAAATCTTTTCCACTAAGATCAGGAAGAAGACAAGGCTGTCCACTTTTACCACTTCTATTCAATATAGTACTGGAAGTTTTAGCCACAGCAATCAGACAAGAAAAAGAAATAAAAGGCATCCAAATAGGAAAGGAGGAAACAAAACTGTCACTGTTTGCAGATGACATGACGGTGTACATAGAAAATCCTATAGACTCCACCAAAAAACTGCTTGACCTAATAAATGAATTTGGTAAAACAGCGGGATACAAAGTCAATATCCAGAAATCAAAGGCATTTCTGTACACCAACAATGAAACAGCAGAAGCAGAAATCAAGAAAAAAATCCTATTTGAAATAGCAAAAAAAAATAAATAAAATAAAATACCTAGGAATAAACCTAACCAAAGAGGTAAAAGACCTGTATTTAGAAAACTACATAACACTGAGGAAAGAAATCAAGGAAGACACAAACAAATGTAAATGTATACCGTGTTCATGGATTGGAATAATTAACATCATCAAAATGTCCATACTACCAAAAGCAATTTACACATTCAATGCAATTCCTATTAAAGTACCAATGGCTTATTTCACAGACATAAAACAAACACTTCAAAAATTTATATGGAATCATAAACGACCCTGAATAGCTTCTGCAATTTTGAGAAAGAAGAGTAAAGTAGGAGGGATCACAGTACCTGACACTAAACTATACTACAAGGCCACTGTAATCAAAACAGCCTGGTACTGGCATAAAAACAGGCACATGGACCAATGGAACAGAATAGAGAGCCCAGAAATAAACCCAAGTCTCTACGGTCAATTAATATTTGACAAAGGAGGCAGCAACATAAACTGGAGTAAAAATAGCCTCTTCAACAAATGGTGTTGGGAGAACTGGACAGCTGCATGCAAAAAAATGAAACTCGAGCACCAACTTACACCTTATACAAAAATAAATTCAAGGTGGATAAAAGACTTAAATATAAACTGTGACACTATTAAAGTCCTAGAGGAGAATGTAGGTAGGAAAATCTCAAATATTTCATGAAGAAACTCTTTTACTGACATGTCCCCTAGAGCAAGGGACATAAAAGAAAGAATAAACAAATGGGACCTCATCAAAATAAAAAGCTTCTGCACAGCTAAAGAAAACAGTATCAAAATAAAAAGAGAACCAACTGTATGGGAAAACATTTGCCAATGATACCTCAGACAAGGGTTTAATCTCCAAAATATATAAAGAACTTACATGACTACACTCTAAGAGGACAAGGAACGCAATTAAAAAATGGGCAAAGGACTTGAACAGGCACTTCTCCAAGGAGGACATACAGAAAATCCAAAGACACATGAAATGATGTTCAATATCACTAGCTATCAGAGAGATGCAAATTAAAACCACAATGAGATACCACTTCACACCAGTCAGAATGGCCATCCTAAACAAAGCAACAAACAACAAGTGTTGAAGAGGTTGTGGAGAAAAGGGGTCCCTAGTGCACTGTTGGTAGGACTGCAGACTGGTACAACAACTATGGAAAGCAGTATGCAACTTGCTCGGAAAACTAAAAATGGATCTGCCTTTTGACCCAGCAATTCCACTGCTGGGACTATATCCTAAGAACACTAAAACACCAATCCAAAAGAACCTATGCATCCCAATGTTCATAGCAGCACAATTTACAATAGCTAGGTGCTGGAAGCAACCTAGGTGCCCATCAGTAAATGAATGGATCAAAAAACTATGGTACATTTATACAATGGAATTCTATGCAGCAGAAAGAAAGAAGGAGCTCCTACCCTTTGCAACAGCTTGGATGGAGCTGGAAAGCATTATGCTAAGCGAAACAAGCCAGTCAGTGAAAGACAAATACCATATGATCTCACCTTTAACAGGAACCTAAACAACAAAACAAAGAAACAAGCAAAATATAACCAAAGACACTGAAATAGAGGAAAGGCTGTCAGTGACCACAGGGGAGAAAAGAGGAAATTTCAGGGGAGAATGGGAAGGGTTTACAGGAACAAATTTAAAGGACACATGGACAAAAACTAGGGAGAGGGTGGTAATGGGAGGGAAGTGGGGAGGGTTGGGTGGGTGGGCTGGATTGGGAGTAAAAGGGAGAAAACTGTACTTGAACAATGATTAAAATAAAAAAAAAATCACCATCCCTGGCTACTGTGAGCTTGTGGGGGGATGTTCTGCCTGCAGTCCCCCCCTGGCCACCACAGATGATAATAAGTCTACCAAGACATGATCTGCTTGGGGAGGAAAGGTGGCCAGTCTCTCACAGGAGAAGGGCCAAGAGCCTTTTCCTCATTAGGCTTTTATTGGGTTCATTTTGCACAGAAATACAGGTAAAGCTCATTAATTGTCAGGCAGTAAGGATCAAACAATAGATAGCATACAAAGAAGTATGAGGGCTTATTCTGAATCATGGTCTGTTAGCTAAAGGGCTACAAAACTTTGATGATCAAGCTCACTTCTTGCTTGGACCCTTATTTAATTGAGATCATTCTAAACAGAGCAGATTTCACAGGATTTTACATAATCTTTCTGAGGCTTGATTGCCTGGGGAACCCGCCCTTTCTAGCATAGGGCTGCACTGCCCTCTGGCATTGTTTCAGGTTTAAGGTATTGTTTCAGGCTTAAGGCATTGTTTCAGGCTTAAGTCAGGCAGGGGAAGTAAGACAGCCAAGAGATTAGGAGACTTCTTGCAGACAAAATGAGGACTCAGGCTATATCAAAGCCGAGGGGTGAGGGTCCATCACCCCCTTTTGCTATAGCCCCCCAAGTCCTTCCTGGGGCCTCTCTGTGATTGTACCTGTCTTAGGTCGTTCCCCCCTTGGGGAATCTTACCCGTCATTGGATAACCGATCAAGCATTGGGGGCCAGGCAGGGTGAAGTAAAAGGAGCAGAGGTGGCACCCCGGCCAGGGAGATAAGCTTTGTCTCCTTAGTAGCTTATGGTCCTAAGGTTACTCACTCAGCCTTAGCCATGGGGGGGTTTACAGCTTCTGAAACCAGGCAGGGAGGTTCCCAACAAGCTTGTAATTGCAAGTTATGGAGAGCATTTATCTGATGCCTATGATGAGATATGCAAAATATGTAAAGGTGTGAAATAATGAGGAAGTCTTGTGTATTGGATAATAGAAACTTGGGGGAAATTGAAATATATGTCATAGTTTTATATTTTTTATAGTTTTGAAGTAACTTATTTTAGAAACAAGGGATTATGTGTTTTGTTCATAAAGAAAGGTATCATGTATTTAGCAAGATGAAATCCCAGAAAAAAATTGTTTTTAAGTTGTGGAGGAGGGGTTAGTTAAAGAACCAGAATTAGCCCTGAGAAAAGAATTGCTTTTTAAATTTCTTTCTGGAGTCTGTTTTATTGCTCAATTTGGGTCACAATGGTCTTGAATAAGAGTGACTGTTAGCCATACCAGTTCAAGGGAAATTGGCTTCTTTAGTCACTGTGCTGGTGAAAAAACAGGATGGCCATAAATCTGACCTTTTTGACATCATGTCCCCATTTTTTCAGATGTCCACCCACCTGTCACAGGCCCTAGGAACAATCATTTAGCCTTCTAAATGGAGATGTTCTGAGTTACCACAGCTCAGAGATTGATTGCTGGATGGAGCAGTGTGCAAATGACTGTATCAGTATCAAGCTTTTACTGTTCCCAAGGTCTATATATTCAGCCATTTTAGTGGCTTGCCATGTAATAATACATTTGACTTTTAGCTTCTGTTGCTAAAGTAATGGTAACATATTCTGTTTTCCATTTGTTTATTTATGACTTGTTTTCTACCTTTGCAAAACTTGATATAGGTACAAAGCTTCAGAAATGTACACATACCAGAGTAATAGATAACTCTGATTTGGTTACAAGGCAATAATTTAAGTTGACGGATTTAGCTGATAACATAAAACACAAGAAAGAAATAGGATCAGTTTATAAATGTCAGCAGAACCCTTGAGAGAGAGTTGCTGCCTTGGAGCTGACTCTGGTACTGTTGTTTTGTCTAATATATTACGAAGTGAAATAAACCGATGTCTGGAAAAATCTGGCTGACCAAGATTAAAAGAATAAAGCTGCAAAATAGTTGCTTCCTTTATGTCACTTTTAAGCAACTTTCAGAAGGGACTGAATAAGAGAATATTAGGGTCCTTGGAAAGACCTGGGAGTGTCAAGAGGCCAAGAGAATAAATGGGCCTGTTTGTAGTAAGTTCTGTTGGGAATCACAACTTGCCAGTTCTCTATGCCCCACTGTGCCTTTGTCCTGGGAAAATGCAACCTTATAATAAAGGAAATTGTGAAGTCCAGATGTCTGTGAAACATCATTATAGGTTCTGTCACTGTGCCAGCCATAGCTATCCAAAATGATGATGTGAAATATTTTAGTGATTTGTAAAAATTAAAAATCAGTTCAGCATAATGGGGCACTGAAACCCAAGATCATGGAAAATAAACAGTTTTCCTGCTTTACCTCAACATTTATTCCCCATAAATGCACTAGTGTTTATGTAGCATTATCTTAACGATTATGTTTTATTCCCTGTAATGTACTCATTATTGATGTCTGCAGATTCAAGAGAAGTGGTAGGGAGTGCTATGGCATCCTGCAGTAGTTGATTTTTAGGGAACTATTTTTAGTTTTGTATTGTTAGTAGGAGTGGACATGAAAACTAAGCACACATATGATTTTCATGCCTCTTGAATGGCTGCCACACACTCAGAAAAGTCCTTGGTGTATTGCTTGTGGTCTATAGAGCAGTTTGTACTGATGTCCTTGTTCTGTTCCTCATGTTGCAGAGGAAGAACAAAGTTCCAGAGGATGGAAAATTTTTTTAAAAGTCATGCTTTCATACATCTGCCTCCAGGCAGACAGCTGCAGTGAACCTGTCTAGGTTGGTCTGGACACCCTCCTTTCAGAGGTTTATGTGGATAATGCTCACCAGCTCTGGCTGCTGACATGTACTTTTCAGTCATTATTGGCGTTTAGCACCATGTCAGTCTGTTTGGGCTTTTATAACAATACCATAGATTGGGTTGCTTATAAATAACATAAATTTATTTTTTCATACTCCTGGAAGCTGGGAAATTCAAGGCCAAGGCCTCAGAAGATTTAGTGTCTAGTGAGGAGAGCCCTCTGACGTCTCTTTTATAACGTTATGAATCCCATTCCTGAGGACTCCACTCTCATGAACTAATCAAAGGCTCTACCTCACTGATGACTGTCTAATTTTCTTTATTTTATAAGTCATTTGCTGTTTTTGCTTAGAGGCCCAAATAATCTTTTATTTTCCCATGAAATCCAATAATTTTACTAGAATGTGTCTTACTGTTGGGTATTCCTGGTACATAGGTACATAGTATATTCTTTCAATATTTAATTTTTAAAACTATCTTTTTATTTTAGGAAACTTTTCTTGAATTATGCTTTTTGGTATTTGTTCTCTTCCCCTGTTTGGACTTTTCTTTATCCAATATTGGATCTTTTTTGTCTGTCTTCACTGTTTATCAGTTTCTGACAAATTCTTTTTTTTTCCTTATTTTGTTTTGATTTTTCAAATTTTCCTTTCACCTTCTATGTATCTTCAGGCATTTTCTGTTGTGATTATTTGTTGTTCTACTTCTAATTTTTCCTTGAGTTCTGGCACTTCATTTCTTATTTTTGTTCTTGAGTAGCTTGTATCATTTAAAAATATATATTTGGCTCATTTAGAATGGCTATGTCTTTCTGGCTTGCTTTCATTATCTGTAGGGATGTTATTCTTCTCCTTATCCTTTTTTTCTTTCGTATAATAACCTTACTGCATAGGATTTGGCCTCAGTACTTTTCTGTTGCTCATTTTTACATGAAATTAGATTTTTAAAAAACTTTTAGAAAGAAACGTGGCTTTAATTACCTTTTCTAAATTTGTAGTGCTTCCTCTCCTGTTGTTTTCAATAGTTTGAAAACCTGGCAGCTTGCTCTGTGAGGTTTCCTGGCACTGTTTTCTCCCCCATCTAGGCCTTTTCTTTCCTTTATTATTATTGTTCCATTTCTGCTCAATTTTGATTCCATGCCTAGAAGTGTCTTCTCAGTGTGGGACTCAGTCCTGATAAGAAGCACTGCTTGATTATATTTGAGAGTTCAGTGGAGCTAGTGTAGCCCCTTGAGAACTTATGTCGGGCTTTCGGCACTTGCCCAGCTTTGTATTGGAAAATCCCTCTGAGGTTCAACCGCGGTTCTCCCATTGGCCCACTGTGGTTTTTTAAAATTATTTTTTATTAAAAAATTTTTTTATCCTCACCCAAGGACATTTTTTCATTGCTTTTAGAGAAACAGGAAGTACAGCGGTGGGAGGAAGGAGGGGAAGAGACAGAAACATTGATGTAACAGAGAAACATCAATTGATTGCCTCCAAGTGGGAATTGAACTGCAACCTAGGTATGTGCCTTAACCAGGAATTGAACCCACAAAATTTTGGTGTATGGGATAATGCTCCAACCAACTGATCCACACTGGCCAGGACTCTACTCTTTATTTATTGATTTTAGAGGGAAGGAGGGAGGGAGAGGGGAGAGGAAGGAGGAGGAGAAGGGAGAGGGGGAGAAACAAAGGGAGAAAGAAACATCGATTTGTTGTTCCACTTATTTATGTATTCATTAGTTGTTTCTTACATGTGCCCTTACTGAGGTGGTCAAACCCATAACCGGGGCATACTGGGATGCTGCTCTAACTAACTGAGCTATACCCAGCCAGAACATGGTCCAGTGTGTTTTTTAGTGCAGCGGTTCCCAGCCTTTTCAAGTGCATTATATTCAAGCTCACCTCCTGCCGTGTGGCCTGGTCCCTAACAGGCCACAGACCTGTACCAGTCTGTGACCTGGAGGTTGGGGACTGCTGTGTTTTAGTGAATATTTTCTTAAGTCTGTCAGACACCTTTTGGTTCCTTTGTCTGCCCATACAGAGACTAATATCATGCAGATCTGATGTCATTCGGTGATTTGTCTTCATCTGCTTCTGTTTTGGGATTTGAAGGTATCTTTTCACTTAGTTTTGACATAAATGTTGCTTATGGGTTTGGCTTTGCTATCTGAGTCTTTTTTTTCTTTTTTAATGTGGGGATTTGGCTAGATTAAAAACCTAGCTGCAAAATTAGCTACTGCCACATTAACATATATGCTCTTTAAAAAGAAATATAAAATCATATATTTGCAACTTGTTCTTTTTGCTTAGTCTTTAGTCATCTTTTATGTCAGTCTCCCTCCTCTTTGTTGAAGACTGTTGTATTCTGTGAAAGGGATATGCTGAATTATATGACAGACAGTTTGTTGTTCCTCATTGTTTATAATTACTAAAATTCTATAGTGAACATTCTATTCATACATCATTGTGCATGTCTGCAAATGTCTCTATTGGATAAGTTCCTAGAAGTGGAATCTTCTGGGTCAAATGGAAAGAATAGTTATCAGATGCCCAGAGGCTTTGCACTAATTTTTATCTTTGCCTACATTGTCCTAGGATGCCTGTTGCTGTGTGGCCTTGCCAGTTATTGGCTCAAAGCTTTTCTCAAAGGTATAGATGTTTATATATGTGTTTGGAGGGTGATTTACAGACCTCTTTAAAGAAACTGATGAAAGATATGGACCTTCTCAGAAAAGTGTTATTTTACACTTAAATATTTCCCATACCATTTCAGCATCTTCTCCAGCTGGTCTCAGGTGACCTGGTTCTTATTGTTGACTTCCCAATCACCATTTTTCTCTTACTTCTGCTTCATGGATTGGGAGCACTAGAGAGTTTAATGATAAGAGTAGTTGTAGAGCTCTGACCAATATATTGTTCACCCACCAAAGCCTGTCATCAGAGGTGATAATGCTCTGAAGTCCACAATGAAGTCTGATGTGGGTGATTTACTGGCAGTTGAGAAGTAAGCCATGCTTCTCTTCCATTCTGTTTCAATCTCTAGCTGTTTCTGTCTGTGCAATTCTTAGTCTTTGTACCTCTCTTTTATTTTCTTCGTGGGTTTGAGGGGTGATACTCTGGAATTAAAACATTTAAAAATGTATGTTGTAAAAAGATAAAAATACACCTTGTATTTATTAAATTTTATATTCCCCTGGCCCTGAATTAAAGGCTGTCTTTGCAGTAATCCATTCCTCTGCCCCACATTTCAGAAAGAGAAAATTGTTTGCTTTTCTTCCCATAAAATCACTCACCTTTGTTTGGAAACATATACATAATGGACATTTTCTATGTACTAGTCACTCTGTTTAGAAGTATAAGGAGTATAAAGATGTCCTGATTTCAAGAAGACTTTAACATACTGGGAAAAATTTGACTAAGTATATTTTTATGGATTTGTTTCTTTCATTAGACTAGTGGTTTCCCTAAGAGTAGAGAGGCCATGTCTCATCCTCAATTTTCCTATAACCTAGCATGTTGTAGATTGTCATTAAAAGTCTGTTTAATGAGTAATAAGGACCCAAATGACTAAGAGAAAATAAATGGAGGAAGTGCTATTAGACAGGAATAAGCAAGATAATCAGGAGATTGGAAGGAAGGACAATGTATAAGATTGTATGGAATTATTCAAGTTATGTCATTAAAAATGGATTTGAATTTAACAGGCTTACAGCAAGCAAAGAGGAACAAGGAGGCAGTATCAAGGATCAAAGAAAGCATGGGGTGCATTTGGCCAGAGCATAGGATAATGTGGATTAGGGGAGATGAGACAGAGAATACCAGGCAGGGGCCTATTGGATTAGATAGGCTTTGAACACCAGCAGGGGGATTGGTACTTTGGAGGGCAACATAGAATCACTGAAGGTTTTTAAGAAGGGAGGTGCTGACAGAGTTGTCCTTGGGAATGCTTTGCCTGGCTGCAGTGGCAGAGGCCTGTCACAGAGAGAGACCATTTATCTTTTCAGTGGAGATTAGGTCTCATGATCTCCTATGGTCCCTTCTAGCTCCTGATGCTGATATTCCTGGAGTTCTGTGGGATTTCCTTTTCTTTTGTAAAATTGAAATGGGAAGTGTAAAGAATATGTCCTGGAGAAGGCTTTTTGGAAAGTGGTTTCTGTCAAAGGATCCAGACCAGAAGTACTCAGTAGGGAGTGAATCCGCTTATGACGGGCAGGGAATACAAAGGCTAGAACTTTCAAACACCACCTGAGTCCCGTGTAGGGAACTTGAGAATGTGTAGCAGCTAGAGTGTGCATAATAAAGTGACAGTTGCAGAGTTCACATTAGGTGCTCAGGATTAGGAGCACTGCTGGGAGACCCAGGTGAGGGCAGTATCAGCTGTTGTGGTGACGGGGTAGAGGTGTGAAAGAGGCTGCTTGCTGGAAGTATACACATCAGCAGGTTTGCTAGAGCACCAACCTTGTGCTCAGTGGCCTGAAACATCCAGGCCTCCTCGCCTATGCTTGGGTGGGTACCTGCTAGCACAGCCTCCAGAGAAGCAGGAAGCCAGAGCAGGGCATTTGCTTTTAGAAGCTTTATACTGCATTGCTGCAAAACTGACTTAAGCCTGTGATTTAAGTTTATCAGGAAACCTGAAACCCTTTTTCCTTGTTGCTGGCTGGCAGTTGTTCTTACTTAAATCTTCCCCATATTTGTCTAAGTTATGCTGCTGAATATGGACTCTGATTTCTGTTCTAATGTCTTAGGGAGTAGGAAAGAGATCCTCTCCCTATTCCCTACCCCCATCTTAAATGGGCTTGCCTGCTGATGGTTCCAGCCAAGGAAAGCTGTAATGGGTGTTCCCAGGGAGGTATAAGCCTGGTTTAACCAGTTTATTTGTTGCCCTCTCAATTTGGATGCCCTGAAGCCTTCATTGTTATTGAACTTTTTGCAGCCTTGACAAGGCTATCTGATAGGAAAATTCTACAAAAATCATGTATTCTCTTTTCTACAGAACTCAATCAGGAATGTACTACTGAGAGCCTATTAACACTCATTCTGACTATCTATCATGGTCCTATAGTTGGGAAAACTCAGCGAGTCAGAGAGAGGAAAGAACCAGGCAAGCATCAATATTGAGAGCTTTCTGGAATCAACCCCAAGCATCTCACATGCATCATCTTTTACTCCTCACAGTGAACTCTATGAGCTCTATGAAGTGAGTACTTTGAGACCCTTTCTGTATATGGGCCACAGAGGTTATTTTCCCAAGGTCTATGAGCTTTTAAGTGATGGAATTGGACCTGGACCCTGGGTCTTCCTTAGCCTGTGCCCTCTATCACTGAATGGTACAGCTGCCCAAGTCACTCAAATGCTAAATGCTTTAACTGCAATGCAGGACAGGAAAACAAAGCACAGCACTACTTAGTAGGTCTCAATACTGATGATCCAAAACTTTAAGCTAAGAGGCAATAAATTGGGCTTGTTATTACACTTTGATAGGTGAACGAAAGCTCAGGTGACTGACCTCATTTTGTTGTTTAGTCTATTTTAAAAAAATCTTTACTAAGGATGTGTTTATTGATTTGAGGTGGAGGAGGGAGAAAGAAACAGAGTGGGGAGGAAGGAGAAGGAGGAGAGAGAAAAAAAGAAAAAAAGAAAGAAACATCAATGTGAGAGAGAGAGAGACATTGATTGGTTGCCTCCTATATGCACCCCAACCAGGGATCGCATTCACAACCTTTTTGGTGTACGGAATGACGCTCCAACCAACTGAGCTACCCCTGGCCAGGGCCAACTTGCCTGTGTTTAAGGGAGGCTGTCTCACAGTGGGGGTGGAGGGAAAGACTTAGGACCAGTTGTTTCTTTGACTGTCTTCTTTGTTGCTGCATCTTCCTCTTTTCACACTCTGATTTGCATTCTGTTCCACGCTCCCCCCAAAAGACTTACGAGTCCCTTACTTTACAGCAGGTGTAGAGAGAAATTCTGTCCTAGGAATTTGCTCCATTCATACCTATAGATTTTCCTCTTTCCATTGCAGGTAGCATGCAAGTTGAGGGGCTTTTTCAGCAGGTATTGAGGAAATTGTAGAGGTCAGGAGTAGCTGACACTGTTTTGAAATAATTCATTGAATCATGTCTGGCCATGCCTGTAACAGGTGCTGTAAAAGAGAACAAATAGAGCCAATTATGATGTCAGGATCCCTGGGTATTGATGGGGTGGGGAAAAAGGATGAAAATTAATACACAATATCTTGGCACTTTGCTTTTTTAACCCCCTTATTAAATTATGCCTTCTGCTTGAGGAAAATAAATTAGAACAAAAAGTGTGTTTAGAATACAATATTTGTGTTTTAAATTTGACTAACGAGTGGTTTTAGCACTTTCATTTGGTTCTTAGTCACCCTGTGTTCAAATTGTCAATTAACAAATAAATATTATGAAAAATAAGAGTCAGAAATGGTTGCCACTCCTGCTAATGAGCTGCTAATGAAATTGTGCCTGGGTGGGAAATACAGGCATTCTGGAGTCACCTATAGTCTTTTCCAGAAAATGAGCAATAGTGGAGCTAAGGCCCCTGACCCCATGGGAAATAAGCACATTTAACTCCTTTAGTTCCAGTTTGCCATTTTTCTCCCACCTCATTATTAAGCGAAGTTTATTGCCAGTATCTCATGAATAATGCCAATTATACTGAGAATTTTATTTTATTTTATCTTACCTTATTTTATTTATTTTACACACACACACACACACACACACACACACACAGGAGGCTTAAAACCCCTCACTGCTATCGGCTTCCTCTAGCTCCCTCCTACCTATATCTGCTGCCAGAGAGGAACAGAGAAGGATTTTTAAAATTCAGTTTTATTTGACTCAATTCCTAAGTGGGTTTAGAGAGCTGGAAGTACTGTAGCTGTGCTGTGGTTTATTTCCAATTGCCTGACCGTTAGTCTTTTGTTAATTCCCTTTCTCTTCCCATTTCATTGAGACTTTGCTCAGTCTCTTCACTCCTAACACATACACATATACACAATTGAAAATAGATGGAAGTCTGAATATATTCAAGATTTTGTAGGGATGAAGGTGTATGTGGTAAGTGGGGAGCATATCTTCTAAAAAAATACAAGAAAAAAAAGAAATGACAGGAACGAGTAGATCACAGCAGTCAACAGATTTGTTGAAAACCAGATCCCTAGCATGGGTGTAAAGCCCAAGTACCCTGATTAAGGGGCTGTGCTGAACCTATTAGCCTCACTGGGTGTTCTTGTAAGCTAAATAGGGTCATGGGATACATCAAAGGTGGAGATAGAATGGGGAACAGAGGAAATCAATGGTCTAGGAAACTGATGTGAGATGCTCATCATAGGTCTCTGGGTGAAAGTAGCCCTCTGCTCCTCTTCCCTGTTCTCCATTACTCCGTTTCTGGTTTTATTAAAATTTGGGGCTCTAACAGGTCCCCTGGGCTGATGGAAGAAGTCACTGCACATGCATAAAGGTCTGGTGCTTTACTGACAGGTCCATGATAAGATTTCTAGTTTTCCTGGTTAAAATGCTATACTATTGTTTCATTCTTCCCATTCCTGACCCCTTTCCCCTAGTTCAGGCTTTATTATGTCTGACTAGGTCAAGTATAACAGCTTTCCAACTGGTCTCCCTGCTTCTTGTTCTCCTGTTTTGTATGCTGAGTGCCAAATACTTCAAAGAGAGTTACTTACTACCTCCTGAATATGCCCACTTCCTTACTTACCTGACAGATGTTCTCTGGACTCCAAACTCTAAACGTTGTTGGCCCTCTCCCTCTTTTACTTCATACTTCTCAGTGGCAGCAGTTGGTCTTGTTCATGTAGTTTCCTTCCCAGTGTTTAGCACAGGAAGTGATCCTCAGTGGGTGTGTAGTAAGAAGTGGGTGGTAGAATGAATACCTAGAAAAGAGCATCCTCTTGTCTAATCCTCACTAAATGTTGACCAACCAGTTGTGGAAAGAGCCTCAGTCTAACCTCAATGTGGTTACTTTGAGCCTTTGTCTTGATGGCTGTTCACAGAGTACCTCTTAGACTGTAACACAGGAAATCTTCCAAGTAGCATTACTAGTACTTGTCTTTGAAGAGCACTGTTCTTGTGCATTTGGTATATAGTGGTTGGTGACCAGCTGCTGTCTATCCTTAAGGCCTGGGAAGGAGATGTTGGTTAGGTCACAGCAGAGCAGATTTTGGGGGTTAGTTCTAGAGAGTGGTGGGCACTGTTAAGATAGCTGTTCCCTGAGGGAAATGGTGGAATCTCTTGTTCTGAGGGGCTTTAATGGAGGTGAGAGTGTTCCACTCTTGCTTGGAAGCCATGCCAGAGTACTTTGCTAAGGCCTTGGCCAGATTCTAAATTCTGTGAATTAGAGTGAAAAGTCAGTATGGAGAATATTTTTTTTTCTCATTTTGTCATTTTTTTAGTCCTTTTAGAAAATGCATAAATACAACTAACTACAAGCTAGACTGGTTCACTGTATGTTTTGCTATTTAAAAACAGATCTCCATTTGTGTTTCCCTTCAAAAATAATAATATTAAGCTTTACTTCAGAGGCAGCACCCTAGAGAGGTTTGTGCACATTTTATTTTTTTATTACTGGTTCAGTTCAAGTCCTGCCTTGGAGACAGTATAGATGCTCATTTGTGTGAAGCAGGGATCTTGCCAGGACTTGTTTGGGGGTATTGAATAAAGAAGCAGGCAGAGAGGGCTCTGGTAGTCATGGCAACAAGGCCTATAAAGTCCTAGCTCTGACCAGCTCTGGTTAAGAGCTTGGAGGCCCCCGGTGAGGTGAGGGCATTACTTCCTATTCTATATTCCATCTTTTCCTTCTGGTCTGGGGGGTGGGGGTAGGGGGCTGGCATTCCTTTCTGGAGGCCTACTGTGTGCCTGGTGTTGAGCCTGAGCTGTGGGCACAAGTAATTGGCCCCTGCTTTTCAGAAACACAGCATAATTGGGAATATTTACTGTTGTTAACACATCCCTATAGGACTTGATAAATAAAATGTCTGTGTTTCATCCTGGTTGACATTTAACTTTCCGAGGCTGTGTTTCCTGAAGCACTTCTTCTTCTGAGCACTGACATGTGTTTTCTTATTTGTTCTTCCCAACAATCTAACACATTAGGGAAAGCAGACACGGTAGTCTTTTAATTTGGCACAGAAAGACCTGAAGAGTCAGGCAGAAAAAGGGATTTTGGCTAAATTCACCTGACACTTGAAGACAGACCTGAGTGGATAGCAGATTTCCAGGGCTCATGGTTGTGTAGCCAAAGCACTCCTTGATTTTCTGCCATTGTGTCCAGGTGTGACTTGAAAGAGCCTAGACATCCCTGGGGGAGGTTTCTAAGCAGGAGCCTGCAGAGGACACCTCATACGTCTCTCCTTTCCCAAAGCCATGTAACTGCTGAGGCATCTGATGCTAAGGCAAATCAAGAGCATTGCAGCATCCATCTTAGTTGGCCCTGTTTCCACTGAAGCAGGGTGGTCAGTGTGGGTGCTGACTGAGGAGGACACTGCCACTGTGAGTCCTGGAGGGGCAAGGTTTTTGTTTTTTTTTTTTAATTTATTTTTTTTAATTTTAGTGATTTGAGAGTGGGGAGAGAGAGAGAAACATTGATTTGTTGTTTCACTTATTTAGGTATTCATTTGTTCATTGGATGAATCTTCTTTGTACCCTGACTAGGGATCAAACCCACAACTTTGGCATATGGGATGACACTCTTAACCAACTGAGATACCTGGCCATGGCCTAGAGAGGCAGGTTTTTAATCACTGGACACTGGGATGAGCTGGGACAAAAACTGAATCAGGCCAAGTTTGTCAATAGGTGAAATTTTACCAGCAGTCACAAATTGACTGTGGGCTGAATTTTATTTATAGATATGTTTTGTTTGGCTTTTATATTTTAAAATTTGAATGCTTTAGAGGGCGTATTTTTCTTAACCCTTATCACTTCCTATGGTCTTACAGATGGCCTTCCTCACCTATCTTTCTTACTTGCCTACCTCTCATGAGCATTTATGTTTGCTCTTAGCTCTTGGATCACTATTTCTTACCTGCCCTTCTACAGGGGTTCCTCTTGCCCAGGTGCTTCATGGTCTCAGTTGTCCTAGGCCCATTTTCTTCTCCCTGTTCTGCCCAGAACTGCCCTTCTGGGGCTGTGTTTAGCCTCTGAGTGTAGCTCTCTTAACTGTCCCCTAGAGTACTTGCTGTCACCTTGGACTGCATCTGATAATTGCTGTTTCAGGATTCAAAAGGACCTTTATCTAAAGAAATTATTTTTTAAAACAACTTTATTGAGATAAAATTTATATGCCATAAAATTCATTCATGTAAAGTGTACAATGGGAATAATTCTCAAATGTCCCTAGATGTGTGATTTCCAGACTGTGGTGTTTCATGGACCAGAAAAAAACTTTAAAAGAAAATTTGGGGCACAAGAGGCCAACATTTTTACTTCACTGAGTTAAGGGCCTTAACATAGAAACACTATCATTTATCATCATCATTATCTCATTTTGTAAAAGGACATTTTAACACTAAAAAGGTATATGAGTAGAAACTATATATCGTAATTTCAGAAAAAGGAACTGTTTTTTATGTTGGACACTTCTAACTTTCTTCTTTCAGGACCATTAGAATGAATTGCCACAACAAACAAACCATTTCAAAACTTGGCTTAAAACAACAGTAGTTTCTTTTCATACAGTTCTGACTCTTAGAACTGTAACAATAGTTCACATACTCTTCAGATGCCCCCCCAAAAAACAAACCAAGCAAGATGTGGAGGAGTGGGAACCGCAAAATCGAATACAGACACTACTAACAAATGAACCAAGTACTGCAAATTAAGAACAGAATTATACTGAATGGGGCAGGGGAGAAAAGAACTAGCTTAAGTGTCTTTGTGAAATGTATCTTGACTAGATATCATAAAACTAAAAACAGGTACTGTGAAACCACACAAAAAAAGCTGTACAGAAATGCTGTAATCCAGTTTGGTAAATGTGTTTCTCATAGGAGTATGGGTTAGCAATTTTGAAAGTAGTTTATATGTATATTAGAGTTGAACAACAAATAAATATATTGCAGGTAATAAGAGCAGGTTTCTCACTGTTGGAGAAAGAAATTACAAACAAGAAAAGGGGGAAGACAGATGAACTCTGTGGTGTTAGATTGGGATCTGAGTGTAAGTATAAACTTAGTTTTTAATAGATATACAGACAAATAGATACAGAAGTATGTATGTATATAAATGTATATATGTATTTGTATACACATACATAAATATCTTAGCTCAGTCCATTGAAAGAGTCTAGAAGCAGTGACAGCCTAGTGTTAATTAGAGCATATCTTGTACTCAGATCTTGGTTTTTAAACACTGTTCTTCAAGAAAAGACATGAGGGTTCTTTGAGAAGTAGTTGATTCCAAGGCTGGGGAAAGAAAAATACAGGATGAACTCAGAACAATTTATGGAAGCAGAAAGTAAGAAAATACCTGAAAAAAGAAAATGATGGGGGGAAGGGACTTGTTAAAGGGACACAAGAGTCAACCTGAAGGAGTTCCTATTGGTAAAGCTGAAACAATTTGAACAATGAAATATATGAGTCTAGCAGGGGAGAGTAGGGGGTGGAGGGATTGAGGGAAAAAGGACTCATAGACATGTACAACAGTGTGGCGTTTGTGGGGGAGTGGGGAGAAGGGGAGTACAGGGGGACTAAATGGCAATGGAAAAAATACAATTAAAAAAGAAAAATCTATTAATCTATACTAGTATAAGTAAATATTAAATAGATAAGTGACATTTTTTTTTCATGCTGTGAAGTTTCAATTAATGTGTGATGATGGAGGGAAGCAGAAAATTGCCATTAGATCATCACCACAGTGGTTATTGTTGCAGAAGGATTCCCCTAATGGTGTGGTTTGAGGAGAAGAAAAGGGTTTTGGGTAATCTCAAAGTATTTTCCCATGATTTCGTTTAACAATTCAGTGGTTTTTAGTATATGCACAGTATTGTGCAACCATTACTACTATCTAATTCTAGGATGTTTTCATCATCCATAAAAATAAATCTCATGTCCATTAGTGGTAATTCCCCATTCCTCCCTTCCCCTAGTCCTTGACAGTCACTAATGTACTGTGTCTCTTGGTTAGTATATTCCAGACATTTCATTTAAAAGGAATCATACAACAATATATGGCTTTTTGTATCTGACTTTTTTCATGTGGTGTAATGTATTCAAGGTTCACCTATGTTATAGTATATATCAGCATTTTATTCTTTTTAATGGCTGAATATTATTTCACTATATGGATATACCACATTTTGTTTATTTTATCAGCTGATGGACTTTTGAATTTTTCCACAATTTAACTATTATAAATAATGCTGTAATGAGGATTAATGCACAAGTTTTTGTATGAACATATGTTTTTAATTTTCTTGGCGTGGAATTGCTGGGTTCATGTGGTAACTCTGAGTTTAACTTTTTGAGAAACGGCCGAACTATTTTCCACAGTTTGGTAATTTGCAATTATTCTGGTTTGCTACAGTGGGTAGAAATTACTTTTCTTAGTTTATCAAGGCCAGTATCACCAGTAAGAGGACGTGTTAACATCATAAACCTTGTGATTTGATGCATGGAGAATACCCCTACATCATTTCTGGGTGCATCTGTCAAGGATGTATGACCTTAGTTTAATAGTGAGAACACAGCATGTAGTCCTGATCAGTATTCTTCAGGGTGTCAGAGTCTTAAAAGCCAGGGGAAGGCTGAGGAACTCTGGCTGATTACAGGATACTAGGCAGAAGTAACCAAAGGCCATATGGGATCCTGGCACAACAACAAAAAGAACCGTAGTGGAAACACCAGTAAGATTTGAAAAGGATATTTATAGTTTGGTAAATGATATTGTTAAGTTCCCAGTTCTGATGACTATCTATGACTATGTAAGATATTAACATTTGGAAAGGTTATGTTAGCAACATATGGAAACTACTATTTTTGCAACTTTTTGGTAAGTTAAAGGTGGTTCAAAATAAAAAGTTAAAAGCAATCCATTCTTTTATTCTTGCTCACATGTCTGCACATCAGCTATGACTGGCTGACCATGGCTGGGCATAGCTGGCTTTAGCCCAATCTTCAGTTTGGATCCAAGTCTGCTCCATGGATATCTCATCCTTCTTGGTCTTCTCATGGTGATGCCAGAATTCCAAAAGGTGAACCAAACACACAGGCGTATTTCAAATCTCTGTGATGCATTTGCTAACATCCCATTGGCCAAGGCACATCACAAGCCAAGTCCAAAGTCTAAGGGTGGGAAAGTGCACTCTACCACTTTAATCTAATTTTACTGTTACCATGTAGGAGGGACTACATGGCAAAGGGTGTGAATACAGGCAGGGGGGAAGATAATTTGTGACAATAGTGCAACATACCATAGATATACCCCTATGGGGAAAGCAGGAGTGTTACCTGGGTCTTGGTCTGTGACAGGGAGTCCCAATGGGAGTTAAAACTCAAGTATGATGTGCCTTACCTACCGTATTTTTCAGATTATAAGATGTACCCCCTCCAATTTGGGAGGAAAATGGGGGTACATCTTATAGTCCAAATATAGCTTACCTGGCTCACTTGGGGGGGGGGTGGCGGTGGAGTGGGGTCACAGTTTATTAAGTATTTTACCACAATTTTTGCTTCAAAATTTTTTTCCCTATTTTCCTCCTCTAAAACCTAGGTGCATCTTATGGTCAGGTGCATCTTATAGTCCTAAAAATATGGTAATTTGGACAGGGCTTCTCCTTATTATAGACAGAGTTTCCTCACTCTGGGGCCTGTCTCCAGGTAGCCAGTGGGGGAAATAGACACTGTAGGTTTTGCAGGCCCCTGTGCCTTTCTAGGTATCCATCTCATTATTATTATTTTTTTTGCCTGTTCCCTTGCCTCCTGCTCCCTCAATCCCTAACTCTTTACTTACATGTGTCTTGTGACTTTTTGCCTCTGCTCTGCTCTTCCCCGTTGCTGTGGTTCCTTTCAGAGAGGCCCTAGGAGGATGCAGGGCAGTCATTCTCTCTGCCTAACTTGGTCTTTTTCCCAATGTGGTGGAAACATTTGAAATATTGTATTTTCTGCTGCCTCTGCCACTGCTGCTGCCATGGCTGGTTTCATGTATTTTAAATGAACGTAACCTATATTTTAAGTTAATGCTATTGTGGTTGCTCTTGCCCCCTGTGGTGACTTATGTGAAAGGAGTAATTTTGGAATTTCACTGAATAAAATAAATCGGTTCACATGAGATTCAAGTTTCTTTCTTGGCTGGCTTAGCATGGTATAACTTGTTATGTTTTGAAACTTATAAAGTCGTGTGCTTTTTCCCTTTTCCATTTGTAATTTTTAAAAATATTTTATTATTTTAGAGAGGAAGGGAGGAGAAAGAGAGGGAGAGAGAAACATCAATGTGTGGTTGCCTCTCACACACCTCCTACTGGGGACCTGACCTGGTCGCAACTCAGGCATATACCCTGGCTAAGAATCAAACCAGGGACTCTTTGGTTTGCAAGCCAGTCCATTTCTAATTTTGATCAAACATCTGAAAATTTAATTATTAGTAATAACAGTGGTATTAGTTTTGTTACTACTAAAAATAACTATTAACATGGCTACTAATTATTATGCATCTACTTGCCCTAGTGAAAACCCTTGTTGATCTTTCCATACACTTCTAGATTAATTAGTATTTTTTTTTCATGTTTAATTTTTCACTGAACAAAAGAATTTTTGAAGGTCTACTATGTGCTAGGCCATGGGGATAAAATGGTGAGCATTTTATATTAAATAGATAAATTTTTAAAAGATTTTTATTTATTTATTTTTAGAGAGGGAAGCAAGGGAGAAAGAGAGAGAGAGAAACATCAATGTGCGGTTGCTGGGGGTCATGGCCTGCAACCCAGGCATGTATCCTGACTGGGAATCAAAACTGCGACACTTTGGTTCACAGCCCGCGCTCAATCCACTGAGCTACGCCAGCCAGGGCTTAAAATAGATAATTTTTTAAAAACCCCTAAAATATAACTACTGATTGAGGTAAAGTGCTATTTAAAAAATGGGTGATGGTGCTGTGAAAACTGTTAGGGGGCAGCTGTATCTGGTCTGGGGAAGTAGGGGATGCTGTCGGAGGAAGTGACTCTTAGCTGGGATTGAAAGGAGAAGGAGATAGAGGGTGGAACTGGAAGGAGCATTCTGTGCAAAAGGAGCAGGAGTGGAATGGCCCCATGGTAGAGGGAACTTGGTTTTTTCATGGAATGGAAAAAGGCCAGTGTGTCGTTGAATATGGGGAGTGAGTTGTGAACAAGCCTTAAGGGGCAAGTAAGGGCTAGATATTAAAGGGTCTCCTTGGCCAGCATGAGGACTTTTATTTCTAAGAACAGTAGGAGGCCATTAAAAGGTTTGATGCAGGGGAATGACATAGCCAGGTGTGTATTTTGAAAAAAGAAAATCATTCATTATCAAGAACATGTGCATTGGGAGGTAAGAGTGGATAGGGGAGGTCAGTTGGAAGGCTCTGGCAGTGTCCAGAGAGATGCTGATAATTTGCACAAGAGCACTGATGGGGAGGTGAGAGAGAAGGGTATGAATTCAAGAGACATAGATCAGGAAAAATTACCAGGTTTTGGAGGTAGAATGGGTATGGAATAGAGTGTGGCAAAGTAGAGAAGTGTGAAGGATGACCTGCTTAGCATTCAGCCCTCTGTTGTTTTGTCAGTTTGGGATCTCTTCAGGTGAGAGAATCTCTTCTCTTTGCATGTTCAGAGATGAAGTTAATGCTAGAGAAGAGACCTCTTTCCCCGTGATCATAGGAATAGGATAGATGTTGTTCTTGCTAATATGTGGCTTCATCTCCTTCCAGAACCAACAGCCACAGCCATTAGCTCTATTTTCCTACCCAAACCTGAGCCTCCTGATGGCTCATCAAGCCAGCAACCTCCACAGTCCTTGCAGTTTTTCCAACCTCTTCTATTCTTGGCCTCCTGCATGCAGCCTGTCAGTTTTTGTGTCTGAGCCTTTGTATGCAGGGCTCCATCTATTTGGGATTCCCCCTTTTCCCCAGTCTGGCTCTTTCTTTTTGCCTCATTTAATCCCCAACTTAACCTTATTCAGAAGCTTCCCCAGAGAAAGTTTCCCCTTTCTACCTGAATATATTTTTTATACTTGGAGCATTTTGGATAGGTTTGAGATTAGAAGGGGATCATTATGCACATACACTCAGGTACTTAAGTTCCCATTTATATTTTAAACAAAGATACAGAAACTCCCTGCTGAAGTAGGATGGCAGGAACAGGACAGCATGTCTTGGCATGGTGTTTCCTTGGCTACTTGGTGCTGTGGTAGAAGCACAGTGGTTGGTGGAACTTGGAGTTCACTCTGGTCCCGCCAGAACTGAGAAAACCTGAGTTCATGGTACATCATTACCCTTTTATATTCAGGGTTTACCAGATCATTCTAAGAGAACTTTTACAGATTGTTGCCTTTTTAAAAAAATTCTTGAATGAAGCTCAGCATCAGCAGGGCAATGCCAGCCTCTGTCAGGAAAAAGCAGAGTTGAAGCTCAGGTGTGAGAACAGCATCTCTGCTTCTAGATTTCCAGTCCCCTGAAGAACTCGTTCCTGAAATTCTCTGTACCTGCGGCCATTAACATTCCTCATTTGTGTTCCTAAAACCCATATACCACAGTGGCCTAGTGTAGAGTAGTTGCTTGGTAAATATCAGTTGCATGAATGAGTAACATCCCATTTGTAGTATGTGATCTTGCAAGTTGCTTTTTAACTGTTCTTGGTAATTTTTCACAATGTGTGTGAACAGCCCATTTATTCACCACACTTGTTTGCCTAGCTATTAGATCAGCTCTTCTGATACAGGTGGGTGTAGGTTTGTAGTTTTTTTTTGGTTCCAATCCCTGACTTCTTGGCTTGTCATGTCCTCTTGCTTTTCTCTCTCTTGCTTCTTTCTTCTCATAAACATTAAGTACCACAAATTTTATGTGTCAAGTTCTGGCCTAGAGGCTGGGGAAATAAAAAAGGAGGAGATACAGTCCCTGTACTCGGGGAGGAGAGAGCCTCATTGAAGGAGCCTGATTAAATTGATGAGGGCGGTAAGGTGTGTGCTTGCTTGAATGGCAAGTTATCTGGGGTTCTGTCAGGGCAGGGGCACAAAGGATGTAGTGGAGGAGGCAGTAATGTGGCCACGTCCTGAACGGTAAGTAGGTGTTCACCATTCAACTACTGTACATAACAGAAAGGCTCAATTTAAAGAAAACAGAATGGCTCAAACATGCAGGTTCTAACTGGGGGACATTAGTCTGTGGACTAAAGTGCAGATACCCTTGCCCACATTGCCTCATCCCTTTATTTGAAGGAGAATTGTGATTGTGTTTGTGTGTGTGTGTGTGAGAGAGAGAGAGGGGGAGAGAGAGAGAGAGGGAGAATCGGGGGCAGAGGAAGAGAGAGACAGAGAGTGAGAGTGATGGAGAGAGGTGGAGAGAGATGGAGCGAGGGTAGGTAGGAGAAAGAGATATGGATGGTTCCAAGTAACTGAATACTGCAGAGTCTGGTCTTCATGAACTATTAAGTCCTACTGACTTGTTAGCCAGCCATTCCACCAGTGTTCTTCTGAGGATTGTATACTTCATGAGCCTTCTCTCTTCTTGGCTTTTAGGTCAGGCTGTCCCTGCAGGATCTCATGTGCGACTGAATCTCCAGACTGGGGCAAGAGAAGTGAAACTCCAAGATGAAGACAAGTTTCGAGATACTTTGAAAGGGTCAAAAAAAGGCAAAAGGTACAGTGTCAACTCTAGCAACTAGGAGATTGACAGCACTGATTTTGTAATACTGAAAGTAATGACAATGCAATGTTCCTTACCTAAATTTATGTGATTTTTTAAAAATTTGAAATTTAATAGACTAGGATTTGTAATAAATCTCTCAGGCTTTTGTGGAAGTTCACTTGTGTGGTCTTTGGAAAGAAATAGTTTGCAAAGCAAATTGATAATTTACAAAAGGCTGTAGGGAGAATGCTTAACCTGCTTTAAAAATGAAGCTATTTTTCCCAGTACTTTAAGAGCACCCATTTGAATCTCAACAATTAATGTGCTGATTACAGATGAGTCATCTATTCATTAAAACAGGCCTGTTAGGCCTTTTGCTTTGCAGTAATACTTCCTTGGTGAACAATAAAACTGCATTTTAAAGTCTTTAATTCAGACTAACTTTTCCTCTTGTTAGTCCATATTAAATTAAAACAGACTCTCTTATGGTGTAAAAGTTCTCCAATGGTAAGAGGTTGCTTTATTTTTTAATAACCAGTTTAGATTCTTTGATTTTGGGCAATTCAGAGTCTGTATTTTTCTGTTATTTGCCTTGAATTACTGTTTTCTCGGCTTTCTATTTTCTGCCTGAGAAGGAGGTTGAGCATGGGATTGTAGGGGCTGCTGGAATTATGCAGTTCAAAAAGTTGGTATCAATACCAGCCATGAAGTTTCTAACGCAGGAATTAGCAAATTATGTCCTGTGGGTCATATTAGAACTGCTGCCTGTTTTTGTATGGCCCACAAGCTAAGTTGTTTTTAACTTTTTTTTAATGGATGGGGGGAAAAAAGGCCCTGGCTGGTGTAGCCCAGTGGATTAAGTACTGGCCTACGAACCAAAGTGTTGTGGGCTTGATTCCCAGTCAGGGTGCGTGTGTGGGTTGTGGGCCAGGTCCTCAGTAGGCGGTGCGCTAGAGGCCACCACACATTGATGTTTCTCTCCTTCTCTTTCTACCTATCTTCCCCTCTGTCTAAAGACCAATACATTAAAAAAAAAACCAAAAGAATATTTCATGACTCATGAAAATTGTGTGAAATTCAGATTTCAGTGTCCATATAAAGTTTTACTGGAACACAACTATACACATTTATGTATTATTTGTGGCTGCTTTTTTGCTACACTGACAGAGTTGTATAGTTGGGACAATCACCATAAGGCCCACAAAGCCTCAAGTATTATTTGGTCATTACAGATAGTTTGCTGCCCCTGCTCTAATACATGTTAAGTATTGGGAGTCAATCATGGATTGAGTAGGGTTAGTGTTACTTAGTCGTTGCATATTTATTATTTTAACAATATTTGGCAGTTACGTATGAGTCAAGAAGGGACCTGAGAGACCCAGTTCTTACCTGAGTCTTTTCCTTGATATACCTGATAAAAAAGACACTCAGCCTGTCCATGTGCACCTCCAGTCATGTGGCATTCACAACCCCACAAAGCAGTCTGTTCATATTTGGACAGTTTTTACTGCTGGAAAATTCAACTTTATATTGTGATGGATAGGATAAGGAGATACTTGTCCTCCTTACAGTCACCCTGAACTGGGGAAGACCTCTGTCTTCCTACAGCTCTCCAGATAAGCCTATACCTGGGGTGGCCCAATTGACATGATTGTTCCCTTCTTTCTCAAAAAGGAATGAATCATCATGTCAAAACTAAGAAAGAATCAGATTTCATTGTTGTGACCCTGTAAACTTCTCTACATCCCCAGCACACATATACACATGTCAGTGAGTCAAAGTACTTGAGGAAGTTTTTCTCATGTCTAAGCCAAGTCTTATTTTCTAAATAAAAAGCCTGTTTTTTCTTGGCTTAAGAATACTGAATTAGGAACTGCATTAATTTGGAGTCTTTTATTTGTTGGTTTTAATACCCTGGTAAATTATTTCTCTAATACCTGACTCTAGATCATCAGTAGAAGTGCTTACTGTTTGTCTGTTGTTCAGATCTTTTTAGAATAGAAAGACCATCTGAATGGTCTGTAGCAGACACATCATGAGAGATATTTTTCCCCACTCCCAACTCTTTTCTCCTTTGGAATGTTTCTGAGGGCTCTGTCCTGGAATGGCCTCCAGGACATGCTGGACGTGTCCTCTCTCTTGTCAGCATTTATAGCAAGTGGCAAATCTGTCTGAACAGGCGCCAAAAGGCATTGACAAAGTGGTGGTGTGGATGTTCACTGCTGGGAGCTCAGGAGTCTTGGGCTGCCCTTGGTGGTGACTTCCTTCTCCTGGGGTCAGCTTCATCCTGTGTTCCTCCAATTCCACCTCACAGTGTCTTCCTGGCTATTTAGCACTGTAATAGAAACAGAGTCCAAAGGGCAGGGCTAATTTCCAAAATTGTTATAATAGTTTACTTATTTGCATGTTCTGTTTCAGGAGTCAAGACCCACCCATTTCCATCAGATTGCCAAAGAAGTTGGTGATCACACAGAGTTAAGAACCACTAACTAGAGAGAGCTGGGGATAGTTAATTCAGCCTAACCCATGGCCTCTTCACTAGTCCTGCTGGGCCTAGCCATATTGCTACCTGGAGCCAGGTAGCTCTATAGCCTGGGACAGACTCCCTGACTCTGACTTGTCCCAGAGGGTTCTCCTGGCACTGCCTAACTGCCTGTTTGCTCCTAGTAGCAGGTTGTCTTCTTGCTTTTTGTGTTAGGCATTGCCATCTCTGCTGGTTTTAGCCTGGAACTACCAGCTTCTTTGAACCATCTTCCTGTGTTTGCAGGGAGAGGGACAAACTACATCCAAGTTTTCCCATCTTGGATTGAACATTTACCATGGTACAGTATGGTATAGTAGTTAAATGAGTGGTCCAAGAACAAGGCCATTTACTTGCTTCATTCTTTGACTTCCCAAAAGACATATTGAGTGCTTATGTGCCAGGCATTGGGGATATAGTAGTAAACAAAACAGACAAGATGCCAGCCTTATGGTGGCTGGCAGACAGAAAAACAGGTAAAGAAACATGCAAGTAAGTTAATGACATATTATAATAAATACTAGGGAAGAAATAAATAATGTGATAAGTCCCTAGGTAAGATCACATTATATAGGATGGTTTGGGAAGTCCTTGTCAAGATGATGTTTGAAATGAGACCTGAAGAATGATGGGGATTTAGTCAATGAAATGGACTAGTTTCATATGTTTAGGCTTAGCATTTCAGTCAGAGGGAACAAGAAGAGTCCCTGGCTTTGTCAAGGGAAAGGCTTTGCCAAGTTCAAGAAACAAAAATGATCAGGGTGACTAGAGGAGAGGAAGGAAGAAGACTACTAAGACTACTAGAAAATGAGATTAAAGAGCTGTAACGGGCCAGATCTTATGGAGTTTTGGGGGGGCATGTTGAGTGTTCTTTACTTAACTAGAATTGTATGGAAAGCCACCAGAGGATTTTGGGGTGGTAAAGGGATTTAATATAATGTAGTTTAGCAAGATCACTCTAGTTGATATATGGATGGAAAACAGATTGGAGGTAGACAAAAGAAGCGGAGATAATTAGGATGTCATTTTTGAGGATCAGTAGTTTAGGGTGTCATAATACAGAATGGATGGATTTGTAGATTCAGTTTGGAGGTAGGGTTGATAGAACTTGCTTATGATTTAGATGTTGGGGTTAAAGGAAGGCTGGGGGCACAGATTCATACAAAGCCTCATTTTGGGATTTTTCTAACTCAGTGCTTGGAGTTACCATTTATTGAAATAGAAAAGATTGAGAGAGGGTCAGATTTGTGGGAAGAATCATCAAGACCTATGTTTTAGGTGTAATAAATTTGAGGTGCCATTTAAACACCCAAGGTCTAAGATACTTCAGTTAGGTTGCTGTACAGAAGTTTGATTAGTATTCAGAGTGGAAGGTTGGGGCAGAGATGTAAATTTGGGCATCATTGCTTGATGGATATTTGAAAAGAGCTAGGGGAGCCCTGGCTGGTGTGGTTCAGTGGGTTGAGCACTGGACTGCAAACCAACAGGTTGCTGGTTTGATTCCCAGTCAGGGCACATGCCTGGGTTGTGGGCCAGGTCCCCAGTTGGGGGCATGTGAGAGACATCCAATCTATGTTTCTCTCACACATCAATGTTTCTCTCCCTCACTTTCTCCCTCCCTCCCTCTAGTTCTAAAAATAAATAAAATCCTTTTAAAAAGAAAAGAAAAGAACTAGTGGGGAGAGTATAGAGATAGAGGAGGGAATATTGTCCAGAATTGAAGTCTGGGACATTCCAGCATATATAGGATTCAGGTAGGAGATGAGGAAGGGGAAGAACCAGGAGACCGTTTTAACAAGAAGCCAGGAAAGGAGAGTGTTTCAAGGAGGGAGGGGTAAACTGTGTAAAGGCTGTTGAGTGGTTGAGGAACAGGACATTTGTGAAGAGTCTGTTGGATTTAGCCATCAATTATTGATAATTTTGATGAGCAGTTTTAGTAGAGATGTAGGAAGAGAATCCAGATTAGAGCAGATAGCAATGTAAATAGCAGGATGGTGAGTGAAGACAATGTGTTCATAGTTTTACTTTGAATGGGAGCAGGGAGGTAGCATGATAATTTAAGACTGTGGAGTCAAAATAGTGTTGCTATGCTGATGGGAATAATCCAGTCAAAGGGAGAGATTTATGATGCAGGCTGGAGCTAGTGGTGTAAGTATGGAAGTTGAAGCTTTTGAAAAGGCAAGTGGGATCTGGAGCTTAAGTTTAATAGGAGCAAGGACACTGCCATCTATTATAATAGAGGGGAAAGCAGAGAGTGTAGGTTTAGGTGCAGGTTGGTGTGTAGAGCTGATGTTGGGAAGATGAGGGATTTCTTGAACATTTATTTTCTCGGTGAAGAATAAAGTGGGAATATCAGCTGAGGATGGCTGTGTGTGCATGAGGGCAGACACACATGTGCACCCTTGTGGCCTGGAAGAGCAGTAAACTGAGATATGAGACACAAAGGGATTCTTCCTGACCAAGACTTAGAGGAGGTGGAAGATAAGTTTAAGCTATGGCCCTAAACACTTAGATCCTTGTTACAGGTAAGGGGCTTCCTCAGGCAGCTGGCATTGAGTGATACTCTCCCAGGAGAAAGAATTTCTCCCTTCTGTTATAGGATTGTGGTAATGATTTGAATGAAATACTACTTCTAAAGAAGTAGTAACACAGTGCCAGACACATGGTTAAGTGCTCAGTAAATATGAGTGATTAACTATTACTAATTTGTTTGGGAAGAATGAAGTTTACAGAACACAAGTGTTTTTCTTAGTGCCTTAAAAGGTTTCTAGGACAAATCGAAGACAGTGAGTGAAGTTCTGAAAGCATGCCCTTCTCATGAGGCCTGCTAGGATTTTGGACTATGAGACTTATATGCTCATCTTGCCTGGAGTAGAGCAGTCCACTAACTCCTTCCCATCTTGATATATCTTGATATAGCTCCTGGGTTATACTTAACCCTCTCCCCCTGCCCACCTGGACAGACTTGTTGAGCACAGCCCACAGTCCTTACTTCCCTTTGTCCATATTACTCTTGTTCCAACCTCTGTTCACTGAACTGAAATGGCTGCTATTGGAAAAACCTGCCTCCTGGAAAAATGTGCTGAGAGAGCAGCATTGCAGAAACATTCCAGGCTTGTTTTTGCCTAAGTAACTGGCTGAGAGCTCTCTGTCCATGGTGGAACTCTGTCCTGTCCCATGCCACATCCTCCTGTCTCATGAAATGACCCCATCTTAAGCTGTTTTTCCTCCTCTAGCTTTAAGGTAAATTCACCCTGTTGGACTTATGGCTCATTAAAGGTGAAGGCAGAATACGTGTACTCTGAGTTAGAGTTGGCCTGGCTTAACATGTGTTGGCATACCAGCCACCCATGGGGGGTTTCTTGGGAAAGATGGTGCTTTCCTCCTAACTCTCAGCTTCTCATTGGACAGGCTGGACATCAACACCAACACCTATACATCTCAGGACCTCAAGAGTGCACTGGCAAAATTCAAGGAAGGGGCAGAGATGGAGAGTTCAAAGGAAGACAAGGTATGTGATTCTTTCCAGGAAGTTCGTGTAGGTCTGGAGGATGGCCTTGAAGGGAATCACTTTTTCCTGAAGTTTTTGCAGTAAACATGGGATAATAATAACAATAATATTGTAAAATAATTAAAGAACAGTTAATGCCAAATAAAAAACCCTTTATAGACTGTTGAAGAAATTCTGGGAGCATTTCTGTCATCGGTTAGATTAGGATCCAACTTCCCATTATATGTTTGGGTAAATTGAGGCACAAAGCACAGGTGGCCATAGTCTCCATTATCACAGACATGAGTGAAAAAAATAGAGGTTAAAACCCAGATCTCACTTACACTTGGATTACTACAAGTTTAAAGGTCAGAGGTGCTAGACCAGAAAGGAAGAAGCCTGGGTTCTTGTCCTTTGAACATGTAGCAAATGTATTTTTTCCCAGGCCTCACGGTTTCTTAAATATACAACACAGGACTGGGACAAGAGTGTGGCCAAGGTTTCCACCAGTCCTAAACTAAGCTAAGGGAATTGGGAGGAATAAGAAGCAGAAATACAGATCTTTGGTTAGGCCCCTACTGTCTGGGAGGGCTTGTAGGTGCAGACCTATACCAGAAAGAAATTTTACTGTTGGGTGTATCTCATGAGCTCATGCAATGGCCAGAGAATGTAGCAAATAATTTTTTACATTTCCAGTTGAGTCCTGTCCTTGAAAGAACCTCCTTAGATGGCTGCCTTGGAGACCTTTTTAAGTTCTCCCTCCCTCTTCTTTCCCCTCCTCTGCTTTGTCTGTCTCCTTGCTTTGCTTTGTCTACCTGTCTGCCTTTGCACCAGAATCCTGGCAATATTTTGGAGGGGCAGCATCAGGTTCTTGACAGCTTGTATGTTAGTGGAGGAGGCCTAAGTTCCTCATACTCTTTAGAGCTAAGTATTTCTGAGACAGATGAGCTCTTTTTTTTTTTATGTGGGGGAGGACGTAATTAGGATGTGTTAATATGCAGGCCAAGTCTCTGTGTCTACTCATCTTACCAAAGTCACATCTCCCAGCACGGAGAGTGTATATGGTATGAGAAAGTGAGTAGCAGGATGGCAGTAGCAGCAGCAACAGATCAAGGAAGGTGATGCATAAAATTCCATCCTGCCACATGTGTATTAACTATGGGGGTACAAAAAAGCAAATCCCCTACCTGGTGAAGGTAAGGCCAACGGAGGAGAGCAGTGCATGCCTAGGTGCATGGAACAGAGAGATTAGTGTTCTGTGGCCAGGGTTTGGGCTCATTCCCACTTATTATCCCCTCACCATGGGCTCAGTGTGGGGCTGACAGGAACATAAAAGCCAGGCTTTTTTCTTTGTCTTCTCTGTTGATGGAAGATTCACTGCACTTCTGTTTATTGTCCTTGTTCTCTTTAGTGATGTTCTTCTCCCGTAATTCAGTTAGAGTAGAAAAATATGAATATTATAAAAATATTTTTTAAATGTAAAAGCAAGAGATTAAGTTTTCCATTGTTTTGCAATTAAAAATAGTCCTCTCCCTTTGCAAGGGGAGATCCCAATACCAGTACCCAAATGCACCATCCCCACCCCTGTATTAGCTAAGTTGAATCAACTGCCACTTCTGAGATACAGCTGCCACACTCTTTCTTTACTTCTGTGGAACTCAGGTTGTTAGTTCTTCACTGAGGTGCTGAGTCCTGGGATCTTTCTCCTGCTTTCAATTGGAACTTGTTTGGACTGACTCTGTTTGTTCACTGCCAGTGCACTGGGACAGGCAAATAAATTGACTTGAAGTATATAGATTGGAGAGTTTCTTTCTCTCTTTTTTTAAAGTATATTTTATTGATGATGCTATTAAAGTTGTTTCATTGTTTCCCTCTTTGCCCCCTTCTGCTCTGTTCTCTTCCCTCCAGCAATTCCCCCTCTTAGTTCGTATCTATGGATTATGCATGTTAGTTCTTTGGCTTCTCCACTGCCTGTACTGTTCTTAACATCCCTCGGTGTATTCTGTACCTACCCAATTATGCTTCTAAATCCCTATACCTTTCCCCCCACTGTCCCCCTTCCCCCTCTCAGCTCATAACCCTTCAAATGATCTCCATATCTATGATTCTGTTCTTGTTCTAGTTGTTTGCTTAGTTTGTCTTTGTTTTTGTTTTTTAGATTCAGTTGTTGATAGTTGTGTGTTTGTTGTCATTTTAATGTTCATAGTTTTGATCTTCTTTTTCCTAAATAAGTCTTAAATAAACATGGCCTTCTTAAACTTTTGATTCTGGACAAGATGAAGTAGACTCATTTCTCTTTATTCTTCCTTCTAAGGATAGCTAAAAACCCTGGATGTAATACTAAAAGTAAATAGAAGAAGATCGATCCTAAGAGGTGGGAAGAAGAAGGCAGACTGGCTAGGGACCTTGGAACTCAATGAATGACATGGCAGTGAGTTCCTTGGGCTTCCCCGCCCCCTCTATATTTTAGAGTGGGCACTGGAGAAGCCCACACCCTAGAAATGCCAATAGGTACAGATAGAAAACAGCCTTAAGAAAGGCCTGCTCTTTCTAGAGAAAGGACCAGGCAAAGGGCAGCCTAGTAGGACAAAACAACTTTTGGACAATATACCTGTCTTCTCTTTCGCCAAAGACCATGGAAATCTTCTCATCTCCATCCTTAGTACCAGTGAAAGATGAATAGGGAACTTGAATTTTCACCTCCCATTTGGTCATAACTGCACTCATTCCTCCACCGGATTGGTGTCAGCAAAAGCTGAGTGGGGAGCCTGAACTTGCACTCCCTCCTGGTGGCAGTGAGAGGGTGTGAAACTGGGCTCTGTTACCTCGACCAAGGTGGTTTCAGTGACAGTTGAGCAGAGAGTTGAGGCGGAATTTCTCCCTTCTACCCAATGGTAGGAGAGTATTCTCTGCTTCCCCTACTGGTGGTGTTCTACCAGTAGAGACCAAGTGTTTTTCATCCTCCTCATGGTGGTAGCATGATCTCCTATTAGGGTGGGTTCAGCAGAGGCCAACAAAAGACCTGAATGTCTGTCTACTGCCTGTCAGGACTAAGGAGGTTTTTCACTTCTAGCTGAGGTGATGTGGGGATGGAGGGAAGGAGGGAGGGGGAGGGCAGCACTGAATGGAGAGTCTGTATTTTCACCCTCAGTGGTGGCAATGAGGCAGCGTGATGCAGCGTTCTGCTTCGCACTCTGGGGCAGTGTCAGTGGGAGTAAGTGAGGAGGCTGAATTTCCACCCTAGATCAGCAGCATGAGGCAATGCTTCAATCCCCCACCAGTTGCTGTCAGTAGAGGCCAAGGACTTCTACTCCCAATGTCCAGTGCCCAGTGGTGGTAGGTGATGTTCTTTTCCTCCCAATTAGAGAATGGTGGTAGGATTTGGGAGAGAAGGGAGCTAGAAAAGGGGATTTTGCAAATGATGTTCTGGGTGTACTTCCTAGTGACTCACATGAAAAAGTGACCAGAGTTAACACATCAAAAGATTTAAGAACTGAACTATAGTATGGAATACTGCCCAGGTGTTTAGATTAGCTTCTGGGTAGCACAAAAAAGAAGCAAACCAAAATAACCCTGCAAAGGCTCTGAAAACTTAATTGTTTTGTAGTCACAGTTACACAACTAAGGTCAGAAACAGCATATTAAACCAAAACAATGTAACTGCCTACTGAAAAGGAAGATTCAGTAGGAGTCAGAGTCTTAATAACAAAATGTCCAGGATACAATAAAAAATCACTCATCATACCAAGAACCAGGAATATCAAAACTTAAATTAGGAAAGACAATTAACAGATTCCAACAGTTAGATGACTCAGAAGTTGGAATTATCTTACAAGGATTTTAAAGCAACTATCATAAAAAAGCAATTATGAACACTTGACACAAATGACAACCTCAGCAAAGAAATAGAAGATATAAAAAAGAACCAAATTGAATTTAGAACTGAAAAATACATCAAAAAGTCTATGGCCACACTACCCTGAATGTGCTTGATCTCATCTGAAAAATACAGCAAAAAAAATTTTTTTTAAATTACTGGATAGGCTTAATAATAGTGAAATAACAATGAGAGAGAAAAGCTTCAATGAACTTGAAGACAGGTAAAAGTTTAAGAGATGATAAACTAGGGTTCTATAGGACTGCAGGCATACCTCTTTTTATTGCGCTTTGTGGATAATGCATTTCACCAACATTGATTCAAGACCTTCTACCAACAAAAAGATTACAACTTACTGAAGGCTCAGATGATGTTTAGCATTTTTTTAAGCAATGAAGTACTTTTAAATTAAGCTATATACACTGTTTTTCAGACATAATGCTATTGCACACTCGATAGACTACAGTATAGTGTAAACATGACTTTTATATGCATTGGGTAACCACAAAATTTGTGACTCACTTTATTGTGATATTTGCTTTATTGTGTGATCTGAAACCAAGCCTGCTATATCTCCTTGGTATTCCTGTATAACAATAGACCTAACATTTGTGTCACTGGAGTTTCAGAAGGAGAGGAAGAAGAATCTGGAGCTGGAAAAAAAAATCAATGAAGTAAAGATGGAAAATTTCCAGAGATGATGAAAGGCATAAATGCATAGAATCATGAAGCTGAACAAATTTTAAATAGCATAAATGCAAAGAAATCAATATCATGACAACCTTTTTTAAGAAGTCAACCTTCTTAAAACTAAAAACAGAAAAACTCTTGAAAGTAGCTAGACAGAAACATTATCTGTAGGGAACAATGATTGAATGACAGAGGATTTTTCATCCGAAACCACAGAGGCCAGATGAATATGTGTTACAACATTTTTCAAGTTCTGAGAAAAAACAAACTATCCACTCAGAAGTATCCAGCCAATGAAAATATCTTTCAGGAGGAAAATATCTTTCAGAAGTGAAAGGGAAATTAAGACATTCTCACACAAAAGAAAATTAAAAGAATTTGTTGCCAGCAGACCTACCTAAAAGAATGACTAAAGAATATTGTCCAAATAGAAAGTAAATAATAACAGAAGGAAACATGGAACATTAGGAGGAATGAAAGAAAAATGAAATGAGTAAAAATAAGGGAAAAATATAATGGATTGTCCTCTTAAGTTTTAAAAATTGTGTTTTGATAGTTGAAGCAAAAAAATTATGACAATATAATGTAACTCCATATACATTACTTATGAATGCCATTACCAGAGTTACTACTATTGTTTGTTTGCTGCACTTTCATCTTTGTTTGGCCATTTCTCTCTTTTGATTAGTTCTCTTTACGAAATGTTAAGTGGGTTTATCATTTGGGGATGAGGAAACCATACAACTACACACTTGACATCTGCGTATAACTGGATAATGGATGCACAGTGCTCAGTTATGGACAGACTTTGAAAGAAATGATGTGATCATCCACTGATCGTGATGGGAATTTATGTAGTGATTTGTGGACTGAAGAGCTAGCAGCAAAGTTGATGTTTTATGCAGTGAAACATCACTGCATAAACCACTGAACAAACACTGAACAAACTACGGCAACTGAAATTTGTGTCATGTTGGGAGACTAGTGTTACTTAAACTGTGGTATTTGAAATTGGTGTTTATTAGATTTGTGCAAAGCAAGGATTGTCTGCATCTGATAAAAGTCTTGTATCTAGAATATATAAAGAACTCTCAAAACTCAGCAGTAAAAACCAACAACCTATTTGGAAAATGGGCAAAGGACACGAACAGACATTTCAACAAAAAGGATGTGCGAATGGCAAATAAGCACATGAAAATGTTTTTAAAAAGACTTTATTTACTTTTAGAGAGAGGGAAAGGGAGGGACAGAGGGAGAGAGACATTGACTGGTTGCCTCTTGCATGCCCCCATGCATGTCCCATGCATGCCCCCAACCAGGGATCTGTCCTGCAACTCAGGCATGTGCCCTGACTGGAAACTGAACCGGCAACTTTCAGTTTGCAGGCCAAAGCTCAGTCCACTAAGCTACACCAGCCAGGGCTGAAAAAAAAATGTTTAATGTCATTTGCCATTAGAAAGATGCAAATTAAACCCACAGTGAGATATCACTACACATCTATTAGAATACCTAAAATAAAATGATACTAATACTAAATAATAGGGGCAATGTGGAGAAACTGGATCTTTCATGCATTGTCATTGGTAATATAAAATGGGACAGCTGTCTGGAAACTGCAATAGTTTGGCAGTTTCTCATAAAACAAAACATATGTTTACCATACAACCTAGCATTTGCAGTTATGGGCATTTATCCCAGAAAAATAAGAACCCTGAAACAACTCAGATGTTCTTCAACAGGTGAATGGTTAAACAAACTGCACATCTGTACAATGGAATACTACTCAGCATTAAAAAGAAGTGAGTTATTGATACATGAAATAGCTTGTGTAGATCTCAAGTATATTATGTTCACTAAAAAAAAGCCAGTCTCAAAAGATAACAGACTATGCGATTCCATCCACATAGCGTTCTTCAAACGCCAAAATTATAGAGATGGAGTACAGATCAATGGTTGCCGAGGCATAGGGACAGGAGGGAGTGGATGGGATGATGAGGCTCACCTATAAAGGAGTGCAATGAATCTGTTTGGTGGTGATGGAACAGCTCTGTTGCTTTGTTGTTCTGATGGTTACGTGAATATCTATATATTGCATAAAATTATTTAGAATGATGCACACATACATGCAAATGTGTAAAAGCTGGTGAAAACCTGAATAAGGAGTAACAGTATTACACCTATGTCATTTTCTTGGTTTTGATTTTGTGTTGTAATTTAAGATGTTACCATTGGGGGAAGTGGGATAAAGGATACCCTCTATACTATTTTTGTAACTTTCTGTGAGTTTTTAATTATTGCAAAATAAACAACTTTCTTCTCCTTCAAAAAAAAAAAAAGGCCTTCCTGAGGGCAAATTACACATCATTTTTGTGAGGCAGAGGTGACTTGCTTCTTATTCTGCTCACTTGCCTGTCACCCCCCAGCTCTTTGCCTGGCCAGAGTATTCTGGTAGGTTGTAGGGAGAGCATTTCACTGTTGTAAGCAGGATATGGTATCCTGTAGATGTGATTACTCTGCTAGGAGCTTTATCTTTTAAAAGAGATTGAGTTCTGACTGCTGTGGCTCAGTTGGTTGGGCATTGTCCCACAGGTCAAAAGGTCGCCAGTTCAGGGCATGAACCTGGGTTGTGGGCCTGCAAGAGGTAGTTGACCTTTCTCTCCCTCTCTTTATCCCTTCCTTCCCTTCTCTCAAAAAGTTAAAAAAAAATCTTTAAAGAACAAAAGGAGAGAGAGGCTGATTGGGCCCTGGCTGGGTAGCTCAGTTGACTAATGCATCATCCCAATATGCCAAGGTTGCAGGTTCCATCTCTAGTCGGCACGTACAAGAAGCAAGCAATGAATGTGTAAATAAGTGGAACAACAAATCAGTGTTTCTCTTTATCCCTACCTTTCTCTTGTTCTCTCTCTAAAAATCAATAAAAATTAAAAAAAAAAAAAAGAATTCTGCTATCTGGAAGAGGGCCTCACCTGACCATGCTGGTACTCCGATCTCAGATTCTAGTTGCCAGAACTCTGAGAAATAAATGTTTGTTATTTATAAGCTACAGAGAGAGAGAGAGGGAGGAAGAGGGACTCATTTTTTTGGTTGGTGTTTCTGTGGAGTACTTATAACTGGAGAGAAAACCTGAAGGTAATAGATGAGCAATTTGGAACTGACAGCTGCTCATCACCCTACTTTTCATAAATATTCGTGCCTTTTAATTTTTCTTGAAAGATAGAGACACAAACACTGTGACACAAACCACTGTGACATTTCAGACTCTTTATAAATACTGTCCTCTAAAATTGGGAAGAAACAGGGAATGTCACAGGTATCTAATTAAAATCTTTTATTCACCTCCAACATCACTTTATTTTAAAAATCTTTATGTGAGTGCAGGGTGGGGAGGGTTTGAGAAAAAATTGCTTGAGATTTGAATATAGTGCATACAGTAATTTAGCCATTTCAAACAGTTGAACAAATTGTAGACCTGTAGTTAGATTGACAGTAATGACAGTGAATTAATTTTCATGAGCAAATTGCTCCCACTCTGACAATTTTCTACGTCCAGGTTTCCCTACAATGTTGCCACGTTGAGCAGGGCAACACCAAGATATTTTATGATTGTAAAATATAGAGAACCAAGGTGTGGGTTATTCCACCTTAGTCCTCAACTTTTTCATGTGAGGTTAGGGGTTGAAGGTAAGCTTGCATTACTTTCCTTGAATTCAGTGATTGCAACAATCAGACTTTTGAATCTTCCTGAACATTGGATGTCAGACCAGGATAAGAGAGCCTTGGAAAACCTTGAGTGTGTTTTTGGAGCAGATCCCTATACAGGAAGACTCTGGGAACATCTTAGAAGATATCAGGATTTCTGATAATGCACAGTAACAAAAATTTTGGGTCTTGGAGAAGCTGCTCTTTGAGGATGGGTATCCATGGTAGACCATGGGAGTCTTGGGACAATGTCTCCAGTTGATTTAATTAATCTTCTCTTTGCTCCTTAGGAAAGGCAGGCTGAGGTTAAACGGCTCTTTCGCCCCATCGAAGAGCTGAAGAAGGACTTTGAGGAACTGAATGTTGTCATTGAGACTGACATGCAGATCATGGTGCGGCTGATCAACAAGTTCAATAGTTCCAGCTCTACCCTGGAAGAGAAGATTGCTGCACTCTTTGATCTTGAATATTATGTCCATCAGGTATTGTATTTCATTGTCCATAAGTCCGATTTTTAACTGACAGCTTCAAAATAACCCCCACATCCTAAGCTCTAGGAAAATATATTAGCATCTTTACCTCTCTCAGCACATACAGTATTTTTAATCCAGGCCAATATCCATTGTGGTATAGATACATTCTTAGAGGCCAGAGCCAATCTCTTTTTTGTTAGGAGTATTATCTCCTTTTTTTTTAAACACTGATGATATAGCAGATATAAAACAGATGTGGTCCTTGTTCCATGCAGATCATAATTGGTAAGAGGGAACAATGAAATAAAAATCAATTGAATAATAATCAAGTTAACAATTTAATAATGAGATAATTTAAGATTGTGTTGAGGGCTCCAGAGGGTAATGTAGGAATGTATAACAGGGGAACTTAGCCTAGTCAGGGGCATTGGGCGAGGCTTCCCTGAGGATGTGACATTTAGGCTGAGCATTAAAGGATGACAGCCAAAGAGGGGACACTAGAGTAAGGGATGGCAAACCGTGGCCCATGGGCCAAATCTGTCCCACTGTCGGTTTTTATAAATAAAGTTTTGTTGGGACACAGTCATACCTATTATTTACGTATTGCTTTATTGTTTTGGGCTGTTTTCAAACTATAATGGCAGAGTTGAGTAGTTGTGACAGAAACCATATGGCCCGGAAAGCCAAAAATATTTGCTATCAGGCCCTTTAGAAAAAGTTTGCCAACCCTTGGATTAGCATTCCAGGCAGGGTAGACAGCATGTGCAAAGATTCTGAGTCAGAGAAGAGCTTGGTGAGATTGAAGGTCAAGAAAAGGAAAAAGTGACTGGAGCATAGTGACCCGGGAATGGGGTAGCAGAGATAAAGAGGAAAGGTTAGGGAGTTAAGAGGTGGGGTTGGGACTATCATGTTCTCTCTGATTTTATCCTTGAGCCTAAGAACCACTGGAGAGTTTGAAGCAGGGAAATGACCGATCAGACTTACGCTTTAATTATAATAGTTAATATTTATTGAGTATTATCATATAATGGGCTCGTGTTCAAGTGCTTTGTACATATTAATTCATTGGCTTCCACAACTGACTTATAAGTAGTCACTGTACTGTTATTAATCCCATTTTATAACTGAGGCAAATAAGGTGACAGTTGTGATTGCCCAAGGTCACCCAGTTAATGAGTGGTAGAGCTGGGATTTGCAACAAAGCCTGTCTGACTCAAAACTCTGCTTTAACCTTTTGACCACTCTGCCTCTCACAGGATACTGGGACCATTTGAATGAAGCTCAAAAGGGAATAAGTGAATCTAAGGGAAAGGAGCCAAAAGAAGCCATTTATTTATTCAATATATTAATTTATTGGGTGCCTTTTAAGTCCCAGGCACTGTTCCAGGCACTTAGGATACATCTGTGAACAAAATTGGAGCTTACTTTCTAGCAGAGGCAGATAGACAATAAACATAACTAATAACTAAATTATAAATAATATGTTTGAAGGCAGTAAATTCTATGGATAAATAAAAAGAGAAGGGAAGGGAACAATCCTCTCAGGCAGGAGAAATAGCAAGTACCGGTAGCCCCAAGGTGGGAGCTGTCTGAGGTGTTTGAGGAACTGCAAGGAAGTCAGTGTTGCTGGAGCTAAGAGGAGAGGGAGAGAAGTAGATGACTCAGAGTGATGATCGGAGGAAGATCATGGAGCTCCTTGTAGGCCATGGAAAAGAATGAAATTGAACACTATTAGAGGATGCTGAGTGGAAGAATGACATGATGTGACTTATTTTTAAAGGATTCCTGTGGCTGCTGTGTTGAGGTTTAGACCGAAGGTCGGGGGGTTGGCATGGGTAGAAGCAGGGAAACCAGATAGGAGGCTATTGCAGGAATCCAGACTGGGATGATGCTGGCCCAGGAAAGCTGTGTAACCACAATCAAAGGCTTTTTGAGATCCTCACCAAGACACAGATCTTCACCATCCTCCCACGCGTGACAGTGTCCTTGTTCTCTATAAATTAGGCTGAAAGACTTTCTTTCTTTCTTTAGGACTTGCCAGCCTTTGTGGTGAGAGAGAATGAGTGTGTACTGTATCTGCAGGAATTATGGGACAGCCTCTTCATCTTCTTTCTCTGCTCATAACTCTCAGGCCTCAAATAGCAGGTCTGTGATCCTCTTAGAGGAAAAAAATGTACCTGGATTCTCTTTTCTCTTTCCAGGCTTTCTCTCCAGGGTAAAAACAAAAATTCCAGTGGCTTTTCTGTTACAGATATTTAAAGGACTAAGGATCCTAGGGGTTATTGGTTAAGTCAGTCTTGCTCTCATGTTGACAGCTTTTATTTTCTTATCATCTTAACATACTTGGATAGATCTTTAGTTACCAGGTTTCTGTAATCTCTTCCTTTAGTTGTAGCATAAAAGGCCAAAATGACTAGAAAGCTTATAAAATACCTGGAGGGGAGTGAGTACACAGGATGCTAGCAGAGCCCCAACAAATTTATTTTTTCCTGCAAGCTGTGTGGTCACCTGGATTTGTCATCTCTAGGATGACATCCTGTTTTGCCTTTCTAGGTTACTGGTTGGGGTAAACAGTTTCTTAGACATCACCAAACTCAGCCTAAGGTCAGCCCGGTAACCCCGTCCCCTGGTAGAGGCCACACTTCCCCTGTTGACAGAAGAGTCATAAATGTTTTGGGTCATTAGCCCTTTGGTTGGAAATATAAGGTCCTCAGTTGGGGCTGGTATGTCAGGTTTCCATGCAACAGTGTTGTGATTTCACAGTGGGATCAATGAAGATACAACTTGGCCTTGAGTTCCAGTTGCAATGGGGCATTGGGTGATGTAGTGTTGGCTTTGAGGAAGATAGGACTTTTCTTGCCAGGAACTTCACTGGTCCACTCCTAGACTCACTGATTACAGGTTTTGAGAACCATGGGCTTCAAGGACTCAAACTGGATCTGCCCAAGCATTCCTCACAGCCATATTTGAATTATTAAACAGAATTTGTGAAAAACAAAACCGTGTGTATGGAAAACACTTTATGAGTTATTTATGAGGAGCAGCCTCTGTTTGCCCGTCCACCCTGGGGCCATGTGTTTGCCTTCCCTCTCGTGACTTCTCAATTATTTACTATCGTTTCTCCCTTTCTCTATTTCCTTGGCTTTCATTGTCTTGTCAGTGTTCTGATTCTCTTTTTTCCTCCCGAGTGTTGGCACAATTCCCTTCTGCCCCATTCTTGATGCACTCCCTTCCTCTACCTTGAGCTCCTCTCCACCTGTCTCACCCCATTCTGAAGGCATCCTGGGAAAAGTTTTGGTCCCAGACCCAGATTTTGAAACTTGAGTCTTCTGCAGTGGGCAGAATACTCAAAAAAGAGGAAGACTCCTTTCTTCCTCATCTCTAGTGAAATATCAAGTGAGAAAACATCTTGTGAAGGATGAAGTGCTTGTAAATGTCAGCATTTATAGCACCATGAATTATCTTTGCAGTAATGAAGATAAACAATCTAGGACAGAGCCTTTGTGACCTTGGGCTATGTTGTTTTGGGGCATTCAGAGTGGCAGCTGTTTGTTAGGGACTCACATGAGCTTTGCTGTGTAGCCATCCCAGCCACAAAAGGACAGGATGCTGAGCCATGGTTTTGTACCCCAAAAACCTGGAGAAAGGAGGATCAAAGGAGAGGCAATGAATTCTTAGATTTTAAAATCAGAGTATGTGAGGAAGGAAGGCCCAGTAAGTATTATTTGTGCTTGTGTCAGTAAAGCACCCAGTTCTGAGTCTCCCCAGTTAGCTGTGCTATAGCCCAATAATCATTCTTCTTCATAAGGATGGATTAGGGCAGAAAATCCCAGCCCTGGCTTGGGGCCCCTGTGGCAGAGCAAACTCCATACACACTTCATGTCCTTGGATTGGCCATTTTCTTCAGGTCTGTGGTACCGAGGACCCATCCCTTGTATTGGAACAGATACCCCAGATTGCCTTAAAAAAAAAAAAGCAACTCACAGTTGAGTTTATTGCAGTAACATTTTTTTCCTGACCAAATTCATTCATTTATATAATGATTATTTGTTGAGCATGTAACTATATGCTTAGCGCTGTTGTAGTCACTAGACCTGCAACACAGGGGGCAGAGACAAAAACCCCTGCTATTGTAGAAATAATGTCAGAATGTATAAGAACAATCTTCTAAATGGTAAAAACAGACTAGGCAGAGTGAAATACAGTTCTTTAAACTTGATTTCTCTGTTAGAGCCCTCTTCAGTTTGGAAGGACACAGGTAGGCAAGGGCTGTGTGGTGTCTGGAGGAAAAAGGTGGGTAGCAGTCACGTTGTTGTTGGGCTCTACCTTCCTGAATTTTCCTGATGATTTGTAGAGTGGGATCAGCATGCTGGCAAGAGGCAGCTTTTGTAGCAACAAAGATATTTTCAAGGAGACTTGTAGCTACTGCATGAAGAAAACAGGATCCAGTGACCTTTCTGAGGAAGTTCTTGTTCCAGGATACTGTGAAGCTTGGGGAATGAGATATCTTCTTTCACAGAATAACAGATAGATTGTCTGGATTTGAGGCTTTGAACCTTAAATGATAGCTTAGACCAGCACTGTCCAATAGAACTTTACGTGATGATGGCAATGTTCTGCACTGTCCAATAATAACCACTAGCCAGAAGTACAGGTCTAGACTAAAGCCTTTGAGAAAGAGACTTTTGTGCAGATTTTATCATGAATGTCCTCAGATTCAGTCAATGTTGGACTGTGTGAAGTGAGGCAGAGGGAAGAAAGGGACTGTTGTTACTTCTTTCCTGTTACTTACAGATTATTTAAAATTTTAGTTTGTTTTTACAAACCCTTTCCTAGTTAGTCAGAGAGGCAACCCTTGCTTTTTGCCTAACTTTTTAGTTTGTTTTTTGAATAGTCACTAAAAGAAAGGCTGTGAGAAGGGCTCTTCTTACCTTGGTGGCAGTACTGTACTGAGCAATGCCTTTGTTGCAGATGGATAATGCGCAGGACCTGCTTTCCTTTGGTGGCCTTCAAGTGGTGATCAATGGGCTGAACAGCACAGAGCCCCTGGTGAAGGAGTACGCTGCATTTGTGCTGGGGGCTGCCTTTTCCAGGTGAGCAACAAGAGCGGTCTTCTCATCAACCAGGATTGTTTGGGCTCTTCAGGTGAATTCTAGCTTTACATTGGACTGAATGACCTGGAAAAAGGTTACACTCGAACTCATGCACATCCCTTTCCCTGTTTCACTGTTATCTTAATGAGACTAGAATAAGAGTTTAATTCTGCTCTTATTCCAAGTAGATAAGAATTTTCACCCCTGTTGCCACCATTTATACCCCTCTCTGTTCCACCTCATCTTATATATATGGACATTTAATGACATATTTTAGATCACATTCTCTGTTTTATTCAAAGCTAATATAAAGCTACACCAACCACAGATAGTTGAAGGGGGATGAACTGCAAAAGTTGATCCTTTTGGAAATGAAGCTACATACATTTTGTGATGAATAAATTATGAACCTGACCAAGGAGAGTCTTCTGGGGGAAGATATGTCTTTCCACTAGTTGTCTGGAACCAATCAACATGCAGTCAGGTTATCGGACTCTAGGTTGAGAGTTGTTAAAATTTCTATTCTCACTTGTATTAGAACACTGATCTCTCCAAAGAGTGGATGCATCAAGGTATGTGGGCACCGCTTTATTAAACTCATACTAAAAAAAAGCCAGGATGTCTTCAAATTGCAGTTGGTCTATTGGAACTATAGTTCCTTCCAGTTTTGAAAATATGCTCCTAAGATCATTGTTTCTCTAAAACAGAAACCAATACTCTGATTCTTCCTATAAGGCAATGGATGGTAACTATTAGGGGTTATCTTGCTTGGATGCAGGGATTGGTGCTTTTATAGGAGAGAGGATATTCTGAACATCTCCACCCTTGGTGGCTTTGTTTTGTAAAGATTTCCTTTGCCTTTCATCCATGCTTATCTTTTTAAATTAGAATCTCAGTCTGATGTCCTCTCATTCTGAAAAGCTTCAGTATCTTAGTAAATTAAAGAGGCAAAGTAGGGAAGGCCAGAAGAATTGTTCCGTGGGGAGAGACTGAGTGCCCTGCAGGCCTTTGTTTCCCTTATTACTAACCCGCCTTCATCTTGAAACCCTGGTTGTCCTGTCGATAGTCAAGGTTGTGGCCTCCAATGCACTCCATTTCCCTTGGTCTCACCTACCAGAGCCAGATAGTCTCCCAGGATGCTTGTACATCCGCTGGAAGAGTGGAGAATCTGAGTTTGTCATTGGTAGCTGTGATCTCAGCCCTGGAGAAGTCCCAGGTCTTAACCTCATAAGGCTTTAGAGGTTTGAGAACTTACTGAGCTCACTTTTGTTTCTCAAGCCATAAAAAAACTAAATCAAACATTATTAACTTCTCTCCCCAGTCCCTTTTTGGATATCTTTTCCATAATCCCAAGTACTTTCTTTCCATTCTCAGTCTGAACAAACGATCCTACTTGTTCCTTGCCATTGCTTTTGGAAACACACTTCTTGGGGAAAACTATAGCATCTTGATGTCACTTGTTAGTTAAAGGCGACTAGCTAAGTGACTTGAGAGGTATTCATCGGGCCTGCTTAGCAGGCCATAACCCACCTGGGGGCTGTGCCAATATGTGATACTGTTAAGACTTTTCTGTGATTGTATTAGGGTAAGACCATGTTAACATTTATACAATATCACTAAAATTTTACATAGAGATAAATATAAAATATTGCAGTTTATTGTTTTGGTGACAAGCATACTGCTGTATTCAAAATGTTCTAGCTGGGCTTTTGATGGCTCACTGGAGGGCTGTTGCAATGACAACATGGTATCATGCCAGAACTTTTGGAAGCCAGCAGCAGGCTTTTGAACATCATGAAAATGTCAATGTTTCATGCAAAGAGGAACTTAATGCAAGGTAAGAATATTTCTATGCAGAGGCAGTTTTCAGTGCTCTAGTCTGGTATTCATTATTTCCTCTAGATGTCTTAAGTATTGGTTCTGCAGCTCCTTCCCTGCCCCCAGCCTAGAGGTGTACACAAACATACCACATGTGTGCATGCACACATGCACACATACACACACAGAGGGATTGGAGGAGCGTGCTCTTAGGAGTCTGTTTAAGGGATAGTGAGCACATCCAGGGTTTGGAGGTGTTATTTAGAGGTCATTCCTCCCAGTTTTATGCTGATAGGCAAGAGTACTGCTCAATCAGACCTGGCTGGGTGGCTCAGTTGGGTTGGGAGCGTTGTCTCATGCACCAAGAGTTTGTAGGTTCAATCCCTGGTCAGGGCATGCATCAGAGACAAATGATTGATGCTTCTCTCTCACATCGATATTTCTCTCTGTCTCTGTCTTCCTCTCTCTCTAAAATGAATAAACATATGTTTGGGTGAGGATTAACAAAAATTTTTAAAAAGCCAATACTGCTTAATCAGTCCAGATGTTTGAGCATTTGGGAGAATTAAGCACATCACTATATCTAAAGTCAGAAAATCTAGTTCAAGTCTAGTCTACTATTTCCTGGCTGTTTCTTATTGGCAAGTGATTTGACCTTTCTAAACTTTCCCTTTGTCATTTATTAACTAGGAACAATAATGGTGTCCTCTGCATTTCATAAGGTTAAGTGAATATGAAATAACATAATATACAGTAAGTCCTGTGAAAATGCTTATAAAGCACCTGTCAGTGATAAGCAGTATATAACATCATCATACTTATTGTGTGTCCTTTTTACTATGAGGTAATTTTTATTTCTTTTTTTAATTGTATTTTATTGATTATGCTGTTACAGCTGTCCCAATTTTTCCTCTTATGCCTCCCTCCACCCACCCCAACTCCCTTAGGCCATCCCCACACTTTCATTCATGTCCATGGGTCACACATATAAGTTCTTTGACTGCTCCATTTCCTATACTGTACTTTACATCCCCGTGTCTGTTCTGTAACTGCCTATTTGTACTTCTTAACCCCCTCACCTCTTCACCTCCCTCTCATCTCATGTTCTCTGTATCCGTGATTCTACCTCTGTTCTTCTGGTTTACTGAGTTTGTATTGTAGATTCAATTGTTGATGGGTATGTATTTATTGCCATTTTATTATTTGTAGTTTTGATCTTATTTTTCTTAAATAAATCCCTTTAACATTTCATGTAATAATGGCTTGGTGATGATGAACTCCTTTCGTTTCCTCTTGTCTGGGAAACTTTATCTCCCCTTCAGTTCTAAATGATAGTTTTGCTGGGTAAAGCAGTCTTGGCTGTAGGTCCCTGCTTTTCATAACTTTGAATATTTCTTGCCAGTCCTTTCTAGTCTGCAAAGTTTCTTTTGAGAAATTAGTTGGCAGTCTCATGGGAACTTCCTTGCAGTTAACTTTCTTTTTTTGCTGCTTCTAGGATTCTCTTATTATCTTTAATCTTTGACATTTTATTATGATAAGTCTTAGTGTTAGCCTTTTTGCATCCATCTTGATTGGGACTCTGTGCTACTGGACTTGCATCTCTATTTCCTTCACCAAATTAGGAAGTTTTCTTTCATTATTTTTTCAAATAGATTTCTAGTTTCTTGCTCTTTCTTTTCTTCTGGCACCCCTATGATGTGAATGTTGGAACGTTTGAACTTGTACCAGAAGCTGCTTACACTATCCTTGTTTTTTTGGATTCTTTTTTCTTATTGTTTTGATCAGTTGTTTTTTTCTCCCTTATGTTCCAAAGCATTGATTTGATGCTTGGCTTCATTTACTTTACTGTTGTTTTCCTGTAAATTATTTTTGTTTCAATTAGTGTGCCCTTCGTTTTCGACTGGATCTTTTTTATGCTGTGGAGGCCCTCACTAAGTTCCTTGAACATTCTAATAAGCAGTTTTTTGAACTCTGCATCTGATAGATTGCTTACCTCTATTTTGTTTAGTACTTTTGGGGGGTTTTCATCTGTTCTTTCATTTGGGCCATGTTTCTTTGTCTCTTTATTTTGGCAGCCTCCCTGTGGCTTTTTTTAAAAAATATATTAGGTAGAGTTGCTATGACTCCCTGTGATTCTTATTTCTTTTGTTTTTACAGTACAAACATTTACTTCCTCATTTTCTCTTCTGTTAAGGTGTTTACGTTCTACATATCTCTTGCTGTGCTAATCTTTCTGCTTCATGAAGGCAGGTGACTGCTCTTGCTGCTTTATTTGTCTACCTGCTTTAACTACTTAATAAGACTGCCATGTGCATTTCTGTGAATGACAAGATCTTTTCCCTAGTGTTAAATATGAGTGATTATTCCAGGATCAAGAAGAAAGAGTTAACAAAAAAGTAATTGATATGACCACTGAATGTTACATGGCCACTGAAATAATTTGTTCCCTTATTTAAATATTATTCATACTTATTTGTGGGTTGCACACACTCATTTTCTGCTGTTTATTGCCCACTATTAGGCATCTCTTACATAAAAAGATATGTGGAGATAGGAGTCTGATGCTTTTGGCAGCTTTGTCTTTTTATGGTTTCTTTTTCTTCTTTTATTTTTAAACCTTCTTTCTTCTTCAAGTCAGTTATTTTCAGTGGCTTTTCTATTACCTGAGTTCATCTCATGATGGCACCTGTGTGTGTCTGTCTACAATCTGACCTACTAGAAGTCTGTGGAGTCCCAGATAGGTCATTTGTGTTTCTGTGCATAGGAAGTCTCACAGGCCTTGTGATTTTTAGAGTAATCTGGTTTTTCTTTCACTTCCTAGCAAAATGGCTGCCTCCTTTTGTTTTCTTCTTATTTCCCTATATGTAACCTTGACCTTTTAACTGTCAATAGTTACATTATCAAGAAATTTGTGTGCTTACCCTAGGGAACACTGGCTTTTGCTGTTCTCATGTCCTTGCCTCAGTCACTTTTGGTGTCCTATATTCATCTTTAATTACTCTCATTTTCATCTGAATATGTATGAATTATTATGCAATTACGTGGGCTGGTAAGTGTTCATTGTATGCAGTACTTTTGTTTGAACTGTCCACAGTTTTCAGGCTGTCATGGACTTGTGCCTGGAATAAAAGGGCATGTATATACTTGTGTCATCAGTCATGTGTTTCAAATAAACAACCTAACCCTACATCTATAAGAACTAGAGGAACAACAATAAACAAAACCCAGAGTAAGTAGAAGGAAGAAAATAATTTCAATCAGGGCAGAATTAAATGACACAGAGACTAAAAGAACAATTGAAAAGATCAGTGAATCTGGAGCTGGTTCTTTGAAAAGATAAACAAAATTGACAAATTTTTGACCAGACTCATCAAGAAGAAAAAAGGAGAGGACCCAAATAAATAAAATCAGAGCTGAAAGAGAAGTTACAACCAAAACCATAGAAATACAAAGGGACTATAAGAAATTACTATGAACAACTATATGCCAAGAAATTGGACAACCTGGGTGAAATGAACAAATTTCTAGAAAAGTACAGTCTTCTAAAACTGAATCAAGAAGAAGCAGAAAGCCTGAATAAACTGATAACAGCTAGTGAAATTGAAGCAGTATTCAGAAACTTCTGGCATATAAAACCCTGGACCAGATGGCTTCACAGGTGAATTTTTTTTTACCAAACATTTAAGGAAGAACTCCTATCCTTCTTAAACTATTCCAAAACATTCAAGAAGAGGGAAGACTACCAAACTCTTTTTACAAGGTCAATATCATCCTAATTCCAAAACCAGGTAAAGACACCCTAAAGAAAGAAAACTACAGGCCAATATTTCTGATGTACATAGATGCTAAAATCCTCAACAAAATATTGGCTATCTGGATTCAGCAATACATTAAAAAGATCATATACCATGGTCAAGTGGGATTCATCCCAGGGATATAATGATGGTACAATATTCACAGATCAATAAATATAATACTTCACATAAAGAAAATGAAGGACAAAACCCAATGATCATATCAATAGATGCTGAAAAAGCATTTGATAAAATTCAGCACCCATTTATGATAAAAAACACCCAGCAAAGTGGGAATAGAGGGAGCGTACCTCAACATAATAAAAGCCATATATGAAAAGCCTACAGCCAACATTATCCTCAACAAGCAAGAACTTAAAGTTTTCCCCTTAAGATCAGGAACAAGACAAGGGTGTCTGCTTTCATCACTGTTATTCAACATAGTCCTGGAAGTTCTAGCCACAGCAATCAGACAAGAAAAAGAAATAAAAAGGCATTCAAATTGGAAGAAGTAAAACTGTCATTATTTGTAGATGACATGATAGTGTACACAGAAAACCCTAGAGTCTCCATCAAAAAACAATTTGACCTAATGAGTGAACTTGGCCAAAGAGCGGGATATAAAGTCAATATTCAGAAATCGATGGTGTTTTTGTATACCAAGAATGAAATATCAGAGAAACTAGGGGGAGAATCCCATTTACTATAGCAAGAAGAAAAATAAAGTATCTAGGAATAAATTTAACCAAGGGGGTAAAAACCTGTATTCAGGAAACTCTAGAACACTGAAAAAAGAAATTAAGGAAGGTACAAATAAATGGAAGTATATACTATGTTCACAGATTTGAAGATTTAATATCATTAAAATATCTGTACTGGCCAAAGCAATCTATAGATTAAACACAATTTCTATTAAAATACCAATGACATATTTCACAGATCTACAACAAATATTTCAAAAATTTCTGTGGAACCAAAAAAGACCCTGAACAGCTTCAGCAATCTTGAGAAAGAAGAACAACTAGGAGGGATCATAATACCTGATATCAAATTATACTACAAAGCCACTGTAATCAAAACAGTCTGGTACTGGCATGGCTCAGTGAGTTGGACATTGTCCTGAGAACCAAAAGGTTGCTGGTTCAATTCCCAGTCCGGGTTACAGGCCAGGCAGGTCCCCAGATGGGGGCAGTTGAGAGGTAACCAATCGATGTTTCTTTCCTTTTCTCTCTCCCTTTCTTCCCCTCTCTCTAAAAATAAATAAGTAAAATCTAAAAGAAGAAGGAAGAAGAGGAGGGGGAGGAGAAAGAGATGACACATCGATCAATGGAACAGAATAGAGAGCCTAGGGAAAAACTCATGTCTTTATGGTCAATTAATGTTTGACAAAGGAGACAGAAGGATACAATGGAGCAAAAATAGCCTCTTCAATAAATGGTGTTGGGAGAACAGGACTGATACATGCAAGAAAATGAAAGTAGGACACCAACTTACACCATACACCAGAATGAACTCAAAATGGATAAAACACTTAAATATAAGTTGTGACACCATAAAAACCCTAGAGGAAAACATAGGCAGGAAAATTTCAGATATCCCATGTAGCAATGCTTTTGCTGATCTATCTCCTAGGGCAAAGGAAATAAAGGAAAAAAAATAAACAAATGGGACTACATCAAACAAAAGCTTCTGCATGGAAGCTTTTTAAAAGAAACCATAATCAAAATGAAAAGGGAACTGACCATATGGGAGAATATATTTGCCAATGGACAAGGGATTTATCTCCAAAATATATAAAGAACTCATATAACTCAATGCCAGGAAGACAAACAATCTAATTAAAAGGTGGGCAAAGGACCTGAATAGATACTTCTCCAAGGAGGACATACAGGTGGCCCATAGACATATGAAAAGATACACAACATCACTAGCCGTCAGAGAAATGCAAATTAAAACCACAGTGAGATATCATGTCACACCTGTCAGAGGGGCTGTCATTAATAAGTTAACAAACAAGTGCTGGTGAGGATGTAGAGAAAAAGTGGGAATGCAGACTAGTGCAGCCACTGTGGAAAACAGTATGGAATTTCCTCAAAAAACTCAAAACGGAAGCACCTTTTGGGTATATTCCCAGCAGAGATTCCACTGCTGGGAATATAACCTAAGAATCCCAAATCACCAATTCAAAATAACTTATGCACCCCTGTGTTCATAGCAGCACTGTTTACAATAGCTAAGTACTAGAAACAGCCCAAGGGCCCATCTGTAAATGAGTGGATCAAAAAAACTGGTATGTTTACACAATGGAATACTATGTATGCAGCTGAAAGAACTCCCACCTTTCACGACAGCATGGATAGAACTGGAGAATATTTTGCCAAGTGAAATAAGCCAGTTGGTGAAAGACAAATGCCATATGGTCTCACCTATAAGAGGAATTTAATGAACAAAATAAAATAACGAACAAAATAGAACCATAGGCATGGAAACATGAAACAGAGTGACAGTGACCAGAGAGGAGTAGAGAGGGGAATAATGGTGGGAAGAAGGGGAAGGGACTAGTCAAAGAATGTGTATGAATAACCCATGGACATGGACAACAGTGTGGGGATTGACTGTGGGAGTGTGGGGTGGGATGGATGGAGAAGGGCAAAGGGGGAAAAATTGGGAAACTGTAATAGAAGAATAATTAAAAGATGATAAAAAAGGGCACATGAGCATTATGTTCCTACCACAGCTGAAATTTTTCAAGAGTATTTTGTAATCACAGACATCTCTGGCAATCTATAACATCAACCTCTACATTCTTTTGGAAACTTGATTTATTGGCTGCCATGTGACTATAGGTAGACCCTTGGTTCTTACATATCCTTATTCTCTCTCCTTTTCCTTTATAACAGCACCTTCTTACTATCTCCTAATTATAGCTATTCACCAAGATTTTTCTGGCCTTAGGCTCTTTCTCTATTTTTTCCATGAGCGATCCTACCTTTTCCCATGTTTTAAAATCCCACTTCATTGTGGGTGACTCCAGTGTTTATGTTGAAGTCCAGACTTGCTCCTCAGTCCCATCCTCCATTTCTACTAGACTGTCTGATTGTACCTCAAAATTAAGAAGAAAATGGAATTCATTTTTGTTTCTCTCACAAACTAGATTTTTTCTCCCACATTCTTTTTTATCTATTCTTGGCAGTATTATTGTCCCAAGCTTGAAACTTTTGAGTGATATTTTAGTCTTCTTTCTCCCTATTTAGTTGGTGAATGAATCCTGTGGAGTTTTATTTCCTCTGTTGTTGTCTACTAAACAACTATTTCTTTTTAAAAAAAATCCACCTTAAGGAACCTTGATATTGTGAGGGAAGAAACATGTTCAGGGATAGGATGCCCTCTCCCACTGCTAGGAAATGAACCATCAATAGTCTAAAGCAAGCACATTAATCCCATTCTCTGTGGACATAGATTGATTTAGAAATGGGCATGTGACCCAGTTCTGACCAATGAAACATAGAGATGTTTGCTGGGAAGGCTTCTGGGAAGGATTGTGCTCACTTATAATAAGGTAAGGAGACCCTGCCTACTCTTCCTGCTGTTATTGCAGTTGTCTTGGAGATGTAACAGTTGGCTGAGGTCAGTGAAGTGAAAACCACAAGGACAAAAAGCCTTCATGCTCAGGAACATAAAAGAGAGGAAAGACAGAAGGAAACTAGTTCCTGTATGATACAGTTTAGATACTCATCTAAATTTCCAAGTATATATTTGTTTGACTACATGTTTGCTGTTGATAACCCCTGTTAGACAGTAGGAGGAGGATGGGATTTTTTTTTCTATCTTAATCTTGCTGTGTCTCTATTGCATAGCATAGAACACAGGATTGAGTGCTAAAAAATAATTATTTAATGAATAAATGAAGAAATAAAAGAATAAACTGATACCTAGGAAATGAAATGTTTTTCCAGGTAGCATATGGGGGCTCAGTGTAGACTGTTGTCTTTGTTATTAGTGATGTAATAATGGGTGGTTCAGTTGCCACTCTTTGACCCTTTAAAATCCAAGGCTATGCAAATGAGTGTGTAGCCACTCTGCCCACCCTTCCCCGCCACAAGCAAAAAATAGAAGGTTAGAGATTAGGATGAGATCAGACATTGCAGATGGCAGTATTTGAATAAATGTTCAAATGTGACCCCTAGGACTAGTTCTGACATCTTGATTCCAGGAGCTAAATTTTCACACTCCTTCAGTAATGGAAGATGCTCAGACCATTTTGTATCTAATAAATTGATTAGTACAAATACCTTAACCAAGATTGGCCATAGCTGTAGCTTGTAAAGCAGCACCCAAAGTCTTTTTTTTTATATGGCAATTAATAACAAATGGAAAATGAGCTATAAGCCTGACCAGCCACCCTGAGTACTATAGAAACCAAGACTTCATTTTGGGGAAGGGGGCACACCCACCTTGCTTAATCAACTTGTCTCTTTAGCATTTAAAAAAAAATCTATCTCTGTGATGTATTCCTATCTCCTCCTTCACATCCTCTGTGTGGTTGCCTTCAGATTTTTTTGTTTTTGTTTTTGTTGTTATAGTCTACCTCCTTCTCAATTTCTTTCTTGCATAACTCCGGCCCACAAAGTTCTATCCTTTCAACTTCATTGGCTATTGTTGTCTGGACTCCTAAACTGAGTCTTCAGTACATCTAATTCTCTGTGTATGCCAGTTCTTTCCTGTCTCTGCCCCTCACCCAAAAATGGAAACCTTTTTGCTAATGGAAATTGTACCTAAATCTTTGGTACCAACAGCACCTTACAAAGGGTAAGTTTCATTGTGGCTGCTTAGAGCATTTCAAGGTAGAAACTAAATGGCCTAACACAAAAACTGAAATCATCAAAAATTGGTGAAGGAATGAAGCCACTAAGAGCAGGGAAGCCTTTTATTTATTTTTCTCTTCTATTTTGTTTGATTTTTCTTATAATGTATATTATTGTTTAAGTTTTAATTACAGATATAAGTAACAAAACAAAACAGAACTGGCAGACTGCTGTATCTAGCAAATGGTGGTTTACATTTCCCAAGAAGCATGCTTGGGTTAAAATATCTGAAGATGCTGGATTAAATATTTAAACATTTCCTTAAATGCTCAGTTAAGCTGATAAACTGTACAGCCACCTCTGCATAACTAAAGGGGAAATTAGTAACATCATATTCTTCATGCGGTGGCCCTGAAAGAGAGAGAGGAGTCCTAGAGACAAATATAATGGAAGGCACAAATTCTAAGAGATAGGGATCACTGAAACACTGAAACTTATAGCTGTCCTGAGGACATTTGCCATTCCCTAGTGGCCGAGAGCTTTTGGTTTCAACAGGCTTTGTAACTTGGGGAACAGGAGAGAAAGCCTACAGCCTATGAAAGGGAGAATTAGGAAAATGAAAATCTTCCACTCAAAAGGATATATTAAGGCAATTTGGCTTTGAGTTTAAGGGAGGAAAATTCCCCAGAAAATTGTTTACCCAGGACAGCACTAGAGTACATTAGGGCTGGAAAATAATATTCCTTTTGCGGCCTGAAAATCTCCAACTTGAGAATTTAGTCTAAAATGATCTCAATAAATAATAAACTAGAAAAATGTTTGCAATTTATATTGTAGACATAGTATTAATGTTCCTAATATATATATTTATAAAGAACACCTAAAAATAGAGAAGAAACACATTAATAGCCCTGTAGAAAAGTGGGCCAGATACACAGTTTGTAGAATAAAATAAATAGAAATGGCTTAACCATGTGAAAAAATGCTCAACCTCATTCCTAAGATAAAGACCAATTAAAACTACACTGAAATACTGTTTCTCACCTAACATATTGGCAGAAGTTCAAAGGTTGATAGCATATTCTTTTGGTTTGTGGTTTCCATGTCCTTCATATATACCAAGGTATATTTATAGCAGTCAGTTTTAAGTTGATGGTTGCCTAAGTTGGAACACATTCTAAAATCACTATCACTTTTACTCACCCCCTCCATGTTTATGTTTTTGTCATTATTTTTTACTTCTTTTGTGTATGTGCATTTGTGTGTATTCCTTAATTTACTGTTATAATTACACAAAATCTATTTTCGCTTTTTAACCTTTGCACTGGCTTTATTGTTTGTTGACCCACTGCTTTTATTATTTGTTTGCCTTTGTCATATAGTTGTTTTTTCTTTGCAGTACTTTCTTATTCACATTTTTGATATTTTTTTCTTCTTAAAAAATGGTAATAACTTCTTCAGCCTTTTCTTTTCCAAGTAGTGCCTTATTTCTCCTTCAATTCTAAATGATAGTCATGCTGCATAGAGTAACCTTGGTTGTAGGTCTTTGCTTTTCATCACTTTGAATATTTCATGCCATTCCATTATGACCTGCAAAATTTCTTATGAATAATCAGGTGATAGACTTATGGAAGCTCCCTTTTACATAACTAATTGCTTTTCACTTGCTATTTTAAAGTACTCTTTTTTACATTTGGCATTTTAATTATGATGTGTCTTGGTGTGGGACTCTTTGGACTCATTTTGTTTGGGAATCAGTGTGTTTCCTGGGTCTGTATGTCTGTTTCCTTTGCCAGGTTAGGAATGTTTTCCATCATTATTTCTTTTCTTTAAGTGTATTTTATTGCTTATGCTATTACAGTTGTCCCATTTTTTTCTCCCCTTTATTCCCCTCCACCCTGTAAACCCTTCCCTCCAGCATTCCCCGCTCCCCTTAGTTCATGTTCATGGGTGATACATATAAGTTCTTTGGCTTCTCCATTTCCTATACTATTCTTAACCTCCCCCTGTCTATTTTGTACCTACCAATTATGCTTCTTATTCCCAGTACGGTTTCCCCCCCTTCTCCCCTCTCCCTCTCCCCACTGAAAACCCTCCATGTGATCTCCATTTCTATGATTCTCTTCCTGCTCTAGTTGTTTGCGTAGTTTTGTTTTTGTTTTTTAGGTTCAGTTGTTGATAATTGTGAGTCTGTTGTCATTTTTGTGATTCATAGTTTTGATCATCTTCTTTTTCTTAGATAAATCCTTTTAACATTTCATATAATAAGGGTTTGGTGATGATAAACTCCTTTAACTTGAACTTATCTGGGAAGCACTTTACCTACCCATCAATTCTAAATGATAGCTTTGCTGGATAGAGTCATTTTGGATGTAGGTCCTTGCCTTTCATGACTTTGAATACTTCTTTACAGCCGCTTCTTGCCTGTAAGGTTTCTTTTGAGAAATCAGCTGACAGTCTTACGGGAATTCATTTAAGGTAACTGTTTCTTTTTCTCTTGCTGCTTTGAAGATTCTCTCCTTATCTTTCATCTTGGGTAATTTGAATATGATGTGTCTTGGTGTGTTCCTCTTTGGGTCTAACTTATTTGGGACTCTCTGAACTTCCTGGACTTGTATGACTATTTCCTTTGCCAGATTGGAGAAGTTTTCTTTCATTATTTTTACAAATACGTTATCAATTTCTTGGTCATCTTCTCCTCTGGAACCCCTATGATTCAGATGTTGGAACATTTAAAGTTGGCCAAAATGTTCCTAAGCCTCTCCTCATTTTTTTGAATTCTTGTTTCTTCATTCTGTTCTAGTTGAATGTTTCTTTCTTTCTTTTGTTCTAAATCATTGATTTGAGTCCTGGTTTCCTTCCTTTCCTTGTTGGTTTCTTGTATATTTTTCTTTATTTCACTTTGTGTAGCCTTCACTTCTTCCCCTTTACTCAATCATTTCTGTGAACATCCTGATTACTAGTATTTTGAACTCTGCATCTAATAGTTTGGCTGTCTTCTCATTGCTTAGTTCTTTTCTGGAGTTTTGATCTGTTCTTTCATTGGGCCATATTTGTCTTGGTGCACCTGTTATGTTGTAAAGAGCAGAGCTTTAGGTATTCACCAGGGTAGGGCAACCTACTTTGCTGCATTTTGGCACTGTATGTGGGTGAGGGATCAGAGAGGGAACAATGTCACTCGCTAGCTTACTCAGCTCTCACCCCACTTTCAGTCACTTCGCCTGCTACCCACAAGCAAATTGGGCCCTTCTGGTGCTGATTTCCAGGTGGGTGTGCTCTTGTACCATTCTAGGACCCCATGGGCCCCTCTAATGGACTCTCCTATGAGACTGGCAGTTTATTCTGACACTGCAACCCCCACAGGTTTTTACAGCCAGAAGTTTGAAGCTTTCTTTTCCCTGCATTGGAACCCTAGGTTGCACAGTCTGTCTTGCTCCCCAGTTGTTCCTCCTGACTTATCTGCATGAGAATGTAGGACAGCCCAGTCCACCAGCCACCATCTTGCCTGCCTGGTTCACCAGCTGCCACCTTGCCATGTGTGCACCCTGGCTGCCTGTCTACGTTCCTCTTACCAGTCTGAATGAATATTTCCTTTGTAATTCATTGGTTGTCAGACTTCCATACAGTTTGATATTCTGGCAGTTCTGGTTGTATTTTGTTTTTAAATAGGTTGTTATCCTACTTTTGGTTGTGTGAGGAGGTGAAGCATATCTACCAATGCCTCCATCTTGGCCGGAAGAGATCTGTCATTATTTCTTCAAATAGGTTTTCATTCCCTTGCTCCCTCTCTTCTCCTCTGGTACCCCTATAATTCAAATGTTGGTATGCTTGCTGTTATATTAGGAATTCCTTAAACTGTTCTTATTTTTAATTCTTTTTTTTCTTTTTGATGTTCTGATTGGGTATTTTCCACCTATTTTGTCTTCTACATTACTAATTCGATCCTCTGCTTCATCTACTCTGCTGCTGATTGCCTCTGATATTCAGTTGTTGTATTCTTTATTTCTGACTCAGCCCTTTCTATGGGTTCTATCTCTTTGTTGAAGTTCTGAGTTTATCTGTTCTTCCCCTAAGTTCACTGAACATCCTCATAACCAGTGTTTTGAACTCTCTATCTGGTAGATTGCTTCTCTCCATTTAATTTAGTTCTTTTTCTGGAGTTTTATTCTGTTATTACATTTGGGCCATGTATCTTTGGGCCAAATCCTTATTTGTACATTTGGGCCAATCCTTATTTTGACTGACTTCTTGTGTTTGTTTTTTATGTATTAGTAGATCTGCTATGCTGGCAGAGTGGCTTTATGTAGTAGGTGGCCTGTGAGGCCTGATGGTGCAGTTTCCCTGTTTACCTGAGCCCCTGTTCCAGGGGTGTCCATTGTGTAGACTGTGAGTGCCCTCCTGCTGTAGTTGAGCCTTGATTGTTGTTGACACATCAGTGAGTGGGAATGACTCTCAGGCTGACTGGCTATGAGGGCTGGCCATGATTACAGTGGACAAGCTGTTGCGCGGGAACTGATCTCATGGAACAGGAGTTGCTTTAGCCAGGCTATGGTGCCAGCCAAGTCTGCCCTTTGGGTGTGTCATTTGGGGATCTGGTTGGATAGTGCTCTGGTGTGGTCTGATGCCAGCCACTGAGTGTATTGGTTCTGGAGCTCTTCGGAGGGGCTGCAGTGCAGGTCAACGTCAGCCACCATTTGTACCTGACTTGGGGCCACTTTGTGGGAGCTACAAAGCATCTGTGGTTGATTGCCACTTGTGCTGGACTTTGGGCAGCTTGGCAAGACCTACAGGGCATGCCAAGGCCAGCTACTGCTTGTTTGGTGTTTGTAGACCTTTGAGAGATTTTAGGAAAGTCCATAGTGCAAGCTAATACAGGAAGTTTGTGTGAAAAAGCCCCTGGGAGCAACTCTGCCAGGCACATGGGTTGTGTGGAGCTAGGTCTCAAGAGAATCACCAGGGCAGGGTAAACAATGTTTGCCAGATTAATGAAGAGCTCAGATTCAGCACCACCTGCACCTGCCAGCTGGGTTGAAAAAGGGTTCAACAAAGGAGCCACGGCATCTGCCAGCACTTTGGTCTCTGGGGAGAGTTGTTCTGACCCCTGTCCCTACAGCTGTCTCCCTGAAGCTAGTCAATTTAGTTTTTCCTCACGTGTCACTGGCGCTTTTCAAGCTGCTGCCCCTGTACTGGAGCCCGGAGTGAGTGAGTTTGTTAGCAAGTGAGTCTGTGTGTGGGCCCCTCCAGCGAACGCCTGGGACTCCGGGAGCCCTCTCACTTGGATGCAAAACCTACTGGTCTTTACAGACAGATGTTATTGGGACTCCTCTACCTGGCACCGTTGTCCCAGGATGTGGAGCACAGTGTGAGGCTGGGACCCCTTGCTCCTCAGGGGGAACCTCCACAGCTGAGATGTCCTCCCTGATGCTTAACCCACCACTGTGGGTTTGGGACCTTCCCTTTCCTCATCTCTGCCCCTCCTCCCAGTCTCCTCCTGGATTCCCCTTTATATTCTTAGTTATAGGACTTCTGTTCAATTTCAGGTGGTGCTCAGTGATGGTTGTTTTATAATTTAGTTGTAGTTTTGATATGATTGTGGGAGGAGGCAAGCACAATGTTACCTACTCCACCATCTTGGCTGGAAGATAATGTAAAATATTTCTATTGTGATATATAGTCAAACAACAACAAAAAAAGAAGGTAAAGTATGAATGACTGCTGTTAATCATGTATATTGCTTATATTTTTAAAAATAGATAAAAGGTAACTATAGGGAGTGGGACTTGCCAATCATGCGGATATTTAAAAACAATTAAAATGTAAAAAATCCATTAAAACTGAGAGCAAAATGAAACGTTCAAATCTGTCTGTAGAATTGGAGGCATAATCACACATGAAGAAACTTATTTTGTGTGATTTTACAACCCCGTAATTTGACTATCCATCATGATTGGGATATATTCTAAAGACAAAAAAAACCCCTGCAAAACTTTTCAGAAGCCTTGCTGTTGATGAGAGTGTTGATGTTGTTATTCTGAGGCTGTTGTATGTATTGTGGGGTAAAGCAGATGAGTGATTATGCTGGTTTCTCTAAGAACCAGGATTTTCAGATGACAGAAGGGGTGATACTAGTGTAAAGTTGGAGACTGGGTAAAATCCCCCTTAGTTCCAAGTTTTGAATTGAATTAAAAAAAGTATTCATATGAACTCGATGATAAACTTTTGCATTTTAAAAGTATGCTTTTTAGCTTTATCCACTGAAAGGATCTGGACAGAAAGATAAACCTAATGACAATGATCAACTCTAACTCCCAGATTGTATTTTCTAAATACCATTTCCCTCTAAAATAGCATTTTCCACTAAAAGGAACTTCGTTTTCTGTGAGAAATGGCTGATCTTAAGTATGGAATAAGATGCGCAAAATTATCCTGCCTACCAAGGAATCTCTTAAAGATTACTAGGGTCTTGGGTAAAGGACTCAGGGCTCAACCTGAAAAGATTCTCATTGGCCATAGATGGGACACTTCCAGTTTCTAGAATGATAATAATTGCAATGAATAGAAGCAAATCAAATATGCTTGAATTCTCAAGTTCACCATGATACTAAAAAAATTAAACCTACCTCATTGGTCATCTTTGAAAGGTACTAGGTAGGGAACCAGTTAATAATAAAAAATAGGAAATAAATAGGAAAAAATAAAGCATTTATCCTATTTTTCCAATATGAATGGAACATCAGTGTAATCAATAGTTAATGTGGGGAAGTTTATAGAGAAATTCCAGCCAAAAAAAGCACCCACAAACAAACAAAAAAGAGTGATGGAATTAGAATATCACCATTTTGTAATCCTTAATGAAATAATGGACCTTGATAATAATCATCAGTGATTCCTAACATCACAAAAAGGAATTGTAATCAAACATTTTATGCTTTGTAGTGGATGATGTGGTCATATCTAGTTATCCCTTCAGAACTAAGGCATTTATTCCTCCAGGTCTGGTAGTGTCAGCTACAGAAGACCTTTGATACCATTTCCAAGACTTAATCTAGAAGGAAGCTGCCTTCCCCAAGGTTATGGCCCTTTCCTTGGGGTAGCCTTCTTCCAGTGACATAATGCAGGGGTTCAAAGGGCTTCCACCCTTGCCTCAAAGGAGATAACTCTGAAAGACCATCCTAGCTCCAGAGCTCCCTGTGGGATTAGCAGAGAGCTCTCTTGCAGTTGCATCACAGCTGAACTTCTCTCATTGTCTAATCCACTTCCCTTCTCCCTCACAGATATTGTTCCCAAGAGTACTCCCCAGTAAAGCTCCTGCCCACAGATCTTTAGAGAGTGTTTCCTAGGGAACCTGACTCTGACCTACCACCCGTGAAGTCATCTTGATAGAAAATCAAATATGAATCTGATCAAGATCCAATGTGCAGTTTAAAGGAAGTGCTAGAGACAGGACATATGTTAACCAATATAATGTACCTATAATCATCAAAGTTCAGATCAGACTGTTGGAAACTGTAGAACTGCTGGTTTTTTCAACAAATAAATTATAAGGAAAAAATGGAGGGAATGAAACCCATAAATTAAAAGATACTTAAAATAAATATCAACTAATTGCACTTACACTTTATGTATCTTGACAGCAGTCTGTTAAAAAATTATGAGATAACTGGGGCCATTTAAGCAATTATTTGGTATTTGATAATACTAAGGAGTTATTGTTAAAATCAATTTTTAATGTGCAATGGTATTATAATTGTTTTTTAAAAAGAGCCCTTTTAGAGAAATATACTGAAAAATTTATAAGTAAAATGCTACGTTCTCTGAGTTTTGCATTATACATGTATCTGGAGGAAGTGGGCATGTGAGTAGGTTGCGTATAAATGACATAGGAGTGGCCTTGACTTCCTAATGTTTAAAGATGAGTGACAGACCCATTGAGGATTATTAAACTTTACATAAGAACAAAAACATTTAATGTAGTTTCAACTTGACAGAATTTCCAGGTTACTGGTAGAAAGAAATATAAACCCTGTTTGGAGGAGCACATCCTAAATCCAGGCCTGAGAGCATCTCCAAAGAAAAAATTTCCAGTGATCATGAGCTCACAATCAAAACACCACAAAGCACACACAAAAAATACGACATCATGAATGAAAGACAGCAGCAACTATAATCAGACCTGCAAAGCTACAGATAGTAAAATTCTAAGGGTACAGAATATAAAATAATTCTGTCAATGTTTAAAGTAAGAGATTTTATGAAAAGTATGAGCAAAGCATAATAGATTATCAAAAATGACAGTGTATTGGAAGATTTGTAAAAGATATATATTGAGTTTCTAGAAGTGAAAAATATAATAGTTACACATTAGCAATTCAGTAAATAAGTTAAACAACTGGTCAGACACAATTATAAAGTGCAACATGAAAGTACAATACTGAAAAACGAAAAAGAGGTTAAGAGACATGGAGAATATAATTTAAAGGTCTAAATGAGATCCAGAAGATAGAATGTGGGAGAGGCTATTATAAAGAGGTCTGGCTGATACTTTTCTAAAACTCACGAAAGACATGAATTCTGAGTCAGTAATCCCACTGAATCCCAAGCAGAATGATTAAGAAGTAATACATGTCTTTTGACACAGTGAAACTGTAGAAAGATGGTTACAAAAACATCTATAAAAGACAGATTAGCTACAAAGTGCCAGGAATGGTACTTGGCAAAAAGAAGGAAAACAGCTTTGCTATTGTTATTCTTCGCCCTAGTTGTTTGGCCTGAGAACTAGGCTCTGGTATCATTTTCATTAGTTCTAGACAGTACTTGCCACCATGATTCCAACACCTGACATTTCTTTCTTGGTTCCGTGTGTATCCCATAGAAGAATGCGCCATGCTCTGCAAAGTTGGAGGTACTTGCAATTTTCTAGGTTTCTCCTCAAGTGCATATTTATGGCTGAAGTTATTGGAAAGAGGATAATTCATCTCTTTGAGGAAAGAAAAGAGTAGAACTATAGAATCTAGTAGAGAAGCAGCCAACATGGGCTTTTCTATTTCATTCCTGCTTTCTTCTTATTGCCTGCTAGGCCTCAGTGTGTCTCTCTTTCTGTTTTCATTTTTTAATGTATTACTACTGGTTTTGCAGAGTATATACTTGCTCATCATAATACTTAAGTGACATAGGAGAGATTGACTTCCCACATGACAATGTGAGGAGCTTTGCTGACCCAGTGAATGTAGTGAAAGTTATTATTATTTTTAAAAAAATTAATGTTTATTTAGAAAAAATTGTTAATCTGTTATTTCATAGTTTCTGTTTTTTATGACATACTTAGTAAAGCCTTTTCAACATCAAGAGTATATAAATGTTTCTTATTATTTCAAAAATATGAAATATTTTGCCCTGTCCAGGTGGCTCAGTTGGCTGGAGTGTTCTCCAGTACACCAAAAGTTTGTGGATTCGATTCCTAGTAAGGCACCTAACTTAGGTTGCGGTTTTGATCCCTGAGCAGGGTGCGTACGGAAGGCAACCTATCCATGTTTTCTCTCTTCCTCTCTAAAATCAATAAGCATATTCCTGGGCGAGGATTAAAAAAATGTTAGAAATATATATATGGAGTACTTCAAACATACAGAGAAATTTAGAGTATTTTGTACTCATTACCCACATTTAATAAACTAAAATTTGCTCTATTTGCTTCAGATTTTTTAAAGAAATAAAATATTAGATCCAGTTGAAGATCTTACATAATCCTTTCTAATTCAATTTCCTTTCTTCTCCCCCAGAGGAGGAGAAAATACACTGTTCTGAATTCTGTGTGTGCTATATCTATTTTTAATAATTTACCATATGTGTCATAGTAAAAATGTGTGCGTGTAAGTATGTATGTATTTTAGTTTCTGCCAATATGGTGAGTGTCAAATGCTGTCTCATTCTTCTTTTTAATTCACTCTTCCCTGACTACTATAGAGGTTAAGTATCCTTCACCCCTCCATAATTGGCATCATACTCTACATACTGCTTAGAAATTTTTTCCCTCCCATTCTTTCTTTTCTTCCTTTTCCTTAATTTCTTTGGTTGAGTGAATTTTTGTATGTTTTCGTGCCATCGGGGCTGCCACTTTAAAAATCACTTCTTCATATATTTTGTCCATTTTTCTATTGTTTTTATTTGCTTAGTAGGCATTTTTATATATTATATGTTATGTGTTATGTTATATTTACATACAGCATACATATTTTCCAATATATATAGTCTGGATACTTACATTTTGTCAGTTGTGTGCATAGCAAATATCTCTGGGTATGTGGTTGTTCATCCAACATTGCATATGTTGCCTTTTGTTATACATGCTTTAAAGTATGTTTATAAAGTCAGAATTATCAATCTTTTTATTTATAGTCTGTTCTTTATGTTTTTTCAGAATCCTTACCTGAGTATTATGTTTATTGATTTTTAGAGAGATGGAGGCAGGGAGAGAGAGAGAGAAACATTGCCTCCCATATGCGCCCTGACCAGGGATCAAACCTGTAACCTAGGTGTGTGCCCTGACCTGGAATTGGACCCGCAGCCTTTTGGTGTATGGGACCATGTTCCAACCAACTGGGCTGCTGGGGGCCACCTGGCCAGGGCTGTTCTCTTTATGTTTTAAGAAATTCTTCCTTGTCTTGAGGCTATAAAGGTATTATCTTCTAAGAATATAAAGTTTTAACACTTAGGTTTTTATTTTAAAATTTATTTTTCTGTGCTTTGATATATAAATTTAATTTTAGTTTTTAACCATGTGGTTAACTAGTTTTTCTGGCACCTCATAGCGAGTAGTCTATCTTTTCCCCAGTGAATTACAGTGGTTCTTCTACCATATACTGAGTTCCCTTATCTGTATGTTTGTGTTCTGATCCATTGATGTCCTTTTTTTAATCCTTGTGCCAATCTCATATTGTTTCAATTTTAATGTAGTTTTATAAGTTTTGATTTCAGGTAAAATAAATCCTTTTTTCTTCTTTTACAAAATTGCCTTGGATATATTTGGCCCTTTAATCTTCCATATAGACTTTAAGCACACTTTGTCAGGGTACACAAAATCTCTGAATATTTCAGTTAGAGTTGCAATAAATTTATAAGTTCATTTGTAAAAAACAACATATTTACAAAATTATTCCCATCCATGAACATGGCATATCTTTTCAGTTAGATATTTTTACATCTTTCAATAAAGCCACATTAATTTTTTCATGTAAGTATTGAATCTTTGTTGTTCTTTTTAAGTGTCTTTTTGTTATCTTTATTTGTTATTGCAAATAGGATCATTTTCAAATTTTTTTATTTGTTGTAGTGTATGATTTTATATCTAACAAATTTATTACTTTTAATAGTTTATTTTTTCTTGGATATTCTCTGTAAACAGTCAATCACATAAAAGCAACAATTTATTTCTTTTTAATCTTTATCTCTCAATTATCCTTTTCTTATTACATTGTTTAGCACCTCACCTATGGTGCTTATTGAAATACTAGTAGTAGGCATTCCTGTTCCTGCCTTCAAAGAGAATGCTTCAACTTAAATTTCCTCAGTCTCCATTCTTTCTTTAGAAGTATATTTTATTGTCCTGGCTGGCGTAGCTCAGTGGATTGAGCGCAGGCTACGAACCAAAGTGTCGCAGGTTCGATTCCCAGTTAGGCCACCTACCTGGGTTGTAGGCCACGGCCCCCAGCAACCACACATTGATGTTTCTCTCCCTCTCTCTCTCTCTCTCCCTCCCTTCCCTCTCTAAAAATAAATAAATAAAATACTTAAAAAATATATATATATATTTTATAGATTATACTATTACAGTTGTCCTAGTTTCCCCCCCTCCCCCCACCCTTGTCTCCCTCTACCTGGTATAATTTCCATTCTTCGTGAGATTGTTGGCTAATATTTTGTTTCTACCTTATTTTTAACCAACTTCATAAATTATTCAGCATTATCATAATTGATGTTAGTATTGTACATATCAATATGGTTACTAATTTGCCAACTTTTCCTTTTGGGGACTCAGTTTCCTCTAGTTATCCTTTCAGCAAATGTCTGGAGTGGTCAACTTCCTTAATTTTTGCTGATGCTGTCATTATTTTTCTCTGCCTCTTGAATATCTAGTTATCCTTCTGATATCTGTTATCTATTTTGTTGAGATTTGAAAAGATAATCTGAGAAAATACTAGTGACTTGGTTTCTTTTCTGTAGATTTGGCAAGACTTGAAGAGCATAGTGTACTAGGGAGGACTGGACTAACCTGGACCAGGTACAGTGTGGATACGAGAAAGGCTGGTTGTGCAAAAGGAGCCTGCTGGGAGCAGGGGCCTCACATATGTTGTCTTATTTAATCTTTGCAATAACTCTTGGGGTGGGTAACAGCATCCTGGCTTTATAGAAGAGGGTACTTGCCCAAGGGCACTCAGATAATTTGTGGGAGGGTTATTGAACCCAGAGTCAAAGCCCATGTACTTTCTATAGTTTGGAAAGTTAGGCTCCCACAGCAAGGGCCCTCCCTCTAGGTGTCTTGAATAGGGACCTTAGTATTTTTCTTCATCATTTACACAAGCTCTTGGCTTTGATATTTTGAGGTTGCATGAAATGAGATGGGAGGGAAGAGGTGGGATTTATGAAAAAGTCTCCTTATTCAGGCTAGCTCCCATAGATAATAGTCTGAGAGGTAGTCAGGAGGTTATGTGATAAAACTCTGCTCTGTCCCTTTCTTTCCTTCCATGGTCCACTTATGCATTAGGGAGGTGTCTAATGGACATTGACCGAATTGAGCCTCATTAGAATTCCATGCCCATAGGCTTCTGCCCATTGGCAACAAACCCTGATCAACCTTTTCAGAAATAGTCCTGGTCAGACCGGGCAAGCATGTTTTAAACTCTGTTGCTCTGGTTTGTTTTTCAGAACACTCTAACCCCTTCTGAGTGTTTTTTCTATGAAATTTAAGTCACAAGGTCATGGATAGGGAAACTTCTTTTGTCATACTTCCTCTCTTCTCCCTTTCATCAAGTGTTTAACTGTTTCATTTATTGAATTCTGATCAGTTAGAAGTTTTCTGTCCCAGCGTTTCTTCTGCTGGTAACAGTAGTCTTTTTAAATTTTATTTATTTATTTTTCTTTTTTTTAATGTAGTTTATTGATTATGCTATTACAGTTGTCCCATTTTCCCCCCTGCCGACCCTCTCCCACCCACATTCCCCCCCTTTAGTTCATGCCCATCTGTCATACTTATGAGTTCTTTAGCTTCTACATTTCCCATACTGTTGTTACCCTCCCCCTGTCTATTTTCTACCTACCATCTTTGCTACTTATTCTCTGTATCTTTTCCCCTTCTCTCCTCCTCCCACTCCCCTGTTGCTAACCCTCCATGTGATCTCCATTTCTGTGGTTCTGTTCCTGTTCTAGTTGTTTGCTTAGTTTGCTTTTGTTTTTGTTTTAGGTGTGGTTGTTAATAATTGTGAGTTTGCTGTCATTTTACTATACATGTTTTTTATCTTCTTTTTCTTAAATAAGTCCCTTTAACATTTCATATAATAAGGGCTTGGTGATGATGAACTCCTTTAACTTGACATTATCTGAGAAGCACTTTATCTGCCCTTCCATTCTGAATGAAAGCTTTGCTGGGTAGAGCAATCTCGGATGTAGGTCCTTGCCTTTCATGACTTGGAATACTTCTTTCCAGCCCCTTCTTGCCTGCAAGGTCTCCTTTGAGAAATCAGCTGACAGTCTGATGGGGACTCCTTTGTAGATAACTGTCTCCTTATCTCTTGCTGCTTCTAGGATTTTCCCTCTCATTTTAATCTTGGGTAATATAATTATGATGTGCCTTGGTATGTTCCTCCTTGGGTCCAACTTCTTTGGGACTCCCCGAGCTTCTTGGACTTCCTGGAAGTCTATTTCCTTTGCCAGATTGGGGAAGTTCTCCTTCATTATTTGTTCAAATAACTTTTCCACATGTTCTTCCTCTTCTCTTTCTGGTACCCCTATGATTTGGATATTGGAATGTTTAAAGTTGTCCTGGTGGTTCCTAAGCCTCTCCTTATTTTTTTTTTGAATTCTTATTTCTTCATTCTTTTCTGTTTGATTGTTTCTTCCTTCCTTCTGGCCCACTCCATTGATTTGAGTCCCAGTTTCCTTCCCATCACTATTGGTTCCCTGTGCATTTTCCTTTATTTCACTTAGCATAGCCTTCATCTGTTCATCTAATTTGTGACCAGATTCGACCAATTTTTTTTAATATATTTTATTGATTATGCTATTACAGTTGTCCCATTTCCCCCCTTCTCTCCCCTCCACCCTGTACCCCCCTCCCACCTACATTTCCCCCTTTAGTTCATGTCCATGTGTTATACTTATGAGTTCTTTAGTTTCTACATTTCCCGTACTATTCTTGCCCTCCCCCTATCTATTTTCAACCTACATTCCATGCTACTTATTCTCTATACCTTTTCCCCCTCTCTCCTCCTCCCACCCCCCTGCTGCTAACCCTCCATGTGCCCTCCATTTCTGTGGTTCTGTTCCTGTTCTAATTGTTTGCTTAGTTTCTTTTGGTTTTGCTTTAGGTGTGGTTGTTGATATTTGTGAGTTTGCTGTCCTTTTACTATACATGTCTTTTCTTTATCTTCTTTTCTTAGATAAGTCCCTTTAGCATTTCATAAAATAAGGGCTTGGTGATGATGAACTCCTTTAACTTGACCTTATCTGAGAAGCACTTTATCTGCCCTTCCATTCTAAATGAGAGCTTTGCTGGATAGAGCAATCTGGGATGTAGGTCCTTGTCTTTCATGACTTGGAATATTTGTTTCCAGCCCCTTCTTGCCTGTAAGGTCTCTTTGGAGAAATCAGCTGACAGTCTGATGGGAACTCCTTTGTAGGTGACTGTCCCCTTACCTCTTGCTGCTTCTAGGATTCTCTCCTTCGTTTTTACCTTGGCTAATGTAATTATGATGTGCCTTGGTGTGTTTCTTCTTGGGTCCAACTTCTTTGGGGCTCTCTGAGCTTCTTGGATTTCTTGGAAGACTGTTCCCTTTGCCAGATTGGGGAAGTTCTCCTTTATTATTTGTTCAAATACGTGCTCAATCTGTTGCTTTTCCCCTTCCGATTCTGGTACCCCTATAATTCGGATATTGGAACGTTTAAAGGTGTCTTGGATGCTCTTAATCTTTTCCTCAATTTTTTGAATTCTTATTTCATCATGCTTTCCTGCTTGGTTGATTCTATCTTCCTTCTGGTCCACTGTATTGTTTTGAGACTCATATTCCTTCCTTTCACTATTGGCTCTCCTCCGCGTGTCTTCCTGCATCTGTTTTATGGTAATCTGCATTCTTTCATCTAAATTTCGTCCAAAATCCACCAGTTCCGTGAGCTTTCTGATCACCAGTGTTTTGAACTGTGCATCTGATAGATTGGCTAATTCTTGGTCGCTCAAAAGGATGAGTCCTGGGGGACTGATCTGCTCTGTTGAAAACATGGGGTTTTTTTTTTCCCCCGTCTCTCCTTTTTTTTTTTTTCGGTCTGGTTGCTCTTGTTATGGTGGGGGGCGGAGCCTTAGGTGCTCACCAGGGCTGGGCACCCCAGTCGCTAGATTGTGACGTTATATGTGGGGGCGGGGCGGGAGCGGGGCGGGAGAAAACAATGGCGGTAGTTCCGTTCCCCTGGACTCAGACCCTTGTCTGGGCTTCCGGGCCGCAAGTTCTGCCCTGGTCCACAATCGCTGCCCCTCTGGGTCTACCAGCTGCAGCTTGCGTACTCAGGGATCACCGCTGCCTTCTTACGCGCCTGATGGCTTTTGCGCCGATTTTGCGCCAAACCTTCCCCCGACCTCCGCGAGCCGCCGACCCAAGCCAGCCCCGCGCCCGCCGGCTCGTCTTCTCCTACCAGTCTGGATGAACGCGTCTACTTCAACTTCTTGGCTGCCCGACTTCCATTCAGATAAATCCTCTGCCGGATCTGGGTGTTATTCTGATAGTAAATTATTGTTGTAAATTATTGGTTTTCTAATCTTGGTTGTACGAGGAGGTATGGTGCGTCCACCTATTCCTCCATCTTGCCGGAAGTGCAGATTCGACCAATTTTGTGAGCATCCTGATTACCAGTGTTTTGAACTGTGCATTTGGTAGGCTGGCTATCTCTTCATCACTTAGTTGTATTTTTTTCTGGAGCTTTGATCTGTTCTTTTGTTTCCGCCATTTTTTTTGTCTTGATGCACCTGTTATGTAGTGACAGGCAGAGCCTTAGATGTTCACCAAGGCGGGGCAACCCACATCGCTGGGTTATGATGCAGTATGTGGGGGAGGGGTCCGAGAGGGAACAGTGGCACTTGTTCTGCTATCTGCTGGATTTTAGTCCCTTCTGCCACTTCCCCCAAGCAAACTGGGCCCCTCTGGTGCTGATTCCGGGTGGGTGGGTTTTTGTACATTCTAGGACCCTGTGGATCTCTCCAATGAACTCTCCTGTGAGGCTGGGGGTCTCTCCTAGCACCTCAACCCCCACAGGTGTTTTCAATCAGTGTTTTGAGGTTTTATTTTCCTGCACTGGAGTCCTGGGTTGCCCAGTCTGTCTCGCTTCCCAATTTCACCTGGCTTATCTGTGCATGAATGTGGGACCTCCTGGCCTGCCAGCCACCGTATGTGCTAAGCCCCTCCACAATCCGCTACCTTGCTGGGTCCGCCTGCTGTTGCTGTGTGCACCCCGTGTCCGTCAGCCACCGCTTTGCTGCGAGTCCTCTCCACCCAGCCGCCGGACTCTGCCCCTCCTACTGGTCTGGATGAATATTTCTTCTTTAACTCCTTGGTTGTCAGACTTCCATACAGTCCAGTTTTCTGTCAGTACTGGTTGTTTTTTTGTTTCTGAATTTTTGTTGTCTTTATTTTGGTTGTGCGAGGAGGCACAGTGTGTCTACCTGTGCTGCCATCTTGGCTGGAAGTCCAGTAGTCTTTTTTTAAAGAGGAGAATCCATAAAGCGTAGGAGGAGGGCCAGTCTTGAAGGATGTCAAGAAATAGTGACCCTGTCCCACTCTGATGACAGCTGTGCTTTGCAACCTGTGCTGCTTGTACTGGGTATAGTCAGTGGGAGGGAGTCTCAAGGCTTTTTCAGGAAGTTGGCTACATCCCATTGTCTCAGAATGCCTGTGAAATGTTTAACAAACTGCACTGGGTAAAGGCTGTCATATGGCTGTGGAAGAGAAGGATTTCCTTGTATTAGACAATTCATAATCCCTTTGTTTCAGGGAAATCTCTAAGACTGACTTCCCAGGCTGCCTTCCAGCCCCCTCTGCATTTCATTTGCCTATACAAACTTGAGGTTTAAAGCTCATTTATTTTTATCTCATTTCAGCTTTTATACTGCATTTAATCAGTTGCTTTGGTCCCACTGTTACTTCAGGCAGGCTTTCTGGGAAAGGATTATAGCTGGGCCCTGGTGCCCCAGCCTCATCCAGATCATCTGGCCAACATGCCAGAATGCAGAATGTCTCAGGCTTCCTGCTCTCTCTGACTGGCAAGCGCAGGGAAGTTTAGGCTGTTATGGAGCCTTCCCTTTGCAGAACACCCAGAAAATAGAAATGATAAAGGGGGGTGAAGGCTCTTTTAAAAAGCTAGCTGGAAAGTGTATGAAAAATAAAATGCAAGCCACCTGCCCAAATCCCGGGAGCCCTCCCCAAGTTGCTTGTTGTGGTTAGACCATTTAAGTTGTCATGGCAGGGATTTCTTGGGGCATCCTGAGATGCTTTACCTCACAGTGGTCACTCTGGTACCTTCATTCTGAAGGAGTTTTTTTTGTTTTTGTTTTTTTACAATTCTCATTGTCTTGGTGGAAAACTTGTTGGGGTAAGTTTATGTCTACATTGGGGTGGGCACTAAGATTCAAAGAGAAGTGAAGGCCAAGCAGAAAGTGGGCCCAGTAATAAACTTACTGGGCAGCTCTTAGCCAGAAAGAGAAGACAAGAAGAGGCAAGCCCCGCGGTACATACCTGTGGTATTTAACACAAATTCCCTGTTGCTCAGATGCTTTTGCCAAGAGCTGTGGACAGTGATGAATGGCTGAGTGGAAAGGAGCCTCAAATCCCCCTCAGTGCTTCTGTTGAAGTGATTTGTTCAAGACCACAGAGCTAGCTAGCTGGCAGCCAGAATGAGATGATGAGTCAGAAGCTCTGGTTTTTCAGGCTAAGATACGGCCTTCAGGTAGCATCTCCTGTGCAGCCAGAGACCTCCGGGGATCTGGAACAACATGTTCCTGCAAAATTCAGATAGAGCCCCCTCTCCAGCTCTTTAACACAAAATGAGCTTTGCAGTTTTACCTTTTGCAAAGGTGAGAAGCTGTTGGGGGGCTTATCCAGCTAGATGATGCCTTGGTGTTAGTTGGGGCAATGTGTGTCATATCCAGATTTGTTCAGCCTGCCTACCCTCCCTCCCTCTTCTTTCCCCTGCCCCTCCCTACTTTGATACTAAGGACTGTCTTCAGGTATTCATAATGATCATCTGTCTTGCTGTGACTAATCTTCTGCCTTGTGTTCTTGGAACTCTGAACTCAAAGGTTCACTAAAATTGCATGGCGTAGAGAGTATAAGATTTTTGTTTTCCCCATGGAATGTAGCCTTACGTCTCTGTAATATTTTGGTAAATTCTCAGATTAGTGTCTGTGGGGTGATTTACTTACATTTAAATTTTATGTCTTCTACTCTGATTTGAAAATATATTCACATGGCTCAAAATTCAAAGGGCACAAAAAGCCCATGGTAAAAGCACTTCACTCCATCCCTGTGCCATCCACCTTCTCTTCCTCAAGGCAACCAGTGTTGCCAGTGTCTTCTAGAAGGATTTATACATAGACAAGCACATACATCCATAGAGTGTTTTCTCCCCATTTTCCACAAAATGTAGGTTATTGTATATACGAGTATGTGATTCTACAATCCACTTTTTCCTTTAACAATATATCCAGGATATCATTATTTATCCGTACATAAAGAGCTTCTTAGGAGGAGACTTTTGTTTTTGATAAGTGTAGAATGACTCAGGCAGAAACCTTTGGGGTAATGTGTGCATTGACCAATATTTAAAAATGCCAATTCTCCAATTAATTAGACCTTAGGCAAAATTTATTGTTTGAATGAAGGATGTATTTGATTGTTGTGTCTAAGAAGTGATTACTGATAGCGTTTTCCAGTCAGTATGTCTCACAAAGTATCTTTGATGAAATGTTTGGAATGACTGTGTTGTTCATTTTGTTTGAGAGTATGTGCAATTCAGAATTTTAGTTTAAAACCTGTTGCGGCAGTAAAGTAGTCACCTGCTGGATCTCCTTGACTGCAGTGTTTCCCCTGCACTGTGTTGGGGTCATTTTGGTCACTAGGCTCTTTGGACTCTGGAGATGACCACGTGCTTTGTCTTTGCAACTGTGAAAAGTAAAAATGATAAGCTTGGCTAAATACTGAAACCTGCTGACAAGTTGGGAATGCTTCCAGACTCAGGTGGCTGACGGGTTGGGCTGTGACCCTTCTGTGTTCTTGTTCTTGGTGAAGAGCTGATCTTCAGAGGGATAGGGATAGAGGGACTGGGTGGGTGAGAGGGCTCCAACTTCACTGTTTGTCAGGGCAGCCACTTTAATGCTTCTAGGAGAGCCTGGCTATTTACAGAAGACAAAAGCTACATTTCTTGCCTTTAGTGGCTGTAGGGACTTAAAATCTTCAGGGACAGCTTACAATATCCAGATGTCCTGAACACTGGAAAGAATATGGTGCCTGTCCTCCCCCATCTCCTTCTCCCCACATTTAGATAATTCAAAATAAAAATAATTCCAAATTTTAAATTGTCCACTAGCCCCTGGATTGGTGACTAATTAGACTTTTTAAAAGAATACACCAATATCAAATTGATTCAAAATGTTTTTTCTTGTTTATTTTCTTTCCTTTTCCACTTTTTTCCTTATACACACACACACACACACACACATATTTATATGTATATATATATATATATTTTTTTTTTTTTGCCAGGGGAGGGTTACTCATGCTTTGCTGATGCTCAGGGACAAATTGAGTGTCTCTGTTGTATGATCCAGCATTGAGAGATTCTAGTTCTCCTGAGGGACTGCCCTCTTCCTAGGATTTGGGTGGCAAGAATTATTTCAGGATGTCAAGACTTTTGAAGTTTTTGAAAATGTTCTTTTGTTTATTTAATAACATCTTTACTGAAACTGAACATAAAAATAGCTTTGAAATTTTCTTCCAAGAAATGCATTTTCTTCTTGAGTGCTCCATGGTGAAATCAGTCTTAATTTCAGTTCAACTAGTGTGTAAAAACACACAGTGAGTGATTATTAGTCCCCAAAGGAGACAAGACAGATGGAGCCCAGAATGGAATTGGCTTTATGATTAATTGAATCCTTGAAGAGTTGAATAGAGTTAGAGCTGATTCGGCCCAATCAGTGCCTTGAGACGGCTGGTGCTGTCCCAAGCCTGAAAGAGGAAAGGGTCACAATAACCCAGATTTATCCTCTATTAAAATGGATTGGGTATATGCACCAGACGGTTCCCATTTTTAAACCATTGATGCAGGATAATTGGAATGGAAACAAACAAGATTAGAACTAGATTACAGGTATTTGTGCAAGTTGCCTCCTAAATCAATCAGGGTCCGTGATTTGTTCTGAGCGTGCATTATCATTAGAGTGAATCATTGAAACTCAGCGACACATCTGGAGCTGTCCAGCCATTAAGGGGAAGAGGGAGGAGAGGGAGCAGAGAGCTTCTTAGGGTTGGGAACTAGGTACAAGTGGTTTTCTGTCTTTTATCTTTCCAGCAGGGATGCATAATGTGTAGGTTTGAAATAAAATGCTTATTCTCCACAGTGAATAGATTGATGTGTCCCTTTTTAATGTTTGGATCAAATGGTCACCTAGGGCAGCTGCTGCCTATGGGGACCCTGCAGTCCAGGGAGTGGGAAGGGACAAGGCTTGGTGTTGTGGGGGACTGCAGCCACATTAATCACCAAGTCCATTAGGATGATGGGTGCCTTGGTACCTTGCCAGGGGCCCAGTTTTGCTCAGAGCATAGTCTGCGGAGCTGGAGAGCTCAGGTTTGCCTTCTTGGACTGCCATGCTTCCCGGGTCTGCAGCTGAGGGAGGGAGCCCAACCATCTCCCACCACTAACTCTTGCCATGGATATGGGGTGGGAGGTGGGACAGGGCGTCTTGATCCAGAGGGTGATTCTGATCTAGTCCTGAACTCAAGAGTCTGAACACATAGGTCTGAACATATAGGTCATAGCCTCAGGTCTACAGCCAGTTAACTGACATTTGTGTAATCATTTTACAAGAGGACTAGATATCTGAGGTTCTTCCTTGCCGGAGAGGAGTGCTACTGTCCATTTCCTTCCTGTTTTCTTCCAGGTGGTGCTGCCTGTGCCAAGTCCCTGGCAGCAAGCTGGGTTTAGGCCCATAGAAGTCCCGTCTGATAGGCAAGCCTCATCCCTACCTTCGAACTCTGCTTTTTCTTTTTCCTTTTCATTTTTCTGTTTGAGCTCTTGTGAGTCAGACTGCAGGCAGTTCATTTACATGGGAGTCAGCCAGAAGGAAAGCCGCTTGAATCCTACTCTCATTTTGCTGTGGGAGGTGTTTTCCTGTTGAATTGCTAACCAGGTAGGTCAGAGGGAATCAATAAGATTTCACTCATCCCTAGATGGAAATGAATACCTCAGAAGGGGGAGAAAAAAAAAATCTTGATGACATTTCTCAACTCTGGCATACCTAAAAAGGCACTATCCCCAAGGGAAGGAAGTAAGGCTTCTTGGTTTTTAATCAGAGAAGGTGAAACCAAGGCCTACTGTGACCTGAGCTGTGAACTGAGCCCTGCTTCTCTTTACCCCATTTCCCACTGCCATGTCCTGTGGTTACCTTGGCCCTGCTGGCTGCTCCAGCTGTAGCTTCCACTGCTGCCATTGTGTCAGGCACAAAGGAGTTTAATTTGCCTATTTCATTTGGAATCCCCTTTGTGAAGAATAGTGAGTGCCTGAGGGAATCAATTATAATTCCCATGTCTAATACAGCCTTTGTTCTCGGTCAGAGGCATCTCCTCCCTTTCCTGCTCAGCCTTGGCTAGACCCTTTGCCCTTCCCGGCCTCCAGCCTGGACCCCAAGAGCAAGCAGTGCTCAGCAGAGTCCCCAAAGCAAGTTCCTTCTTGTTATTGTGTGGGGATGTGGGGTTGGAAGAGGGAGTAGCAGTCTTGCTTTAGGGTATCATGCCTGATTCCCTAGACCTGAAAGGACTTGAGCATGAATGGGAAAGGGAAGAATTGGCAGTACATTGTCAGCCTTGCTTGGGACTAAGTAATCCAGGGTCTAAAGAACATATTTCTCTCTTTCTGTGCTTGTGCCTGGATCTTACCTCCCATCCGCCTAGAGCAGTACTTCTGGAGTTCTGGAAATGCAGCTGTTCTATTCAGTGACAAGAGGACAGGCTAAACATGTAAGCCTGCTGGTTATGTAAGGTGAAAGAGAAACTTAGTGTTTGCCTTGGCCTTCAATTCTCCAGACTTTTGTTGGAACCTGTCCTCTGGGGCAAGGGAGAAGTCTGTCCACCTTTGGTAATTCCCCACCATAACCCAATGTGACAGGAAGCTCTTATTTTAGCCTCCAGGGTGACACATACTACTTATACCTCTTGTGTCCATCCCATCTATGTGTTCAATACCCATTGCTGTTCAGGGTGTGTCAGAGAGATGGCTAAATGAGCTATACTCAGCAAAATAAAAAAAAAAGCTCTTGTCCAGGGGTGATCTTTAGGAGGAGGTATGCCGACTCAGCTTGTGTCTCACAGAGACTGTCTCTTTCTGCTTGGGCATCGGCATTGTTCACATTCACAGTTTCTGGCTCTCCTTCCTTTCCCTCTTTTCTTGGATGCAGTGTTCTGTATTGTGACTAGGTGAGTGGACAAGTTCTGTTGGGGAGGGCTGGTGGAACGTGGGAAACATATTAGAATGGAATGGGTTGTGGTAGGACAGACGTATACTTGGACAGATATCTCTATGTCTCCACAGTATGAAGGGGATCTTTCCTTGCCCTGCTCCCTCTCCTCTCTGTGTGGCATCTCAGTCTCTGGACTAGGCAAATATGATTCTTGATGAAAATCTGGAAGGGCAGCACTAAGCTAGGTAGCAGTCATGGCTAAGGGCTTCCCACAAGGAGAGATGCTTTTTGGAATAGTGCTGGATGCCATGGGTGTGTTGTTAAGAAGTAATTCTGTCTGCTAAACATCCTAAAAGAACCATGCTGGGGAGCCCTACAGGAAGCACAGATGCCATCTAGAGATGCAGAGGGACTCAGAGGCCAGGAGCACGTGGGTCCCACTGACCTGCACAGTGACCTTTGGCCAAAACCCTTGGCTTCTCTGAACTTTTACCTGAAAGTAGGGAATATTGTCTTACATCTCCTGGGGTGATGGAGAGAGATGAGATTATCCCTATAAAATGTTCTGTTTGTCTTGGTAAAAAAAAATGATGTATCTCTGCCAGTTGTTGTTATAAATAGTGACTTTTGAAAATCAGTAGGGCATCACTTGAGAAGCTGCCAATACTGCCCATGCCTGTTCATTTCCCAATATATTCTCACCTTTTTCTAATGAAGGGAGGGGCGGAGTCTGCCAGCACTGTTCACCTCACTGATGGTTGAGAAGACTAAGCAAAAGATGGGCATAGCCAGAACATGAACTGGGCAGAGGCGTTTGGCAGCTGTGCTTCTTGCCTATGGCAAACAGACTCAGAGGACAGCTCATATGACAAGTGTTTGTTGAATTTCAACTCTGTTACATTTTAAGGAGACAGAAACATATATTTGGCATATTTACTGCCCTTAATATGTTTAAAGTCCAGACCAAGGCATGAAAATGTTTACAAATAACCAGAGTACTTGCAATATTTGAGACACTGAACTAAGAGGTTTATATACATTTTCTCATTGACTGTCCAAGTAAGTACTATTAGGAATGAATACAGTTATCATTTACATTTTACACATGAGGAAATAGGTCTTTGGAGGTCAAGTGCTTCTCTAGGATCACATAGCCAGACTATGGTTAGATCTAAGACATGAACCTAGGCAACGTGATAAAAAGCCATGCTCTAAACAACTGTGCCATGCCAAGAGATGATAAATGCAGAGAGACAGACAGACAGAGACACTCAGATACAGACAGAGATACTGACAGGCAGAGTGGATGAGAGGAGGGAAGAATGGAAATGGAGAGAAGATGAAGGGAAGAGAGAGGTTGAGAGAGAGAGAGAGAGAGAGATAGAGCTCGATATCTGGGCTCCCATTGTTTTTTTCTGCTGTAAGTAATAATCAGCCTTATTCTTTGTCTTTATTTCCATGTGCTATAGGCTAGATCTACCACCAGCAGGAAGATCAGGATGTGTGTCAGGAGTAGGAAGTAGATAAGACTCAATTTTGGTGGCTTATCAATCCCACGAAATGACTCTTACCAAACACTCCCCGGCCCCCCCTCACCCCCCCGCTTCATGATGCGGACTTTGTTCCCTGGAGAAGGTAGTTTGGGGTTTCTTCCCTCTTTTTTCAATAAATTTGGTTCTGGTGCTTCTGTACTTGAATTCTCCAGTGGGGTTCTTTACTCACTTGCTCCACCCCCTTCCCTAAGTGGGATGAATCATTGAGGGAGTCAGTGTCCATCAGTTTGTGGTCCCAGGCCCAGAATGCTTCTCAGAAGAAAATTATCTCCTTATTTCTGGAGGCAGGCACCCAGGATGAACTTCTGCTGCAAAAGTAAGGCTGCCAGGGTGGTGTTAGACCCACTACAGTGGGAGAAGAGTTGGCCTGCTGTCACCAGACATAGGAGAGGGACCCTGCCATTAGGGAGAGGGTTAAGCACAATATTTTTAGCAGGCAATCCTTTATTGTTTTTTCAGCCACTTTAAAAATAGATACCAGAGAAGAAGAAGATACTACTCTTTCTTTCTAATTGGCACCATTTGTCATCCTCTGTCCTTGCTTTTCACACACCGAATGGTTCATGAATATTTATTTACTCTCTTAGAGGTAACTGTGTGTGTGTGTGTGTGTGTGTGTGCGCACCCACGCGCATGCATGCTTCTGCTCCTCCTTCCTTTAATGTTGTAAAAGGTGACATAGCAGAAGACAGGGAATGGAAAGCAGGGGCTCTTGACTTTGGACCCTTTTCTTTGATGCTAAACTGATATGTCCCCATACCTCTATCCCACATTCTTACTTCTCTGTTAGGTTACCACTCCTCCTACTCTAGTTGTCCTAATTGTCTACCTTTTTCAGAACTCAGCCAACTTTGAGGTCCCATATCATACCTCCACCCTGTTTACTTGGCTGGTAAAATGCCTCCCCTCAGCAATCAAGTCCAGGATCCCTGAGGTGCTTTGATGAGGTACACTGGCTTGGACATTCACCTCTTCAGATTTGTTGTTGTTCTTCGCAAAGGCTGGGTGAAAGAAGTAGGGAATCAGCCATCACCTTCTGTTTCCTTAGTAAAGCGTCTTCTTGTCAGCCATAGTGACACATAAGCCCCAGGAGTTCTGAACAACAAAAGAACTTGGAGCCCTCCTTAGAGATGTTGCACTAAGATGAAGACTCTGGAAAAAATCTCCCCCTTGTGGTTGGGCACCTCTGCCAGGGATGGCCCCCTTCCTGAGCCATTGGTCTGGTTTTTGGCTCTCCAGAGTGGCAGAAAAGACAGGATGACTGCTTGAGGATTCAGATGAGGGAGTTTATTATTGTTGATGTGTACTTACAGCTATGTCTCATCTAGTACCCTGGGATGCCTTTTCCCCATTCTCCTGTGGAAGGCTACATTTTTTCTCTCTTAATAGCTTCTCTAGACCAGAAATGATTCCAGATGTTGTCCTACTTTCACTTGTCTCCTCGAAAAGAAGACCTTTCTCCTAGCCCATTACAATACTTCCTCTTCTGGCCTTACATACTTATTCATTCAACAATATGTATTGAGTACCTACTATGTGCATGGCACTCTGCTGTGTTGGGGATATGGTGGTGAACAAGACAGACTGGTCTTGTTTCTTAAATAGTTTACCTTTCAGTTAGAAATTAATTTTTAAACATCAGCTACTACATCACTAAAGTTAAGAACTTTTGTGCTTCAAAGAATACCATCAAGAAAGTTTTACAATGAAAATTTTTTTTGAATAAACAAATCAATTTAAAAATAAAATGAAAAGAAATTGCCCATTAAAAAAGTTTATGACAGCCCTGGCTGGTGTGGCTCAGTGGATTGAGTGCCAGCCTATGAACCAAAGGGGCACTGGTTCCATTCCCAGTCAGGACACATGCCTGGGTTGCAGGCCAGGTCCCTAGCAGGGGGCACACGAGAGGCAACCACACATTTATGTTTCTCTCCCTCTATTCCTCCCTTCCCCTCTCTCAAAAATAAGTAGATAAAATATTTTTTTAAATGTTTATGACAAACCACAGAATGAGAGAAAATTTTATAAATCCTATATCTGATAAAGGACTCTAGAATATGTAAAGAATTCTTACAATTCAGTAATAAAAAAAACCAATTAAATAGGCAAAGAATCTGAATAAACAGCTGTCCAAAGAAGACACACAGTGACCAATAAGCACATGAAAAGATTTTCTACATTATTAGCCACCAAGGAAATGCAAATCAAGACCAAAGTGAGATACCACTTTACACTCACTGGAATATTCATTATAAAAAGAGACAGATAATAACAAGTGTCAGAGAGAGTTGAGAAGCTAACACTGCTAGTGGGAATATAAAATGATCCAGCCACTTTGGAAAACAATCTTTATTCCTCAAATGGTCAAACATAGAGCTACTGTATGACCCAGCAATTCCACTCCTAGGTGTATAGCTATCACAAATGAAAATAAGGATCTCCACAAAAACTTGTACCTGACTGTGTGTAGAAGTAGTAGTGTTCATAATATCCAAAAGGCAGGAACAACCCAAATAGTCATCAACTGATAAATGGGATAAATACATGTTGCTTATCCATACAATGGAATGTTGTTTGACAATAAAAAGAAATGAAGTACATGTTGCACATGGATGAAACTTTAAAACATGCCAGAAGAAAAAAGCCAGTCACCAAGGACTACATATTGTGTAGTTTCATGTATATGAAATGTCCTGACCAGGCAATTTTGTAGAGCCAGAAAATAGTGCTTTGTTTAATCCTGGGAGGGAAGGCATTAGGGAGAAATGGGAAGTGACTGCTAATAAGTACAGTTTTGGGGGCTAGGGTGGGTGGCACAAATGTTTTAAAATTGGTTGTAGTGATGGTTGTACAGCTCTGTGAATATAGTAAAAACTACTGGAATATAATAAAAGCTATACTTTAAACGGGAGAATTGTAAGGTATGTGAATTATATCTTAACAAAGCTGTTTAAAAAAGTCCATGATGCCCTGGCTGGCGTAGTTCAGTGAATTGAGCTGGGGCTGTGAACCAAAGTATCGCAGGTTCGATTCCCATTCAGGGCACATACCTGGGTTGCAGGCCACGGTCCAGCAACTGCACATTGATGTTTCTCTCTCTCTCTCTTTCTCCTTCCCTTCCCTTTCTAAAAATAAAATAAATAAAATCTTTAAAAAAAAGTCAATGATAAGTACTATGAAGAAAATAAAATAGGATGATGTAGAGATTTTTTAGATGGGTTAGAGATGCCATTCCAGCCTCAACTCAAATGTCCAGATAGAATTAGACATAAGCACTGTATGCTAAGAGGGAATAGCTAGGGCAAGGGGACCTGAGGCAGGGACAAGTTTGGCTAGTTGATGAAGCAGCCGGAAGGCCAATGTTGCCAGAGTAGTGTAAGCCAGAAGGATACTAAGGCATGATGTTGGGGAAGTTGGCAGTGCACCTAGAGACAAAGGTAGGATATGCTTGAATTTTGTTCTAAGTGTAGTGGGAAACCACTGGTGGCTTTTAATCATGGGAATTGCAAGATCTAGTTTGCATTTTTTTTAAAAGATTTTATTCATCCACTTTTAGAGAGGGAAGGGAAGGAGAAAGAGAGAGAGAGAAACATCAATGTGCGGTTGCTGGGGGCTGTGGCCTGCAACCCAGGCATGTGCCCTGACTGGGAATCGAACCTGAGACACTTTGGTTCGTAGCCCGCACTCAATCCACTGAGCTACGCCAGCCAGTAGTTTGCATTTTTTAATGATACCCTTGGTTGTTCTGTGGAAGGTAATTCTTTGTGTTTTCAGAGTGTAGAGCTTCCTACCTCTTTATCTTATATCTCTCATGGTAGGAAGTTCTTGGTGTCTCATTCAAGTCACTCCTTCTCATTAAGATCCTGGATGTTAGATCTGATGGCCATGATACTCCTTCATAACTTCATCATGCGGTTGTGGCTTTCCAGGCTCAGGACCATGGTGTTGACTTGATTTTACAGTGCTGGGGCTGGCTCTGACCGTGGTACCCTGATCCCAAGATGGAGAGTGCAGTCCTACCACCTCCATTGGCTAGCAGCACACCCACTTCTTTCCTCTGAGATCAAGGGCATTCTGGAGGATAAGCACTGCAGAAGAGATGAGAGTGGTTAATCATATTATAAAAGACTCCAGGAAGTCCTCCCCAAAGCACTCAGGGTGCTGTGGGGAACGCCATGATACCCCTTCATAGCGTCATCATGAGGTTGCAGGAAGGTTGAAATGAACTTTTATATGGCTCCAGTTAGCTCTTGAGAGGCCATGTGATATGGTGAGTTGGAATGTAAGACTGGATCTGTGTGGCTTGGATTTGAATCTGGATTCGAATCTAGATTCCTCTATTCATTAAGCTGTCTAACCTTGGGCAAGTTTCTTCATCTAAAATGGGCATAATAGCATCTACCTAGTGTTGGTTGTTGTGGAGGATTAAATATGTTAATATACATAAAGCATTTAGATGTGTGCTTGACAAGTGGTGGTCAGAGTATTAACTGTTCTTATTTTCTTCTCTTTGTTCACCCAAAAGTTACCTCAGAGAGTCAGCTCAGGCCACAGGTACACTTTTCTGGGGAAGGCTATGCCTAGCAGAGATTAGAGCTACACTTAAACTGCAATTTAAAAAAAAAAAATTTCTTATGTATTGTTTCCTATGAACTCAAAAAGAATATATGCTCAGTGTAAGCTTTCCAAACATTAAAGTAATATGTAATGCAGAAAGTTAAAATTATATCAAAATGATGTTGCTGAAAACTGCCCAATGGTAGTTCATTCACTCATGCAACAAAAATTGATTGGGTGCCTGCTATGTGCATCTTCTGAGGGTTACTGTAAAGAATAAGGGGGATAATAAACAATAGTACCTAGCATATTCTGAGCACCCAACTAGTGCTCAGTAATGGTAGCTTCTATTATTTTTATCATCATCAACCCAACTGGAGGCAGAGGTGTGAACATTGTTTTTTCTGCAAGCTTTTTCTTGACTGGAGAGCTGGGATGTCCGGGCTGTGAAGGCCATTTTTATCTCTGATATAGTGTTGTGGACCTAGAGACTTAGGGCTTTTGGTGGCCTGTAGTCCTTATACTGGACCTGATTCTTCTATTGCTGCATTACTTGCAGGGAACAACAGTGTGAAACATCTCTCTCCTTGTATTTATAAGCTTTTCATTGCTATATAACCATTTCCAAATTTAGTGGATTATAACAACAATAATTATTATTTCTCACAATTTCTGTGGGTCAGGATTTGGAAATGTAGTCAAGATGTTGGCTGGGACTGGGTTTGCAGGATCTGCTTCCAACGCACTTGCCTGGCAAGTTGGTGCTGGCTGTTGGTGGGGGAGGTCCCTCTCAGTTCCTCTCTATGTGAGCCTGCCCATAGGGCTGGTCAAGTATCCCCTGTGGCTCCCTTTGGAGTGAGCACCGTAAGAGCAAGGCAGAAGCATCAATGTTTCTTATGACCTAGCCTCAGAAGTTAATACCATCACTTCCTCTCTGTTCTTTCGGTCACACAGATCAGACATAAAAGGCATAAAAACACCAGAAAGTGAGGATCATTGGTAGCCTTTTTGAGTCTGGCTACCATACACCTGGTATCTAAGTACCCTGTCAGAGGCACTATGGGAGGAGACCCCAGGCATCCAGGACCTGGTCAGTCACATTACAAATACTTATCTATGAGGTGGGCAGTGCTCATTGTGTCTTACAGAGCCTATACCCCTACCTTCCTCATGCTCTGACCTTGTGATGCTGAGCTGCCCAGCTCAGTAACTGTGTTGGCTAAAGTGGTGGCATGTCACAGGGATGACAGTGGTTTCATTTCTGAGTCTTTGATCATGATGATAGATGAAGTGCATAGCTACAAGACTGTGCTATCTTGCAAGTCTGCCAGTGGCTTGTGCATCCAGACTCTAGATTTCTTGAAGTGGGCTGCTCAGCTGACTAGCCTCTTCCTATAGGCTTTCAGAGGAGGGTCCATTTTTGGTACCTTGAAATCCAGTCATTTCAAGAGGAAGATGTATAGTACTATATTAAAAAGAGGCTATTTTCATTCTTTATAGTTTCATGTGTTCTGTAAGGAAGACTCTCCATTACAGAATGGGAGAGGTAAGAGCTTTTTCGATAAGAGCCTGTGCTCTGGATATACAGCTTGGCACTGTGCATCATGGACAAATTGCTTAACCAGTCTGAGCCTCAATTTCTTTAACTAAGAAATGAAGAACACATGTGGAGGATGCCGGCCAGCAGTATACATCCCTGCTGCGGATGCTCATCGAAACACAAGAAAAACATACACAGGGACAACCGAGTCCTGTGGGGAAACAGGGACGAAACGGCTACTCTCTCTAGTGGAGAGCGCCTTGGCCACCCTCTGTAGGGGAGAATGCCCCGTTCACCTGCCCAAGCAGGCTTTTATTAAACATACCGGTACAGTTTGTCAATGACAGTCTGACAGGGAAGATAAAACAAATAGTTTAGCCTTTCAAAGGGAGTGGCAGATCTCCTGCTGGGATTCTGAGCTTAGATTTTGGGGTTTTATCATTTAGGAAGACTACAGGACCTAAAAGGCTAGTTTCGTTTCCTGCCCGTGCCTTCATATTCTAATTAAAGAGCATCATCCAGCAAGCAGGTCTTACAGGATCTTTCTTATTCTATGTGTCAGGCCCGATTACCCCAGGGGTCCGCCGACTCTGGTCTGGACTGCACCGCCCCCGTTGTTGCTGCAGGCCTGAGTCGGGCAGAGGAGACAAAGGCAGCCGGGAGACTTGGATTTCTCACAACTAAGAACAAGGACTCAGGCTTTGACAAAGCCCAGGGAGCAGGGGTCGATGTCGATCACCCCTTCATTTCCACAGCCCCGCAAGTCCTTCCCTGAGGCCTCCACGTAATCATGCCTGTCTGAGGTGATTTCCCCCATAGGAAATCTTACCCGTCATTGGCTAACTGATCAAGCATTGGGGGCCAGCACAGAACAGGCAACGTTCATGCCAGGGAAATAAGTTTTGTCTCCTTAGTGTCTCCTGGTTCAGAGGTCTCTTACTCAGCCTTAGTCATGGGGGGTTACAGTTTCCTGAGACCAGGCAGGGTGGACCTCAACAACACAATGGTACTTCACAGGCTCACTATGAGGATTAAATGAGATAATGTATGTATAGTGTAAATGAAGATCTTAGGATAGAGCATAGCCACATGGCAAAGAAATAAAATAAGAGCTGTCAATATTATTAATGTCAGAATCATCATCATCATCATCATTACGCTCATTGACCCTAAGAGAGACCATGAGCGGGGGGGCAGGGACATATAAAATAACACAAAGGGAATCTGGGCCTGGGAACCAGGTCTTCTTTCCTCTTGTAGCATGTGTACTGTCCCTGTTAAATGTTCTTCCATGTGATGCTTGAACCACAAATAGAAGTTTGGGTAACTCCCAGTTGTCCCTTGTGTGAATAATTTACTCTGAGATAATCTGTGTGCCTGGCTAGCTTCCCAAATCAGCAGAGTGGATTATTCTCCTCTTTCAATTATTCAACAGTACAAGTAATTGGGAGCTGGCAGTAAAATGTGAACACCGCGAGGCCATCTCCTGTTGTTCTCAGTTGCTCGGCCTTGTCAGTAGTGATGTTTCAGAGGAGCACGGAATCTACAGAGCAGAGCCCAAGGGGAGAGGACAGAGGTGATGACAGGCATGAGGGTGAAGAATGAGAGCCCTGGAATGACACGCGGGGGGAGGCGAAGCTGCCAGCTGCAGAGCAGGAGCGCCCAGAAGGAACGGTTTACACAGGTGGCCTTCTCTCTTCCCTGGGCCAGAGGGAGAGGCCCTGTTGGAACCAAGGGTCATGCTTCACTGAGGAATCCTTTGGATTTCAGTTAGACTCTGAAATGTTAGATCTTCCTGGAGTCTTTTACGATATGATTGACCACTCTCATCTGTTCCGTTTGCTTCTCTGTTTGGGATCGGTTGGCATCTCTGGCGGCTCTGTTTGGCATCTCTGTTTGGCGACTCCACTGGGAGACCCGAGGAGCTTCTCCTGTTTGTAGAGTCTCTGCATTGGAAATGGCATGTGTAGTAATGATCCAGCCATATAAAAAGCAAATGAGTGAAGATTAATGTGTAAATTTCTAGTACATGTATAATTTAAAATATGTAATAAAAAATCAGCTCTCATCTCTAAGAGTATGAGGAATGCGGTTATGAGAAAGGGACCATCCTTCCTATTTTGTACCTTCTATGCTATTTGAAATTGTTTTTACCACGGGCTTATTTTCTTATTAAAAGAGAAAATGAAATGAAGACATATAAGAGAACTTGCTACTGGATTTTTGAACGTCAGCCCTTTGAACCCCCATGGCGTATAGACTTTAGTTGGCTTGAGTTCTGGGGCAGACTCAGCAGTTTGTTCAGATCTTTCAGCCATGTGTCCAGTGAAGCATTATTCATGGATACCTTGGCCCAGGCTCCCAGAGTCATGTTCTCCTTATTGGGGGCTCCACAAGTACTTGTCTACCCTGATTACTCGTGCCTTGGCCCTGAGGTTGCCATCCTCTCTCCTGCTGAAAGTATGCCTCTTTTTTCTCCTTCATTGGGGACCCAGGAACCATTTGCCCTGGATCTGTTGGACCTGAAGTTATCAAAATAGTCCCCTCTTTACCTCCGGGGAGGAGGATTAAACTCTTGATTCAGGTACTGTTTTGATGTATGTGGTTTCTCTAAGTTCAATAGTTTGAATGAGGAAAAAGATTAGTTGCTGTTTGAACTGTTTCTCTTGCTTAAAAAAACAAACCTTCATTTACTTTGTGACTCAAGAAAAGTCGTTTGAAATCAGTTTGGGGTTCATAGTTACTGAGGTTTACTCCAGGTTTTGGCTGGTGATTGGTTCCAGTGTATGCTTGGGAGGGGCAGGGGCAAAGTGGGAGATGGAAGCTCCCTGGTTCTGGGGCTCATAACAGCAGTAATAAATTGTGGTGTGTGTGGAGCAAGAGTGGAGTCAGCTACAAAAGCTATGGGCCAGAGAGCCCATCAATGGGCAATCTACTTTGCAACCTGGCTGGAAACTCTTACATCTGGGCTCAGCGTGGCTGTGCTGAACCAGACCTTCAAATGTATCTTTGGAGTACCAGGTGTAGCCAGAGCACTTAGCTGCTCCACCTGGTAACCAAGCTTTATTTTCCCGCACTTCTAGAGAAGGCCTCAGTGGGAGAAAGAATTTAACAGCCACAAGTTGACCAGTATTATTGGCCTGGTCAATGGTAAAGCTGACAGAATCACTTAATGTGCAGAGCTTGGGAGCTGAGGCCCTAGAGATGCCACCTCTGTTGGGTCTGTCTCCTGAGGGTCCCCAAGATCTCCTTTCCCCAGCTGGCCTTGGAACAAAATGGCCCCCTGAATATGTCTCAGCTCTCCCGAGAGACCCTGACAGAACTCCTTCTGAGATTTTGGAAGAAGGGTGTGATCTGTGTGGCCTGAAGGAAGTCTGAATTCCCAAAGTCCCCTGAGAAGGGAAGCTGCTTTAATAATTAGCCAGAGAGACAACTAAGGTTATTGGCTGGAGCCGCTTGATGAGGGAGCTAGGAGAGTGTGCAGTGGGCCTTGGAGGTGGGGGAAACCAGGGACCTCTCCTCCTTCAAGCCCTTTTTGCTAGGTGCTGAGCAAGTGGTGGCTTTTGTGGCAGTGGGGATGTGGTGGGTTTTTTATTTCTGTACCTAAAATACCTGCTTCCCCTCTCCAGGAGGGAGGAATATCTTGGAATAGAGATCATCTCTGTGGAACCATTGGTGTGAGTGTGAGTGGGAGCGGTTCTGGGCTGAGCCTTATCCCCATCCTTGGTTCCTAATCAAAGGTGCTGAACTGATGTATATTCTCCATGGTTGGTGCTTTGGGAAGGAGGCTCAAGTTAGTGGGTGCAGAAAACCTCCAAGCAGTTGGCCGCCTGGGTGCTTTATGCTCTCGTACTGTGGGTTTCCTAAGTTTGGAACTGTTTGGTGTCTGCATGGTCCCATGCTTGGGCCTTGGGGACAGGGCAGGCTACAGGATGAGTTGCTGTTAGAGGACAAGTGGCAGGGCCTTTGGAGCAGTCAAAGTTGGTAGGGTCAAACTGGATCTCTGCAAGCTGAGACCCCACCAGACTGTTACATGCCTGGATTGACTTCCAGCCTAGCCCCAAACAACCAGGTATTAACTAGTATCATAGCTTGAGGTGGTATAAAACGGTGTGGTAAGCTGTGAAGCACTTGATTTATGTTGTTTTCCATCTTTCAACACATTCCTCCATTTTCCTCCTTTGGAAAACACTTCCTTTTCTTTGGGAATCTCTTCATCAGTACATGTGGTCAAGTAAGGCTGTTAATCTTTGTGCCCCACCTCTTTCCTTGTCAGGTAGGGCTGGTCATATGACCCAGACTAGCCATATGTAGAATGATTGGTCTATGGCTGGGCACGAGAGAAGCAGGCCCAAGCAAAGTTTTGCCCTGGAATTTTATACTATTTGAGAGGGAGAACTCTTTACGCTGAGATGGGTGTGTTTAGGGGCTGCCAGAGGCCATCAGGCTCACCCCTGCCTGGAGAAAGCAGCCTCATCTAGAGAGGGAAGCAAAGCCAAGAGATGCAGCCTGAGAGAGCCTGGCACATTGCTTGAGCCTCTGGACCCAGTTGTGCTTTTGCTGTTACTGACCAGCGAGTAGGGTCCTGCTGCCCGCCACCACCCTCTACGCAAAATTCCAGAGGCAGAGGTTTGGTGATAAAGGAAAGGAGTCTTTATTCAAAAGCTACACAATTTTGAAATCTAAGCTCTTTAACTTTTTAGGTATAGCTTTAATCACTTAAGCCTATCAATTAAGGCTAAAAATCTTTAACACCTGAGTTCCCCTATCATTCCCCCCATTTTTAATGATCTTATTTCTGTAGGATTAGCTTATAAACTAAAACTTAAGATACAAAAACTGCACAGTTTTGGAAGAATGGCAGGCTTCTGCCTCACAACCCATGCCCCCTAGAACAGCCAAGGAAGAGTAAATCTGCCACCCTCTGTCAGGCCAGCCCAGTCCTAGGCTGTGCCTGGAGTTCCTTCTGCCATCCAAAATCCATCCAAAATACTGTTCTTTGGGAAACGCAGGTAGCTGCAGCACAATCATCCAGGCATCCTCGAGGAAGAGAGCCTGGGAGTCAGTCTCTGCCCTCTTTTTATTTTAAATCTTCTGCCCCATAATTCCATGTACTCTGGAGGCATTCGGCTTCTCAGCCAATCCATCCTAGGCTGTTTACCATTGCCTCAGGCAGCCTCCTCCTATTGCTCCTGTCTGCTCCTCCCCAGTGATCTGATCAGATTTCTCTGTCATTACTTTTGTCATTCTTCTTCATGATGCAACCCAACAAAATTTTTCCTTTTAGATGAGTCTGAATTCGGTTTTGGTTTTATAAAAACAGCCCTGACTAATATAAAACACTTCCAGCTAATTTAACTCTTTGTTTCCAAGTTGTTAATTTGTGTTCAGGAAAGCTGCTTCCTCGGTGGAACCTTGAGCCTAACACTGTACTTCACGTACACTGTACTCACTTCATGTTTCTTCTGTGGGTAACTGTACCCTCACCATCAGCCACCAACCTTTGAGAGTGGGGTGGAGGCCTGAGCCTGAGTCGCCCAGCCTGTGCCAGTGAATCTTGTCATTCACACATGCATTTTTCATCTCCTGCTTCTGCAGAGATAAACACAATCTGTCAGTATCACTTTGCAGGGACCTTGCTAAACCTACCAGTGGTGGGGAGTTTATCAGTCTACCTCAGGTTGCCATGTTTCAGAGATAGGCTGGGGACCATAGTCCCATGGCATAACACTTTGCAGCTGAGAGTCTGATTACCTCCCTCTGAAGTCTCCCCATCCCCTGGTGCCCAGCTTGAGCTGGTGCTGAATTTATTGTGCCTGAAACATCAGGTCAGTGTTAGAAGTTCCTTCCCCACTGCTTATTTCCCAGGCTGCTTATGCCAGCCTCAGGGCCCTCATAAGGCTGTTAGGTGTCTCTCTGTGGCAGATTCATTGTTCCATATTTTTATTTAATTACTTACTTTTACAGCTCTTAGAATAAATCTAATTATCCATCTGTTATGCTACATTATGCCACTGCAGTTCATGCAGTTCTGTCTCATTGTATGATATTTGTCAACTTGACCTTGCCCCCTTCCAGTGTTCATGCTCCTTTTCGTGGTTCTGTGCCACCTCCTCAGTGGATCCTCAGCACATCAATCTATCCAGGGCCTCTAGGCAGAGCTGACTGGGAGTAGCAGAGCAGAGGTTGGAGTATTACAGAAGGAAGACAGTGGCCAGGGAGCCACCTCTGATGCCATGCTGACCTGACATAGGTCTGGAAAATTGGATTGGTATTAGAGTTCCAGAAAAGAAAGCAGAAATTCTAGCCTAGCGTTTCTGGTCTTTAGCCAGAGGATTGGTGTCAAGGACAGCTACGTGAGGTTAAGCTGAAAGGAGATGACATTGTCCATCTGTGGACAAACCTGTAACGGCCTCACTCTGGCTAGCGAGTGATGTCTAACATTAGAATTGAGGCAGGACTGACCTTAGACATAGCAGGGGTGGAAGTTACCTACTGGAGTTTGATTTCAGGAACCATGTGGAGAACCCTAGCTCCAAAATCTATTTTTTTTCTCTCTCCTGCTGCTTCCTAAAGTTCCATTAATACCATTGGGAATTAATTTGGGTGTTTTTAAAAATATATATTAAATTACCTCTCCTGTGGGCAAATGCAGATACTCTCAGGAGGGATACCCTGGGTGGGGGGGGGGGCAGTCATTGACTACCTCTGTTATGTCCCTTTTTTCAAGCAGGCAGGGATATGTGGTGATGGGGACACATGAGGGAGTTGGTTAAGTGAATCAAACTGGAAGGGGAGGAGAAGAGAAGGCAAAATTTAGAACACTGGTTGGGGTCTACCCTGGAGAGGATAAGGTGCTCAGAAGGGGAGGGAGGGAGGTCATGTGCCCAGCCCATCCATGTACCTAGTTATGGGGCCGGGCAGTCCAGGCCTTGGTGTCCCAGCAGGGGAACAGCTCCTGCTAATTGAGTGTACCAGGCATTGAGTTAGACCAGTGAGAGTGTGAGGTTACAGGTGAACAGGTAACAAGGTACAGTCCGTATCCTTAAGGGAGTTGACGGTTTAGCAGGAGAAGCCGACTTTGACCAAGTCTGCTGAGTGCAGTGAAGGTGAAAGGGGTCCCCAGGAATGAATAGGAAGGGCCAGGTGGTCAGCAAAGGTTTCTCTGAGGAAATGTTTGGAGTGAGACTTGGAGGAGTAGGAACTAGCCAGATAAAGATGGAGCAGAGATGGAGAAGGCTGAGGGAAGGGCAACCTAGGCAGAGGCAGCAGAGAGCGCAGCACATTTGAATTGTGACATAGTGTCATTTTCAGTAGATTCCTGAATGGAAGCACTGAGGCTGCTGTTTCTGCTTCCAAATCAGAAGGGGCCAGGGGAGGATCTGTATGTGGCTGATAGGCTTTTTGTGGTGGAGGCACTCTGATCAGAAGCTCAGTGCCTCATCCTCCAAGGTGCCCACGGCACTGGGCAGGGGCTGGTGCAATTGCTCCAGACTCCTCCTCCCTCCCACTCAAAATCCACTGCCTGCCTCTGCCGTAGCCCACATTTAAGGTCCTCCAACTTGGATGTGGGCCCAGGCTGGAGCTCATTACAGCCCTGTGGCCAGGCCCTCCATTTCCCCTTACAGGTTAAGACTTGGCAGGCATCAGAGAGTGCCAGGAACACCCCACATGTCTTCTGCCTTAATGATCTTGCTCCCACCCTCAGTCTGCATGGTCTCCTTAGCTGAGCTTTTCTCCCCAGAGCCTCTGGTGACTTTTTACAAGCTTTTCCTCATTCCAATAAGCAGGATTCAGTGACTAATTGCTGGTATTTTTTTCCTCAAGATTCTATTTATATAGGCTGTCATCTTGCTGGTGGGGGCTGCTGTTTCCTGCTACTGCCATCATTAGACTGAGGCCTGTGTGGCATTGATGTCCACACTTTATCTTTATTCTTGTATTTTTCTGTCATTTCGACACATTTGGTTCTTTGAACATCTAACATCTCTTTTATGCTTCTCATCTCCCACAGAAGATTGTTGTATTTTGTCCCCACCGAAGCTGCATTTTCCTTTTGTCAGATTTCTCACTTTCTTCTTTATTGTATTTTGATCAGTGCAGCTATGTAGGTCTGGGTTTTATTGGGAGCTTTTCATCTTCTTGGCAGTGGCCCTCAGGGCCTGGGCCTTCTAGCAAAAACTGGGCTCTGCCTGAGGCCTCAGAAACAGGCCTTTCCTAGCCAGCGCTAGAAAGAGCCAGCCTGTCATCTGACCAGGGATCCTCCAGCCTCTCAAGCTTAAGCATACAGTAGAAGTGCCCTGGACAGCTTGATAAAACAAATCGCCAGGCCCCTCCGCTAAAGGTTCTGATTCAGTAAGTTTGGGTTGGGGCCTGAGAATTTTTATTTCACACTGTTTCCCAGGTGATACTGGCACTGCTGGTCCAGAGATCACACTTTGAAAATTCACTGTTTAGTATAATTCCTCCTTTACCTTGAGACAGAGTGCCCAGGGTCCTGCAGAGGAGAGACTAGCAGAGGACCATGTTTCCTCTTCTCCGTACTGGGTCCAGTTCTGCAAAACTAAATGATGGCAGATGTTGGCAGTGGCATTGTAATATTTCAGCAGCTCTGCAGTGATTTCCTTTGCCCTGAGTCATTTGATATTCACACTAATGTGAGTAACCATTTGGTTAAGTAGTGCACAGCTTCTTGACAGATAATAGAAATAAAGTGTAGGTAAGTTATGGGCTTTCCAGGCCATTCGGGTAGTTGTTTGTGGTGAAGTCCCAATGGAATCCAGGTCTCCTAGCTTCTATTCTAGAGCTTTCAGAACTCTGCCACTTTATTAGCTTAGTAACATTGGGAAAAATTACTGTCTATGACTCAGTTTATTGATTAGTAAAATGGGAGTAATTATAGTATCTGCCTCATAGAGTTGTCATGAGGATTACATGACTTAACATTTGAAAATCACTTAAGCACTATTAAATGGTGGCATTCCAGAATTTATTCCCCTAATGACTGTCAAAAGGGCTGCCCTTATTTTTGCATTTCTGTTGTCACAGGACAGCATTATCCAGGGCCTTCAGGGTAGTGCTCAAGTGCTTTGGAAAGGTCCTTCTGCTTGTGGTCCGCCCTGAGAGAACTAGCACAGAGGAAGCTGGGTAGGTGGCATTTGCCTCTAGAAGTTGAAGATGGAGCTGTAGCTGGTGGGTGGGGTCAGGGTGTGAAGTCTAAGACCAGGAGAAGAGACACCAGGAGAGCAAGGCAGCCCAGGTCACCTGGTGCATGCACTTCCTAGGAGCTGCTGCAATCAAGGCCCTTTAGCTCTCAGCCCTGGAGTAGCTCTTGGGGCCCAAAGTGGGCAGGGGGTGGATAGTTTGGAGGAAGGAGAAGCTGAGTCTGCCCTCTTGGTGTTTTTTCCTCCTTCTGCCTCTCCTCTGCCATCTGACTCAGACATTTATAGAAATAGCTGGGGTTTAAGTGAAGGTTGACCATTATAGTGCTACTAACAGTGAACCCTCTGTGCCCAGTAGTGTTACATTCAGTATCTCATTTAATCCCTGCAACGACTTTAAGAAATAACCCTCATTTCACAGATGGGGAAAGTTGGGTAAAAGACAGGTTAGTTAAGTCACGCAGAAAGGAGGTCCAAGACTCAGACTTTGGTCTGTCTGGCTCGAGCCCATGGTCTTACTACAGTGAAACCTCCTCTTCAGACTCTACAATCATGTGTCTCTCTGGGCTGGCATCTTCCCTGCACCCCCCTGTGATGGTGCCTGGCTGTGTGCTGCTTCCAGGATGCTTTGCCCTTCAGCTTAGTGTCCAGGATACAGGACTGAAAAGTGTTTCATTCACCTTTGTATCTTCTACAGAACCTAACACAAAGCCTTGTACATGTAGAGGCTGACCATATGTTTAGTTTATGCCTCTTGTCCTAGTGCCTCATTTTACTCTTTAAAGTGTCCCAATTTAGACAATAAATTATATAGCCACCCCACTTACACGTGACTCATCCTTCCAACCTAGGAACAGTGGCATTTTCATAGAGGACCCTGAAAGAGAGTGTTATCTTTAAGACTCAAGGAAATAAATCCCAGATGGTGAAATTTTAAGCCCTTAAATTTTGTTTCTTTTATTGATTCTAGAGAGAAGGGAAGGGAGGGAGAAAGTGAGGGAGAGAATCATTGATGCAAGAAACTTCAATTGGTTGCTTTTTGCATGAACTCCGACTGGGGATCAAACATGCAACCCCAGCATGTGCCCTGACCAGGAATCTAACCCAAGACCTTGTGGTTTGTGGGACAATGCCTAACCAACTGAGCCACTCCATCTGGGACTTTTGCACTTTTATAGACCAGTGGGCAAGATGCAGACAAGTGTTCGGCTTAGTATCCCACATAGGACTATTTCTAAGACCAGACTTGAGGCCTGAGAGGGTCACCAGGCCTGTCTCAGATTCAGCAGGGGAGGAGTCCCACTGTGGCTTCATGGAAGTGTCTGACAAGCAAGGCCAGAAAAGGAGAGGGGAGTACAAAAGCTTTTGCTTTCCCACTTCTCCCAGTCGGAAGCGAGCCCTTGCCTAGCATTTGACTGTGCTTAACTCCCCTAGCCTTCCTGCAGCAAAGAGCTGAGTGGGGTTGGTCCTCTCCACAGTGTTGAATTCAAGCCCTGGCCAGACTCAAGTGCTTGCTTGTCTTGGGTTCTGCCCACGTCAGGTTCTACTTCCATACCTTGGACATGGGACCATGCAAGTCCCATCCCAGACTGTGTAGCCTTGCCCCATTTGCAGGCAGTTGGAAACTACTGTGCATGTTATCAGTTTACACGTGAACTTATTTAATGTTTTTACTTTTAGGTTGTAATCTCAAATTCAGCCAGACAGGCTTTAACGAGCACTAAATTGTCAAGCCTTTTGTTTCCCTTGATAGTCGAGCCAGAGATTTTGTGTTTGATTCAGCAGCAGTTGCTGAATCTTAAACAAACCATTTACATTTTGACATTAACCATTTTATGAGAGTAACTTTTTCATTGGCATTAGAATGATTCCAGCAGAAGGACTTTTAATGGTTTATTAGAAAAAAAGTTAAAATGGTTTGTGGAAGGCAATTCTTAACATTTTCTTTGGAGGAAAAAATAACTTTATCTGACTTCAGTTGGGTAATACATACAGATATTTTAGCCTTTCTTCCTGTATCTTAATGACTTCTGATCTTGCCAAGGTCATTTTTCCAGGACACCTTCCTGGCCAAGCCCTCCATTTTTCAGATTACACCTAATACTGAAGTCACCCCTCTTACACAGTGACTTGCCTAATAGAGCATCTCTCCGCACGTCTCTGTAGGCTGTTCATTTTGTCTAATAGGGGCAGGAACTGTTTTCATTCTTTGCTTTGGCCCCAAGATGCTTAGCTGAGGACCCTGTGCACTCCGGGCCCAATCAGGATTTGTCAACCAGCTAACTGGGAAAAGAGCCTCAGACAAATAGCACACTCGCAAACAAAACCATCCATCATTCTGTCTCCAGAAGCTGTGAGTAATTGGGGCGGCTTTTCTCTAGTTCTTAGAGATCTCCTCAGAGTGGGAAGTCTTCACTTTCCTTTTAGGCTTCCACTTCCAGTATTTGGTGAGTCAGGCTTAGGGGCCTCAGGCAAGGTCAGGCCTCCCAATTTTGTTCCTGCATCAGGGGAATTTCTGTGTGCTTCTTAACCTGGAGGATAGCTGGTGAGCCCAGAGCCTGGCCAGAGAGTCAGCTGATACACTCCACAGAGTTTTCTCTTCTGTTACAATGTGAGGTACATGGCTGGGGGCAGGACACTCATGCTCCCTCGGGCCATGGGACCAGCTCCATGAAATGGAGTTGGTCAAGGAGGCCGTGCTGATCTGCGCTCATAGAAAACCAGGAGCCTGGCGCTGCGCTTGTCTCTCGGAACCAGAACTGATTGTTCATAAATCTTTCCAAATACCAGAGATGCAATGTATTGGGTTGGTTCACCATATTGTTCACCATATTTAAACTGTCAGGAGCCTTAAATATCTGAGGAAAACCTCATCAAACAAAGGATATTTGGGGGACTTATGTATATTGCACAGCAGAGAGATTTGTAGTCTCTATGATTTCCAAATTCTGTAATCAAAGCATTTCGGTGTTAATCATTTTCAGCTATGGACTATCCCACGATCATTGCCTTTTCTTTTGCTATTAAGAGATGGCTTGTTCATAAACATTTCTGCAGTTGTGAAGCAAAAGCAAAGTAGGCCCCGCCTGATTCCATTTGCTCTGATTGTGGAGATGAGATTGGTAGGATTGGCTTCTCAGCACACATCTTAGAACTCTTGAGAGCAAGATCTGGGTGAGTGTGAAAGTTCTTCTTGAGCCATAAAGGGCTACTGAGAAAGGTGCATTGCCTGCAGCTTGGAACAATGACTGGCCAAGTGATTGTTTCTGGAGGCCTCCTACCCTGAGGGTTCTGGCCTGCTTTGCTCTCCCTCAGCCCCCAGCACTTAGGGGGACAGTTGTACCACCAGCTGGAATAGATGACCTAAAGCAAAACTCTCCATGTTCTCTAACAAACTTGATAAATCTCACTGTGTGAAAAACCTCTTATGTTTTAGCCTAAATTTTCTTCTGCTTAACCCTATTACTCCTACCTCACCTCCCTCAGACTGCCTGAGACAATTATTGGGAGACATTCTTTGAATTATTATAGTCCTCCCTCTTCCATGTTCCCCACCTGCTGGTCTCCCTTTAGCCAGTTCTAATTAGCTTCTTTGGTCCTTCCTCCCAGTCATTCCCTCTAGCTTATTAATTACATTTCTCCCTCATGAATTCTTTCTATACTGGCTTTGTCTGTCTAGGTAGAGGAGCTGGGAATTAGAATCTGGGGCCACTCAGTAGGAGGTGGTATATTCTTCTTTGTTCCCCACCACAGGTAGTCCCTCCCGCTTCTGAGAAGCCTGAAAACCCAGGCAACTCTGTCTTTCTTAGCAGAAAAGTAAAAATAGTAATTTTCATTAAGTAGTATAATGTATAAAGCAACTATTATTTGAATGCTTGGTATTTGCCAGGAATTGTGCTAATCTCTTTATGTAGTATCATATTTCATTCCTACAACAGTCCCATGAGATAAATATTATTAATGCCTGTTTTACAAATGAAGAAACAGAGGTCCAAGGAGGTTTAGTAACTTCTCTGAGTTAACACAGATTGAAAACACTGGAACTAGGGCTTGAACTCAGGTCTCGTCTCTGACTCCAGAGCAGCTTATTCACTAGTTTGCTTACTGAGTTTTGGACTTTTTAGTGAAACAAAAGTCTAGACCTTTGGCTCTTAGCCCACCAACAAAACAGACACACTAACCCTGGGATAAGATGCCTCAATGTAGAAGAGGCTTCCTAAATTGAGATTACAAAACTGGTACAGAGGCAAACTAGTGTGGCACCATGGAGCTGGAAATCGCCTTCTTCAAAAATAATACTCTTATCAATTCTTGACTTGCTTTAATTTTGAATTCACTTTTCTGATAGTTTGATCTCTCAGAAGGTTATCTGTTTGTTTGGTGAAGTGAAAGTGTTAAGAACCGAAGCAGAAAGTGGCTATGTCTGGAGAAGCCAAGGAAAATGCACAGCTCTTTGAATTTGGGGGAAAGCAGATTTTAGAAGGACCAGGGAAAAGTAGATACAGTGTCTGAGCAAGAGCTTCGAAAGGAGAGATGACTCATAGTCTGATAAGTGAAATGTGTTTAATATAGTCATAAGTGATTGCTGCAAGGAACAAGGGAAGAGACACCTAAAGAAACCAACATGGCTGCATGAGGAGCAGTTAGAGTTGAGCTTTTGTCTAAGCAAAGAAAAAGGGGCCTATAACCAAGAAGAGACAGAGAAGAAGGGTGCAAACCTCTGAGAACACTGTCAGGAATACCAGGCGGGTGAGCTCTGGGATGCTAATAATAAAGGACCTGCCTGAGCAGTTAGCATTCAGAGTGAGAGGAATGACAAGCAAGGCATTCAGCCACCTGCTTCAGTGAGATGATTCAGTGTAGCAGATAAAGAGAGGGCATCTCTATCCTCTGTTCTATTTCTGTTTTGCCTTTGACTTCTCTTTTAAAGAGAATGGCCTTTCTGCTAGAAGGATTAAAACAAACATGGTTAAAAGGAACTTGAGTCCAAGAGTGTAAAGAAGGAACAGAGCCACTGGCTTCTCTATATTAGTTAGAATCTGAAAAATAAAATGAAAATTATAGACAACGTCATGAGACCCCATGGCATCATGGGGGTTGAGAGAGAGGCAAGGAGACAGGATGGGGTAGTTGTTTTGGTTTGCAGCACAATCTATGAGCATTTCTAAAGAGAAGAGGTGATCTCTTGGAGCTAGCATGAGTTTGGTAAAAACAGGTCTTGCCAGATTAGTTCCTTCCCTCCCTCCTTCCCTCCCATCCACAGAATAGTGCATAGATCGTACACATACCATGTGATAACGTATTAAAAGTAAATATAACCATATAACCACCAGCTGGGTCACGAAATAGAACTTTACCCTGGCCGGGTAGCTCTGTTGATTAGAGCGTCATCCCAATAGGCCAAAGTCGAGGGTTCGATACCTCATCAGGGCACATACAAGAATCAACCAGTGAATATATAAATAAGTGGAATACCAAATCAGTTTTTCTCTCTCTCAAATCAATAAATAAAGATTTTTAAAAATAGAACTTTATCAACACCCTAGAAGATTCTCTCATGCTTTTTCCCACACTAATTTCCTTTTCCAGAACGATTTGCCAGCCAAGGAGATTATACCAATGTTACAGATGCAGAGGGAGCTTGCAATTCAGGAGAGCATTTGGCAGAATTTCACAAGAATCTAATAGGCCAGGTAGAGAAACGATGATAAAGACGTGTGGATTTGTAGCTGTTTGAACAATCAGACCTAATAAGTGTTTATTTATAAATGGCTCGGTGTCAACAGAGCCTTCACTCCTTCCCTGTAGCAACGTGCCGAAGAGCTGGTGTCAGACTCTGTCCCGTCCAACTTGCATCCATACTCTCATGTGAGGACATGTTGGTAGATGACACAGACCACGGGGGATGATCAACATGTTGAATATGCGACAGAATGAGAATTCAGAAGAATAGTGGCAGGCTAGGAAGAGGGGCCCAGGTAGTAAAGTGACATTTTAAATTTTGTTATTAAGTGTTTAATCTTATAAATAACCATAGTCATGTTTAAAAAATAAATCTTACCACAAAGAAACACAGATATGGTATTATATGACCCATAATGCTTGTAACTTGCTTTTTGTCTGCTGGTTTGTGTTCAGGGATGTGTTGCGGGGGAACCCTTGGCTCATCAGGGGATTGTGGGAACAGCTCCCAGGGATTCGATGCAGGCAGGCCCCGTGTGAGTCAGTTCTGTGACACTACTACCAAAAACCTAGATGTAGCCTGAGGAATTAGGAGTAGAATGGCCTGGGGCAGAGGTGCCTGGGCCCACTGGACTCCGGAGGGGTTGGCCAGGCTGGAGCCCTCTGGGTAGGTGTGGGTACCGTGACTACAAAGATTGGTGGGTGCGTGGAGCAGCATCTCATAGAGCATTGTCAAGAAGGCAGAGGATTTTCACAGTTACACAGAGAATGACTGCAGGATCCCATGATGCCAGATTGTGAAAGGGGAGCTTTCTCTGGACAGTTGGTTGCCCTAAGCTTCAGAAGGGCTGACCCTCTCTACTTTGAGAGGATAGACTTGGGACCAGTTGGTATAAGTTTCATGAAACTAGATTTCAGCTAGGCATCAGAAGACATTTCTCTAACAGCTACAAAAGTTTAAAACTAGCCTCAAAGCTGCCTTGTTCAATGGTTGGCGTCCCACTGCTCTAGTCTTCAAATACTCGGTAGCCAATTATCAGAGATGTTATACCAGATAAAGGGTTGGGCATTGGGCCTAGTTATCCCAAATGCTGGTCCTCATATCAGTACCAGGCCTACTGATAAGAATCAAATGGGTCCTGACCAGCTGGCTCAGTTGGTTGGAGCTTCATCGGGGTTGCTGGTTTGATTCCCCATCAGGGCACATACCTAGGTTGTGGGTTTGGTCCCTGGTTGGGGCAGGAATGGGAGGCAATCAGTTGACCTCTCTGTCTCTCTCCCCCTCCCACTCCCCACCACCCCTCTCTCTCTCTCCCCTTCTTCCTTTCTTTCCCCCCCTCTTTGTCCCTCTCTCTCCTCCCTCCTTCCTTCCCCCTTTCTTTCCTTTTTCTCTTTCCCTCTCTCTCTAAAATCAGTAAACATCCTCAGGTAAGGATTTTTTAAAAAATCATGTGGGGCATTTATGAAAAATCAGGTTTTTGAGCCCCATCTTATGAGATTGTGATTCGGCATTGGCAGGGTAAGGTTTAGAATCAGTTAAAATTTTCAAAAAGTTTTCCACATGCTCCTTGGAGAAATGGCTGATTCCATGGCAGGTGTGGGAAAAATATAATATCTTGTACAAAGCTTGTACAAGAACATCTTGTACAAGGAAGTGCTGAAAGAATGATGTAAACATGTCATTAAGACACAGAAGCCAGTGCAAAAAGCCTCTGGCGATTAAATCAGGGATAATTTGAACATCAAAATAAATAATGATAGAAATGGATTATAATCCACAGGATAAGTGAGAATTCATGAATCCATACTGATATGAATGAAGGAAGGAAGGAGGGATGGAAAAAGAAAGAAAACCTCTTCTTTGAAGTAGGGTGCCAACAAATACAGATAGAAGAAATAATGGAGTTTGAATATCATCATGTGACAGGCATCATAGTAATAATTATTTTAAGTAAGAATTATTGACAAATGCCAGAACTGGTTGGTGAAAGTTTGATGAGGGACAGCTGTCTTCATATTTCAAAGTGTCTCCCTACAAAATATTTATTAATTTCAAAGAGACAAATAGTATTTTTTTTAATATTTTATTTATTTTTTATTTTTAGAGAGGAAAGGGAGAGAGAAAGAGAGAGAGAAACATCAATGAGCGGTTGCTGGGGGCCGTGGCCTGCAATCCAGGCATGTGCCCTGACTGGGAATCGAACCTGTGATGCTTTGGTTCGCAGCCCGCGCTCAATCCACTGAGCTATGCCAGCCAGGGCAGACAAATAGTATTTTTGTGGTGTAGAAATCTGGCAGATGCCACCAGGACCAAGTAATCAAAGTGAACACCACCAGTGCGGGCCTGACTCATGTGTCTCCTGACGCGCTGCACCGAGAAAGACAAAGCACCGCTCTTGTGGTCTTCCTGCCAACATGCACAACCTTAATCTAAATTATGAGAAAGGTCAGATGGATCCAGACCGAGGGATGTTCTACAATTGGCTCATGCTCTTCAAAACTCGCAATGTCATGAAAGACAAACGCTAAGGAAGGAAATGCCAAGGAGACTTAAAAGACATTTAGTAAAATGTATCACGTAGTCCAGGATTGGACCTTGGACCAAAATTATTTTTCTAAAGAGGATATTTTTAAAAGTTGGCAAAATATCTATAGATCATGTATCAATGTTAATTTCCTGATTTTGATCATTGTACTGTGGTTATGTTCTTGTACAATACACATTTGATACATTTAGGAATAAAGGGGCATCATATATGCACCTTACTCTCAAATGTTTCAGAAAAGAAAAAATATATGGGAACATAGAGGGAGAAAAAGAAAAGAAAGAAATGTAAAATGTTAACAATTGGTGAATCTTGATGGGAGTTCTTTTACTGTTTTGCAACTTTTTTGTAAGTTATATTTCCTGTGTAATTTCCTGAAACTTCTTAAGTGCTCTGTCTGAAATGATGTAAGGGGCAAATGTGCCCAGGTGACTGTGATACAGGGCTGTGTTTGAGAGGTACCAGATGTCTGTTAGGAAGATTCTTTGGTGCCCTTCCCTCTGTGGCTCCCTTATTTCTCTGGTCATGGGCAGATTGTGTGTGTGTGTGTGTGTGTGTGTGTGTGTGTGTGTGTAAGAAGATCCTAGAGATACTCTTGTGAGAGCTGTCATTGTGGAAAACTGTGGGTATCCATATTTGCTCACATGCCTGGCTTCTGGTTGGGAACTGTATGTGGATGGGTCCGGTGACACTCCTCCCTCCCCTGTAACAGAGGGAACTCCTAAGGGGCCCAGTGTGGTTCTTTCCACCCTTAGGTGGTGTAGGGCTCGTTGCAGGCTGCATGTTTTGTTTTTCCTGGGGCTTTACTTTTATGTAGAAAAGTTGTTATGTGGCATTTATATTTTTGGTGAACCTGTTCTGTTTTTACACAAGTTGGTAATTGTCAGTATCTATATTGATTGATTAATTGATTACTTAACCCTACTAATCCCTAGATGGCAGGGATCGGTAATGTAAATCCCTGATGAACAGGGATGAGCAGGGATCGGCTAATGTAAATCCCTGATGAACATACCCATTTCAGGATTACACATCTTGCAAGTCATTGTATTTTGCGGGTGGTCAAGGCCACACACGAGGGCACAGCCAAGGTGAGGCCACCAGAGAAGAATCTTTCTGTCTGGGCAAGAAGGTGAGCATGTACAACTTCATCAGGCAGGATCGTAAGACTCTAAGCCTGACCACATACATGTCCTCTGAGTTGTGCCCCCTCTCCCCACTGCGTAGCATCTTCTCAGGGAGCATTTCAGAGCAATGGCAGTTTTCCCTTTTATTTAGAGAATGAAAAGAGCCCTGGCCTATGTGGCTCAGTTGGTTGTAGCAATTGTCCTGTGCACTGAAAGGGTCACCGGTTTGCTTCCTGGTCAGGACACATACTGAGGTTGTGGGTTCGATCCTTGGTCAGAGCACATACAGGAGGCAACCGATCTATGTTTCCCTCTCACATCAATGTTTCTCTCTCCCTCTCTCCCTCCACCCGCACTCCATCCTCCCTCCTTCCCCCTTCTCTAAAAATCAATGAATACGTGCTTAAATGAGAATTTTAAAAAGAGAATGAAAAAAATGTTCTGCTTAGAAACATTGAGGACCCATTAGAGAGCACACACCCCAATGTGTCCCCAGTGTCCCTCCACTCGGACTGGGACTCTGGGTGACATGTGCTCTGCCTCGGGGTTTCCACCTTTGTGTTTCCTCAGCCCCCATCTTAACCCATCAACCTAATAACCCTTATTTCCCATCCTGGAGCTCCGCCTTTTTCAGGTTTCCCCCCTTTTTGCAGCCCTCGTTCCAGTTCATCCCAGCAGGATTTCTGTGTGTTTTCTGTTTCTGTGCACACACCCCTGGTTCCAGCAGCACCTGCTTTGTGGCCGTGCGACCTGTCACCTGCACAGGACCCCACACTGTAAAGGGCCTAGCCTGGTTTAATGCTCTGCCCTTGCCATCTTGAAATTCCTTGTGGTTTTTGAACAAGGGCCCCACACTTCTACTTTGCACTGGGCCTGAAAATTATGTAGCCAGTCCTGAGAGCCAGGGATTGACAAGGGCAGCTCCTGTGTCTGAAGTGGGCAGTATTCTTATGGGCCCCTCTGGCCAGGCTTGGCTGCACATCCTGAGATCAGCTCCTCTATCCGCCCACCAACACTTGCTCAGTTTTCGTTAAAGTATGACCTCTGACCCTTGGCAGATTGCCCACATCGGTCACCCTGACCCAGATGATTTGATTTTTGCAAATGCAATCACTTCCATTTCTGCCATACTCCCCCCTCCACCCCTCCCAAGGTTTACAGAGTAGCAGCTGCTGCTGTCCCTATGCACACAGGCAGCTGACTTGCCTGCTGATTGTGAACATCCCAGTAATCCAAGTGCTAATGGTATTTATTCAGTCTAGCCTGCTTAGCCCTGAACAAGGTTTATTCTCATTTATCTCGTTGGAGACGAGCTACGTCCTTAATATCCTTCTGTTGACTTTGAGCACACCAGTACCACTGCTGTCCCTGCGAGGCTGGCCAGGCCCCTGCCCTTTTAACTCTCTCAGTCCCCAACTGTCAGGACATTCATCTTTCAGCCAGCAAGACCCTCTACCCCTCACTCTTCCCCCTGCCCTGCACGAAGGGGAATGGCTCTGGTCTAGATCTTGTAGGCCGGGAGGGGGATGAGGCCAGCTAGGTTTCTGGGCTGAATGAAGCTGTTGGTGTCTGACCCTCTGGGCCACATTGCTCAAGAAACGCCTGGCTCTGCTGTCCCTGTCGGGATGGACTGAATACCATGGGAAATGTCTCTCCCAGCCTCCCTCTGCTCTGTTTCCTCAGCCCCTCGACTGGGCAGCCCTAAAAGGCTGTTTTCAGAGGGTATTGCGTGGGACCTCTGCGGTGTTCGCAGAGCCACTGAAGCCTGGGGTGGAGCCCAGATTTATGTGGGGGCTCTCATGTAGGCTGGTCGGAAGGAAAGGCCAGGCAGGGCACAGGCCCAGGGCTGGTGGGGCCACTTGGGTACTGGCCCACATTTGGTCCACGGTCTTGCTGTGTTTACCCAGCTCCTTCAGGACTGCTGCAGGTGAAAAAGTAGATTTATTGCTTGTGAAAGTGATTTCAGCAAGTGACAAAAGGTATCAGGCTTTCTCTTTTTCTCTTGGTTTCCTTCTCCTGTGTGTTTACCTCTATTCTCATATACTCTAAATGGGCTTTCCCTTTTGGGTTGGGGTGGGCCCGGCTGCTGCTGCACAACTGTAGGCATTGTTGGCTTACAGCCATCTCCCTTGTGGAGAAGAGAACTTTTCTTTCTCCTGACTCCAGTGCAGAAGACGCAAGGGTTCTGACTGCCTAGTCCTGGGCCGCCCACTGAGGCCAGGAGGGGCTATGATGGGCCAGCACTCGGCCACAAGCCCTCCCCTGTAGTCTGAGGAGTTGGAACCCTCCCCAGCAGGACCACAAGGAGTGGGGGAGGCAACGGTATCTCAAAGGAAGGAAGAAAAGGGTATCAGTGCCCGGAGGTTGGGCAGATCCAGGCGCACAGCATGGCAAAGCTGGCCTGCCCTAGGAGTGGTGAGCTATGCCTGGTTTAGTGTCTCCTTAGCTCATCTCCTGTCCCCAGAGTCACTGTCCTGAGACAAGTCCTGCTCCTGGCTTCTCTCGTGTTGTTTCTTACTCCCCGTTTTGCCCTGGGTGTGAGCTGAAGGAGGAGGAAGAGGAGCAGGTTCCGTTTGCTGGGAAGTGTCTGGGTCCTGCGTCTATCCTTCTTGGTCCCAGCCAGCAACCTCCTTGGCACTGCAACCAGCCTGGCCTCCTAGTATCAGGCAAGCTACACCTCTCAGCCCTGTTTTTCATGACTCTGCAGGACAGCCACCCACTGAATGGTGTCCTTGCCTCTGCACATTTGAGTATGAGCACCTGCCCTTTCTCCTGCCCACAGGCTGTCTTCCACACTGCTCCTGGGGCTTCCTGCAGCCTCACCTCTCCCATGCAGCCCTCCTGGTTCCTCTAGAACCCCTACAGACCTTAGGTTCAGAGCCACCTGGTCTGGCATAAAGTTATATAACCATTTATGTATTCATTCACTCTGAAACCTGTAAGTATTATCTGGTACTGGGGCCTCCCCTGTGTGTGAATCCTGGCTTATTCAGTGTTGAGTGGCAGAGAACAGGCTGAGCTTCCCCAAGGACCTGTCCTGCATGGGGGCTTCTCTGAGCAATCGCCCGGCAGTGACTTGCCTCTCCATCTTTCCAAGGACAGAGTCAGGCCTGCTCTCACCTACACTGGGGCTCCGTAGACAGCAGGTACCAGGGAAGCCATATCTCTTGTTGACTTTTGGCATTTTTTCTTTACTCCCAATCGGCTTATTCTTTCTCTGGGGATCCCAGTGATTTACCTGCAAATACATGCCTGCCCTCTTCACCCCTGAAAGTTTGTATCTTGCTTGTGCTTTGGTTCTCTTTAGGGGTTTAAGTCATCTCTCCCCTTCTACTGGGTAAGATCTGGGCAGGCAGAGTCCAGTTCTTCTACGTGCTCTCTCTCCCCTCGTCCAACACTACTTTTTGTTGGTGATAGAGTGGCTGCTCTGGAAGATGCCAGGCTGGTCCGTGGACCCAGGTCTCCTTGGACACCCACTCTGTGCCTGAGCTCTGATCGTGACTTCTCGGTTTGCTGGGCGATTGTCTTGTCTCTGGGTCTTGTTCTCAGTGCATCTGTAGACTGGGACGACGCTTCATGCTGTCTGTGGAGGGCCTTGACTCTGCCACTCTGCAGCCCCATGAGGATGGGGCTCATCAGCGGCACTCCCTGAAGCTGATGCGATGTTCATTGGGCCTTGCAGACTCCCTTCCTTGGGAGGCAGCATTTGACATTGGTGTGGTGGTTGTCTTTTCGTAGCCCTGCCTGTTGTGGGTGAGCATTCCTCAGGCAGATGATGGCAGAAACAGCCCTAATTAGCTCACGATTTGCTGAAGCAGCTGCTTTTCTCAAGTTGGGTGAGGGGCTCAGCTCCCAGTCCCTCATGCCTCGGTGCTCACCTGACTGTCTGGAGAGGATCAGTCAGCCTTCCTTCCCCAGAGACCCTGGCCCATCTCCAGGCTGCTCCTCAGACACGAGTGGAGTCGCAGTGGGACAGGCTGGCACCCACCCTGCATGCCCTTTCTGGCTAAGAGGGACGCAGAGAAATGAAGGCACCTCCCATTTTACAGCAGGAAAACTGGCTCAGGCTCAGTGTGCCAAGTCTTCCTTGGACCTTGAAGCTGGTGCCTAGCAGGAATAGAAGGGTGGGCCATGTAGGACTCACTCAGGCCCATCACCATGCCATTCGGCCAGCATTTATGGAGTGCCTACTGTGTGCCAGGGCCTCTCCTATAAGCAGCAGTGTACACACTCTTTTATGACCTGCCTTCCCTTTTCTCTGGGTTTTGGACCAGGAGCTGACTCCCTCTGACTTGCCTATACCGTGCCTCATTCTCCAGTATGCCATGAGGACCCCCTGCCAAAGTTGGGGGTTAGGAGGAACAGGTGTTTGGGGGGGTCTCCAGGGAACTGGTGGCCATGCTAAGGTAAGGCAGCCAGAGGTTGGAAGAGGCTTGGTACCCTTTCTGGGCTGTCTGACCTCTGGCCTCGCCCCTCCCCTTGCTGCTGGCCTCAGGCTTGTAATGTACATGCTGCCTTTTTTCTCTGAAGCCTCAGAAGTGGCTGGGGAGGGACCCTTGACCTTCCTGTAGGGCCTAATGACAGAAGTCCCTGTGTTTGGCACTTGCTCCTTAATTGATCACTAATTTGATCTGAGAAAGCAAGGATTCTGCAAAAGGGTATCCTGCTGGGGTTCCCAGCCATGTCCCCTGCCTGGCACCCTGCCCTAATGGAGGGCTCACCTGCCAGGTCCAGCATCCTTTCATCCAGGAGGGCTGTGCCTGAAACAGGTGTTTGAATCTCATTACTCTTTCTCCAGTCTAAAATACAGAGAGTTCCAGAGGCAGCTCTGGATTTGAGAGTTGCAGCATTGCCTGTTTGTTGGCTGGCACAGTCATGGTTATATACATGTGCTTATTCATTCATTCCCTATTGTTCAGGGTCCTGTGACATGGCCTGAGCTGTGACATGGCCTATGCTAAACACTGGAAATACAGGGATAGAGAGAGCCGCAGCAGCTCTTCTCGTGCAGTAGAGGGTCTGGTGGGGTGGCGGTGGGTTGGGCCTGTTTCAGGATCTGCACAGCAGTCCGGAGGCTCTCTGGATCTTGTGCTGTCTTCCTGCTTTCACTCCACAAGTGTTTACTCATGCTGTGTGTGCTCCGCCCAGGAAAGGAGAGAAGAATGGGTCCCTGCCCCTAGGACCTATCAGTAACTGCCCCCCAGTGGGTGGTGTGCCTGGGGTTATGGAAGGAGGGGCACCCAACACTGGCTTGGGGGAACATGGAGGAAGGCGTTTCTGCCCAGGGATGGCTGGTATAGTGTCAACTCCTTAACCACCCAGATTCCTGGGCTGGCCACAGTGGTGTTACCCCAAGTTGGCAAATAGGTGCAAAGTCACGTTTTCCTGGGTTCCCTTCTCCTTAGCAACCCAAAGGTCCAGGTGGAGGCCATCGAAGGGGGAGCTCTGCAGAAGCTGCTAGTCATCCTGGCTACGGAGCAGCCTCTCACTGCAAAGAAAAAGGTAGGTTTCTGCTCCCTTTCTCCTGCCCAGCCCCCAGCACCCCTGTGGAGCCTGAAAGGCATGGGTCCCTTTCCAGGCGGTGCACATCACCCTTGGGGGCCTGAGAGGCCATCTGCTGGGTGGCGTAGGGGGAGAGGTCCCACTCACCTAAAGCAGCGTGCCGCAGCATCTGGGGGCCTGGATGTGGCTCCCATGGTTTGGAAAGTTTAGGGTCCTATTCCCTGGCTTCCTGCACTGGGCCTTCATTTGTCCTCTGGATGGTGCTGAAGGTGTCTGACCTCTCTGCTGGCTTGTCCCAGACCTGGGTTCTGGGGTGTCGCTGTACCTGAGGGGAGAGGGGAGAGCCACGAAGAATGGGAGCTGGGCCGTGGTAGTTGGCACACCTCCAGCTGCCTTTTCTGGGCCGTGGGTCAGGGCCAGCTCTGTATGGCCCCTCACCCTTCTGGATCTGTCTCTCTCCAGGTCCTGTTTGCTCTGTGCTCCCTACTGCGACACTTCCCCTATGCCCAGCAGCAGTTCCTGAAGCTGGGGGGCCTGCAGGTCCTGAGGAGCTTGGTGCAGCAGAAGGGCACAGAGGTGCTGGCTGTGCGTGTGGTCACCCTGCTCTACGATCTGGTCACTGAGAAGGTGAGTGCCCTGCCTGCTCTGCTTCCCTCTCACTTTGCTGTTTGCTTCTGGCCATTCGACCCTGGCCCCCTCCCCTGTCTCTTCCACCCATCCCTTCATCCTCATTAGTCAGGGCTCTGAAGCCAGGATTTCTGAGACATCAGGGAGGATGTCCTGTGGGAAATGACTGCTGATCTGACACCTGAGGGCTGGAGGGGGGGGTGGGGAGAGGTGCTGGTAGTGGTCCGAGCAAAGTGTGCAAGCCTAGGGATCAGTGTGCTGGACGGCCAGAAACAGTCAGGGTTAGCCCTTCATTGAATGAAAGATTATTTGGCTGAAGCACGGGGTGGGGTTGCGAGGAGCAGGTGGAATGGAGCAGCTGTGTCTTGGAGCCATCACAGCAGCCAGGAGACCCAGGAGCCAAGGGCTGGAATGATGCTGACTCTTAAGATTCTAGAAACCTGGAGTTGCCTATTCTGGGAGCTCTGGCTCTGGGCAGGGGCTCAGAATGGCTGCCCTGAAAGCCCCTGGGGACCCCAGGTGCTTGCCACCTGGTGGAGACTTGGTACTTAGCCCACTTTGGTCTTTGTGAGCCTAAAAAGTGTCTTAATTAAGGAGAGAGTAAAATCAGCCAGGCCTGGATTCTTAGTTCAGCTGCTGCAGAGAGCGTTGGCAGGGCTTTCTCAGCTGCCTGTCTCAGGCCACACTCTCCCTAGAACAGCCAGCCTGCTGATTGGTGGAGCAGGGCTGGGCGGCCCCTGGAACTGCTGTGAGAGTCGGAGGCTGAGGGGCCCAGCCCCCCTCCCTGCCCCTTTCTGTGCTGTTCTGAGGGTCAGGGTCGTCCATTGCTGCTTCACTCTGTCAGCTGTTGCTTTTGTGTGTGCTCGTCCTCTCTCACTCTGCTTCTCTATCGCTCTTGGTCTGTCGTGTCTCAGCCTGTTTCCCTCTCTCTCTCTTTCTGTCTCCCCAGCACCACCACCCCCGCCTCCTTTAAGCTGCAGAAACCCAGTTTCTCAGAACAGCAGGCAGCACTGTGGTGCTCACATCCAATTAATAAGGCCCAGGCACAGCTGACACCCTGGGAATGGGCCAGCGAGCCTGGAGAAGGACATGCGCTTTGGCTGGAGAAGCTGATCGCTCCCCAGTTATCTTGGGTGTCTCTTCACTGCCCCCAGCCCTGGCATGGTGGACATTGGCATTGGCTCATCCTTGGGGGGGACCACTGGGCAGTCCCACCAAGGCTACCCTTAGTCAGCTGGCCTGGGAACCTATCTTCGAGTCACTGGTGTGCTGTGAAGATCAGGGAGGGACTGGTGTCTCTCGGCACCCACTACATCCTGCCGCCAGGGAGCTTTAGGACGGATATCAGCATACTCCTCGCTGGAGGCAGTCGGGGCTTCTTCGTTCCTTGGTTCCTCAGGAGGAGTAAAGAACTAGCCAAACTGGGGTTGGGTCTTGAGCCACCTGAAGGCAGTGTGTCAGGTTGTCATTAGGGGTGCAGGTTAGGTGTGGGGAGGCAGCAGCTGAAATGCGGGCGAGTGTGGACCTCCTCTGACTGCTGCTCTTGCAGAGGTGGACCCCACTTGTGGTCAGCAGCCCACGTGCCTCGTGGAGCTGAAGAGCCACAGGGTGGTTCTTTCCGTAAGTGTTGACTGGGTATCTGCCCTGTCTCATGCTGCACCAGGTTCGTAGTCCCTGCTCTCTTGCTGCTTTCAGGCAGACACTTATCAGAGAATCACCAGAGCATGTAGGCTTATGGTCAATGCCCCAACCTCTTCTGGGGAGCCAGGGGAGTCAGGATCTACTGACAGGGCTGGGTTTCTGCGCAAGGCGAGCATATATGACTTTCTCCCCAAACTTTCCTCAGCTCCCCAGACCCTGGGCATACAGGCCCCTCTCCCTGGAGGGATGCCCAGCGCTCTGTGTGTTCTGTGTTCCACTGACTGGCATAACCTGCCGTTCTTCAAAACGAAGTGGGCCCAGGCCTGTTGCTGCGACTCTCCTGTATGTGCACCCTCCACCCATCCCTCTCCACTTGGACTACTCCCACTTACCCCTCAAGACCAGGGAAATGCTGTCCTCCTCTATCCCTGTCGCTGACCCCTCTGTGGGCGTGGATCTGTAGTGGTGGCAGTGATGATCGTGTTGCTGATCCAGCTAACACTCGTAGAACCCTAGGTGCCGTGTTAATAATTGGTTTTGAAGCTCGCGTTGTTGGATGTGCTTGTGTGCCGGCCAGTGTCTGCGCGTGTCTTATTGTTTTGAGCCCTCCCAGCAGTCCTGAGGGGTTATATCATCTCCACGTAAGACATGCCAACATTGGGTCTTAGGGAGGCCAAGTGCCAGCCCAAGTTCATTCGGCTCTCAGTGGTGGAACAGAAATTTGAACCAGACTGTCTGCCTCTGCACTACACTACCAGACAAAATTTACCGTGCTCTTTAAGAATTGTTCGGTTAAATTTTTTTCTTCTGCTAGACCCCAAGTTCCTCGAGGGCAGGGACTGTGTTTCCATCTTCATTTCTCCAGCATCTGGCACGTTGCACAGCTGCTTCGATGAGTGGGTGGATGGACAGATAGTTGGATGAGGGAGCATTGTGAAGCCATGAATCCTGTTAAGGATTGTGACCTTCTCCCGTTAAGGGCCAAGGGGATGAAGGAAGAGGGTTTGAACTCACAGATTAGCCACGTGTCTTCCTATCTGAAGGGCAGAGCTGACTGCTCTCTGTGTGTTCTCTCCTCCCCACCCGTCCCTCGCACCTGGCCATGCGGTGGCAGATGTTTGCCGAGGAGGAAGCCGAACTGACCCGGGAGACGTCCCCAGAGAAGCTGCAGCAGTATCGCCAGGTGCACCTCCTGCCAAGCCTGCGAGAACAAGGCTGGTGCGAGATCACTGCCCACCTGTTAGCGCTGCCTGAACATGATGCCCGAGAAAAGGTGCTGCAGACACTGGGTGCCCTCCTGGTCACCTGCCGGGACCACTACCATCAGGACCCTCAGCTCAGCAGGATGCTGGCCAGCCTGCAGGATGAATATCAGGTACTAGCTGCCCTGGAGCTCCAAGATGGCGAGGATGAGGGCTACTTCCGGGAACTGCTGGGCTCTATCAACAGCTTGCTGAAGGAGCTGAGCTGAGGCTGCCCCACCAGTGGACTGGACTGGGACGCTGAGAGGTACCAGCGTGGGTGGGTTCTGCAGGGGACAGGCAGGTTGGAGGACTTCCTTACTGGGGTCTGGGCATCATCTGGGCAGTGGTGGATTGGCCATTAAATGGAGACATGAAGGTCATTGCCTGTCTACTGTGTGTCTGTGCAGGCTGAGCATGGCCCTCTGCTAGTTAGGTGGGTCAGTGTGTGATAGGTCCTATAGGGCCGTTAGTGACATGCTCTACGGTCCTCCCAGGGCATCTAGTCACAGGCCCCATTGGGAGGGGTCTGGGCTGAGGAGTTGGAAACCCTGGGCTGGGACCTAGTTTTTACTACCCAGTTAGCTCCGTCACCTTGGGAAGCCACTTAACTTCCCTGAGCCTGTTTCCTCATCTGTCAAAGGGTTGTGCCGTTGAATGAGGGAAAACGTGCGTACAGGACCGCGAAAGTGCCTGGCCACTGTGCTCCTTCCTTCCCCCACCCTGCTACCAGGGAAGGTCTGGGGATTATCTGCTGGCCCCTCCCCCCACCTTGTACCCAAGTAATAGCTTCAAGGCCACTGGCCCTGGCAGAGGCCTGGGGGCATCACCACAGGTGAGGATGCTGTGCCGTCCCTGACAGCTGACGGGGCCCGACTGGGGCCCAAGCTGGGGAGGCTTGCTGTACTCTGGAGGCCTCACTCTGGGCGAGGGGTGATCTCCCTAAAGCTGGTGGTCAGAGTACCTGCCTCCTTCTGCCCTTGCCTCTCTCCTGTGTCCATGCTGAGCTGGGCAAAGCCCAAGGAGGAGGCCTCGGAGACAGGGGGCAACCAAGTCTGGAAAGTCCCGGCCCCCACCCCAGAGAGGCTGGGAGCCTGCTGTAGGTTGCCATGGCAACCCCGGCTCTGGGCTTTCCTGATTTGGATTCTGGTGTGTTTGTTTATCAGCCTTTCCCAATGCACCAGAGGCTCATTCCTGCTGCTCAGGCAGCCCCTCCCAGCCTGCATGTAGAAGTCGCCTCATCCTGGCTTTGCATATACAAATCTCAACTTCACTGAGCTGAAGGGAAACTGAGGCCCAAAGAAACTTGGAATAGTAGGTGGCTTATATCCCTGCAGTCCCTTTGCTCAGCCTCAGACCTTGCCCTGCCTACCTCATGCCACGGCACACAGGAAGCTTGGGAGAGGGCTGTTGCCTGCACAGAGCCCTCCCAGGTCGCAGGAGGAAGCAAGAGCCCGTTTCACCAGGGTAGGAAGCCTCAGGGTTCCGGCAGAGTGCGGATCAGACCCGAAGTCTATCAAATGTTGGATACGGCCTCATTGCCTTTAAAATCTGTCAGTAGCTTTCAAAGTACATTTTATAGATGAGAAAGTCATGGCTCAGAGAGTCTAAATGATCTGCCTAAGGTCACACAGCTTGTGAGTGGCAGAGCTGGGGTTTGCTGGGCTTGAATGTGCAGCTCGGGAGGGAGTAGTGTTTAATTTGACAGGCTGTGGTGAGAGGGCAGAGCAGGACAGGCTTCAGAAAGGAGGTTCTGGGGCCTGGCTGGGGCCAAAGTCAGGAGTCCCTTTGAAGATGAGGTCGGCAGACTTTGAGGTGGATTTGAGAAAGCAGGAAGGTGACACATGGGGAGATGGGGAGAGCTTGGGTTTGGGGCCGGGTCTGGTCTGGGCCTCATCCTGGCAGAGGTGAGTGCTGAGGCCGTGGGAGCAGGTACACTCTGGGCAAGGGCTGGCAGGAACATGGAGAGCTGTGGGGGTGACTTTGTGAGATTCTGGGGTACTACCAGGCTGGGGCTGGCAATCCCCAGAGCTCTTGAGGCCTCGGTAACCACCAGGGTCTGACCTGGGATATGGGAAGGGGTCCTCTTGGAAGGAATTACACTAGTAGAGGCCTAATTGAGGACCTCTTCCACCCTCTGGGATGCTACAGAAAGGGGACTATGGGCCATGAGCGCCTACATAGAGGCAGTCCCTGGGGCCAAGGAAAGAGCACCTGGGGTCTCGTGAGGGAGGTGAGATCAGTGCTCGGCTGCTAACCCCACAGGCCAGGCAGTGGGACGGCGTCTCCCCTCCTCACTCTGCACACAGATGAGGCATCTATCGGGGATGGTGAAGTCTGGTCTGCTGGATGGTCTCATTGGCCTCGTCTGGGTTCGTGCTGGACCTCTGACTGCCTGGTCCTGGGCCGGGTAGCAGACCCCCCTGCTCAGGTTGCTGGGGTGTGGGTTCTAGTTCCAGTGGTTCATCAATGATTGTTGTCTGCAGGTCTATAAGGAGCCCTTCTCTGCCTGCCCTTGAGTGCCATCCTGGGAACTGTGGCCAAGGAATGTGACCTGGGTTCGAAGTTAGGCAGGAAATGGTAATGGGGGAGTCATAGCCATCAACACTTGGGGTGATGCGACTTCCTGCCAGATCCGCAGGCTGCCTTCCTCTCCGTCCCCTCACACTGGGTCGCCGGACGCCTGGCCTGTTGGAAGGACTGGCGGAGAGCTGTGACTTGCTGCTACCTCACAGGCTCTGGCTAGTTGTTGGCTTCCGGCTCCGGGACTGGGCTGAACCAGGCCCTCTGTGCCGGAGGAGGACAGGAGTGGGCAGTGGGATGGTCCCCTGTCCTGTCACTCAGCTGTCTTGGTTTTTAATAATTCACTCATTCATTCTTTCATTCAAATTGTACTTACTGAGTACTTCCTCAGTGTTAGGCCCCAGGGTCCTGAGATTGGTAAGTCACAGGCCTCACTGCCAGGCAGCTCGCAGGCTGGTGGGAGAGGTGGTTACAGTGTGACATGTTCTCGATGTGGGGAGGCCGTGGTCAGCCGGAGCTGAGGAGGCCCGGACTGAACTAGTCAATGGGGTCAGGGAAGGCCTCCTAGGACTGGTAGTTGCCAGTGAAACGGTGAAGGATTTCAGCCCCAGGAAGGCCTGAGCTGAGAGGGGGCAGCCTGTTCGAGAACACATGAGCTCATTGTCACCGGGAGTGATGGGCGAGGGATGCCTGAGGTGGAGCCACAGGCGTCCAGGGGACCACGTTCTCTAGTGCGCTGCCAGCCTTGCCCAGGAGCATACCCTGAGCCCAGTGGAGTCAGGAGCCAAGGGAGGGTTTGGGGCATCCTCTGGCTGCTTCCCACTCATTCGCAAACTCAGTCACAAAACAAATCTGATTTAGGACTAAGTAGGAGCCGGGCTGTGTTCCAGGGCAGGAAGTGGTAAGTACCGGAGAGGGGCAGACCATGACAAACCAGTATGCAATATGGGGCCAGGCAGTGAGCGCTGAGAGGTACGAGGAAACATAAAACACGAGGCGGGTGGAGAGTGTTAGGGAAGGCCTTCCTGAGAAGACACAGTGTGGGTGGGCGGCAGGAAGCGAGGCTGTGAGTCTTGGGGAGGGGAGGAAGTGCTTTGCAGACCAGAGGAGTCGCAGGCGCAGAGGTCCTCGGGGAAGGGGCATGGGGCTGGGGCGGTTTGGGCGTGGGTAGGAGTTGGAAGGAAAGGAAGAGTCAGTGACAGGGAGGAGACTGAGTGAGAGGGGAGGGCAGATCTCGACAGCCGTGGTAGGGACGGGAGGGTTTTCTGTGGGATGGGTGCCATGGTGAGTTGTGAACGGAGGAGCGACTCGATGTGACTGACATTTTAATGGGACCACTGTTGCCGTGGTGGCAAGAAAAGATGAAGGAGCAAGGACAGAAACAGGAGCCCAGGGCAGGGTCGGCTACAGAATCGAGGTGAGAGCTGATGATGTTTGAACCAGGTGACGGTGATACAGAAGGCAGTGTGGCATGCTCAGACTCGAGACACGAGTCTATTTTTTAAATTTTGTTCATTGATTTTAGAGAGAGCGAGATCCTGATCTGTTGTTTCATTTATTTTATTCATCCATTGGTTGATTCTTGTATGTGCCCTGACCAGGGATTGAACCTGCAACCGTGGCAAATGAGGACAATGCCCTAACCAGCTGAGCTGCCCAGCCAGGGCTCTCAGACATATTTTAATCATGGAGCTGCGAGGATGTGCCGACTCACTGCACGTGGCCTGTGGAGAAGGACAGGCCAAGGATGAAGTGTCACTTGGGGGCTTGAGCAAATGGGTGCCTGGAGGTGTTGTTTCCAGGAGTGGGAAGAGAGAAGGGCTGAGGAGAGATGGGGACTTCATGGTAGACATTGTTTGGGATGTGGTTTTATTGAGATGCCAGTTGGACACTGAAGTGGGGACGTTGAATAGGTAGCCAGAGAGTCGGGAGCCTAGGGAGGAAGAGGTCACGGGCGAAGACAGACGTGGAAGGAATCCATGCGGGAGCCAGCTCACAGCAGCCTGCAAGCCACGTGGGTCTCAGACACTTTGGGAGCTGGTTGTTAAATACAGCTGTTATTAAAAATCAAATTATGTAAGCTTATAACTAATATATTTTAAAAAGCAAAGGTAATTTTAAAAAATCAGTAAGAAGAGCAAATTAAACCCATAGAAAGCACAAGGAAAGGAAATAATAGAGAGCAGAAACCAATAAAATTGAAGACAGAATAAATAGAGGAAATCGGTGAAATGAAAATACGGTTCTTTGAAAAAAGACACAAATTACCAATATCAGGAATTAAAGAAGTGATATCCCTGTAGACCCTGCAGGCATTAAAAGGGTTATAAATGAATATTATGAACAAATCTAGATCTATAAATTTGACAACTTAGAAGAAATGAGGGACCAATACCTTGAAAAACACTGTCCTTCTGTGCATTAGTTTTCTGTTGCTGCTGTAACGAAGTAGCATGAGCTCATCCCTGATGAAATGCAAAGTAGCTTATGCTACTTTGTCACAGCAACAAAGTATAGCTGCTTTGTAACAAAGGAGCACGAGCCTTAAAACAACCCAGCTTTTTAATCTTAGTTTTATAGGTTAGAAATCTGACAGTTTTCACAGTGTAAAAATCAGAGCCATCAACAGTAAGTACTGCATTCCTTCCTGTCAGTTCTGGGAGGACCCATTTCCTTGCCTTTCCCAGCTCCTAGAAGCTGCCTGCGTTCCTTGGCTTGTGGACCTCTGTCCCTTCTTCACAGCCAGCAAATGCAAGTCCGGGTTAAGGTCCCTTGTGATAACATTGGCCCCACCGGAATCATCTGGAATAATATCCTTATTTTAAAATCAGCCATCTGCAACCTTAATCCCCCTTTGCCGTGTGCACAGCATATTCACAGCTTCCGGAGAATAGGATGCGGGTATCTTTGGGGAGCCATTATTCTGCCTCCCACAAACACCAGCTACCAAAGCTTAGTAGAGAGGCCAGAAATAGACCTATACAAATACATTTAATTGATCTTTAACAAAGGTGCAAAGACACTTCAGTGAAGAAAGGATCATCTTTTCTTTTTTTTTAATACTTTCTTTTTATTTAAGATTTTATTTATTTTTAGATAGAGAAGGGAAGGAGAAAGAGAGAGAAAGAGAGAGAGATGGAGAGAGACAGAAACATACATCAAAGTGCGGCCGTTGGGGACCATGGCCTGCAACCCAGGCACGTGCCCTGACTGGAAACCGAACCTGTGATGCCTGGATCGCAGCCCGCACACAATCCACTGAGCCACACCAGCCAGGGCAGGATCATCTTTTCAGTAAGTGGTAATGCAACAACTGGACAGTCTTATTTTAAAAACTTTTAAAATAGATTTATTGATTTTAGAGGGAGAGGAAGGGGAAGAGCGAGAGAGATATTGCTTGGTTGCCTCCCATATGTTCCCTGACTGGGGATCGAACCTGGGGATCATACCTAGGGCACCTAGGTATGTGCCCTAACCAGAAATCGAACCCCCAACCTCTTTGGTGTACAAGATGGTGTTCCTACCAACTGAGCCACCCTGGCCACGGCTGGACAGTCATATTTTGAAAAATGAACCTTGATCTTTGTCATGTTATAGAAAATTTAACTCAAAAGCATTCACAGACCTAAATGAAAAATTATAAAACTTTTAGAAGAAAACAAGAGGGTAATCTTTGTGACCTTGAGTTAGGCAAAGACTTCTTAAATACAATGACCAAAGCACAACTCATAAAGTTAAAAAACAATAAAATTGACTGTTAAAATTAGAAACGTGTTCTGTGAAAGAAATTAAGAAAATAAAAGACAAGTCATATGCAGGGAGAAATATTTGCAAATCACATATCTAACAAAGGACTTATATCCAGAACATATAAAGAACACTCAAGACTCATCAGTAAGGAAATAGGCATCCCAGCCCTGATGGGCGTGGCTTGGCTGGTTGGGCATCATCCTGTAAAGCAGAAGGGAAACGGTTTGGTTCCAGGTCAGGGCACCTGCCTGGGCTGACAGTAGGGTCCCTGGTCGGGGCTGCTGTAAGAGGCGACCGATCAATGTTTCTCTCTCACATTGGTGTTTTTCTCCCTCTCTCCTTCCCTTCCCCTCTCTCTAAAAAGAAATAAATACAATAAAAATAAAGGAAGGAAGCCCTGGCTGGTGTGGCTCAGTTGGATTGAGTGCTGGCCTTCAAACCAAGAGGTTGCCAGTTCAATTCCCAGCCAGGGCACATGCCTGGGTCAGGTTCCCAGTTGGGGGATGTGAGAGGCAACCAATCAGTGTACCTCTCACACATCGATGTTTCTCTCCCTCTCTTTCTCCCTCCCTTCCCCTCTCTACAAGTAAATAACATCTTTTGAAAAATAGTCAATCCAATTTTAAAAAGGCAAAAGATTCGAAGATATTTCACCAAAGAAATATAGATGACAGATAAGCATGTGAAAAGATGCTCACCATTATTAGTTGTTAGGGAAATGCAAATTACCGCCACCACAAGACACTACTACACACTTACTGAAGTGGCTGAAAAACGTTAAAAACCTAGCAGCCCGACAACGCCATGTGCTGACAGGATGCAGAGCAGCGCGGCTGGGGATGCAAAATGATGTGGCCACGGTGGAAGACAGTCTGCCCGTGTCTTACAAAGTTCAACATGTGCCGTGCAACCTAACCAAGCTCGCTCTTTGGTATTTACCCAAGATAAATGAAAATCTGTGTTCAACTGCTTATATCAACTTTATTTTAAAAAATAAACCACCTGGAAACAATGCAAATGCCCCTCCCCTGGGGGGTGGACAAGCAGGCGAGCCGGCACATCCGTGCCACGGAGCCTTGCCCCGCAGCCTTGCCCCACAGCAGGCATGAACGGACGGCCGCACTCCGCCCCGCTGTGCGCCTCACAGGCATCATGCTGACGGGAAGCAGGCAGGCTCAACGGGCTGCACACTGTCCAATTCTATTTCTGTGACATCCTGGAAGATGGGAAACCATAGGGGAAGGGTTTTGCCAGGGATGAGGGCGGGGGGAAGTTCCACTACGTTGGGGTAGCGCAAGGGAATCTGCGGGGGTTGGCGCTGCGACTGCGTATCTCGAATGTGCTGGTGACGACACAACTCGATGAGTTTGTCAAAACTCACAGAAATGTACACCAGAAAGAGTGAACTTCACTGTCTGTAAATTTAAAATTAAAAATTCTAAAGGTAGCGAACATTCAACTTTCCTAGTTACTTTACAGTCGACCGCGATCTGTGCCCTTGAGATGACCTACGCTGTACAATCCGGGTGGGGGCAACCCCAGCTCAGCCTTCAAGATGTCACCGTCGTGGCTGGAAATCGGATGTGGTGGGAGTGTTTCCACCATGGTTACTGGGAAATGCAACAAATCAAGGCCTAATTTATCATTTTGTTGATTGTCTAGACTTAAGAAAGTGATGAAGAAAATGGTTTAAATATATAATAAGGTCAATTAAACTTGCAAGTGTCATGTGCTGATAGCACGGAACACTGAAGGAACTGTCTGTCATATAGCATTTGACCATTATTATCTGATTTAGTAAAGAAATCATTCACTGGTGATCAAGTGAAATTTCCACCAGTGTTTCTGTTGTTCCACTTGCATCTTATTCCTTCAGGTAAACACAGGTCGACCAGCACTCTCATCAGAGTCAGACTGGTCTGTCAGTTACTCCTGTCAGTTGGCTATAGGTGCAGGATTTCAACAAAAATGAATGAGAACCTGTGAGAATCAGTTGGCTATATAGAGTTTACAGTAAAGAGTATTGTGTATTTTATGTTGGTGAATCACATACTACAATTCCTTTATAGGAGTTAAATGTATAGAAATGAGTGTGTGTACGTGCACACACATCCTCTGCGCCACAGAGCTGGTTATCACACATTTACCAGCGTGCCGCCGAGGCTTAGGAAGCATCCAGATGGGAGAAGAGCACCAAGGTCTAAGGCCTGGGCCGCCTCCATGGTAGAGGTCAGGAGGACGAGGAGAATGAGCTGGTGAGGAGGGGAGGGACAGAGGTTGGTGAAGGGTGGGGAATGTGGAAATCGAGAGAAGGTGTGAAAGGGAGGGAGGGGTGGCCACCAACTTCACATGCTGCTTAGAGGAGGACTGAGGGGCGTGAGCTGGGGCGAGGGGAAGAGGGAGGTGGAGCGGGAGGGTCTGACAGTCATCTAAGGCCCTCTGTGCAAGTGGGGGAGGGGAGACATGGACTCAGGGGAAGCTTTTTGTCTGGTCTCTTTAACTGCATGTTTTGTATGCTGATGAGAAAGACATAAGAGGAAGGAAAACTTGGCAAGGTGGGAAATAGAGGGGAGAACTGTGGGGCAAAGTCCTTGAGTAGGCCAGGATCCAGTGACAAGCCTGGGGGTGGCCTTAGCCAGGGACCTGGAGGATTCCTGCATCGTCCTGAGAACCCAGCACAGGGGTGGGCAGATGTGGGTGGGAGTTTGAGGGACTTCCCAGCTAGTCTTTAGGGAGGAAGGTTAGGGTGGGGGGAGGGGAGCACAGGCCCTGTACTGCCCTCTGGGGCTCCAGAAGGGAAGATCACAGCTTGGGGGCGTTGGAGGGACTGGATTCAGAAACTGGGAGGGATTTCGGCTGCTTGTCAGCTGTGTGACTTGGGTGTAAAGACTGAGTGGTAGTGGTGCTGACCTCACAGGTTGTAAAGATGAGATGGGGGATTGTGGGTCAAGGCCTAACATGGGCTCTGGGCATGCCTTGCACACGGGCATGTCTATGTCTCTCTTCCCTCAGTGGACAGGTGACCCTGGCCTGGGTGGACGTTGGAAGCTGTGAGAATCAAGACTGCAGAGGTGAGGTAGGGTCTTTGAAGTAACCTGCCCAGGGGTCATGAGAGGCTGTGCAGTGCGGTTAGCAGGGCAGGAGGGCAGCTGCTGCGGGCAGAGAGGAGCGCTGGCCTCTGCAGTCCCTGTGTGCAGGTAGTGGCCGGAGCAGGTATGAGTAGTGGCCAAGCCCAGAGTGCCAGGCCGGTGAGGTGCCATCTTGGATGAGGGTGTCATCGAGGGTTGTGTCTGCCCTGCTGGGAAGCAAAAAGCCTCTGGATGCCAAGGGGAGATGGTTCTTAGGGGGCAAAGGGGCAGGACCGGATACCCCAAGGTCTCAGTGAGGCAAGTCTCCCTGGTGCTCAGCCCAGGCCACGCTGCTTTAGAGTGTTGTCTCTGAGAGGATGAAGGACTCTGGCATTTTTGGGCAGGGCCCCGGGTACCACCTCAGTTGCTTACTTTTTGCTTTCCAGAATCTTTTGATAGATGGGTTTAAATCAGTGAATGGTTTGGATGGTTGAACGGCTATTTCTCAAGCACAAACCAGGCCCCTTGCTGGATGGTGTCTGGGCAAGACCAACACTGTATGTTCCACTGGTGGTCTTTAGATGATTGGAGGTGATACATGAACATTTATCAAAATGTATCTTGATGTATATTAGAAAAAATGTAACTAGCACATGATTTCACAGATACTATTTAGGAGGAGGTGCAGTTAAACCAAAAGTTAGTCTTTTAAGTATATAGTGGTATTAAGTTTGGGATGATGATATGGCCAAGCGATGATCGAGACCTGAAGTGATGGGCTCACAGGGAGAGCACGGGGCCCGAGGAGCCACCGCGAGGGGGCAGTGTGCGTGCAGAGGGCAGGGTCACAGTGCCAGATATGCTGGGAAGGGGCACAGGGCTGCCAGTGTGTCAGGTGGGGTGGTGGGCAAGCCTCATGCAGAGGCTTGACTTTTTAGGAGGTGTTTCTGGAAGGTTCCTTTGCTACTATGTAGAAAATGGATAATGGATGTTGGGGGCTGATGCAGGCCGGTGTAGGAACCTTTGGAGCAGCTGAGGACTAAGGCCTTGGCCTCTGCTGGAGAGAGTGGATAGGGGCTGGGTCCTGCTGGGGTCCCGGGCTCTAGGACATCCAGCAGGTGAGGTGAAGCAGCTGAGGACAGACATGGATCTGGAACTGAAGCCTGGGAGGTGATTTGGAATGTGACAAATGATGGCAACAAAAGCCATGAAATGTTCCAAAGAGTCAGCTTGGATGCTGAGAGTTGGGGTGTGGCGGGCAAGCAGAGGGAGGCCAGAGCCTTCTGGGTCCAGCCCCGCTGGAGTTTCCCCAAAATTCAGTCAGTGCCCTGGGCCTTGTAGAGTCAGTGATGAGCAAAATCAAGATTCCCACCCCCATGAAGCTTACAGTAGAAACAGACTGACGTAAATGTCACACAAGTTCAGTGCTTTGAAGAGAGGACATGATAAGGATTTATCAAAGGTCTTCTCCATCAGGGGACTTGAAGAGACACCTGAGGAGATCTTAAAAGGACACAGATAGGTCTCTGAGGACAGTGCGTTCTAGACAGGGGAACCACAGGAGCGAAGGGTGAGTGACAAAGAATGGCGAGGGGAAAGGCCAGAGAGGGCCAAGAGACCAAACCATCGTTTTGGACTTTGGCTTTTACTGGGCGATGGAAACCACTGCAGTTTCAGCCAAGAGAACGACCCAGTCAGACTAGTTTTACGGGGATTACTGTGACTGGACTGGGGGAAGGGTGTGGGGGGGGTGGGTGTGGGGAACAGGATGACCGGGGAAGGTCGATGGGGAGGTTACTGCAGTGGTCTGGGTTCTGATGGCTGGTGGTCTTCCTCCTGGCACTTTACCCCCTTGTCCCCTCCCTCAGTGTCTGTGTGACTAACAGAATATGGTGGCAGTGATGGTACATTAGAGATCGGGTTTTAAAAAACCACTCTGGCTCCCATCTGGTTGCCATTCTCTGGATCATTCCCTCGGGAAGCCAACCACCACATTATAAGCTGCTTTGTGGGAGGGCCCATGTGACCCGGAACCGAGGCTTGCCAGCAGCCACGTGAGGGAGCCTGGAAGCAGACCCTTCAGCCCACTGAGGCTTCAAGGACAGCAGCTTCACCAGACCGGTTCAGAACCTCCCACTAAGCGGCACTGGATGCCTGACCTTCAGAAGCTGAGGTCATGTTTCAGCTGCTAAGCTTCAGGGCAGTTTGCTACACAGCAATAGGTAACTAGCATCATGACAACCAGGTGAAAGTAAACAGAAGTGCTAAGTAGTAGTTGGACCCAGCACACATTTTAAAGATTATATGGACAGGTCAAGTTTGAGATATTAAAAGATCCGTGTGGAGAGTTTAGTTGGCGGGGTAATAAAAGTCAAATTACAGGAGAAGTTGGCATCTGGATTGTATTTAAAGCCAAGAATCTGGTTAAAAATCAGGAGTGAGTAGAGCCAAAGAGGCCCAGGTACTGAGCCCATGGGCAGCACAACTTTTAATGACCAGGATAAGGCGAAGAAGGAGCACGTAGTATGGAAGACAGAAAACCAGAGTGGGGTGTTCTGGAAGTCAAGTGAGGAACTTCCAGGAAGCAGAGTTTTTACCTGGGCACTTGGACAGTGAAGTTGGTAAGATGAAGAAAGCCGGTCAATCTGCTGGCGTGGAGGCAAGCTCCCTTCACAGGGGGCACAGCTACCAGGATGGCAGAGAACGGAAATGAGGAAAAAGGGATGACTATACACCTCTTTAGGGAGTCTTGCTGGGAAGGGACGTGGAGTTAGGATGGGTTAGATTTTGGAGGCTGCTATTATTCCAGTATGGTTGTGAGCTGATGGGAACCTGGAAGAGAGAGGGGGTGTTATCCATGGAGATTTTCAGGATGCCTCCAAGGTTTTGACCTTCCCTTTGAAGGGTGGACATGGTCTTCCCTGGTGGGCTGTCGTGGAGGCTGTAAGCCCAGGCTGTGCCCGTGGCTCTAGGCAGCCTTGCTGGGACACCCCAGATGCTGCGGGCAAATCCAGGAGATGTTTCATGTAAAACCTGACTTTTCTGGAAGGCAAAGGAAAATGACTGTGGCTTCTTAGACTTGGTTTAAAGGTAGACTTTATTGGGAAAAGTTAGTGTAAAAACATTCAAATTCATAAAATTTAAATAAGACAGTAAAATTATACCTTGTAGCTATAGTAATCGCTATATTAATCACAAATAAGGTAAAGTCTAGATTATTGCCTAAGCAAACACTATTTTGTTAGGCTTCTGTTGCAAGCCCAAGGCAGGATATATTGCAGTTATTAGAAGTGAGCCCAAAGATGTATCTGCATTCGAAGCTAAAGAAAGGGAAAAAAGCATGTTCTGATTACAGCATCACAACATCTAGCCTGAAAAAGCAACTTTATTAATGTCCTGCAGCAGAGTACATTAGTAATTGTAACCATGCATTAAAATTCTCATTTCATGTCATAAGAGAGTAATCAGTTTTCTGCATGATACGCGTTTTACCGAGTTCACGTGGTTTGTCTCTCTCAGGACCCTTCTAGGAACGTTTCTTCTCTGGGGACAGCTTCTTGAGATACCCAGTTTGCTTACCCCGGGTCATCTTTGGTCATTTAACACCAGCCAACCTGCTGGGACCCAGGGCTGCTGGGAGGCCCTTCCCTGAACAAAGGGTGAGTCAGCTCTCCCCTTTTCTTTAACCTGAATGCTGCACTACACAGCTCGGTCAAGAGTGTTACTAACAAGTTACTGTGGGCTTCTCTTTGGTTATGGAATTCTTATTTAAGCTTATAAAAATATAGCTAAAAATATGCTCCTGAATGCTAAAAGTATTTGTGACTGGCTTAAACACAAATGTGTATTTCCCTGTGGAATCTAACATGAGTGGTCTCCTTAGCAAATACATTTGAGTGAAGAACAGAGACTGATCTTAAGAGCTCTGAGAGGTGAGGGTGGCTGGCTAGGGCAGCCTTAGATGCTGTCCATGGCTCGGAACTCGCTGAGGGCCTGCACAGGGTTCACGTGCTTCTTCTGAGATGCCCGTTTAATCTTGGTCTGTGTCTCATCCTGTTTCTCTCTCTTCACCAAGGGCTTTTTCTCGGGTGCCTTCATCTTCCATGACACAGCTGGGAGGTTGAGGGAAGCCATACCCTGAGACTTCTGGTATTTGGTGGAGGCCACATAGGACGCCTTCACCGTCTGCACCACGGCGTTCATCAGGTTTTTGGCAGCCTGGATCAGGGACATGGCGCTGTCCACCTAAGAGACACAAACATGGGGCAGTGAGGAGCACACGTCCGACCTCCAGCCCCGTGGTTGGGCGAGGAGGGAGGCCCCACTTCTCCCCCTCCAGGGCAGGGCATGGCAACAGTCCCATTACTAATTAACTCTCTCCCAGTGGCTTGCTGCTCTTATCCAAATACCCTAAAAACACCCATTTCAGATCTTCTGAAGAAGAACTGGGTAAACAGTAACAAATCTAAGGCATTATTGCCTTGCCTGCCCTCACCCCTCAACAAATTTTTATTCACTCAGACAAGCTGGAGGAGTCAGCCGTAATAGAAACCCACTGCCTTCAGTCCTGCCCAGGGGCGCTGACATTGTAGCAGGTAAGCAAACGGCAGCCATACGTACCACTAACACAAAGTTCCTTTGAAAGGATAGTCTGTGGGACTAGCAAAAGCCACAGGGAATTAGTGGAGCCCAGCACTTTTGCCCTGCCCCAGGTGACAAGGTCAGAACTGTGACATGGTAAAGAGATAGGGGGACACCACTCAGGCACTCAGAGGGGTAGAGGAGATTTCAAAAAGCCTTGGTACATCATCTTTGCAATTTTTGAATAGGCTCAATTCTTCTACAGGGGAACGAAAACAAGGAAGGTAAGTACCTTTTCCTAGTGAGAGGTCAGCCCCATAGTGGCCTACAGTTGTCACACACCACACAGTGCTAAACGGAACTGCAGTTCAGCAGGGAGCAACGGAGACGCAGCCCTTGGCCTCCAAGGACTAGGAAGAAACTTCAGGGATCTCCACAGCACACTTTCCCAGTTCAGGGCAGGTAAGGAGTGAGTGTGGACAAAGGCCAACCTATGCCCACCAACTACTTCATTTCACAGATGACACTTACCCCAGAGACCACGAGCTCCCCACCAAGGTTCTGCACCTCGGCCTTAACTTTGCTGCAGATGTTGAGCTGGTGGCAGTAGAGGGCGATTCGCTGTAGGTAGGCCAGCAGGTCCTGCTTGCAGGCTGAGTCTGGACACTGATAAGCAAGCAGGTTTAGCACAGAGCACCCCAGGCGCGACCCAAATCACCCACCCCCAGAGACAAGTTACCCAATTACTTGGGGCAGCCCATACCCCTGGGCTACTCTGCTTGGGCCCAGGCCCTGAAGGTGAGAAAAAGCCTTAGCAAGCAATAGCTTGGTTCTGGAAAAAAGTCAAGAGTGCTCTGAGCTAGGTAATAACCATCGCAGTAGCTGTTCTGCTCTGAGGCACTCTATCTGCTCAATTGCAACATACACTGTAAACACCTGATGAAAGGAGAGGTTCTCTTCAGGCAAAGATGGAGGAAGAGTAATCACAGCAAGAAAGAAAGCACTTGGGGACTGTGAGGTCTTCATTAGGGTGGTTGCAGCTTAGGAAGCTTTACCCAGGGAAAGAAACACAGAGGACCTCTCAAGTATTTACATCAAGCAGTTGCCTGTTAGACTGGGCTCAGTGAGTGTGACGGTGGTATAGAGAGACTGAAATTTTGAATTTCATTCTAAGAAGCTTACAGGAGCAGCAGAGCCATATCTGATAGCATTTAAGATGATCATGTAGAAAGACTGTACTGAGAGCTGAGGGAGAGAGGGGAGACCACAAGAAGTCATCCAGGCACCTGGCTGTGGGGTCTGGCCTGAGTTGGTGGGAGGAGAGAGGAAAGACAATGGGTCAGGATTTTCAGGGCTGGTGGAAATGCCAAGGCTCAGTACTGGATTCCCTGAAAGAGTGGAGTCAGGATGACTTCTGAACCTATAAAGGGCTTGGGCGATGAGGCGCCAGGATGCAGGCTGAGAGGCTGGATACCTCAGGGAAAGGGGCTGGAGGGAAGGGCTTATAACTGCAGAGAACTGTAACTGAGAAACAGCGTCTCTAATAAGTGTTGAAGCATCAAGGAAAACGAATTTTCCAGGAGTTAGGCACATTTTTTCATAAAGGGTTCTTTAGAAGGGCAGGTAGTTGAGAACCCTCAGTGCTGAGGACATAGGTGTTTGCCCCCCCCACCCCCCCCGGGCACATTAGGTAGATTCTTGTGTGAAGTAAATCCACCAGGAGAGGCACTCACACGCCTGTGTCAGTCGGTGAGTTTGGCTGCAGAAGCAGTCAGTGCCTGCCCACAGCTGAAATTCAGAAGGGAACTCGGAATAAACAAGGCACCGGCAGAGGCTGGCTTTTATCTATTGCAAACTGGACTCGCCTCTTAAGACTTGTCAAAGAAGAAATAGGAATTCATAAACCCTTAAAAATCAACGTTGGTTGGTGAGTTAAGAACAATTTTTCAGGTGAGAAGAGTGTTATATCCCATGAAAATTACTGTTATTGCCACCTCAGGAAGGGACCGTGCTGGGCTGCCCGAGTCCCTGGGTGAACTTCAAAGACCCACATGGCAAGTGTGTCACTTACATGGTCTGCGATGGTACGACCAAGCTTGTCCATCCTGGATCCTGCCTCAGCAATTTTCTTGGCAGCACTGATCACATCTGATGTATTTTTGAGCGGCCCTTTACCTCTGAAGAAAGAGAACAAGGATTATTGCAGATGAAGGATCTCTCCGGTGAGAGAAGACAGAAGACGGCTACCGAACGTGCGGCCCTGCCCGTCCAACGTGGCCTGTGGGGAGGAGAGCTGCCCCCGGGCGGGCAGCTGGTGAGACCAGGCACTGCTCACCGCGTGAAGTCGGTCATCTCCATCATGATCATGCACATCTGCTTGGCCAGCACGATGATGTCGTTACCACTGTCGTCCCATTTGGACACTTCAGCATCCAGCTTGCTTTTTTCTTCCTGGAAGCTGGCCACCTGTTCCGCAATCTTTGCTTTTTGCTCTTGGGGAAGCTGAGCCATGATTGCCTGAAATCAGAAGCACAGAAAGCTCTTACATGAAGAGAATATGACATTCTCACAGTGCATTAGCCAAAAACATTTCCACCGAGTGTTCTATGGCACAGATAGGATAATGCTTTAATAGGTTTCATTTTGCCTGAAGGGCCATTTCTTCTCACTTTGCCTAGAAGTTTATGGCAGCCTGAATTCCCAGCCCACTTTCAAGAACAAGTTTTAACGTGGAGGAAAACAAGAATGTGAGGGGTAGAAGACTAATGTGGAAGCTTCGTGACCACACTTGCACATAAACTGAGCCTGCTGAATTTAATTCTTTACAAGTTTCATCCTCTGTCTCCTGCCATGGAGAGTGGAGATGAGAGGGGGCTAATTAATGCTCCCACCCTTTCCCTGGCCAGTGCCAAACAACCATTTCCTGTGGCTGCACTGCCTCCCCAACTTTTCAAGGTGAACTGGAAGTGGTTTTAGAACATAAATTTTACAGAAGGCAAGAGAGAACCTTCTGAGGGACACACATTTTACATATTTCAGGGGCATTTAAAGCTTATCAAAGCAACCTGAGGAGGCCTGCTGCCCACTTCCGTCTGCCTGGGCTCCTCCCCACTCAGCTTCCCAAAAAATGCATGACTAAGTGGGGCCTAAAGCAGGGAGGTACTCACTGTTCAAAATTATTTTTGAGAAGTAAAAAACAGACTCCTTAGAAATATTTCTAGGCGTACTCCCCAAAACAAAAATGCTACTGATTGAAGATTTAATGACTCAAATGTATGCAAGGGCTGTGATTTTCTTAAATGTAACACATTTTTTAAACCCAGAAATAAACAGTTCATACCCATGGTATCATCGAGATGGGCAAAGATAGCAGTTGTTTTTGATTTCACAATCTTTATAACAAACATCGTGCAGATTGGATCCTAGGGATCTCCTGACGCAGGACTCAGTCATAAACCGAAGCCCCAGCACCCGTGTTCCTGCCCTGCTCCCAACAGAGGAGACACTTCAGAGAAAACTACAATCGATTGGTAGGTACCACAACTGAGGTTAACATCCTACTGCCATAAAAAGGAAAACACAGGGCTCACAATAGTGAGAGTGGTTTCCTGGAGAAGAGAAGCTAAGACCCGAGGGGCGGGGCAGGGAAAGTCTGTGAACAAGTTTCACTGATTCCTCACCCGGGCGCTCTGGCCAGCTATCAGCTGATCGTCTTCCGTCTGGATGCTCGTCCTGCTTCGGACATCAAAGTCTTCTGTCTCGAAGTCAGAGTCATCCAACTCCTCAGGAGTCTGCCGCCAAAAGAGAGATTGTCAGTCAGATACAACCTTGGGCTTCCAGCTGTCCCAAGCTTCTCAGCCTATACCCCTGGGCCTCATGTATGAACCCTTAGAGTTTGGGATTTTCATGAGCAGTATTCTAAACAGGTGTGGGTAATAAAGCTAAAATCATGCAGTATGCACCTGAGACCCTGCCTCACTGATGCACACGTGAGCGGTTCACCCAACAAGCAGTAGGTGAGAGCACCACCCCACACTTTCCGAAGAGCCTAGGGACTCCTTTCTGGGGGCTAGGGCTTCAACAAAGAGAATAAAGACTCTCTTTGATACATGCCTTTTACTTTTTAATGTACCTGTCCAATAGCTGCATCTAAAAACAAAGGTAAGAACTGCTCTGGGTAGAAAAAGTACTGTATTAAAAATAGAAGTATTTTATACAATGTTAAGCAGATTCTGACAACTTTCCTGCTTTATAACAAAAAGAAAATTAAATGAAATAAATAATAATGGGTCTTCTCTTAAGTTACCAAAGGCCGCTTTGAGGAGTGAAATTAGACAAATGTAGTTTTTTTTTCCTTTGATAAAAGGGAAGAAGGGAAGAAGAGAATGTGGCAAGTAAGGTCTGAACAAATACCAAAGGGATTGATAGTGGTCCTAGCTCTGCTTGAATTATAAAATTCTTATTTTGTGCAACCTTCAGCTTCACATGATTAGCTGCTGACTTGAAATATAATGTCTCTCCAAGTTATTAGGAATGGGGTAGCAGGCAGAAAAGCTGGGGCTGGCTCTTGGACCAGCCTGCCTGTGACAGGAGGGCAGGAGGCAAGTCCCTCATCTGCATTAGGACCTACTCCAAGCCCAGCCCCAGGACTTGCTAATGAAGCTCAAAGGAGAAGACGTGTGAGAAAGCATCTGAAACTGCCAAGAGTGTGTACATGTGCAAGAGCCAGGCCTGTCCCCCAGTGAGACGAGGTGAGGACAGCAGAAGACACACCACCCCAGCAAGCCACAGAGAGCATGCCAATGCAGAGTCCTGCCGTCTGAACCGAGAGTGCAAAGCGCTATGCCACCATTGCCCATTTTACTCCTTCCGGAGCTGGAAGAGGAATCCAAGCTGCCTGCCTGCCCCCAAGATGCGATTTCCCACAACCCTACTGGCTTCCCCAGGATGGGGACTCCGGAATTTGCAAGCATCTCTTGGAGACTATGCAGTTTCAGCCCTCTTAAATCTCCAAAGGCATTAACCTCCTCTTTATTGTTAAGGTTTCTTTTAGTCTATTTCTAGGTGTCTTTGTCATCATGGAAAGAACTCTGGAGAAAAGGGTTCATTAACACTGATATATGTGACCAGGGGACCCCTTTACACCACTGAGATAGGGCAACTGGGTTTAACCTTGCATTCGGCCAGGCCTCTGCAGAACATCCATTTTTCATTAGCAGCACCAAGCATCAGGAGGAAAGCAAAAGGCTCTACCAGCTCTCTGCCCCCAACCCCAACATGTGCAGGTGGAATGGGGCCTGCAGGAACGGTGAGCAGCCAACCAGGCAATTCCTGAACAGTTTCTTCCCTTCCCATCCCAGAGCAGTGCAGTGTCACCCAAGAGCTTCTACACTGCATATAAATGGGTGCAGCCTAACGCAACTGCCTTAGAAATAAATGGCCTTTGTTTCCAGCTCACAATGGGCCAGGTTCCACAGGCTACCAGGCTGAGGGGATAAAAGGTGGGACAGCATTCCTGTCTACCTTGGGAGGTCTGACTCACAAACCTTGAAGGTGTTTATAAATGAAAGTTTGCTGACCAACAAGATTGACAGGACAGCAAAACAGCCACCCACGCCACGGGCAGGCCCTGCTCTTGGCTTCCAGAGCCACATGCTTATGCTCAGAACGGCATGTGAGGGACAGCTGCTGTGGGAAAGGGAGCTGTGAGACCCAATCCTAATACCCTGGGGGTGTGCATTAGGGGGGTTGGTAACTTCTCAACCTGTTTGTTTATGACCGCTCAGAGGGGGCCCTTTGGAGACCTTCAGACAGTGAGAGTGCTGCTCTCTGAGAAGATGGGTCAGCCAGGACCCTGAGCAGGGAGCATTTCACTCAGTTGTGGCGAGGCCTGGCCACGAACCAGGGAACACAAGCAAGGGCTGCCACAGTCCCTCATTCTCACTCTGAACACACTGGGCTCTAGCATCCTGCCCGCCACCCCTTTACAGAGAGGAGTGCTCCACGTGGAGAATAACCTCCCCTGCATTAAGGAAATATTCCTCCTCTGAAATTAACCGAAAAGCCTTTGTTTTCCATAGTTTCCCTCTACCTCAAATGGAAACTTCATACTGTGGTGACTGCTTGCCGTAAATTAAATTGTCAAGGCCAGCACATACTAGCTTCTATTCTCAACCTGAGTTTGGGCTCTAAACGTGCAACTAAAAGTCATTTTAGACAATGTAATTAAATATATTCATTCTAACAGCTTTTAGATTCATGGTTTTAATATACTGCCAAAGCATCTACTGAGTTCCAGAATGATGCATTGCTCAAGTTTAGCAAATGATAAAGAGCTGTTAAAACATCTGAAATGCAGTTACTCACCCTTATCATCAACACTGCTTTCCTGATGTCCCGGATGCCATCGTACACCAGGCGGGAGGCATCGATAAACTCATTCTCATCCATGGGCTGGGCGGGGTCCGAGCTGAGGGCTTCCACAGCGGCTTCTACTTGCTCAGTAAAACGTGGCATAACTGTGCAGAAAAGAGGCATGACAGACCCTGCTGGCCCAGCAGACACTGTCACTCCATCAGCCCCCCCCTAAATCCCTCACTCAGAAAGAGGCCAGGTGTACGATGAGGGGCCTCTGCTTCTACATATGTGACAAATATCAATGGTTGAAATAAATGCCATATTTTACAAAGACTCAAATTGCCATTTCTACCGTATAGGATTTGGATGGTTAAGAACATGAAGTGAGATTGACGTGAGGCACTGCTTTAAGAATGGGGCCCTCCTTAATTTAGCCTTTATTCACTAACAGAAGACTTAAAAGTTTATCTTAAATAGTGTGTTCAAAATTATTCCCATCATTAATCATGGGACCCACATGAAGGAAATATAATTTGTCTGACAAGTCTGGTGTACAACCCAAAACTCTTAAGACCCGAGTCCTGATCTCCTATTTCCCAACCAAAGAGCCTGGACTGATGAGATGGCCCAGTCCAGCGGGCTCTCTGTGTGTGGGCAGTGCCAGGAAAGCAGGGAATTCCCGTACCTGTGTTGGAGAGAAGCTTAGTAGCTTCCAGCACCTTCTCTGTGTAGACCCCTGGCTCATAGTTGTCCATCTCTGAGGTGACTACATGAATGACCCGGGCAGCCCGGCCTCTGATGGCACCCGCTGTGCGGTCCAGCCCATCCACATCTTTCTCTTGGAGAGCAATGACACATTTGTTCACATCTTCCAATATGTGATTCTCTGAGGAGCAAGCAAAAAGATGAGTAAGGGAGGAGTCCTTCCATAGGAAGGGAACAATTCTTTTTCCTTTAATTTTTTTTCAACTACTTTTGACATACAAGTTTTCAGGTGTACAACATAGTGATTAGACATTTATGTAACTTATGAAGTGAACACCCACCTGACACCATAGTTATCACAATACTGACTATACCCCCATGCTGAGATGACAATTACTTGTAAGTTGGTATGTATCATTCAATGCCAGCTATGGTGACAAAAGCTTTACATGTGTCATTTCACTGAAGAGAACAGATTAACTGCTGGATTAGCTGTTCCATAGAAATTCAACTTATAATCACCTCCAAGCATAACAATCTTCATTCCAGATTTAAAAATAAAGAGGCCCATCTTTAAGGCAAAGCTGTTCAGCCAAGCAGTCAATTCAGAGAACAAAAACCTTAACTTCACTTTACCTTAAATAACGTCACTGACCTTGTATCCAGAACACAGTCTGAATTAGAAGACAAGGTTCACTCTAAGACTATTCCCCCAGTCCCTTATTCCTCCAGTAGATGCAACAGCAGTCCGACAATCTGCCAAGGAGCCAGCACAGTCCTGGGACAGGAGACGGCGCTGGGAAGCAGACTGGAGCCCCTGGGAGGGTGCTCAGGGAACGTACCTCGGGAAACATTCTATAACCCTTTTATGGGCTATAGGTAGACCTGTTGTGATATTTGTGGAAATCCTTGAATTCTGTTAAGCTGACAAGGCTCCTACGAGACACAGAGCTAGAATCGGAAGACCCATCAAAACTATTTTCCTCAAGTAAAAAACTTCACACTAGATCCTGAGAACCTCAGAATAAGGAGTTTGCTTCAACCTCATCAATAGTTACAAAGTTTAGACAATCCAAATGTTCAAGAGCAAAGTGGGTAATAAATTACGGACACTACACAGCCGTCACGATGGATGAGGTCGATCTGCAGGGGCAGACCCTGAACGGGAAAGGAGTGTTCTCCCTCACCCAGAGACTGCTGACAGCCAGGACGGCAGTGCTGCCCAGGCTCCACGGGGCGGGCGGGCAGGGAACACAAAGGAAAGCCTCAGGTTTGCTACAAAACTAAACATACTCTTACCATATGATCCAGCAATCACACTCCTTGGTATTTATCCAAAGAAGATAAAAATTTATGTCCATATAAAAACCTGCATATAGATGTTTATAAGCAGACTTATTCATAATTGCCAAAACTCTGAAAGCCACCAAGATGTCCTTCAAGCAGGTGAACAGATAAACCAAACTGGCACATCTAGACAGTGGAATACTTAGCACTAAAAAGAAATGAGTTACCAAACCATTAAAAGACATGGATTAATCTTAAATGCATAGTATTACTAAGTGAAAGAAGCAGATCTCTAAAGCCTACATGCTATATAATTCGGACTATATGACACTCTGGAAAAGGCAAAACTATGGCAATAGTAAAAAGATCAGGGGTTGCCAGAGGCTGGAGGAGAAGGGATGAATAGGCAGCACACAGAGATTTTTTTTTTTAGGGCAGTGAATGCTCTATATGATACTATAGTGATGGGTCCAATGGTTCAAACCCATATAATGTAAACCACTGAAAGTGAACAATAATGTACATTATGGACTTTGAGTTATTTAATTTTAACAAATGTGTCACTATGGTGGGGATTTTGAAAATGAGGAAGGCTGTGCATGTGTGGAAATAGAAATTAGATGGGAAACTCTCTACCTTCCTTTTAATTTTGCTGTGAACCTAAAATTGCTCTGAAAATCTTCAAGAATGTAGTAATTCCTATATAAAAGGGAAAAACGAACGACAACATAGTTTAAAAAGGCTGTAATTTAGTGTTTACTAAGTAAAAAATTAGACTTGTTAGGATTTAAACTTTGTATTATTTAAAGAGAAAACATATTAAACCACACATTAAACTTTTTACATAAATTTTAGGGGGTAATATTTGAACCAGTTATAAGAATTAATGAAGTTCTGACAGGTGTAGCTTAGTTGGGTGTTGTCTGGAAAAGTAAAAGGTCATGTGTTTGATTCCTGGTCAGGGCACATGCCAGGGTTGTGGGTTCTGTCCCCAGTTGGGGCGCATACGAGAGGCAACTGGTCGACAATGTGTGGCTGCCCCTCGCCCACCACCATACTGGGGACCAGGAACCCTTTGGTTTGCAGGCTGGCGTTCAATCCACTGAGCCACACCAGCCAGGACTTTTCTACTTTTTAAAAAAGATTTTATTTATTTTTAGAGGTAAGGGAAGAAAGGTAGAAAGAGAAGGAGAGAAACATCCATGTGTGAGAGATACATTGACTGGCGGCCTCTCACACGCTCCCCAACTGGGGACCTGGCCTGCAACCCAGGCATGTGCCCTGACTGGGAATTGAACCAGTGAACTTTTGGTTCACAGGCTGGCACTCAATCCACTGAGCCATTCCAGCCAGGGCTAAATATTTTCTACCCTCACTGAACAGCTGTGTCTAGGAAAGTCCCAGGCAGCGGAGGCCAACACACACCCAGGACACAGCATTACCCCTGTTCTCTACACTAGAGTGCTAGGAGGAAGCTGACTTTCCACTGGATGTGTCCAAACATGAGAGAAGGCTGGAGGTACCCACACTAACTTATACCAAAAATTACTTAAGCTTTAATTGAAACTCCCAGGAAACTCAGCACGGGTTCAGTATAAGTCGACACACCGATCTGTACCCCATTCATTAAAGACTCTGGTGATTCAATAGTCTTTTTTGTAGGTGCTTCTAATGGGGGGTGTGACGAGGACTCACACACATACAACAATCTATCTACAAGGGATCGTACTATGGACACTATTGTGCCTGTTTTTCATTTGGAAACTTTTCCAGGTCTGTCTCTACAGACCTACCTTATCGATTTTAAAGGTTATTTAGTACCTTATTAATAGATGGAGGGGCCATAATTCACTTATCTAGCCTTTTCTTACACGTTTTGGTTGAAGTGAACATCCTTGTACAGGTATTTTAGCAAGCATTTGTGTACATGTCTCTGGGGAAAGTTTCTAGCAATGGGTTTTTGATAAATCAAAGGCATGTATGTTTAAAGTTGATGTTCGGTGCCTAATTGCCAACCAGGAACCAAGCCAAGTGGCGTTCTCCAAAAAGGATGTGTAACTTGTACTTCAGTCCACAATGTACGACAGGGCCTGTGCTCTGAACATCTTTCTTGATGCCATCTTAGGCACACATAGGGTGTAGATGTATATAACAAACTTAATAAACGACAGGAAATACTCTGATTGACATTTAACTAAATGGTAGCCATTTCTTCTTTAAAAATCACAATTAACGAGGAAACGGGTGGACAGAAGTACTGAGTGACTTGCCTGAGGTCACACAGGTCTCACGGCTAGTGGGCGTGGGAGTCAGCTACCTATGCCTCCTCCTCAAGAGAGAGGAACTCTTCAATTCTGCATTTTTAAACACATAGGTTAAACACAAAAACAAAATTAGCTACAATAACCCTTTTATTCAGTGTCCTCCAAATCAGACCAAGCTCTCTGGGCACACTGACACCACTCGTGTGTGTCGCCCCGAAGTATCTCATGCGATACATTACATGTTTCTAAGAACATCTGGTAAAGAAATGTAATAAACCAATTAGAACCAACTGAATCTTTAAAAAATTTAAAAAACCCAAAACTTCCACCTGTAAGCAGAGTAAACCAGTGAGAAAGTAAATTGGAAATGGAAGTAAATCCATGGAAAACATTTATCAAACACAATTCAAATGAAATTCAAACAATCTTTATCACTTTGATAAATTTCAAACCACCATCCTTAAGGGATCGGCCCATGTAAATAATATTCATGGTTTGCTGAACGCTCTCTAGCATCCTAAACGATCCCCACTATTCACTAGGCAACATTATGAATAGAACAGCTTGGGGAAAAGAAGACCCTAGGCCCTCTTCCCTGGGGTGGCATGCGCGTACCTATTTCCAAGTGCCACTGTCTATGTGATGCAGTGACCCACGTCACCCCTGCCCTACAGATTCAGAAAACACTGGCCTCAGGGTCTTCATGACTTCACCAGACTTATACACAAGATGATCACTACCTTTTTTTTTTTTTTTTAAATCCTCCTCCAAGGATGTTTTTTAAATGATTTAGAGGGAGGGACAGGGCGAGAGACAGAGATAGAGATGGAGGGAGGGAGAGAGAGATGAGATAGAAAAAGAAAAAGAAAGAAAGAAAAAAGAAAGGAAAAGAGAAAAGAAGAAAAGAAAGAAAGGAAAGAAAGAAACAGCAGTGTGAGAAACATCCATCGGCTGCCCCCCATATGCACCCTGACTGGGGATTAGACTTCGGTGTACAGGACGATGATCCAACCAGCAGAGCCACCTGGCCAGGGTTGACGACTACTCTTTGAGCCACAAATTTAGGATATGCTTTGTGATATAAGTATGAGGGAACTTTTGAAACCAATGGAACAGAGAGTATCAGGAACAATAAATAAAGCAGCATAGGGTCCTCTCAGTCCTATTTCCCAAATAACTGCCCCTTGGATGGGCTACAGCCAACATCCAGTCCCCACGATTTAAAAGGGAATGTGATGGTGGACGAGTATTAGTGGAAATATCCCACAAAAACTCTCACACTGCCAAGGGGCCACAAGGTCCCAAACAGTAGAGAACAACCACTCCAAGATGTCAAGCAGCATTCTCACTTTTCATTTGGCAACATTTTATAAAGCCCACCAGGCTTAAGCCAAACCCCGTGCTGGGCACTTGCCTGGCAGCACTTCTACTCAGAAACACACTCGCCTCGCTGAGGGGATTACTGAAGCACCAGTGTGTCAGGGTGAGGGGAAACTGGCCAAGAGGGCAGGTCAGGGTGAGGCCAAGCCAGGGCTTCTTATCTGCAGGCTGCCTGTGACTGCAGATGGTGCCTGCTCTCCGACCCGCGGAGCACGTCCAGAGATGCCGAGTTGCACAAGGACCAAGATCTGTGACCGGTGGGGGCCTGCCCAGTTTAAACTGAGGTTATTCTCAATCAGAGCCAACCAAGACTTCCCTACAAAGACTGCATGTCATGCGAGATGGGGAGACATCTCTAGCCATCCCCCCCAAAAAGTGCTAAAGCTGTCATGATTGAGGCAGGTATGTGAAGACTGGAGGGAGTCTGGGAGGGAGGGAGTCTGAATGCTAGAAATTAACTGGTTAATGCAGAATTCTACACAGGCATTTGCCTGTCTCCTCCCTTCATCCCATGTCCCTAAGAAGTATGTCATAAAAATTAGAGGAATTGTTAATTATTTAATTACTTGACACTGCTAAGAAAGCCTGTGACAAAGCATCAGAAAAACATACCAGGGTAGACCTCTAAAATTCAGATGCTCTGAAACTACCACCACTTTCTGACTAAAACAGTCACTCTGTTTTTATATGCTAACGGAAACGGTCTACGCTCTTTTCCATCAAGTCAACCCTTATACTTTCCACACTGGCGTAAAAATTGAACATACCAAAAAAAAAAAAAGTGCATCTATTAAAGAATGTGATTTCTCTTTGCCACTCTTCTGTATTATGTTACATATCCTAAAGATACTGCCTGGATCCACAAACCGCTACTGCAGAATCCCTTTTATTCTTTGATCTGAAGAATGATGCATGAGGGACCTTTGACGCTCTTATGTTTTTATTTTGCTGTAAGAAAGACTGAAAATCACTTGAGACCAAGCCTGAGAGAAACCCACCCTAATCACAAAAAAAAAGAAGTTCAGGAATGGCATAGCTTTCTCCTGAGGGGAGCTTTGCATTGAGAGTTCAGAATTAGTTGTTTGCTCAAATTTAAAAGTGCTGTGAAGGTGGAATGTTTTTCTCTAAACCTATGAAAAAGAATAATTCAGTACTTCACTGGGAAAAATAACGGAAGGCCATGATTTCCCAAAAAAGCCGTGCTGCATTTTGGGCACCTGCAAAGATGTGCTTGCAAATGGGTTTTTGTTTTGAAGTACCAGCGCCTGTAATTTGGCCGCCCTACAACAGCACGGCTTGCCCCTTTTGTGCAGTTTACATATTGCCTGCTCCTCACTCTATCAATTAGAGCCACCAATCCCAAGGAAAGCGAGCAGGGACGGAGAACATTGGTATGCAGAACACGCTGTCACCTTATACAGGTCACTGCTGGAGGACTGTGCTGTGCATGTTCTTAGGCCCGCTTCTGTTTCAAGCCCCATTGACATTCGCATCTCCCACGTTCCAGCCTATGGCTCCCTGGGGTGACAGGTAGTTTCAGCCCTACAAGTACCCAGCCACTGGCACTGCCCACAGCTGCTGGCCTCAGGAAGTCTGGCACCTCCAAAGAGCAAGCAGTGCAGCCAAGGGCAGCAGAGGTCCCATTAAATGGAAAATGCATTTATACTCGCTCAACTCGAAGGAGATAGATCGAAATTTATCTCTGTATGATGACAAACAGTGAATTGCAGTTGACAGACATTTTCTATATGAATGCAATTTACTATCATTACCAGTTTGTTTATATAATGAAATCAACTGTTTTTGTGAGGTGAATTACTCAGATTTATTTTTGCAAGTTCATAATTAAATGGCACTTAAATATTTCCTCTCTGTTTTCTGTCTGTGCATCATGCAGACAGAGTCTTTCAAAAAGTAGGCAGTTCAACTATGATCATTTGTGAGGGAGAGAGATGATTTCCAAGCAAGGAAAAAAAAAATATTTCACAAAAGAAACTAAAGGTGATGGTGTTGGGATTCCTGTCTCCTAAGTTTCGCTGGCTCATAACAAATAACCACAGCCTCCACTAGGACGAAGGACATACTTTTTCTAAACACAACAGCAGGAAGAGGGGTGGATGGCTATGGTGCTGTACTGGTCACAGGTGCAAACCTCTGCCAGCCAGCTTTCTAATTCATGCTTCTAAGATCAAGACCAGCCCCCCCACGAGGGGAACCCTCCAATGCCATCTCCCACTGGTTAGGGTTCCGTGGTAGCTTTTTTTGTTTTCCTTTTAATTAAAATGAAAACCAGCACAATATATTGCTAGAATAATTTATCTACCCATACTTGGGGGCATTCTGATTGTCAATTATCATGACTTCGGCAAAAGGAAATATGCACATCCTCACACGCTTCTCTAGGGAGCCAGCTCATTACCTGAGACAGCCAAGAAGTCATCAATGGAAGTAATGTCATCAACAGCATCTGTAAGAACTCGGACTTGTTTTTCCCACTGTTCTTTAAAAAGATCCATATTCTCTTGGGCCAGTTTACTCTGTGGTTTTGCTGCTAAAGCCAATGCAGCATTGATGACCTGCAAAGATAGTAAAGTTCACTGCTGACCTTTCGGAGGCATCAAAATAAAGCAGATGGGATAATACAGTTAGTCGAGTGGCTGTGGCTTTGTCTTACATGCATCTCACAGGACAAAGCAAATTTCACCATAACATAAAGACAGAAGTGTTAAACAATAGGTTTTTATATATGAATGCAGAAGGAACATGTTTAAAATATAGAAAAACAGTAATACATTGAAACTATGGACAATTACAAAAACAGTCTAATATTTCCACTATGTGATAGCAACTCTGTAATTTTTGATACTATATTCTAGGCTTTTTTCTCCTTGTATACATATGTATGTAAACATGGCACAAAATACATAATTAGAATTAAATGGTACATAAAACTATCTTGTTTCTTCTTTTAAATACTTCGTATCATTAAATATCTGTTTAAAGCATTAACTGTTTATTACTCCATCTTATGAAACAGGAACCACATGCCTTCAGGTCATGTGTAAAACTCCCAGCACACTGGAGGGATATGCTGCAGACTTAGCCTCCAAAGACTGTGGTTGTAACAAACTGAAGAATCAGACCCACGAGGCTGGTGGGACTATTCCTCTTCCTCCCTGAACAACTAGGAAGTGACAGACTATCAAGACAACGAAAGATTCCTAGGCACAGGGGGACTATGACACCCCAGTTATTAATTACTGATAGCCCACTACTTTCACAAGTATGTGAGTTTGGACGATCAACTATTTGGAAGAAGAGACATCCTATATTTCTCATGTGTAATGCTGTGGTCTCCCATATTCATTATTTCGAAGCCTGTTTTTTGTCTCTCTTCCTTCTTGCCATTCAGTTCCACTGGGTGCTTCACCATCGTGGGCTACATATTTCATTAACTAACTCATTAATTCATTCATGTATCAATGGATCGGAGTGGAGCTAGACCTTGTAAGAATATTTGGCTGAAGAAAATGTTTCCAAAGAAAGCCAAGTAAAACATGGGCACTGGCTTAATTATGTGTTTTAAATACTAAGATAATTTTCCATTGCAAAGAGAAAATTGCTTTCTTTTGTTCTTATCTCATGCAGTATAATGAAGGAACAGTCCCTTGCCTAAGGTTAACATTCTCATTTTGACTACTAAACTGTTTACAAAGGACACCTAACAAATACAGTCAAACCTTGGCTCTTGAACAATTCAGTTCCCAGAAAAAATCTCAGTTGTCTAACAAAACTTCGGGTCTTGATTCTCTGCCTGACAATCCTTTCATGCCGATACCTGTATGATCAGTGTCACGTCTCTCTGGCTATAGACAAAGGAGATTCAGTTTTCGAACAAATAGCTTCTCGAACAGTTTTCTGGAACAAATTATGTTTGAGAACCAAGATTCCACTGTACTCATTTTTTTATGACTCTTAGAAAATTAAAAATAGAAATGTATAAAGTGGGAAATTGAAATAATAGAAAAAGCTGTCAGAAAACAGACAAAATTACTTTTCCATGCAAATGATCTTTGTCTAGGAAATTTTAGAATTAATAAGAGTTCATTAAGATAGTTAAAGACAATATATAAAAAAACCAGTAGCTTTTCTATACGCTATCAAAAAGAATAGAAAATGGCCCTGGCTGGTGTGGCTCAGTGGACTGAGTGCTGACCTGCAAACAAAAAGGTCGCTGGTTTGATTCCCAGTCAGTTAGGGCAAATGCCTGAGTTGCAGGCTAGGTCCCCAGTTGGGGGCCCACAAGAGACCACCAATCGATGCATCTCTTGCATACTAGTATTTCTCTCCCTTTCTCCCTCCCTTCCCCTCTCTATAAAAATAAATAGCTTTTTAAAAATCACATAGTTTCATATTATATAAAAAAGTACAGAAAATGAGTAAAGTGTCAGATCTTCATAAAAGCAATTAATAGCAAAACATGTGGGATTAAATTTGTAAAGAAACCCACTGGACTGAAGTAGCAAAAAGTGACTAAACTTTTCTGAGGTACATTTAAAAACTTGAATAAAGACAAACAGATTAACATGGAACAATCAATTGATGAAAATAGCCAAAAAATCTTGGGGATAGAGAAACAGAGTAAGGAGGAGAGATAGTTTATAGTATAAAGCTAAAGTAATTAGAACAGCATAATCTAAAAACAGACCCTATCATAAAACAAATTCAGTGTTATGATGAAAGTGACATCACATATGGGTGGCAAAAGGTACCCTTTTTATATCTGGTGGGCTATTTTGAGAAAAAGTTATAGCTTTACTTCATACTTACATTTATGTGCTAAGATTGTATCCAGATAAATGAGTTAAATTTAAAATTACAAGGCTAGAAGAATATATTTATGTATGCACTTACTGAACAAAAACCTAAATAGAAATTGTTTCTGTCTTAGAAAACTGTTCTCTATTTCCAAATAACAATTGGAGAAGTCAATTTAGAAATCTAACTATATTACTTTTACATTTAAGTATGTATATATAACAGATGAGGTATATCATGTTAGGTAAATTGGGGAAAGTTGTCAGTAGAAAGTAGGAAAGACACGGATGCCTTACCTAAGGTGAGCCACGAATGTCCAGGAAACAACCAGGGGAAAATGTAGTCTCACAAAGAAATGCAAGTCAGAGGGTTCTATGAACCCACTAAGTTCTGAGACCAAATCTGAAATGACATTTTGTTCTAGAACTTCCTCTTGTTATTTTAAAAATACAGATAATACCACCTACCCCTAACGCAGGAGGACTACATGTGTTCCACAGCACTTTGTCAGTGAGGTCTTTCTTGCTCATCCCACACCAACCTTTGTGGGATATAGTTAAAGCAGTGCTTTGAGAAAAACGTATAGCATTAAGTGTTCATTAGAAAAAGTCTCAAATTAGTGATCTAAAAGCTTCTATCTTTAGAAAATAGAGAAAGAAGGGCAAATTAAACCCATAGCAAGCAGAAGGAAAAAAATAACAGAGCCCTTGCTGGCGTGGCTCAGTGGATTGAATGTCAGCCTGCAAACCAAAGGGTCACCAGTTTGAGTCCCAATCAGGGCACATGCCTGGGTTGTGGGCCAGGTCCCCACTATGGGGGTGCATGAGTAACAACCACACACTGATGTTTCTCTCCCTTTTTCTTCCTCCCTTCCCCTCTAAGAATAAATACAATATTTTTTTTAAAAAAGTGTAATTGATGAAATACAAATTACCCAAATTCACTCAAGAATAAACAGCTAATCTGAATACCCTGGTATCTGTTAAAGAACTGAATTCATTGTTGAAAACCTTCCCATGAAGAAAACTCCAAGCCAGATGGCTTCATTGGTAAATTCTTCCAAACGATTAAAAAAGGACTAATACCCATTATACAGACTTACCAAGAAAAACAAAACAAACAAACAAACAGGAGAGAAGGAAATACTTTCAGCTTTTATGATACGGAAATCAAACTTTACAAAAGAAGAAAACAAGACCATTATAAACGTAAAAGCCTTACGAGGAGACTGCAGTGTCTCTTGAGGCCTGTTACCTGCAGACCTCTCTGTATGCGCGGTAGGAGGGGGGAGAGTAGATACACAGAAAATGCTGAGAAAAACTTTTCGTTGGAAGCATCTCCTTTGGGCTCTTTTGTGAAACTACTTTGTAAGAAAAGATCTGAGAACAGGGAGTAGAAAAGTGAGGTGATTCAAATGCAGATGGTCCTATGATTGTGAAATAATAGATGAGGGAGAGCTGAGGCCACAGGCTTCCTGGCCCATGTGCCTCGGGTGTTCTTTAAAGGGCTGTGTATTTTCTCACTACCTGCAGACCAGGCCTGTTTGGATTTGTACTTTTTTGATGCTTGTCAAGACTTTCAGCCACAAAAATGATCAGTGTTCCCACAGGCACAATGGGAGAAATAGTAACATAGAAGTCTAAGGAGGTAAAAGAAAGAATGTACAATTTCATAAGTTCTCAATTTTAATGAAAAGAAAAAAAAGAAATGTAGATAGGTAGTGGCTTCAAATACTTAATTCACCCTTGTATAGATTCCCAAGAAAGACCATATTTTATTTAAATCAGGCTATATGAATTCCTCAAGTGCCAGGTTTGTATTAACATAAATGTACAATGTTCATTTCTCACATAATGAACTAAGAAAAATAAAATAGTGAGATCATCTCTATAGAAGACTGAAATCATATCAAACATCTTTTCCGATCACAATGGTATAAAACTAGAAACCAATTGCAATAAAAAAATGAAAAACAAACACATGGAAACTAAATAACATGTTACTAAACAATGAAAGGGTCAATAATGACATCAAAGAAGAAATCAGAAGTTACCTTGAAACAAATTAAAATAAATACACAACAACCCAAAACCTATGGGACACAACAAAAGCAGTTCTAAGAGGGAAATTCATAGCATCATAGGCCTCCCTCAAGAAACAAGAAAAAATCTCAAACAACTAACCCTACAGCTAAAAGATCTAGAAAAAAACAACAAACAAAGCCCAGAGTGGGTAGAAGAAAGGAAATAGTGACGATTAGAGTGGAAATAAATGACAGAGCCATTAATAAAAAAAAAATCAATGAAACCAAGAGCTGGTTCTTTGAAAAGATGAACAAGATTGACAAACCTTTAACCAGGCTCATAAAGACAGAGGACCCAAATAAATAAAATCAGAAATAAAAGAGGAGAAGTAACAACTGACACCAAAGAAATACAAAGGATTGTAAGAAAATATTATGAACTATATGCCAACAAATTGGACAATCTGGGCAAGACAGATCAATTTCTAGAAACACACAATCTCCCAAAACTGAATCAAGAAGAATCAGAAAATCTGAATAGACAAATTACAACTAATGAAAATGAAGCAGTAATCAAAAAACTCCCAGCAAACAAAAGTCCTGGACCAGATGGCTTCACAGCTTAATTTTACTGAACATTCAAAGAACTAACACCTATCCCTATCAAACTATTCCAAAATTTTTAAGAGGAAGGAAGACTTCCAAGCTAATTTTATGAAGCCAGCATTATCCTCATTCCAAAACCAGATAAAGACACTACAAAGAAAGAAAACTATAGGCCAATATCCCTGATGAACACAAATGCTAAAATCCTCAACAAAATATTAGCAAACTGGATCCAGCAATACCCTGCAAAGATCATACACCACCAACGAGTGTCATTTATTCTGGGCGTGTAAGGTTGGTACAATATTTGCAAATCGATAAACATGATATATTGTAAAAACAAAATGAAGGATAAAATTACATGATCATATTAATAGATGCAGAAAAAGCATTTGATAAAACCCAGCATCCACTTAATGACAAAAACTCTCAGCAAAGCGGGAATAGCAGGAACATACCTCAACATAATAAAGGCCATCTATGACAAACCACATCAAACATCATACTCAATAGGCAAAAACTACAAGCATTTCCCTTAAGATCAGGAATAAGACAAGGATGTCCACTTTTATTTAACATAGTACTGAAAGTATTAGTCACACCAATCAGACAAGAAGAAATACAAGGCATCCAAATTGAAAGGAGGAAGTAAAACTGTCATTATTTGTAGATGACATAATATGGTATATAGAAAATCCTGAAGACTCCACCAAAACAGTACTAGCTAAAACTTATAAATTTCAGTAAATTAGCAGGATACAAAAATAATACTCAGAAATTGGAAGTGCCCACCAAGATGGAGGCATAGGTAGAAACTCTTTACTTCCTTGCACAACCAAAAGGAGGATAACCACCAATCTAAAAACAATAAATAACCAGAAGTGCCAAAAAATCAAACTGCATGGAACTCCAACAACCAACCAGACCAACCCGACTGGTAGGAGGGAGACGGGCAGTGGGGTGGATGGAGAACCCAGGGCAAGGCAGTGGACCGTGCAGGCAGGGCTGGCTAAATGGAAAACTGAGACTCAGAGCTGACTGTGGACTACGGCGGGGTTGCCACAGTGGGAGAAGCTCCCAGTCTCAAGAGTTGTAAAGTAGGCTAGAGCCCAGCAGGTGAGCTGCATTGTTCCCTCTCTGGCTCCTCCCCCACAGGCAGCACATCAGCACAACAAAGAGGGTTGCCCGGCCCTGGTGAACTGTAATAGCATAATCAATAAAATATATGAAAAAAAAAGAAAAAGAAAACCTAAGGCCCCACCCCCTTACAACTTCACAGGTGCACCGAGACAAAGAAATATGGCTCAAATAAAAGAACAGAGCAAAACTCCAAAGAAAGAGCTAAGTGATGAGGAAATAGCCAACCTATCTGATGTGGAATTCAAAACAATGGTAATCAAGATGCTCGTAAAACTGATTGAGCTTGGTTGAAAACTGAAAGAACAAATGAAGGATACCCAAAGTGAAATAAAGCAAAATATTCAGGGAACCAACAGTGACAGGAAGGAAACCAGGACTCAAATCAATGATTTGGAACAAAAGGAAGAAATAAACATCCAACTGGAATAAGAATAAAGAAACAAGAATTCAAAAAAGTGAAAAGAGAGGCTTAGGAACCTCTGGGAAAACTCTAGACATTCCAATATCCAAATCATAGGGGTGCCAGCAGGAGAACAACAGCAGCAAGAAATTGAAAACTTATTTGAACAAATAATAAAGGAGAACTTCCCCAATCTGGTGAAGGAAACAGACTTCCAGGAAGTCCAGGAAGCTCAGAGTCCCAAAGAAGTTGGACCCAAGGAGGAACACACCAAGGCACAACATCATTAAGTTACCCAAGATTAAAGATAAAGAGAGAATATTAAAAGCAGCAAGAGGAAAGGACAGTTACCTACAAACTGCCCTTATGGGAGTGCCCATAAGACCATCAGCTGATTTCTCAAAAGAACCCTTACAGGTAAGAAGTATTTGAAGTCATGAAAGGCAAGGACCTACACCAAGATTACTCTATCCATCAAAGCTATCATTTAAAATGGAAGGGCAGATAAACTGCCTCCCAGATAAGGTCAAGTTAAAGGAGTTCATCACCACTAAGCCCTTATTATATGAAATGTTAAAGGTACTTATCTAAGAAATTGAAGAAGATCAAAAACTATGAACAGTAAAATAACAACAAACTCACAACTATCAACAAATGAACCTAAAACAAAACAAAACAAAACAAAACAAAAAACCCCCAACAACGATGAAAACAAATACTAAGCAAACAACTAGAACAGGAACAGAATCACAGAAATGGAGATCACATGGAGGGTCTTCAGTGGGGAGGGGAAGAATGGGGGGGAGGTACAGGGAATAAGAAGCATAATCAGTAGGCATAAAATAGACGGGGAGAGATTAAGAATGGTATAAGAAACAGTCAAGTCAAAGAATTTGTATGTACAATCCATGAACTAAGGGGAGGGGAGGAATGCTGAAGGGTTGGGAGGGTTGGAGAGGGGACAAAGGGGAAAACCTGGAAAACTGTAATAGCATATCAATAAAATATACTTTAATTCCTGTTAAAAAATACCAATGGCATATCTCATAGAACTAGAACACATATTCCAAAAATGTTTATAAAACTACAAGAGACCTCAAATAGCCTCAGCAATCTTAAGAAAGAAGAACTAAGTTGGAGGTACCATGCTACCTAATACTGAACTATACTACAAGGCTATATAGCAATCAAAGCAACATGGTCCAGGCATTTAAAAAAGGGCATAGAGATCAATGGAACAGAATAGAGAGCCAGAAATAACCATGCCTTTATGGTTAACTACTATTTGACAAAGCAGGCAAGAACATAAAATGGAATAAAGACAGTCTCTTCAATAAACAGTGATGGGAAAGTTGGACAGATATATGCAAAAAAAAATTAAACCACCTCCTTACACCATACTCAATGTGTCACAGCTGCCTTGTCTAGAAATGGCATCTGGTAATGCACATAATGTCATTACCATGCCTGCAAATGGCTATTGTATTTGCCATCACCGAATCTGCCCAGCTCTGTTTGTAAGCAAGGGTAGGAATGAGCCCAGGTGAGAAACTGGGCTCATTCCAGGGAGAATAATCACACCTGGAAAACATTTTATTCAGGACAAATACCCAATACCAAGTGTGGTCTGCCCACTGTTTGTCTCAGCCCTTGAGTTCTGTTCTAGTAGGAGAATGAAATTACAAAGGAGAAGGACAAAGGATGCTTTCTGATGGCAAACTCAAACCTGTGCGATATGGCCGAGCCACACACGATTTATGCACATCACCATTTTCATTAGTCTATCTACTAGACTCTCCATGTGAACTCCCCCCCACAGGCTTTAAGATCATTTATATAAATACTCTTGCTAGGTGTGATGAGCGTATGTTACCATCTGTTTAAGCTGATATGTGAAAGCACTGTTGTTTTTCAAGCATTTAAAAACCAAATGGAGAACCAAAGACATTAAAAACATATACTGATAGGATAAAATGGCAAACTTAAGGAAAAAAAAGCCAAATCTTTAGAAATATGCTCTAAATTTATTCCATGTAACTTGGTCATACATTAACTTTCTGGAGGTGATTCAATCCATTGTGCTTATTAGCTGCACAGCTAGCAATCACTAGCAGATTTCATGACTGGATTAAAGCTGAAGAAATGTCCATCACATAATGCAAATTCTCAACTGGCCCATCACACTAATATTTAGACAAAGCAACTCTCATTGGGAAACTATTCGCATGGTTCAGAATGAGAACAAATGTCCTAATTAACCTGTATACCAGTAAGGATCTCATATTAGTAACCAGGCTTTACTTATTCCTATCACCTACTTTGAGTGTCAGGAATTATTTATATGAAAGAGCCAGAGTATTAGTCACAGTATATTTTAAAGGTGGCTGCAGACATAACATAGAAACTTCATTCCTGTGACCTCTATTCTATTACTCCAGTTCCCTTGCGCATTCCCCTTTATTTGTGGGCACTGCCATCTGGCAGGCCATTTAGAGAGAAGTAAATGTAAGTCCTCAAAGTATGCCCATGAGTACTCTCTACTTGGGAAATTGGAGAGGCAACCTCTTCCACTGAATCAGTATTTACACTGCCTAGAAATCCCTGTGAGTGGCAAAGAGTAGCAGGCCACATGAACAGGATCAGGTCCCCTCATGGGACACATGCAACACACCAGGCATGTAACAAACAATACCATTCTTCTGTGTGCTTCAAAGTCTTTCTAGTGTCCCAGAGGCTTAACCTAGCCTCATCACCAGTCTTCCAAAATGTCGTTATAAATGGAGAAAAGTTCTCAAGCATTTACTTTGGTAGCTGGCTGAATTACATTATTAATATCTGTATCATAAGGCTACTTTAAGATATTACAGAGTAAGGGTTCCAGCTCTTAAATGTTCCCTGCCTCCCCCAACACAGAAACCCAAATACAAGGCATTCAGATGGAGGGCAGGGAGGTAGCTGTTACACTTTGGGGCTTGTGGGGTAACCACCGCGATCGCAGGACTGCCAGATGTTGCAGATACCCTAGTTCAAGAAGGCGGTAGACCGAAGGGTGTGGTCACTGCCTGCCATTTGTGAGCAGCGGAGGACAATTAACATTTTTTATGAAGGGCAAGGGGATAGCATGCAATGCCCTCAGGAAATGTCACTTGAAATTAAAACATAAATTTCTCCAACCTTGGTAGACTCTGAATCACTGTTTTGTCTCCATGACTTTTATCTAAAATCCTAAAAACAAAACTAACAAAGTAAACCTCATCTCCATTCTAACCCAAATCCAATTTGGTGGTACCTTATACATTACGGGTCATTCCTTACCTGAGGGCAGAGGGCTTCCAGCTGGCTTGCAGACATTCGAACAAGCTTTACACCTTCTTCATTGTTTGAAATGGAACAGGCCAGGTTGGCAACCTAGAAGAAGGAACACCATAAAAAAGTCTTTGAAGATTTTTCTCTTAAACTGCAAAGGAAAACAAACATACACTTACCCTTACTCCCGACCTTTACACAAGGATACTTTTTTTAAGACCTGTGCTAAGGAAATTGTACCGATTCATAACACAGGTCACACTGTAAGTTGGTAGCAGAACCTTAAAAGATCCCATGGCCTGTAACTCACAGGCTTTACATGGGCTCTGACCTGCCTGAACAGTAACTTCAGGAAGAAGTTCTCCCAGTGGGGCAGTGACATGAGAAAAGCTAAGGAACCAAATGCACCAGGAAAGAACTGCTGGTATCCTAGTGTACTTTGCAGCTGTTCTGAAGTAAGGAAATTGAAAATCTAAGTTACTATTCTCATTTGACAGGTGAATAGATGCTTACTTTAAGCCAAAATGAGCTTTATTTGAATACAAGTCTATTTTTTCAAATTAAAAAAAAAATAGCATTAAGACATCAAGATGGACACAAAGCCATCCTCATCAGAAAAGGAAAAAGAAACAGCAATGATGTCCCATTGTTAAGAGCAAAACTGTCCCCTAGCTGGCTTCTCAAAAGCACTGACAGCTGGACTCTTTCCCCAACTATGCGGCTTCATTGGAACTTCCCACCCAACAGTCTCAATGACATTGCTCATGTAGCCAGAAACGGTGTTTCAAAGTTGTGCCATACTTCCTCTGCCAAAGCTCTGGCTATGCCGATGATGTTGCTCTGTAGTGCTCTGTAGTGCTCTATAGTGACTGTTATGGCTTCTTAATGGTAACCTTGCCAATTCCATTAGTAATGCCACAGACCAACTGACTATGCGGGGCTGAGACACATCTTGCTCCCAGATGCAAACTCAGTAATGAATGACAGAGGCATAGGCAGTGGAATACCAAAGGCAATTTCCAAGAATTTAAATGCCAGAGTAAACAAGGGCAACGGCAAATAACCTTTGATTTTTTACTCCTCCACCCAACTTAAGCACATAAAGACACAAGAAAAAATATATACTACTATGGCTGTTTGCTGTGTTACAGTTAGGCATTAACAGCTTTCTGCAAGACTGCTAAACTATCAGAATCCTGTACTGTCTAATCACAAGAAGAAACAAAAGAACGAACATGCAGTTTAAAAATAAAATGTAAGGAAACTGAAAATTAGGTCTTTAATGTTTAGTGGCCTTCAAAAAAAGAAGTGACATCTATTCTCCCTGAAGATTACAATTCTACTTTCTGATGTCAAATGGACCTGAGCCAATAGGGACTTTTCTCTTCATGATGACAATCAATAGAGTTGACTGTAGATCCTTATTTGTTTAAAAATTGCTACAAAATATGGCCTAAGCTAAATTTTATAGAAGACTTTTAAAAAAACATTATCCCTCAATTGCACATTTTATGATGCTATAATGAAGGAGAAAGCTTAAATTAGATATGTTCATGCCCTAAGAGGGGGTTTTGAAAACCAAATACAAAATGTGCAGCTGATCACTGAACTAGCAGCTGAGACTAACGGAGGTCCCTGTGAGCTGAGCAAACTCATGCCAGCACCCCCACCCCACCCCCACCACTTAGGAAGCCAGGTGAATGTCAGATGCGGAAAGGTCTGCCACTGTGTTTCTGTCTTCCATACCTTAGTCACTACTCATATAATCTCATTTCTATTTATATTCTCCCAATTGTATGAATCTGAAAAACCCAGAAAAATATTTAAATTAAGGAGCAAAAAACTATATAAAGTACTATCTACTAATAGAGTGGCTGAGGCCGAAATGGCTGACTTTGGTAAACCACCTTTCCTAATTCCTAATAATCCTAACAAAACAAAGGTTAGGGAAGACTTGCTCTTTGCTTTAAAACGTTAGGTACACTGCCTGTTTCAGGAAGCCACTCTGCCTGGCCAGGGAGGAGGTAGCAGGCACCTGTCACTGACAGTCTTCTCCAGATGAACGCTCAATTCACCCTCCAGGGACAAGGCTACTCACTTCTAACAATGAAAAATGTGCAAATGCAGCCTCTTGACCATAGTTCCCTGAGGGGCTAACCTTGTATATTAGTGCCAGGCTACAGGGAAAGCTCAGGGTGAGGGGAAGGGCTTCCTAAATGCCTCCTTCTGGGGTCTAAAAATCTGGGACGGCAGTTAATACAGAGACTGAAGATTCTGAAGTTTGAATTAAAAACACCCAGAGCAGCTAACTTCCAGAGAACCTGGCTGAGCTGAAACTTTGTAGAGCACTGAGCAGTATCTCTACAGTTGTTCTGGGAATTAATTATTCTGTCTTTGCTATCACAGTAACTTGAGGTACGACTAACAATGTAAATGTCTTGGATGCCAGCTAATCCAAGGAGTGGGCTAGAACCAACACAATGACCCCTGGCTCTGACATCATGAAAGAGTGACCAGTGCCTCTGCTGCACTGCTTCTGCCTAACTCATGTGAGTCTGGACTGTGTTAAGGAGCAGAACATTTCGGAAAGCTTGCAACTCCCTAATAAAAAACAGCTCTAGGCTGCTGCAGGTTTCAGGAGGAGCCCAGTAACAGTCTGTGCTGTGAAGGAGACTGTCATAGTGAAGCTGTGTCAGATCAGCAAATATGACATCTGCACATTACAAAGATAACAGTTCAGAGATTTAGAAAAGCTCTACCTTCACACTAGATTTTCTTTACCTAAAATTTATGAAAGAAAGTTCTATAGTAGAAAAATATCCCATTATGACCATTTTCTTCTATTATACAGTATGTGCTGATGACTTTAAAGTGCAGAGTTGTTTAAACCACACACAAGTTGTTCCCACTGCCCTCGGGTAAGTGCTCGTGGTTTTGCATTTTGCTGAAGTACTCGGGAACCTCTAAAGGAAGACAAGACTAATTCTGTTCTTGGCTATAAACTAATGACTTACTCTCATGACAAAGTCATTCCCATTCTGTGAAGTGAAACAAGCAGAAGACCTGTGGAAAAGGTCTTTTAAATCTAAGTGGCAACATCACAACCTAAGAAGCAGACTACAAGGCTGAAGCTCAAAACCTACATCACTTCCCATGCAGCCTTGGGTCAAGCTACTACAGCTTGAATTTTCTTCTTTAAAATGATTGAGTCTACCTCTCAAAAATTCTAAAGTAACAGTAACTCAACTTTTCTAAACTTGTCATATATCTGAGATGTCCCAACTGTACGTCATATAAATTTCAAAACCATTCAAGAAATTTCTAACAATCACTCCCAAGCCCACAGGGGAATTGATGATGGAACAAAGGGTAAGCACCCACCTTCCCAATTTCCAGGGGAGGGTGCTGGTTACCTTCTTAGGGGGAACAAGGCATGTTGCCAAAAAACGAAGTGTGCGCAGGCGACAGAAAGTTCCACACTGGACTGTGGTGATGGTTATGTAGTTCTGTAAATTTAGTAAAAATTCCCTGAACTGCATACTTAGAATGGGTAAATTTTATGATACCTAAATTATATTTTTAAAAAATCTATTTTTTAAAAATAGAATCTGCTATTAAAAAAAAAATTCAGGGCAGCCCTGGCTAGCGTAGCTCAGTGGATTGAGCTCGGGCTGCGAACCAAAGCATCACAAGTTCGATTCCCAGTCAGGGCACATGCCTGGGTTGCAGCCCATGGCCCCCAGCAACCGCACGTTGATGTTTCTCTCTTTGTCCCTCCCTTCCCTCTCTAAAAATAAATAAATAAAATCTTTAAAAAATCTTTAAAAAAAAATTCAGGGCTAAGCAGATGAGTAATTAGAGGAAATTATCAGAGGCTAGAAATGAGAAAGCAGGAATTCAGAGAGGTAAGCAAGCACTGAAAACAGCGTTTATTTGAGATAAGGGTGGGGGGAGGGGAATGGGGTATGTACCGTTCTGTGGTCAGAACCCGTGTTTTTAATGGCCATGACCTTCACTTCAGATCACAGGCTCTGCACAGAGCTGGGATGGCCAAAAGCCAAAAGCCTTAGTGATAAGAGTGAAAGAACAAAGAAGTCACCATGAAGAGGGAAATAGAATACTTGCCAGTGTAAGCTCTAAGCATTCACTCAAAGAGAAGAAAAGAAAAGGTCTACCTTCCCAAATTCTAACCAAAATCTGGTCCTCTACAGGGGTTCAGATATAGAAATTATTTATTTGGCCCCAAAAGCATTTAGGTTTAGGAGGTCATGTATTAGTGGTATCCCTAAACAACTGGCAGAAGCAAATCTAAATGGAAATTTTCTCTGATGAAAGATAATCTAATCCCAGGCCTCAAAGAATTCCTAGGTGCAAAATACCAGGATGTGAATTCACAATAAAAAGTGCAGAAAGTACACAAGGAAATAAGCCATCTTGGGCAAGAGTAGGCTAAAGAATTGAGTGATTAGATCCACAATGACTACAGATACGCAAATGATCAAAAATGGAATAGTAAAAGATTTTTCTTATGTTAACAGGAATTTTAAAAAGTATACAAAGTAGAGACAAGGAAAGAATACTCAGAAAAATTATACTAGACAGACTTGAGAAGAATCAAAATAGAGCTTTGAGAGAAAAGCAGTAACTTCTGGCACTCTTGGATATGTAAAATAATCTTGACTGCAACAGTGCTGCAAAGAGAATTATTAACTGTAAAGTCAAACTTAAGATTTAAAAAAAAGAAAAAAGTTTTCACAATATGAAAAATTAAGAGAAATGCAAGATAAATTCAGAAGGCCTACTATTCAACCATGAGAAATTTCAGGAGGAAAGACAGAATGGAACAGAGGTAATACTGAAAGAAAGAACAGCAATAAAATTTTTTCAGAGTGAATGATATCTAAATTTTAGATTTAAGAAGACAAATTCTAAGCATGGTAAGTAAAAAGAAACCCACACCCTGATACACTGTAGTAAAGCTTTAGAACAACAAAGACAAGATTTTTAAATAGCCAGGAAGTAAATACAAATTATCTATGAAGGAAGCTCTGTGAGACTGACTGCTGACTTTCCAACTGCAACCAGGGAGGCCAGAAATGGAGAAATAATCTTCAAATCACTGAGGTGGAGGATGGAGGGGGGAATCATCTATCCTAGGACTACAAATACACTGAAACTATTTTTTCAAGAAATAGAGCACAAGAAAGACATAAAGACAAAACAAAACCAAAAACAACTTAAGAGCATTTACTCTAGATATTCCCTCTCCCACGCCCACTAAAGACATTTCTAATGAATATGCTTCAGAAAGGGAAGTAACCCCAGAAGGAAGGTTTAACATGTAAGAAGAAATGGGAAGCAATGAAAATACGGTATCAGGGAAAATTTATGCAAAGTTGAAAAAATGAGTAAGGCAATACCAACCATGTCTAACTCAGGGGGCTATAAATAAAGAGAACCAAAATACTGGACAATATTTAAGTTGGAGAATAGAGTTAAAGTATTCTAAGATTCCTATATTATTTCAGGAAGGAAAGATATTGAGTTGATTAATCCTCATCTCTAAGTTGAATATGCATGATAAAAATATCCAGAGTTACTACTAATAAAACAGAGAGTATATGACTTCCAAATGGGGAGGGGGGTAATAAAAAAGGAGGTGGGAAGTCTCAACCACTCCGAAAAGGGAAAGATAGAAGCAGAGGGTGAAAGAGAAGGAGAACAAACTCAATGGTAAAAATGAATCCAATGTCATAACTATAAGGAATGTGTATGTACTAAACCCTAACAGAAAAAAATAAACTGTGCTAAACTGAGTAATGATAACTAAACATATGCTCTTTACAAGGTACATTTAAAACAAAAAAACAAAGACTGAGCATCATTTTTCAGAAGAAAGGAGAAAGCTATGCTGGGGTGATCAGGAAAAAGCACGTGACGCACAGATTTGCTGCGCACCGTCCTCCCAATACTGCCATTGGGGAGCTCAAGGCCACGTGCTGGGCGAGCCCCTGACTAGGTCATAGCTGCAGGGACTGCAACTCAGTAGGAAAGCAATGTTATGACTTTGCCTTTTTCGAAGGAACTTACAAGAAAAAAAGAAAATCGTGGAATTTGTCACTGTATGTTAAAATGTTGAGGACCCCATCACTGTTTCTTATAGAAAAGCCCCATGTAAGAATTCTTTTTATACTTTATTTTCAGAATAGGCTTATTTTTCATGAAGAAAATGGACATCCTTCCTCCATTCTAAAGACAAGAACTACACAACTACTTGTGTTTCATCCTTTTCTCCTTGCTACCAGGCAGTGCAGTGCCAAATCCAAACTCACGCATGACAATTATAGCTCTTAATTGTCTATTACTCTTTTCCTCGATTCTGATTTTCTACCTCTACCTTATTTCATGTTTTTGTCCTAAATAAGTTATGGCAAATCTAATTTTAGGAAGCAGCAAGATATAAATATAAGTATCTCTAGCAAGGATTAGAAATAGTGAATTTACTAAAACATCATCAACTATTTTAAACAATTTGGCTATTGTTTAATAAATAATAAGCTTTCATTTGTAGATCACCACCCAGATGATGCTGTAATCATTTCCATTTACATGGTATCATATATACTACTTTAATAGTTCTGTATTTTTTGTCCTGGCTGGTGTGGCTCAGTGGATTAAATGCTGGCCTGTGAACCAAAGGGTCACTGGTTTGATTCCCAGTCAGGGCACATGATGGGTTGCAGGCCAGGTCCCCAGCAGGGGGGCACATGAGAGGCAACCACACACTGATGCTTCTCTCCCTCTTTCTCCCTCCTTTTCCCTCCCTCTAAAAATAAATATAAAAAATAAAAGTCCCCTATTATCTAACTACCTGAATAACCTATCTATCAGTAAAGCTAAACAGGTGCCTGTCTAAACATTAGTCCATCAGCTCTACTGATGAGAAAACAGGAGGCCTACATTCTTCTGAAGCAGGGCCGTCGCTAGTCAGAGTGCTTCCTTAATCATTCCTACCATCGGTTCAACAGAAAAGAATCCTGATGCTCCCTGAGAACAAGGTTCATCCACTGCCTTCACTTGACCATCCCCAAAATTGACTAGGTGGTTAAGTTCAGTCAAAAATGCTTGTTAGGGAGTAAGATGAAATAGTAAGTCAAGACTTTTGTCTCACACAGGCCCATTAATCTGAAATCTCTCTGAAAATGTGAGACCAAGCTTAATATGTTTAGAAAATTCTTCTGGTGCTGAAGGTCAGCATAACACCCAAGAACACCTGACTATTTTCATGCAAACGTCCTACAGTCCTAAAAAGTTGAACCTTCATTTAATTTGTTATTTGCAAGAATTTCATCCTACAGTATTAAACAGAGGCACAAAGAAAACACCCAAGGTGTCACAAGTAGATCGTATAAGGTCAGTGTTTAATTCAAATGCTTCTCACAGAGCCTTATTCAAGGCTACTTTACTACACATTATCAGCACACCACAGAATAAAAGTTAAAATGCAGATCATTCAATTTGCAGTTAAAATACATTTCAAGCCAATAAAGTCGTACCCTATGAAGTCCTGGATAATGGGAAATACTTGGGGGGAGAGTGGGGAGCCCCACAAGTAATGATAATCTAGCTCAATGGCATACCAGTTACATTTACATTTTGGTTCTTAACTCACAAGGCAATGAACAAGATATCTTACTGCAGCAGGTTATAAGAGGGCTATTTTAATACAATGTCTGGAGCTAAAGGAAAAGGGATACTAAATGATACATAGTTTTTATAGGCAAGATTTCATAAATGGCATTTTTCCTATTTCACTCTCAATTCATGAAACTGAAAAAGGACTCAGAAGAGAGAAAAATTAAAAGGGAAAACTGATTGTTCTTTAGTTGTTAAGCTGCTCACAGCAGAAGGATGTGGGCAAAGAATGAAGCAATTAAAAAGGATACATGTGTTACGTTGTTGACAAAAAGTTAGTATTTTGCAACAAAATAACTTTTTCACCTCAATACACTTTCACCTCTATACTTTAAAGAGCAACATAAATCATTACCGTGGTATGTGACAGTCAAGTATAAAAGGCATCCTGCTTCCTGCAGCCCCGCCACACCATTTATAAACAGAGGAAAGCAAAGCCCTCAGTGCTGTCTGTCCTCCAGAAAGACAGAGAACAGTGACGAGAATGCCACCCAGCTCGCCAACGCTGACCTCAGCTCCTGCTCCCCTACTCACTGGCCTTGAACAACACGACCTCTACGCACCCTTCACTTAAGGGACTTCAACACCTTCAATATGTAGGGAGGTACTGGATTCCACTGACAACTGTGGTGTGAGGCAGTCAGAGGTATTAGCTAGATTCTGAGAAATAAGTTAAAAGCAACTTCACAGCAAACACTGTTAATTTGATTTTTCAAGTAAAATCACAAAAGTAATTTAATAAGGATCCAAGAGGCAGCCAGCACCACGCAGCCTTCTCAATACTGTGCACAGAGAGGGTCTGGAAAGAAATCCTCTCTGCTCGTAAAATTTCAGAGTCAGTACGTGCTTTTATTCTTGAGACTAATCCTGTATTTCCATAATGTGCTATACAAAGAAGACACCATAATAGGTTTCCATTTCTAAGTGGGTGTTATCCCTAAGACTACTTAAAAACTATTAATACATTTGAAGCAACTTTATATGACACTCCAAATTAAAGCATTACCATTTTATATTTTATCTGGTCTAAGGGGAAAGTATTTCTATTAAAGCAATAAATAAGACTTCCAAAAACCAAGTTAGCAAGTGCCAACACATCTGCTCCAATTTTATTTTGGTCATGTATTAAAATGCTGTTTAAAATAACAGCTTTTGCTCAGCTCCCCTTTCGAATGCTGATAAAATGGATAACTTTTTTCACATATAATTTCAGCACCATTTGCGTCACATTGTACAAAAAATATACATCATATAAACATTCTGATTGTCTCTCTCTAGTATAAGGTAATCTTCGCACAGTAGGGGTTTTGTTTCATTCACTGCTATATACTTAGTGCCCAGAACAGTGACTGGGAGATTTTAGCAACTCTACAAAAACCTATTACAATTTTTTCTCCCTCCACTTTGAAAAGCTTGCTATAGGTTTTTGAAAGCTTTGTTCTAGCAAAAGAAAGTATTGCTCAAATCAATGTCAACTAATCTTTAAAAAGTTTCCAAAATTTTCCCATCTCTACATCCTAAAAGATCTTACAATTCATCTCATGTACACATTGTACAGAATGACACTCTTTTGAAGAAACATTACAGATACTTCAGAAAAAGGCAAAGCTCACTAGCAATGATGTTCAGTCCTAAGGTAAAGCTCCAAATTTCTCAAAGTACATTCCTCAGACCACTGAATCCAAATCTTTGGGGTTAGTGGCCCAGGAACCTGAAAGTGCCTAGGTAACTCTTAATGTTTACTACCTTTGAGACCAGTAGATTCATTCCTCTAATAGTTATTGAGGACCTACTATGCTCCAGGCACTGTTCTAGGGCCATATTCCCAAAGAATTTAACATTCTGTTGGAGTATGATATGGGAACAGAGAAGAAAACAAGGCAAACCCAGTAACTTCAGAAAGTGAAAAGTGTTATGTGGGGTGTAAATCAGGTGACAGGAAGAAAGCATGGTGGAGTGTGGGGTGGAGGGAATTTGGAGGGATTAGGAACACCCCTCTGCAGAGGTAACATCTGGGCAGAGACCTCTATGATGAGAAGTGAGCGGGCTGTTCCAGGCAGAGGGCCCAGGAGTGCAGAGGACACAAGGTGGTGACATGGTTATGGTCAAAGAGAAAGAAGTAGTCTAGCATGGAGGAAGGAGGAGGGAACTAGAAGGGAGAGACAGGACAATAGGCATTTGGAAAGGCAGGCAGGGTGCCTTATGGACCATGGTTAAGAACCTGGATTTTAGGATTTTTATCCCAAGTGCAACTATATGCCACGGAAAGTGGTGGTAAGAAGGGTAATATTGATGGATCCTGAAACAAAGGAATGCCATGGTTTGATCTGATCAGATTATGCTTTTACAGAAGAAACTAGAGACGGACAAGAATGAAATCAAAAGAATCGATTGATTAGGAGGCTCTTGCCAAGTCCAGTGAGAGATGATGGCTTGGACTAGAATGGTGACTGACCATGGAAATAAAGAAAAGAATGCTATGGAGACTTGTGAATGAAATATGGCATATGAAGAATAAATAGTGAAAAAGAAGAATCAAGGATAACTCCCATACTTTTGGCTTCAACACGTAAGTGGGGCAATGGCAAATAAAAAAATAAAAGGGTGTTTATCATACTTTTGTATGTAATAGTAAAAGACGAAAACATCCTAAATAACCTACATGCCTCATAGTAGGGGACTGGTTAAATAAAGGGACTAGTAAGCAATCAATATACACACTATAAATGAGTACTTTATAACACAATTAAATGGATGTGATATAATAAGCAGAGCAAAAACAAATCATATCATAACACATTATGATAACCATTTGCCTCCAAAAAAACCAAAACAGTATGATATCAATTTTACATATCGTTTAAAACCGACCCCTGTTAAAAAAAAAAAAAAAGCCCTGGCTGGTGTGGCTCAGGGGATTGAGCACCGGCCTGTGAACCAAAAGGTCGCCAGTTTGATTCCCAGTCAGGGGCACATGCCTGGGTTATGGGCCAGGTCCCCAGTTGGGGGTGCACAAAAGGCAACCATACAGGAATGTTTCTCTCCCTCTTTTTCTCCCTCCCTTCTCCTGTCTCTAAAAATAAATACAATCATTTAAGAAAAACACCCACATATAAATGTGAATCTACTCCAAAATTTTACTCCTTTTTCTTTGTGATTTATTTCACAAATTTTCTAAGATGAACTTTTATTTTTTAAATTTTATTTATTGATTTTTAGAAAGAGAGAGGAAAGAGGGTGGAGGGAGAGAAATGTCGATCTGTCATTCCACTTATACGCACTCATTCACTGGTTGTTTCTTGTATGTGCCTTGACCAGGGATCAAGCCCACAACTTTGGCGGGATGACTCTCTAACCAACTGAGCTACCCAGCCAGGGCCAAACTTGTATTTCTTTTACAGTTTTTTTTTTAAAAAGCCATATTTTTAAATGGCAGTGTCCCCAAATTGCACCTAATCTAAACTGACACTTTCATCTTTTCTCCTCGGCACCTTGCTGCATAGAGGTGCTTTCGGTTGGGCAAATGAGCCCAGCAGTGTTGCCAAAGATCAGCCCTGGGCAAACTGGCTGCTCCAAGTTTTATGTGCCTCTAGGTCCCTGCTACAGCAATCACATAGCATCACCAAATGGTTCTAGGGACAAGCCTGGCTTCACTTCAGTGTTGAAGAGCACATTTTCTAACACCCAATAGATCAGACTATACCCTTTAGGAAGCAGCTGTGAGAGGAGTTCATCTAACCCCAAGGAGCAGCTATTTGATATACAACAGCCTGGAAGTGTTCATGGGGAAGACTGGTGAGGGTGGGAGGGAGAGAAGAAATTACTGGACAGCACATGAGCAGAATCTGCTGCTCTGGGAAGCAGACAGGCAGCTGGAACCTACAAAAAAGGCTATATAGCATAAAAATAGCATATAGAAATTATGCTTCCTACAGTTACCCCAATTTTAATGGGGTGAGCATGAAAGATACTGAAAAGGACATGAGGGTAACAGTGTGGCCATGTTTTATCTAGATAACTTAGAAAGCAAGACAAAAATAAAGGGATTCTTAGTTGCCTGAAAGGCCAACTATACAAAAAACAGTTCAATCAAGAGAATGATTTCTAGTAGCAAGCTGAAAGGTTCTATCCTATGCCGTGTCTTAGACAATTTTCTAAACATCAGATTGAATAAAGGACAAAAGATACACTTATTTAAAAATGAAGGAAGGAAGAGAGGGAGGGAGGGAGGGAGGGAGTGAGGCAGAAGGAAAGACATGGTTTGGAAGGGGCCATCAATAATATTAACAGCAACAATCCTGATAGGACAAAACACTAAACTGAATCTTATAAGTTTAAACTGGGTGACTGTCAAAACCACCAGAGAGACCCAAGCAACAACCACACCCACACAGACAGGAATGGATAGAGGGGACTCGGCAGCAGCACCTCGGGAGGAAAAACCCTGAGCCGACTGACTGTGAGCTCAGTGGAATCAACAATGGAAGCCACTACCCCAAAAGCTAAAGCCATCCTGGGATCCACTGGTCAGAGCCTCCTTCCAGAATGATGGAGGCCTTGGCTGCTCTATCTTTGTGCGCCTGCCCCTGGAGCAGGCATTCGAGGAGTGCTGGCTGGCAGCTGGTGTTCAGAGAAGAGGAAGAATGAAGAGAGCCTCTGATATGCCTGAGCAAATCAGCCAGACCAGTGCTGTCCAACAGAAACATAAAATTTTCAGTAGCCACACATTTTTTAAAGGTGAAGATTTGCACAAAGAATGTACATTTTATATACTTTTTCCATACCACATTTTCAATATCTACAGGGCAGGAGTTTCCCACTATAGAAGGAGTCCAAGAAAAGGTAAGTGACAATTTACACACCAGAGTGAGAATCACAGGTTCTGTGAGGTTAAGAATCACTCACTGCAGTGTGAACAGATGGACCCAATCCCCAGGAAAGGACAGAAAACCTGGCTTCCAAAGGGGAGAGCCTCCAGAGAAAGGGAAAGCTCAAACAATGCAAGGAGTACCAAATAAAAGAAGTGAGAGGTCTCTCGGTAAATGGCCACAGATAGGATCTACAGAAAGCTGCAAGACACAGACCTACCTCTGTGCTGCCCTACCTCTTTCACGTAGTGTGACTGTATGGCTGCACAGCAAGGTACCTGAAAACCAGGCATTCCACGTACCTTTGAGATTGGGAGGTGTTGTAAAGTAAAGTATATTGGGTCTTAGGCCCAGGTTCCTGGGAGGAAACTTCTAAATCCTTGGGAATCAGTAGTCATAGGAGGGTCTTTGTTATTCTTCATTGACCCAGGTAGTTTATACTAATGAGGTAACCCTGGGTGGGGCACCTAGATATATGTTATACTAATGGCTGATTGAGGATAGAGGCAGACCACTGTGTCAACCAAGTGATTATATGACTGGGATACTCAGGAGAACCCAGGCTTCAGGGAAGCAAGGTAAGATGGAGACCGAGTTCAATTAAGTCACGATTCTATCAATCACGCCTACATAATCAAACCCCCACACAAACTCTGGACACAGACTCAGTGGAGCTCCCTGGTTGTTGAATCGTCAGCGTGCCAGGAGGGTCAAGTGCTCTGATTCCAAGGGTAGAGGGCAGAAAACTCTGTCTTTGAGACAATTAGAGAAAATCACAGGCTCAAAATGGCATCACTTGGATTAAAAGCCCATGATACCAAACCTAGATTTAATTGCAGTTTCAACCTCTCCCAGAAACAATCTTAATTAGCCAGTCTGTTTTCTCACCAGTGAGGTAATCTGTCTGTCTCGTGGACCCTTCACCATACTGCCCCCTCCAAAGCAGCAGCAATCTGCTTTGGGTTCTCTTTCACCCAAAAATAATCCTTTCTTTTCTTTTGTTAAGAGCGCCCTTATCCCCACTCTCTTCTACAAAACACTTCCATTTTGTACAACCCCAAGGGTGCCCTTCCAGTTGCTAGGTGGGATGCTGCCTGACTCATGAATTGCTTAATAAAGCCATTAGATTTTCACATTTACTTGGCTGAATGATTTTTTTTTTTAAACAAGGCCTTTTCACACTTCACCCTGTGTGTCTCTTCATTTGGCTGCTCCTGATTTTTATTCTTTACAATAAAATGTAATCATAAGTAACATAGCACTGTTCTGGGTTCTATGAGTTAATAGCAAATTATTGAAATTGAAATGGGTCATGGGAACCCTCAAAAGTTGTAACCAATTAGTTAGCAGTGTGGATGGCCAGGCGAACCTCCAAACCTGCAGCTGTGGTAACTCCAGGTAGTTATCGACAACTGTATTTCAGAATTTTATTTTTTCATTCTATTTTATTGATTATGCTGTTACAGTTGTCCTGATTTTACCCCCTCCACACAGCACCCCTCACTCCCTCAGGCAATCCCCACACCACTGTTCATGTCCATGGGTTATGGGTGTAAGTTCTTTGGCTACTCCATTTCTATTCTGTAACATCCCCATGGCTCTTCTGTAACTACCTATTTGTACTTCTTAATCCCCTCACCTCTTCACTGATTCTTCCATACCCCTTCCCATCTGGCAACCATCAAAACACTCTCCGTATCATGATTCTGTCTCTGTTCTTCTTGTTTGGTTAGTTTTTTAGATTCAATTGTCGATAGATATGTATTTTTGCCATTTTATTGTTCATAGTTTTGATCTTCTATTTCTTAAGTAAGTCCCATTATCATATCATATAGTAATGGTTTGGTGATGATGAACTTTTAGTTTCATCTTGTCTGGGAAGCTCTTTATCTGCCCTTTGGTTCTAAGCAATAGCTTTGCTGGGCAGAGCAATCTCAGCTGTAGGTCTCTGCTTTTCATGGCTTTGAGTATTTCTTGCAATCCCTTCTAGCCAGTGAAGTTTCTTTTGAGAAATCAGCTGACAGTCTTATGAGAACTCCCCTGTAGGTAACTTCTTATCTCTTGCTGCTTTTACACTTTAAACACTCATTTCCTTTTCATGCACATATGCATCCTAGTATCTCTATCACCTTAAATGTAATTACCTGCGGAATGGTGCTACACAGCCTTTGGTTATGACTCAAGCAATGAAAAGCACTTTAATACATATATCTGAGTGGGGGATGAGGGAGTGGAGGGCATAGAGAGGGGACAGAGGTAAGAAAGGGGTCAGAACCAAGTCGAGAGAGGGATCACCTAACTCTGAACTCTAAGGGGCCCCTGCTTACTGATGTTCAGAATGAAATAAAAAGTATAAATAACCATGGACAAAGCCCCTGGAGCAAGGTCTTCAAAGGCCCACATAGTGCTTCTCATTGGGCAAAAGGCTGCCCATTAAACCAGTAAGTTCATAGCCCTCACTGTTGGACGGATACAAACCTGGGGACTTTAGGCCAAGTTATTTAACCCTAAACCATAGTTTCCTAACCTGAGAAATGTTGTTGTAGAAAGTACATTGTACTTGCGCATAAATGGTACACAGTAGGTACTCAGTAAGTGTCAGTTCCATTGGCTGGAGAGGCTGAGGATGACAGGGGAGGCCCACAGGGCCCTCCAGCTGCAGTACAGACCAGGGCTTCCTGCTGAGATCCAGCTGCCACACTGCACCCTTCCCATGCCATTACTGGAACCTGTTACTCAAGGCCTTGGGCAGGCAGTGTCCTTGCTTCCTGCCTCACAGGCACACTTTCTAATATGCAGGCTACTTATTGAGGCTGGCTTCCTGAAGACGATCTTTGTCTTCAAGGAGGCTACACCTCATGCTGCCATTAACTCTTGTGAATGAGATTACGCTTAATGTAAGAGACAGAAAATGAAATTCTTCCCATTTTAATTCCAAATGCCAGAACCATTAAGTTCAACAGCAGACTGACCTATGTATTATGTACATAATTAATTCATAATATTCAAAGAAAAGTAGATGTAAAATTAGTAATGCATTTAATGTGATTACTGATGTTTTCCTTGGAATATTTTATAGTATTAAATTGGCCTAATGTCACTATAAATTCAAACATATAGGACATAGATTTTTACATAAAAACCCCATTTCCTGTTCTTATATAATGACTAACCAAATGGTCTATGAAATCTTTTTCAAATATTAGATGTTTTACATTAGGTTATAACACCAAATAACTTGGGTATATGCTTACTATGTGTCAAATTTTTGAAATAAAATAATAATTAATAAATCAATCAATAGCATAATTTCAGTTAGCAAAAGGTAAGAACAAGACTTACCTGGAAATTAAATAGCAATTCACTCCTATTTCTTCTTACAAACCAATCACTTACATACAGATTTCTACTATTCAAACACATCGAATTAGCAGCATGTTAGGGCTCAGTGTCTTTAATTTTAAAACAAAATGATTGGGCTGAGTCTGTATCTCAGGCAAGTGCTAAGCACCTGACACACATCATCTATTTTAGACTTTAAAATAATTCCAAGATAGGTCTCATCAGCATCTGTATTTTACAGACAAGAAATGGGAATTCAAGGCAGGAGTAAGTATTGGGCTGGCCAAAAACTGTTCATTGTTTTCCATAGGATGGGTCTAGTAGTGCTTGGTTGTCTTTAAATTCATCCGAAACAATTTTGTTAAAACTGTGTTGTGATAGCTGTCATATCAGCATGCATTTTTCTAAAAATTATCAAAATTGGTGAATTTTTATACAGCCATTTTAATACTGAAGATGGAAGAACATATGTAACATTTCCAGTGTAATTATGCTTTGTTATTTCAAGAAAGGTAAAAATGTGACTGAAACACAAAAAATGATTTGTGCAGTGTATGGAGGAGGTGCTGTAACTGATTGAAAGTGTCAAAAGTGGTTAGCGAAGTTTCTTGGTACTACTGACATTTTATGCACCTAAGTTTGCTGTAGGGTTGTCTTATGCACTGGAAGACATTTAGTACACCCTTGGTCACTACCCACTAGAAACCAATAGTGGGATATAGCCAACATATTCAATATACCCAAATCAATAAAGTTATTGGTGAAAATGAAAAATGAGCCTTTTATCTTACAGAAAAAAACACAACGGACGTTTTGGCCAACTCAATAATTTGCCAGGATGCAAACCCCGACAGTGGGATTCTTGAGCTGCATCTTCTAGCTGCTACTCCCTTTGATAGTGTCTTGTGAGTTTCCCCAATGTCATTATCTATATTCATTAGCATTAACATTAAACAGAGATGTTAAGTTTACAGTATAGGGACTATCTATGTTTAATCATGTGCATAATTAATGTAAACTGACCAAAATGGTGGTTTTAGATGATAAGTAATAATAAAAGACTTTCATCTTAAACATATTGTATATTAGGCGATCCCCTAAAATTTTTAGCTGATTAAATCATGTGACTAAAAATCACCACACTCTATTAAATTACTTACAGTTAAAGAAACTGCTAAAACACTTACCTCAATCAATTTGTTGGCATGTTCACGGAAAACTTGGGCATACTCTTTAACTTCTTTCTCATTTCCATTCTTTGCAGCTTCAATCAATACTAAAAGTGGAACATTGGTTTCCAGGAATGAATCTGACACGTGGTCCATGACAGCTTTGCGAAGCTAATAATTAAATTGTAAAAGTTTGATTTGATTTCTAACAAGAAGCTGGATTGCTTTTTTCTTCTGTACTTTTAAATTTAATGGAAGCTTATGATAGCTTGGCTGCATTTAATATGAGGACAACCCCCTCCCCATGTAACCCATGCAGTTATACAATCTGCAACACAGGAAACGTGTGATTGCAGGTAATCATCTAGGGAACTGCACAGAACCTTCAGTTTTCAACATTATACCCTTTTTTCTTGGGATTTACAAAATTTCCTTGGGAATCAGGAAGCTTGTATCTTAAAGGAATAATAAACTAAACAGAAAGCAGCTCTGAGTTAAACTGGCACACAGCCTTGGAATATACGTAATTAGCCTAAATGGCTAAATAAAACTGAGAAGAGAGGAAAAATGTACTTTCTGGTCTATCTGAACAGAGCTGACATACTATGAACTTTAAAACCAAAAGGTCATCTTTAAAACCATTTCTAATGCTACTTCAATAAAGGAATACAAAGATACGGTCCCTCTTTCATTTTGTTTTATATTAGACATGACAATAAAATGTCTCTCCACTAAGTATGGAAATTGTATTACTACTACAACTTCTTTTTGAGTCTTAATACATTGTTTTATAAATTCAGCTCTACCTTTCTTAAAGATGAAAACTCAATATGATTCTAAAATGTTAATTGAATTATTTAACATTAAATAAAGAAATTCTTTCCTCTGTTTACTAACTTGGAAAACTGAGCACCCCAAATATATCTCTACCCACCATATGTGCACTGGAAATACATCTCCACCGAGGATGTAAGGAAACAATGAGTGTGTAACCAGCACGGGGTAAGTCAGATGAATGGCTGTAATTTCTGTCTCAGTGTATTTTCACGGGCCCCCAAGTCATTTTAAATCGATTTTCTCACCTGTACATCCTTTTCACACAAGAGCTAACTTATTCAGGCTATCCTAGTAGGACCATATCAGTCCAGGTCCCCTAGAGATTTTGTTAGCCACTTAGAAGCTTATTAGCAACAAAACAGAGATAGTTTCCTGTGAAAGTCAAAAAATGTTTTAAAATGTTTTAAAATGTTTTGGGGCCCAGTATTTACTGAGATTTTAACCAGAACTACAAAACTGAGAACTTGGGGAGGCAGGCAATCAGCACTTTCTTTAGTTTACCTGTCTACGCAGGTCCCTGGTCTTCTTGGTCATTTTATCTATTGCAGAATTGAGTGCATCACTTCTTTCTTTACGTCCCGCCTGGGAAAAAAAGAGATGCACCTTTTAGTGATTCACAAATAAATTTAATGATAGCCAACAGCTATTTATATTCAAGTTAACATTGAAAAAACAGTCAATTTTTTTAAAACCCAAAGTTGGAAAATACACCAGGGGGAGGTAGAACAGGGGACACGGGGAACCATGTGACTTTGTTAATAAAAACATAATGACTCTTAGGCTCCACATCATCTGATGATGGGAATTGAGGGAGTTTTACCAAAATAAGAGAAGCCAAGAACAGGACTGTCACTTCAAGTTCCATTTAAAAATGTATATTTATATTTTAATTCAAGGTTCCGCATATACAAATTTCATTAACAAACCAGCTCTTCTTGAACTGCAGGCTAGAACAGGTTACATCCGATTTTGGTGAACTCTGAGATTTAAAGAATGTCAAAATATGAAAGTTGGCACCTGGCACTAAAACAATGTGAAAATGAATTTTAAAACTAAAATAAAAAGCCCTTGCTGGCGTAGCTCAGTGGATTGAGCTCGGGCTGCAAACCAAAGTGTCGCAGGTTCGATTCCCAGTCAGGGTACATGCCTGGGTTGCAGGCCATGACCCCCAGCAACCGCACATTGATGTTTCTCTCTCTTCTCTATCTCCCTCCCTTCCCTCTCAAATAAACAAAACAAACAAACAAACAAATAAATCTTTAAAAAAAAAAAACAACTAAGATACACTATGATGGGTCCAAGTTAACAATGAATATTATGCAGCTTGAATAAGAATGCTCTGTGACATTACTTCAGCCATATATTTTTTATAAATCTAGGCTAAGCTTAATGCAATCATGTTGCACAGATAAGAACATTCTAGCTACTCTAAGAGAGGTATGTAAATCAGCCTTTCTTCACCAGTCAAGGGGATGAGTTCATCTTCACCCCAGAGAACATCCCAAGCAGAATCAAAATAGATGGTAGTAGAGCCCTGGCTGGTGTGCCTCAGTGGATTGAGTGCTGGCTTTCCAACCAAAGGAAGCCGGTTTAATTCCCAGTTGGGGCATATGCCTGGGCTGCAAGCCAGGTTCCCAGTAGGGGGTACACAAGAGGCAACCACATATTAATGTTTCTCTCCCCTCTCTCTAAAAATAAATAATACAATCTTTTTTTTAATTTAATAAAGAAAGTCTCAATATATTCTTAGACACTCAAGCACTCCAAGAAAATTTCTGTATATAAACCCAGTAAAGTTTGTCACTGCTCCTAGCCATGTTTTGGGGGGAGGAATCATTTACTCTAGAAAACACTTATTTATCAAAAACCCAAAGGTTGGATTAAATGACCTCATAAGAGCCCCATTCCCTGTAACTTCAAGTACCCAGAAATTCCCTCAAATTGGGAAGATTTAATTATTAGAAAGTTATATAAAAGCCACCCTTCAACTCAACTTTTGAGGGAATTATAGTCACACAATAAAATTCACTTTAAGATGCCACACCATGAATCTGTTAATTCTTTGTTCAATTACCCTAAAAATCAATTTGTCTTTCTTGTTACTTTAGGAAATAAGAGGTTTATGCCTCATGAATCAGGAGGGGGCAGTTCAGAAGCAGTTATTTACTGAAGCTTTTAGGTTATACTAGTCAGACCACCTTTTAAATCAAAGCATCTCTTTAAAAAATATACTCCAAATAGCAAGTTCAGGGTTCCAGTTTTTAGTGGAACGGGGCACCTGGCCCTGAGTAGGTTTTGCCTAGGGCTAGCCAATTGTGTGTGGGTTCTTGACTGGTGTAGGAAAGACTTCACGAGTCCAGGTGATTTTGAGAGGATGTTTTTTAAAGATGGGATCAATGAAACAAAGAAGTGCTTAGGATATTGGAAGCGAAAGAAGAGCCTAAGCAAGGCTGCCCTGGCTCTCTGGAAATGTTATAGGAAAGAAATGAACCTTAGCAGGGCTGCTGTTGGCTCCCTGAGAAGTCAGAGAAAAGGGGGCTCTGGGGGCAGGGTCAGGGGGTTAGCCTGGGACAAGCTGCTGCTGCCCACTGCTCCCTGGTTGTAAGCCTTGTGGGCTCCCTTAGAGTTTAGGAGATGCACGCCTGTGGGGGAAGAAGGGGAAGGGAACAGTGCTGGGTTCCTGGGGCAAGGGAGCATGAGCAGGAACCTTCCTTTTGAGGGAATTTTGGGGAACTCTTGGGGAGGAGCTCAACAGAATATTCATCAACTTTATGCTGATGTAACAAAATGAGATTTATTCCCTTATCTTCATCTGTCCTGAGTATGGTTGGCAAACGGCACTAATTGGATTTCTGCTATCTATCTCCCTGAGTTGGATGATTTAAGTTATTTACCCTCTGGTTAGAGAGAAGTGCACACCACTACTCTTAAGTGTCCTTGGTTTAGGGAAGATAGGATTTATTAGATGGCTGCAAACTGCTTGTTTAAGTATCTATCTCAGTTTCCCAATTCTGCTTGTCTTGGCTTATTAGCCTGTCACACAATCATTTAAAATGCAATCAGAATGAGTATACATGTATACACACACAACCTTAACGATGAACCTGGTGAAAGTAGAACATTTTTGATCTGTAAAACGAAACTTTACTTCTCTTTGAAATTACAACTGTTAGGGTTTTTTATTTCTAGTTTTAGGTAAGCCAAAGTAAAATGCTCAATGAATCTTTAAAATAAGTGACTCATGACTCCCAACTAATTTGGAGACTATTCCACTGAGCAGAGAGACCAGATAGGTCATTCAATTTTTATATGGATATCCATGCTAAGCAGTGACAAAAGGGCTTAGAAGAAAAATATAAGGCATGTTTGGGGTTTTAGCATAAAACTTCTCATCAGTAAGTAAATGCCAGCTGAGAAGCAAAGGTTATTGGCTGGGACGGTCTCCAGCAACACAGTTCTGGCTGACATAGTAAAGAGCTGTCAAAACCCATTTTTAATAGAAGCTTGAAGAAGCTCCCCCACCTTCCTTTGTCCTGTGTGAACAGACTTCTATTAGTTCAAACTCACTGTTTACTGAGCACCTACTCTGCATCCACTGGAGTAGGCAGGACCAGTCATAATCCTTCTATCAGAGGCTTTATAATCTGAGGTAAAATAATTCAGAGTAACAGTAATTCAGCAATACTCTGTATCATGCTGAGCCTCTAGTGGGTCAAAGTAGTAACAGTTATGCAGAAGGTTACATTTAAGTTAGGTGTTGTTTTTTTAAAGTATTAAGAACTAGAATTTCATGAAGGATTTTACCCATTTTGGAGGTAACCTCTGAAATAACAGCGTTTCCCCCGGAAGGAACGGACTCCTGCCTCAGAAAGAGCGAGCAAGCACTCTCCCACAACAAATGTACAACATGCCCGACCACTCACACCCCTGCCACAGAGGCAGGTCTCACTGCTGCTGGTGCACATGGCCGCCAGCCTGTCACCCACAACCGAGCCCACCTCTGAGGGCCCTGACCGCACTCCAACCCTTCCCTGCTTTGAGAAGGGATACAATAAGCAGCAGTCAGGAAGGGACGAAGTATGTCCCTGGCATCACTGGAGGCACCTCAGGGGGCATTTTAGTCCCTAGAAACAATGTGACAAAGGTTAACAGGATCCACCTAAAGGGTAAAGGCACAAGATAAACTCAGCGCTTCCAGGGGAAAAAACACAGTAAAAACGTGCAGTTCTTTCTGGAAAAAACATGCTATATGCTAAAGGGGCTATCTGGTCTCTTCAGCGAGGCCTCTTCGGCCAAAGACTTCCTTCTCGTCTTGTTCTGCTTTCTCCCCGCCGGAGCCCAGCCATCACCATTACTTCAGTGACCACGGTCACTCTGCCATCTTCCATGTTATGACCCACCCACTGCATCTTAATTCTTCAGGCATGCCATGCTCTCTCACCAACTTAAAATACTCTTCTCCCCTTCTAGTTCCTATCCATCCTTTAGATGCATACTTCCTGGAGCCACCCCCTATTCTAAGTTCAAGTTAGAAGCCCCTCTGGGGTGCTCCCACAGCACCTTATACTTTTCCCCAGAGCCATTTTCAAGTCATACCTGTCTCTCTCCACTTGGACATGAATGAAATGAGAAATGTATCAAAGTCATTGGACTTAATGTGTGATCTATGCAGCAAATTACTGGTCTCCTGATTTCATGTCATTAGTGAAAATATAAGGGTTTCAAATAATGCCAAATACTGCTTTCTATCTTCATTTTAATATACTAGAGTAAGGCTGGAGAGAGTAGCAGAGAAGGGCAAAATCCAAAATTTTAATCCTGAAACATTTAGGAACTATTTAAAAGAAAGTAAGAAGGTACGATTAGTTCAACAGGAAGGTCTAACTAGATACAATGTCTTCATCAGCCACCAGAAAATTAAACAGAATTTAAAAACTAAAACCATGGCATTCCACAAGACCCAAGTCAGAATGAGCATCTGAAGCAGCCCCCTCTCCCCACCACCAAAACAAGAGAAATGAATGAAGCAGCACCATAGGTACAAAATGGGAAAAGGCTGTCATCCATGGAGCAGAGGCCTTTAAGTAAAGCCGGGGTGAGGATGTGGTATCTATGGTGCTGCTGGAGGCTTGAGTGAAGAATAGGGAGCTATAATATTAAAGATACACTCATGGAAAATGTCTGAACACCAAAGAACACTAGCATCACCTATTAGAGAGTCAATCCATGTCTTCATGAGTACGACTAAAATAAAAGCTCTGCTGTTGACTGGGCAACACATTATCATGCACTAAACATTTGGGGAATAACATGAGAAACAACTTGACCTGGTTGTTCTACCTGGCCCACAGATGGCTGATGGGCTCTGCATAAGCTGAATATGTGATGAGAGTCACTGAGAGCCTTAGGCAAAGACTAAGAGCTCAATATTAGAATATAATGGTTATATATACCTGCATTTTCAAATTCCTTTCAAGGAGTACCCTCTCCTTCAATTGCAAAGAACAGAAATTTCTAGCTTGCCTACTGTTACCTAGTTCATGCTAAAATTTTCTTTAAAAAATTGGTAGGGAACACTAATGTAACAGACATATTACCCCATTTTCCTTTTCTTCCCCTTCCAGACAAAAGAAGTCTAAAAATGAGCTTTACTGGTTTGCCTGGGAATTCCTGCAGGTGACAGCCAGCCTTACATACCACCTTTAGATTTTTCTCAGCTTGATGCTGCATTTACACCTGAAAATATGCCCAGGTATCTGTCTAAATGTCCTATCAGTTATAATAAGCTTAGGTATTTTCAGCTCTGGCCATAGACACATGCTAGAATATGGCTTTTCAGGTATTCCAACATGGCGTGACTACACCATGTCCAGCCACATGGCTGCTACAGCACAGAACTGCAATCAACTGAATCACAATGAATTTGTGGCACCTTTCCCTCAAATCCTGGGAATGAGCATGTGAACTATTTCTGTCTCTTTCTGGGGGAAAAAATGACAAAAATCCATGGTAGAGAAAAGTGAGAGAGCCAATCCCAAGACGTCCCTGGCACAAGCTGAAGCATATAGCTGAGATGTTCCAATCTCTTTTGAGACACCAGGGTTTCCCACCCCCTGCCTCCCGCCTTAAAAAAGAGAGTAATCATCTACTTGTTAAACAGCTTCTGTCCATAGTTAATTTGGGAAGTTCTCAGAAGCACACACAGGTATAAAAACCCAACAGGTATACAAATTATATATAAAGTTCAATTAAGAATTTAAATTTGAAGCTACTAACAACCTGGGGGGAGGGGGGTGAGGAGGAGAGGATAAAAAAGCTCAACTGTGGGTATATTTCAGAAGGATTTTTAAATGCTCAGTTAACTGGTAAAACTGGACTGAAATTTGTGATAAACCAGGGAAGTCTTTTGGTTTCTATACCGATTTAAAAAAAAAATTCTAAAGGGCTCTCAGACCCTCTCTGCCCTACTTAAGATAATGGTTTAACAGGGAATCCTTGTTTACTAAAGATTCTACAATGTCTTATGTTCACCAACTGGTGCAAGTACGGGTTTGTTTTAATATTTAAAAAGCTTCTCATCAGTTTAGCCATTCTTTAAAATTAAGTATATAGAGCAAAACCATACACTTTTCAAAGACAAATGACTAACTGACATAAGTATGTAAGATATTTGGCAAAGTCAGTTTATTTAATAAGGAAAAATATCTTAAAAATCTTTAAGAAAATGACCAATTTTAGGAGTGGGGTGTGGAATGAGCAAATGAAATACAGTCTACAGAAAAAAAACACTATACCTACATACAAAATGATACTTAATCTTACTCATAATTAAGTTAGAACAAACCAAAAAGCATTTTTCACCTATCAGATTCCCAGATATTTTAAAAGTTTGCTGATTTCCAACATGGTGTTTGGGGGAGAACTTGGGTGGGTGGCTAGTGCATATTCACAGGTAACTATGGGCAGTATGAAATAGTTTAAAAATTTTTGCAAGGCAATATGGCAATCAGTGTCTATGAGTTCTAAAGATACACATCCCTTAACCTGAAATTTCATGGTTAGAAACTTATATTAATACAAACTTGCCTAAGAATGCAAAGACATTAAAAGACATTCATTTTATTCTATTTACAAAAGCTAAAAGCCTTAAAACAAACATGTTTGTAAGTTGCAGTGTAGCCATATATGAAAAAAGCTATACAGTCCTTAGATACACACTCACATCCACAAACATAGAGATGGGAAAAACTATGAAGCCACTGGAAAGACAGGCCCCTCAGCCTTCCCCCACACAGAACAAGCAGCAGGACAGAATCAGCTCCCACAAGAGCTCAAGCCTCAGCAAGCCACATTTCAGCAACATGGGTACACACATCTCAACTGCAGCTATAATGTTACATGCTGCAATAGCCTTTCATAAGAAGAAATGATCTTTCACTCTTTGGGCCAAATTCTTGTTATTGATTTTCTCTGCACTGATGACATTACATATTTCAATATTTTTTGCTTGCCTCAGCTCATGTCCTTGTTCCTCTAACCCACAGCAAATTTAAGAAGGTTCTGAGGGAATGGGACATTTCCAAGCTTCAGCAACCAAAACTTGCTAGCATCTAGACAATATACATGCAAATTCATCCTTTTAAATTTAGCCAATTGGGTCAAAGAGTCCTCTAAAACTGATAGGGATTCTTTAAGAAAATATGAATGTGTATCTTACTCTATCCTATGCAAACGGCTTTGAATACAGCACATGGCCATCTATGTAGGCAGGAGGAAATACATCTAAATAAAAAGCTACTCGAAATGTGGAGAGGAAAAAGCAGGAAGGACAAATCCAAACTTGGCTGTTATTTTAGAGTAATGGAGTGGGAGAGGGAAGGGGCGGGGGGGGGGGGGGGGGGGGGGGCGAGGAGAAGGAAGAAGAAGAAGCCTGCCTTGCTACCAGGTATTGTGATCCCTCCCACTTTGTTCTTCTTTCTCAAGATTGCTACAGCTATTCAGGGCCGTTTATGGTTCCATATAAATTTTATTAATGTTTGTTCTATTTATGTGAAATATATCATTGGTATTTTAAAAGGGATTGTGTTGAATCTATAAATTGCTTTGGGAAGTATGGACATTTTCATGATGTTAATTCTTCCAATCCATGAACACGGCACATCTTCCATTTGTTTCTGTCTTCCTTAATTTCTCTCTTCAGTGTTGTGTAGTTTTCTGAGTACAGGCCTTTTAGCTCCTTGGTTAGATTTATTCCTAGTTACTTTATTTTTCTTGTTGCTATAGCAAATAGAGTTTTTTCCCCTGATATCTGCTTCTGATATTTCATTGTTGGTGTACAAAAATGCCTTCGATTTCTGAATACTGACTTTGTATCCTGCCTTTTTGCCAAATTCACTGAATAGGTTGAGCACTTTTTTGGTGGAGTCTATAGGATTTTCTATGTATACTATCATGTCATTGGCAAACAATGGCAGTTTTGCTTCCGCCTTTCCAATTTGGATGCCTTTTATTTCCTTTGGATGCCTTTTCTTATCTAATTTCTGAGGCTAGGACTTCCAATACTATGTTGAAAAGAAGTGGTGAAAGTAATCATCCTTGTTTTGTTACTGATATTGTAGGAAAGCTTTTAGTTTTTGCCCATTGAGTACGATGTTGGCTGTAGGTTTCTCATATATGGCCTTTATTATGTTGAGGTATGCTCCCTCTACTTGCACTCTGCTGAGAGTTTTTATAATAAATGGGTGCTGTACTTTACCAAATGCTTTTTCCACATCTATTGATATGATCATGTGATTTTTGTCTTTCCTTTTGTTTATGTGATGTATTACATTTCAAACTATATTACAAGGCCACAGTAATCAACACAGTCTGTTACTGGCATAAGAACAGACACATGAATCAATGGAACACAACAGAGAGCCCGGAAATAAATCCAAGTCTCAGTGGTCACTTAATATTCGACAAGGGGGCAGAAGCATAAAATGGAGTAAAAGTAGCCTCTTCAACAAATGGTATCAGGAGGTTGGACAGCTACATGCAAAAAAAACAAACTCTACCACCCACTTACACCATACACAAAAGTAAACTTAAGATAGATAAAAAAAAAAACCTTAAATATAAGTCATGACACCATAAAAATCCTAGAGGGAGAACATAGGCAGGAAAATCCCAGATATTCCATGCAGCAATATTTTCCCTGAAATGCCCCCTAGAGCAAGAGACATGAAGGAAAAAATAAACAAATGAGACTTCATCAAAATAAAAAGGCTTCTGCATGGCTAAAGAAAACATCAGGAAAAGGAAAAAGTAACCAAACATATGGGAAAATATATTTGCAAATGATACCTCAGACAAGGGTTTGATCATATATATATATATATATATATATATATATATATATATATATATAAAAAACTCACATGACTCCACTCCAGGAAAACAAACAACCCAATTAAAAAATGGGCAAAGGACCTGAACAGACACTTCTCCAAGGAGGACATACAGAGGGCCCAAAGACACATGAAAGACTGCTCAGCATCATTAGCCATCAGAGAGATGCAAATTAAAACCACAATGAGATACCACTTCACACAGGTGAGAATGGCCATCATAAACAAATCAACAAAAAACAAGTGCTGGCGAGGTTGTGGAGAAAAGGGAACCCTAGTGCACTGTTGGTGGGAATGCAGACTGGTGCAGCCACTATGGAAAACAGTATGGAATTTCCTCAAAAAACTAAAAATGGAACTGCCTTTTGACCCAGCAATTCCATTGCTGAGACTATACTCTAAGAAACCTGCCCTGGCTGGCGTAACTCAGTGGATTGAGCGTGGGCTGGGAACCAAAGTGTCCCAGGTTCAATTCCCAGCCAGGGTACATTCCTGGGTTGCAGGCCATAACCCCCAGCAACTGCACAGTGATGTTTCTCTCCCTCTCTCTCTCTCTCTCTCTCTCTCTCTCTCTCTCTCTCTCTCTCTCTCTCTCTCTCTCTCCCCCCACCCTCCCTAAAAATAAAATAAATAAAATCTAAAAAAAAAGAAAGAAAGAAATGAATTAAAAAAAAATAAAAAAAGAAACCTGAAACACCAATTCAAAAGAGCCTATGCACTCCAATGTTCAAAGTAGCACAATTTACAAAAGTCAAGTGTTGGGAGCAACCTAAGTGCCCATTGGTAAATGAGTGGATCAAAAAACTATGGTACATTTACACAATGGAATACCATGCAGCAGAAAGAAAGATGGAGTTCCTACCCTTTGCTACAGCTTGGATGGAACTGGGGAACATTATGCTAAGTGAAATAAGCCAGGTGGTGAAAGACAAATACCATATGATCTCACCTATAAGTGGAACCTAATCAATAAAACAAACAAACAAGCAAAACATAACCAGAGACATTGAAATTAAGAACAGACAGTAACCAGAGGGGAGGTGGGAGAGGATAATGGGAGGAAAAGGGGGAAGAGTCATCAAGGAACATGTATAAAGGATACACAGACAAAACCAAAGTGGGGTAGAATCGAGGGTGGGAGGAAGTGCGGGGTGGGGGAAATGGAGACAACTGTACTTGAACAACAATTAAAAAAATGGGGGGGGGGGGGGGAAGAAGACACTGGACAAGCCAAGAGTGATGATTTCCTGTGGGGACATCAAGCAGTGGTGCTCTGGATATTTGTAACCCACATACTGGGAATTTATGAATTGTTCCCAATGCTCAATGCACACTTCCGTAATTCCTATACAGTGTTTTAAAACATTGCCTGTTAGGTCTTCATATATATTAAAATTGTGTGTCAAATGAAAAATAAACAAATTTCTCCTTATAATTTACAATCTAGAAACTACAACTTACATGAATTTTGTTATTTGTTTTAAAATAAAGGAGAAAAACAAAAATAAATAAATTAAAATTAAAATTTAAAAATGCAGCAGCAGCCTGCCTTGCAAAGAAGAGGAAAACATAAACACAATGAAACCAAAGACAACAAGAATAAGAAAAGGGCTTGGCAATATAAGTTTTGATCAGTCTGTGCATTAATCAAGATTTCAGGATAGTTCTGTTTGGTTTGGTTTGATGTCTATGGTAGGAGAAATAAAAGAGTTTCATGGTTTAAATGAACCTCTGCCCAAACTTCTATGGAAGATTTTCCCTCACCTAACATCTGACTCAGGTGCATCACACTGACATTTACTGACAAACTATCTAGCCATGGGCACAGAATACAAGGCTAGCACAACAGAATTAGGCTGTCACATGATCCTAAACCTTCCACTCCCCCAACAGCAGGAAATCCTAGAAGCACACACCTCCAAAATAGAATAGAAACCCCAAACTTTCTAAGTTGCAGCATCAAAAGGAACACACAGTATCACTAGTGTAATCATCACTACCCTTCCTACTGCTTTCTCAATTATATTTACTAACAAAGTAACAAAAGGACTTCTAAAAATCAAAATCAATCAAGGGCAGTGATGGAGACAAGAATCCAATCAAAAATGGAAATTCTGGGACTCTGATTGGGGGAGTCAACTCTCTCTCTCTCTCTCTCTCTCTTTTTTTTTGAAGATTTTATTTATTTATTTTCAGAGAGAGGGGAAGGGAGGGAGAGGAACTTCAATGTGTGGTTGCCTCTCACACACCCCCTTACTAGGGACCTGGCCTGCAATCCAGGCATGTGCCCTGACTGGTAATTGAACTGGCAACCTTTTGGTTTGCAGGCTGGCACTCAGTCAACTGAGCCACACCAGCCAGGGTGAGTCTTCTTTTTAAAGGCTTTTAACAGAAAAGATTCCCAGCAACACAGATGTAGTGTACTTATTTACACAGTGGTTCCTTGTGATTGTAACAAGACTCTAGGAGTCTAGAATTCTGAATGCTCTCAGAACCTCTGGCTCTACCTGGGACTATCAACTTCCCTTTAGCTCACCTCCAACATGACGGATTGGTGAAACCATTAATCCTGACATATTCTATCTGTCTCTGTCAGACAGGTTCCATTTCCTTCAAAGATAACAAGCTAATATTTAGCACCAAACCCCAGTAATTTTTTGTTTTTAAATAACAAACAAAAAAATAAAAGAAATTACGTTTGTCTTTAAATGCACGCATGTTTGAAAGCAGTGAACAACCATCATCTTTCCATCCTCCCTAAAAAAGGAAAGGCTAGTAAAACCCACTTGCTCTACTTATAGGTCTTGATACTATATAGGCACAATTAAGAGGCTGCCAACTAAGAATCCCAAAAGGTTCTTAGTAAGGCATGTACTCACATCCATAAAATTGAGGGGCTCCACCCTAAAAACTATGACTTTCTGATGAATGAGAGGGTATTTTCCAAATAGCGATCAAGACTGGCAGCAACAAGTTTTATTTGAACATACTTCCCCAGAGTACCTCAGTATACCTCTGGTGCTGGGGTATGACAATTTTAAAACTTGGGCACAATTAACTAAACATATGGCCTTTTAGTACAAAACAAAATTAAGCCCTGCCTCTACACCACACACACACACACACACAAGGAAATTCCATGTAAACTTCTATACCCGGACTTCTCCAAGTGGGGAAATAATTCTCCCCCTAATCAGCAAGATACGTTAAAAGCAAACTTTCAGGTAGAGGAATGCAGTTAACTACGGCATCTAAGCTCTGCTGTTTGACTCACATAATCTACTTAAGCCCATTTACAGAGGAAAGAGATGGTGGGGTTAGATATTATTGCTCCTATGATTCCGATAGTACCCTCCAGAAGTAGTAGTTTGGCTACTTTAAGTCAAAGACATATGTATGCTGTTCTAAAACGAAACCAAGAAAAAGTTTTATTCAGAAAAACCATGGGTTTCTGCTCAGTCCTCTTAGCTAAAGAAAGATAAAGACCAAAAAATGATACAGAATTCCATCAACAGGAACTGTTGTGCTCCAACAATTTTAAGACAAACACCATTATCTTCTTTGGTTCCACTGCCCGGACCTATTCAACCCAAAAAGAAGCCAAGTGAGCAAGATGGCTGGTGACCTAAAAGGAACTGTGCATCCTGGGTACTGTGATACTGCATTACTGCCCTCTATTCCAGATGCAATGAAAATAATTACTTTTTACTGCACTGGTACTTCTCTGGGCAACTTTTCTTGCCCACAAATCCGGTATAATGGTAGCGGGAAAATACAATTTAAGCATTTCCTATTTGTTAATATATAAGAAGTAGGCCAAGTGACCTAAAGAACAGAAAAGAACTAAGAGTTAAAAAAGGAGATGCCTTTCCTTCTACATTTTCACATACAACTCATTCCTAATTGTGGTTGCTCTAATCCAATTGACTCTAATGCTTTTCTGCGCAAGGAACTAAAGTGGTTACTTCAGGGAAGAATTAATCTAGATCCTCCTGCCTGGCAAAGGTTTTGTGGGATTTTTTTCCCCCTTCCCATCAGAGGGTGGCTGACTTCAATGAGGGCATTTACAGTATCCCAAGGGCTTCTATCCCTTTAAAAAAGAAAGAAAAAAAGAAACCTTTATCAGATTTCCCCCTTGGAAATTTTGGAAGCAAGTTCCTGTAGAGCAGTAACTCTGAAATCTAGGGTTGCAGACCCTCTAAGAATCTGATTAAACCTTATTCACAGAATAATGTACAAGCCACAAAATTCCACAAGCCAGTCTGTGGAGCCATGTTAAGAGCTTCTAGCCTATAGAGACAGACTATGGAAAGGCTCAAGGTCAGTAGCAGGAGCAGCATCCTTGAAGTCTTAAACAGGACCCCTCCCTCACTTTCTTAACCAGAAAAGGAAAATGATGGGAGTACTAAGGCAGGCTCATCCCTGAGAACAGGCAACTTTGGTTTGGGGACTTCTCTTTGGCCTGGGGAAAGTCTTAGAACTGTGCTGCACAGTCTAAGACCCTGCCTGTCAATCTCCTTTCCCCACTGCTTTCAGAGGTGTCAGACCTACCCTGTGGTCTGAAGACTCTACCAGCCCTTACAGTATCCCGCTGTCTTCTCTCTTCCTTAATACTTCCCAGGCATCTTCCTTAATAAAACTCACTACTTCTAATCCCATCTTGGAGTCTGCTTCTAGAAAGACTCCAACTATACACCCACGGTGGCTGCCATTTTCACAGCATCTTTACAGAGTGCCCTGAGAAAGAGACCTCGAATCCTTCCAGTCCTCACTCCAGTACCACACTCCAACACAGAATCTATACCCCTTAAGACAATGACTTCTTAGACTTGCCCAGTAGGATTAAGGCCATGGAAGCCAATAGGCCAATGATGTTTCACATATATCATGGGTAGTTTTGAGATTTCTGCCTTCAGGTGTGATATAAGATCCTTTATAACAGATAAAGGCCAATGTAAGAGAAACTGGCACAGAAGGTAATATCATTAAGGTGTATAAGAGGCCTTACCTTTGTCGGGCCTAAAAACATGCCCCTGACTCATGCTAGAAATGTCTTTCACGCTTACAGGACACTCAACCTGGAGCTGTACAGCCCTGGCCAGGTGCCTCACTTGACTGGAGCATCATCCCATACACCAAAAGGTTGCAGTTTTGATCCCTGGTCCAGGCACGTACAGGAGACAACCAATCAATGTTTCCTCTCACACAGAGGTCCCTCTCTGTCTTTCTCTCTCCCTTCCTCTCTCTCTAAAATCAATGAACATATCCTCAGGTAAGGATTGAAAGAAAAATTAAACATGGAACTGCACATTCATAACCAAGCTCTGAAAAGTGATGAAACTACTCAACAGGGAGAAGACAGAGTTAAGTCTAGTAAAAACAGCCAAAGCAAAATCATATTCCAAAGTTTAAGAGGCCTTTTGTATTCACTACACAAAGTCTGATGACAGTATGAGACTCAGAGTCAGTTCTTAAGTGTGCCAGTAAGAGCTAGTAAGTGTGCAAATCAATGTTCTATTATTTGAGTGCCACAACTCCCAATTCCAGAATCATCTGAGGCTTGCAGCTGAAGGAGGAGGTGAGATTCTGAGGTAAATACAAGGGATCATGTCAGAATCCAGCCATGCTGTTATCACTTGTCCTAAACCATGCAGTATTAGATGACCTATGTTTTTTCTCCTGTGATAAAATATTACTATAAAATAGGACAGAGAAGGAGAAATTTTTTAAATTAGAGTTCCTCTGAAATTCTCAAAGAGAAAAATAAACAAACGCTTTGCAAGCTTTCCCCCTCTTTATTCTTAGTCTGTGATGTTAAGCTCTTAACGACAAAGAAGCCAAATCCACTTATCTGGTTTACCGACACACTGAATGCAAATTGCAGTCATACTTCCATTTTAACAAAGCATGACAACGAGGTGATTGAGTAGCTTCCCAAACTACCAGAGCAGAGGGCACTAACTTGCATCGGCTGATGTTAGATCAGCACTTCATAAATTGTGCTCCTGATCATTTAGATGGTCTTTCTATGCAGAATCGGCGGTCTAGCACTGGCTCTCACAGGCATTAAAAATCATCACTCTGCTAACCCAACTCACAGCTCAGACGGGTCTTCCTGAATGCAGCCTTTATTACAACCTCACTGCTGCTTCCTGCACTGAAGGAATACCATGTTTTTAAGCCAGGAGTTCTTTCTTCTTTTATTGTAACTGGGGGGTCTTACAACGACCCAATACTGTTACAAAGCACGGTGCTTTATAACAGTAAAGCTTCTGGAAAACCCAAACAAAAGACACGTCACCCGGTGACGTCAGCCTATATACAGTTCTGTGTGGTCGCAGCACATAAGCAAATCCATTCTTGTGCCATTTCTCGGAAAAGCTTTTCAGTAAATGCACTCATGCTGCTCCAGGAGCTCTTCTCTGCAACAAGCCTCCCATCTGCCATCAACAAGTTAAGACCGAGGGAACTAACAGCTGCGGAAAGGAAAGACTGATGCTTTGATTAACCAGCTGAGCAGTTAGAGGAGGGCGAAATTAATAACTTACATTCAAATGTGATTTAAGGAACCAGAGCGATCACAGAAAATGAAACCAATGCTTCTGAAAGGAATATCTTAAGGAAAAAAAACAACTCACCCTGGTGGATTCAGTTTTACTCAAAAAGCCTGGGACACAGAAAACAGGAAACTGGTCAAAGGCTCCTGCATGTTAGAGCCTTTTACAGACTCACTGCGTTGAGTCTAACAACCGCGACTGAATGCAGCCTCCAATGTGCTCGGAAGAATGGGTAAGTCCATGCATTTATGTGTTTTCTACAGTCAGCAAGGAATCATGCTTTTTAAAATAAACCACTGAATTCACTTGTTTTCAGGGGAATCACTGTCATATTTTTGTATCTTGACGTTTAGTTAAAAGCATATATTGGTGATGACAGGATATGTTTTATCTTCTTAATGGTTTAAGTTTTGTTCCAGTCATACTAATGAGGTTAGCTTTTCTGCAGTAAATGAAAAATGAGTTATATGCAGTGAAATCTTTCACCATAATGTTATGGGTTGTTTTTTTTAATGGCTCATATGTTCTGCTGAAAAATATCCTATCTTCTTGTTTTCCTTAAATTATATTCTGCAGGCTTACATTTCAAGTGGCCGTTAGGGGCCCCTATGCTGGCAGCAATTTATGCAATGAGTATGGTTTTAAAAATGCTGCCTGCCCTGGGAATGGCGTGTCCACCCAAATGCCGCTGTGAGAAGCTGCTCTTCTACTGCGACTCTCAGGGCTTCCACTCAGTGCCAAACGCCACAGAAAAGGGCTCCCTGGGCCTGTCCCTGAGGCACAATCACATCACAGAGCTTGAAAGAGATCAATTTGCCAGCTTCAGTCAACTTACCTGGCTCCACTTAGACCACAATCAAATTTCAACAGTAAAAGAAGATGCTTTTCAAGGACTATATAAACTTAAGGAATTAATCTTAAGTTCAAACAAAATATTTTACTTGCCAAACACAACTTTTACTCAACTGATTAACCTGCAAAATTTGGACCTGTCTTTTAATCAGCTGTCATCTCTGCACCCAGAGCTCTTCTACGGCCTTCGGAAGCTGCAGACCTTGCATTTACGGTCCAACTCTCTGCGGACTATCCCAGTACGCCTATTCTGGGACTGTCGTAGTCTGGAGTTTCTAGATTTGAGCACAAACCGTTTGCGAAGTTTGGCTCGTAATGGATTTGCAGGATTAATCAAACTGAGAGAGCTTCACCTAGAGCACAACCAGCTGACGAAGATTAATTTTGCTCATTTCCTACGGCTAAGCAGTCTGCACACACTCTTCTTACAATGGAACAAAATCAGCAACTTGACATGTGGGATGGAATGGACCTGGGGCACTTTAGAAAAGCTAGACCTGACTGGAAATGAAATCAAGGCCATCGACTTGACAGTGTTTGAAACAATGCCTAATCTTAAAATACTCCTAATGGATAACAACAAGTTAAACAGCCTTGATTCCAAGATCTTAAATTCCCTGAGATCCCTCACAACTGTTGGCCTCTCTGGCAATCTGTGGGAATGCAGCCCTAGAATATGTGCTTTGGCCTCCTGGCTGGGCAGTTTCCAAGGTCGGTGGGAACAGTCCATCTTATGCCACAGTCCTGACCACACCCAAGGAGAGGATATATTAGATGCAGTTCATGGATTTCAGCTCTGCTGGAATTTATCAACCACTGTCACAGCCATGGCTACAACTTACAGAGATCCAACCACTGAATATACAAAAAGAATAAGCTCATCAAGTTACCATGTGGGAGACAAAGAAATCCCAACTACGGCAGGCATATCAGTTACTACTGAGGAACATTTTCCTGAACCAGACAATGCCATCTTCACTCAGAGGGTAATTACAGGAACAATGGCTTTATTGTTTTCTTTCTTTTTTATTATTTTTATAGTGTTCATCTCCAGGAAGTGCTGCCCTCCCACTTTAAGAAGAATTAGGCAGTGCTCAATGATTCAGAACCACAGGCAGCTCCGATCCCAAACACGACTCCATATGTCAAACATGTCAGACCAAGGACCGTATAATGAATATGAACCCACCCACGAAGGACCCTTTATCATCATTAATGGTTATGGACAGTGCAAGTGCCAGCAGCTGCCATACAAAGAATGTGAAGTATAATATCTACCCATCATCAAAATTACATCAGATAAGTAACCTATTTTACATAGTAGGGGCTAAATAAATATCTAATTTTTAACAATGGTGACATTAAGCCTAATTTTCAAAACCAAGTGGAGACTTAAGTTTTCGAAGTATTGAAGTGTTTTTAATTTTTTTAATGAAATCATATTTTAAGTGTGAAATGAAGCAATGCTCACATTAATTTGCACTCTTGCTGGAAAGTCTAAAAATGCTTACTTCAAAATATGACATTTCATGTATGTGATTGTGTACTATTGAGTGTAAACATTTACACTAAGGTCTCCATATGCTATTTTTTCCTACTGAGAACGGTTTGGAAAGAAGCTACTAAGCAGAAAAAGATACGGATCAGTACTTGTGTGACCACTGCTTTCCATCCTAAGTACCACCACTGGCTTGCTGCTTAAAAGGAGACTTAGCAAAGTTCTCTTGTATGATAATTTGGTATTTACTCAAATCTACAATTTACTGCCAGTGTGGGAAGTATAATTTCATGTATGCTGAAGTCTGGTAAATATTAAATACTCTTCTTCCAGAGTTTTTGCCTGGGTTAATAGATATTATCAAAGTCCACATCATAAAATCAAATCCTTTATGTAATTCTAATAAGCTAAGTGACTCCTTAATACATTTAAACAATGAATCCAAGTGATTGTGAAAAGGTCTCATTACAATGAAATCAATACTAAGTAATTATACTGACTTTGCATCATACATCTCTAGTTTGCCATGATTAACATGCTGATTTTTATAGCATTTAGAAAATTGTTTTAAACTAGTATTACATTACCATTTCACTGATCAGTTTACTAAAGCCTATATTTACATTTATATGTGAGAAAGATTTAAAAATTAGTTTGGAGAGAAAAGAGAGCAACTGAGTCAACTCAACCCTACGACTTGCTCCCTCTAGTCTGAAAGCACATACAAAATGCTCTCTCTCTCCCGCTCTCTCTCTCTCTCAACTGTCATGATCAAAGCTGCCTTGAGAAAGGGGTTTTAAACCTCTTTTGCCTTTTCCTGATCCTCAAACCTCACAGCCAAGTCAAAATTAATTGGCTAGCAACAGGCATAACACTGATTCTTATTAGAATATATTACAAAGGAACCATTAAAAACCACTTTCTAAATATTATATACTAAAACCTGACCTTTTGATAAAGATATATATTCACACTATAAAAGCAATTCCTTCCAAGTGAAGGGAACAACATATCACCGAGGCAAACCTTTTCGTGGTAAAACAATCTACATGCTTATGCAGCCACACAGTGGTAACTCAAAGGTGGCATGGAGGTGAGGGGATGAAAGGGAAAGGCAGCATTTTAAAATCTGACTCACAGAAACAGGTTAGCTGAAGTTAAGAGGCAGCCAAGAGTGAGGCAAATGGGTAGCTGTACACTATAGGTCAAGGCCCTAGGACTGCAGCTGAAAAGGGGAGGAGGAGGAGGTTCTCTAGTGTTAATATAAACATTCCATAATTAACAAATGATAATGATGCCACACTTTTCATGTAGAAAAGAGCCATAGGTATTACATTTCTTCAATTAATGATTTCCATGGAAAAACTGTAACGTATTTTGAATTCAGATGCAAGTTACCAATTCACACAGAATTTTTCCAAAACAAAGTTCCATGCATGTAGCAGCAAAAAAAAAACAAAAAACAAAAAAAAAACAAACCCACAAGACATCAGACTACTGACTTGATTTTAGAAAAATGAGGATTTTTAGAAATGACATTTACTGTATGTGAAAAAGAAAAGAACACGACCATAAAAGAAAAAAGTTATCTTTAACATGACATCCTTCATTCAAGGCGGATTTTCTTCATTGGACTGAACTGGAAACCTGCTACAACTACAGTTTAACCATGAGGCTTAACTTTTGTTACTACTAAGAGAGGGGGGTCTGTCTACATTTCAAAGAAAACGTGTCTCAGTAAAGAGCAGACACCATCACATTCTGTGGTAAAAATGTACACTCTAAATTTTTAAGGTGGGTAAATCAGTTTGGCAAAGTCTCAGCCCAGTAGAGTTTGGCTGATCTTGAGCAGTGAGCACTTCACCTCCTGTTGAACCAGACCCTGGGCCTGCCCGGGAAGAGACAAAAGCTGATTTTATGGCATAGAGCACAGCACACTGCTCCCCTACATAAGGGCTGGCTGGCTTTGAAATCCCCATTACAAATGAGAGTTCCACAAGGTAAAATTTACCCAACTCATTTATCAGGGAAGCCATGGCCATTTGTCAGAGAAAAGCTTTGTCACAACACAGCTGTGTTCTGAACACACAAGATTCCACTTGCCCTGAAGGACAGCAAAGGAGTATTTTTTATCATTTCAACAACATCAAATTTAACTGAAACTATGAAAACAAGGGTGAGAAGTACTGACTGGGAATCCCCACATTAGTACTAAAGATTACAGTAAAATGGACCCCCAATCAGCAAAATCCCTAATGAAAATAGAAAAGTAAATTGGAAACTCAAGCCGTTTAGTCATTCAAGGGGAACAGTAGAGCCAAGGCCACCACAGCATAATTTCAAGTTAAAAAATAACTGATTTTTTTTGTCCTGCACTTTCTTGGTAATGTTCTCTGGGAAAAAAATGAGTAACAATGCCAAATAGCATGTTCCTTTTTCATTGAAGCGCAAACTTCCCTTTTAAATTGCCTATAGAGAACAGGGTTCCATTTAACTTTGGCCTTTTTGTGTTTCGGTCTCAGCACAGGTTTGAGGAGGAGACTGTCGATCACATGTGCTCTTTCCCAACCGGCCAGGGTGAAAGCATCGCAGCCACACTGCAGATCCTGCTAAGGAGATGTCAGGGCTCTTGGTTTTCAGTTTTGTTGTATCCTCCTCAGCCTCCTGTCCCAACACACCCAGTCCCCAGGCCCTACCTAAGGTTAGAGGAAAATGACCACTTACCAAGAACCAGAAACATAATAAAATCTCTCTGGAAAAAGGAAAGCTAAAGAAGGTTATGATACTGCACTCAGCTAGTAACCAAAACTAGTTTGGAACCATTTGTATTCATTTCTGCAGTTTGCCAGGGATTCAATCACCTCTCTAAAATGAGAGTGGGCTGATACATTTGCAAATCCACACACAACTCAGACAGAATACCCACTGCCAACATCAAATAGCAAGATACTAATTTTTTAAGCCAAAAATCTGCTCTAACACATGTAATTTCTTAATGTGCCTAAGTTCTGTACCAATTTAATGAATGGAATTGACTGAACTTTCCAACTCCACTAATTATTAAAATCCACCTGCTTATTCTGATGCTAGCCACCAAGAGCTAGACTCCATCTTTCCAATAAAAATGAGCCCCATGTAGCACTAGGTCTGAATCCTAAAATTGAAAAAAGACAGTTTCTTAAGGCATACTTCCTATACAGAGCTATGGGGGGAGGATATAAATACCCCATTCTCCCTCTACATTGTGGGTATCAATATGAAATTTGAAAAAATATTTTTAGAAGCTGACTTACATGAACATTTTCCTAATACAGCAATACAGTGACAGACCTGTCTCAAAAATCTTTTGAGATATGCTTTTCGTATCTTATTAGTTAAAGTGCTTCAACCAGAAAAATACAAAGGTGATAAGGACATCCATAGATACTTAAATATTTCTGTCCCTAAGCTAAGGAAAACTTGAATAATTTAAGGCAAAAACAAACAGAAAATAATAGTTTAAGCTTTCATACTGTCATTGCAAACATCTGGAAATACCTGCTACTCCTTCAACCAACCTGTTCTTCCTTGGTAGTTAAAAAAAAAAAAGTTTCATCTATGGAATGTTTGTTTACCCTTCCTATCCACACAGACTGGAAACCAAAAGTACAGTCCAGACACATTGTGTTCAATCACCTTAAGAGCCATTGGGGGGTAGGGGGGTGGGGCAAATGGGTTGGGAGGGGTGGGAAGAAAATACTATTACACTGGGGTTCTAGGGGGAGATGGTGAACAAAGTGCAGTGTACAGGAAAGTTTTGTTATTAAAAGCGTGTATACTGAAAAAAGTGAATGTCTTTTTTTTTGTTTTTTTTTTTAGCTTTTCTGGGTAACCTATTTTGATATGTGAAACCTAAAAAACCATTTGTGACAGATACAGAAACCTTAAATGAACAGCTGTTTCGTACCACATTCTCTATAATGCCAAATGTGCCAGTTGGAAAAAGGACAGCTAATCATCACCTATCTTCATGCAGAGACAGGCAAAACTAGTAGGTTAAGAAGAAAGGAAAGGTAAGGGGAGCCGAGGGGAGCTAAAAAGCCACCATGCCAACTTGTTCTGTCACAAGCCTTAGCAAGTGGACATCAGCTGTCCATGGGGCTCATAGGGCCTAGGGTTGGTCACTGTTCCCCAACTTCCCTAATAGTAGACTGTTGCCACAGTCTGGGGAACTTTAAAAAGGCACTCAATTGCCTATCCCCAGCAAACAGCAACTTGGCTTTCACCTTGGGGGTCCACTGGGGTACATCTCAGCAGCACCTTGCACACCACTCCTGAGAGGGAGGACCATAGGTGCCAAACGTCTGGGTCCCTACATGGCCAACTCTACACCAGATGCCAGCTCACTAAGTATGGATAGGGGAAAGGAAGGCAAGATTTTTAACTATCCCTCAACTGGCCTAGGTAAACACCCCCAGAACAGGATGCTATGCCTGGGCAGCAGTGGGGGGCAAAAACTGCCATGGCCTTTAGGAGGTGACTGTCAAGAATCTGCCATACTTTCCAGAACGCACCTATTGCTTCTCCAGGCCTAGAACACTGCAGAGAACCAAATACACAGGAAGAAACAAGGTTGCCCACTTCTCCAACAGCCAGGGAAAAGGAAATCAGAGAAGCAAAGAGAGCTCTCTCACCAAAAATCTCAGCAGTAACTAGGGCAGAGGCAGGAAGCAAGGAATAAAATTTTACTGTCAAACTCACCCAGTATGCACTAGAGGGCATAGGTGATGGTGGTTTCAAACTGTACAAAAGAACGAATTCCTACACTTACCAAGTTAAAAGCAGAGCTTATTAACATAATTCTCATACATTTTAACCTTGAAAAATCCCATGTAAAGCTACATTTGGTTTCTTTATCAGTTATTTTAATTAGTTTTGCCTGTATGCCACAGCATTCTCAGGTTCCCACTCAATTTATAATAGATTTCTTCAATGTCTATTGAATGAGATTTTTTTTCTTTCTTTAAATATATCTAACCAGCTGGGTACTCAAGTCTCCCTTAGAGAGACAAAATGTACTACAAATTGTCTTTCACAAAGAGAGAAGGGAGAGGTGAAAATCATAGCTATTCCAAACATCTTGCCTTAGCATGAGTTCCTCCTCATTAGCCAGTATTTTGGGAACACTCTTGACAGACAGTTGTTGAGCTTCCCTTCCCCTACAGAAAGAAGACATTAAAGAGCAAGAAATCTCCAATAGCAAGTGCAATGGGGTACCCTATCCCACAAAGCTCACAACTAAAATACACTATCCCTTTACACACAGAGGCCCAAGAGCACAGCCTAATCCATGGCCTCCAACTCAGGATGTCCTGCTAGAAACCAAACATGAAGGAGTATCTGTGAACAACCAGACAGCAGGTCCAATGGCTCAACCAATACCCAAAGAAAGAAGGACTAAATTTTAAAACAGCAGCCCCAGAAACAATTTCCAAGGCCTTTTCACAACTTTCATCAATAGACTTCATAAAAAAACACAGTGCAGAAATGTAAAAATGTCATAACTTTACTGAATATTATTCACATTTGTGTTTAGCGCACAAGAACACAGGCACACAACCTCCAGGTTTCTTTTTCTGGAAAATCATTCGACAAAAACACTATAGCCATTTATATTAGCTCACCGGTTTCATCATCATGAGAACCAAAAAAGTTCCTCTTGTATAAATAAAAACATTTCCCATGGCCTAGGCTGCCAATTACATACAGGGCAACTGCTCAGCTGCTAAAACCCCTGAAAACAATGTATCATTTACATATAACCTATCTCTTTAAAGCCAAGTAAACTTAGTATAATATATTCACAAGTACAGAATGGCTGAACTAAGAATGTAAAAAGATCAAAAGCAGAGATTCTTAACTCTAAGGGTCTGGAATGTTTCACAGCATATAGGAACCTCTTGAAATTATAATACAAATATTGTGAGTCTAGAGATTTCACCAGATCCTAAAGTTTTGTTTTGTTTTAATCCTCACCTGAGGACATTTTTGTCCCACTGCTTTTAGAGAGAGAGGAAGGAAGAGAGAGAAACAGAAGGGAGAGAGAAGCATCCATTAGTTGCCTCCATAAATTCATGGACCAGGGACTATAGGCACCTGGACCAGGGATCATAAGCGTCCAGACCGGGTGCCACCCATACCCACACCTAAACCAAGGATTGAACTCACAACGTAGGTATGTGTCCTGACCAGGAATTGAACCCACAACCTTTCGGTTATAGGACAAAGCTCCAACCAACTAAGCCACACAGGCCAAGGCAGATCCTAAGGGTTTTGATAACTCACAAAAAAGCCCTGGTAGAACAATGAAAAAGTTGTTTCTAGTACATACTAATTTGGCCTTCATCTTCCTGGTGACCAAGGCAAAGAACAAAATCAACAGTTTTCATCTATCCAAGAAGCAAACTGGCTTCTTTTGGAGGGAAGACACTTCCTTCATCTGATAAAGGGAACACACTAATTTAATTGGGGCGGCGGGGGCAACACTTAGGTGCAGAAGTCTATGAATTATTTGTAATATAGAGCCAGCTATAGGAACAATAAGGAAACATGTTGGACAGTATCTCCAAGAAGGTTTTAGAGAACAGACTTGTTCTTCATGTCAGCCCTTGAAAAAGCTAAGGAGGGGGAGCCTACATAAGTATGTTTCATGCTTGGTTGTGATCTAACCTTTGTGGTGACCCAAAGCTGGAGCCTATAAAGTAAGCAAGAATGAACATGTACCTACTTAGAAGAGCAGTTGTTACTTTTAGTCAAGATGGCCGCATAGGCAGGCATGGCTCCCCTCTTTGCACAATCACATCAAAATTACAACTAAAATATAGAACCATTACTCAGACTGTCAGAAAACAAGCTGTATGGAAATCTGACAACTACAGAATTAAAGAAACCACATCCATCCAGACTGGTAGGAGGGGTGCAGACGGCTACAGGCTGGTCCCTCACCCACATGCAGTGGAAAAAATTTCAGAAGGAATACCTCAGGAGCAAGGAGTCCCAGTCCCATACCAGGCCCCCAGCCCAGGATTCCAGCATCAGGAATATAAGTCCCCACAACTTTTGGCTGCAAAAATCAGCAGAGATTGAGTCAGGGGAAGAAATCACTGCAGCCCCAAGCAGCTCCTCTTAAAGAACCCACACACGGGCTCACCTACTCAGACTTATTCTCTCTGAGCTCCAGCATCCGGGGCGCAGCTTTAAAGTCTCCAGTAGTATACAGGGAGAAACTGAAGTGTCTGGCATTAAGGCAAGTGGGCCACTGTCCCTTTGCTAAACCTTCCCTGCACAGAGCCAGTAAGCTGCTGCCCTATCTAGAGACTCCATCAACCTTGCTACCACTGTTGGACCCGCCTTGGAAATCCCCGGAGACTCCGCCCCACCCAACTTACTGGCCCACCCAAGCTGCTTTTCCGTGTGAAGGGCTGGTCCTGGCTTATGCTTCACAACTTCCTAAATTCTATCAAACAAGCAACAGCTGGCCTCAGTGAGCCCCAGGCCCAACACCAGCAGCAGCCAGCCTAGATTCATAGCTTGGCTTCACCTGGGAATCTCCAGGCCCAGCACAAGTAGCATCAGTCTCAGATTGTTTCATAGCTCAGGAAGGGTGCCCCAGACAAAACACAGGTGAGAGCTGAACTTGGCCAGCACCACCCGGGAAACTCCAGGGCCAACCCACCCAGTGGACTGCTACAGATCATGTCAGAGTACCACCACTTTGCCCCTGCACAGCTGACCTTTCACAGAGGGCCAAAGTTGGTGGTCAGTGGTCACAGTCAGTCCTTGTAGCTGACTGGCCTGGGTAAACCCTTCCTATTGATCTGCCAACTGCAATCAAGGTTCAACTACAAGAGGAGGGGGTACTCACCCCCAGGAAGGGCAATTCCCGAGAACCCAGCTTGGGTAATAGGGGAGGCTGTGTCCTGGAAGATACAGGACATCTACCACAGGACAGTAGGCCACACTATGAAGACATGCAGTCAAAGCAGCTCTACTTAATACATATAAACAAGCACAGGGAGGCTGCCAAAACGAGGAGATAAAGAAACATGGCCCAAATGAAAGAACAGATAAAACTCAAGAAAAAGAGCTAAATGAAATGCAGATAGGCAATCTATCAGATTCAGAGTTCAAAACACTGGTTATAAGGATGCTCAAGGAACTTAGTGAGGAGGACCTCAAAAGCATAAACAAGATTCAGTCAGAAACAAAGGGTACACTAATTGAAATAAAGAATAATTCACAGGGAAACAACAGTAGAGTGAATAAAGATGATGATCAAATCAATGATCTAGAACATAAGGAACCAAAAAATAACCAATCAGAACAAGAAAAAAGAATCCAAAAAAAATGAGGATAGTATAAGCAGCCTTTGTGACAACTCCAAGAGATCCAACATTCCATCACAGGGGTGCCAGAAGGTGAAGAGAAAGAGCGAGAAATTGGAAATCTATTTGGAAAAAGTGTGAAAGAAAACTTCCCTCATTTGGTGAAAGAAATAGACCTGCAAGTTCAGGAAGCACAGAGAGCCTCAAACAAGATGGATGCAAAGGGAGCACTCTAAGACACATAATTAAAATGCCAAAGGTTAAAGATAAAGATTCTTAAAAGCAGCAAGAAAAATTAATTACCTACGGGGGAGTTCCCATAAGCTGATTTCTCAAAAGAAACTTTGCAGGCTAGAAAGGATTGGCAAGAAACATTAAAAGTCATGAAAAGCAGAGACCTAGAGCCAACATCGCTCTACTCAGCAAAGCTATCCTTCAGAATTCAAGGGCAGATAAAGAGCTGCCCAGACAAGAAAAAAACTAAAGGCATTCATCATCATCAAACCGTTATTATATGAAATGTTAAAGGGACTTATTTAAGAAAAAGAAGATCAAAACTATGAACAATAAAACATCAATAAATAATATCTATCAACAACTGAATCTAAAAAACAAACTAAGCAAACAAGAAGAACAGAGACAGAATCATGGATATGGAGAGTACTTTGATGGCTGCCAAATGGGAGGGGAGAGGAGGAGAATGCGTGAAGGGGTGAGGGGATTGGGAAGTACAAATAGGTAGTTACAGAATAGCCATGGGGATGTAAAATACAGTGTAAGAAATGGAGTAGCCAAAGAACTTATACCCATGACCATGGACATGAACAATGGTGTTGGTGGAGATTGCCTGAGGGTCTGGGGTGCTGGGTAGAGGTGTGCAAAGGGGGAAAAAATCAGGACAACTGTAATAGCATAATCAGTAAAATATAATTTTAAAAAAGCAGTTCTTATTTCCTCCTTATAGAACCCCAACTATAGTGTTCCAACACATTAAGGGACATCCAATAAATACCTACTCTATTACATTACAAATCTTCTAGACAAGGAATATAATTTAAAATTTAAAAATGTTCCACTACGTCATGGACAAAGAGAAGCATATTTCATATATCACCTCTAGGTGTGCTGGTGATAATAAATGTGCTCCTCGGGAAAGGATCTAGAAGATGATAACTAATTTTCCTAAGAACACATTTAAAAAGATAAAGCATGCAGTGATCTGAGCAGCTGTCAGAAATTTAACTGTCTTTTTAAAATTTAAAACACATTCCACATGCCATTAGAAAAACCACCTATATTTCAACAGGAACAAATAGCACCGTGATTAGCAGCCCTACTCCACACTTAGGCCTGTGACCCTGGACAAGTCCTTCAACCTCACTATGCCTTGGGCCTCTCATTCCTAACAGGAAATTAATAGCAGTAACAACCACAAGGGCATTTAATACATATAAAGTCCTGAGAACAAGCTGGATAGAATAAACATTCAATAAGTGTTTGTTATTCTTAATAGCAATATGTGGACCAGGCCTGGTCAGGTAGCTCAGTTGGTTAGAACATTGTCCAAATATGTCAAGGCTGTGGGTTCAATCCCCAGTCAGGGCACATACAAGAAGCAAACAATGAATACATAAATAAATGGAACAGCAGTATGTGGAGAACTAGATGTGACAGATTCATCAGGTAGAGAATATAATCACACTGAAAACATGTTAGATCCCTGTATTGCTCTCCAAAACTCTTTCTACTCTTACTTTCCTCACTAAATTAATGTATAGCCTTCAAAATGAAGACTAGTAATTAGAGCACTTTTAACAAGTCAACAGACTGGATCCACTTTTTATATTTAATATTGATATAAAACTGACCACATTATCTCATAGTCAAGTAATCTGCTTTATCAAATATACAATATTAGACATGACATTTCTCTGGTTTAGCTTTATAAATCAAGGCTAAATTTCAAAAGATTTAGAATCACTAATTCCAAAATTCCTTCTGGGTAAAGTAGTTACTTAAAATCAAGTAATGTGTCTTATCTTTGTTCAGTAAAATCATGTAGGACAACATATACTACCCATTATCATAAATATTAATTTTCAAAAGAAATAACCTCACTGATATCTCCATCTTCTGACCATTTTATTTTAGGACAAAATACATGACTGAAAATTAAAAATCACTATGATGTTCTTTTTTAGCTTAGAAAAAAATCTACTTCAAGTCTACCACATCTAATTTAGGAAGCAGCCCATCCAATTATGACAGATCTGGTTCGTAGGTAGATTTGCCAGGAGTATTATTGAGGGGTATGAGGTAGGGTTTAAAAGCACAAAGATAACCCATCAGTCTAGTGCACACAGAAGGGTATGTGTTGTGGTTGTTGAACAGTGATCCTCCATTATTAACAAAATCTCTATTAAATATAAAGAATCAACCTCAGAATCAACCTGTCTGAATGAATACACACATTTAGTTTTATCAGAACTTGCAGATCACATGGCCCAGACTTTTCAAATCAAGAACTACTTTTCTGGTACTCTCTTTCCAAGATCACGATCCAGTTTATCCTACAAAGAAAATCACTTTATCTTCTCTTTCACCCACAACTTTTCTCCACTTTCTCACATCTTTTGAACCTGGGGCTTTTCTCTTTTCTTACTTATCAACACATGAACGAGCTCTTCACATACCTGCTTCTCCGTCATGGCTCCCAAAATACCAAGGCTAATCACATTACTGAATGAAAAAACATTCAGTCGCAGTATATCAACTGCTGAGCACCTACCTTCCAAGAAATACCTATAATTTAAAACATACTCCTCAACTCCACAAAACTGAGTTCCTATAAGCTGCAAACTGATCCATACAAATTAGGAAATACTGCTAGAAACAGGAATACAATTACTCATCTACACTGCCTTCTCAGTCTGCCCTTCCCGATACACAGATATTTGAATATCAATATAAAATATCAAATAATTTTGTTCACTTTGCTTTTATATTCAAAAGACCACAAATACCAACCATTTAGGAATAAAACCCTTTTCCTTTTCCTTTTAGTAATCAGCACTCCCTCTAGCTCTCTCACCAAATAAAATCCCCAACACCCTTCATGTCTTTAATATGAATACCTATTTTGCAGGTTTTGTTTGGGGGTGGGGAAAGTGCCTTGGGACAAAGAGGACATGGGAGTAAAAGACATGATTGTGATATTTTCAGAAATGTCAAATTCTTGGGGTAATAACAGGCAGTTACCCTTACTTCTCCCATCTCTGCGCTAAAATTTCATACCTGCTTTATCAAGATTTCAAAGAACTAACCATGAAAACACTGACTTTTCACATGAAAGTATGTTCTGCCACAATTTGTGCTCCAAAGACAGTAGCATCATTCTAAAACCTGCATGTGGCACACACTGAGAAGTGAGTTCAGAAGTGACCTTGACACTGCTACTCCTATCCCATCAACTTCCCCAACTTCCCCTTGAAATTCACCAGGAGAAAAATGGCAGTGAGAGAAGGAGGAAAAAGAACTACTACCCTCAGCACACTCCTGAAGGCATCTGGGACAGTGCCACACCGCTTCATCTCTCCCCCTTTTCTCCTGACAATCCCTTCAGGCTGGTGTGCGCGAAACTGCTCTCTGACACTTACCACCATCTTCCAATAATTAGAGCCCATTTTGTTATTGTGTTAAAACTTCCAGTTGAAGATTGAGCTATTATTCCACATAAAAATCTAATAGCAGGCGGTCAGGAATTTTCTTCCTTTTGATACAGCATTCCTGAAGTGTCAGAAACATTATAGTGCATAAACAGCATCATCATCCAATCTGCACTCGACTAGAATTAGATGTGAGATGAATTACAGATAGAATGTGATGAACTGGACAAACAATGAAAGGGTTTACTTCAGCTAGTTGACATTCCCTCCAAATATTGGGTTGGCCAAAAAGTCCAAATGGCTTTTTTTCCATAAAATAAAAGACACATTTTTTCATTTTCACCAATAACTGTATTAATCTGGATATTGTGAGTATGTTAGCTATCTCCCAGGTGGTATAAAGCTGACTATTCTCAATTAATGTCTCAATTTGATCACTATCAACTTCAACTAGTCTACCTGAAGGACATGGAGCATCACCAGGCAAGAAATGTCCAGCGCAAAACTTCCCAAACCACTTTTGACACTTTCAGTCACAGCACCATCTCTGTATACTGCACAAATAGTTTTTGCGTTTCAGTTGCCTTTTTTATTTTTCTTGAAATAAAGCATAATACACCAAAAATGTATATTTTCTTCCATCTTCAATATTAAAATGGCTACACAAAAATTCACCAATTTTGTTAAGTATTTTTTAAACGTATGCTAGTATGATAGCACAACATAATCTAACAAAATAGTTTCAAATGAAGTTAAAGACAACTAAGCACTACTACAACCATCCTACAGAAAAAAACAAATGAACTTTTTGGCCAACCCAATACATCACCATCAATTATTATAAAATTATTAAGCAGACATATTTCTGTTAAAATCACAAATCTACTGGCTTCTCAAAACAATATTTTAAAGATCTCACCTTCTAACTATCTTATGTTAAATTTCTTAGTTTATTTTTTTTACTTAATCTTTATTGTATTTTTTCCCATTACCATTTAGTCTCCTTATACCCCCCACCATGCAGTCAGCACACTGTTGTCCATGGCCATGAATCCCTTTTTCTTTTAAATTCCTCAGTTTAAACTGGGAAGGACAGTCACCCTCCTTTATTCTGTTATTAACTAGCACTTAAACTGAATTTCCAGACCTGCTATCAGCTGAGATTAAGCACACTACAGATAGCACAAACAGGAAGGGATGGGACAGAATAAGATTCAGTCTTCACCATGTTAAAGTTGAAGTGTTTGTCAGCCATTCAAGTAGAGATGACAAGTCCAGGGTACAGATCTAGGCTGGGAATATAATTTTGAAGTCATCATCAGTGAAGAGAGTTATATAAAGTCATGAGAATGAATGAGACCACCAAGGGAATGCAGGTAGATAGAGGAGAAACTCCACAACCAAACTTCTCTTACACCAGTATGAGGAATTCATCACATGGCAGTCAACAAAAAAAGTATGGATTTTCAGTCAAAAGGGCAGCATCCCTTCAACATCAAAGGCACTTAAGCAAAGCATGTTCTATTGGAAAAACTAACGAGAATAAGTCAACTTAATTCATTAAAATAGGCTGAGACATTTCAAGTCAAAGGAACTGTGAGCAACTAAGGATCTGCACACATATGACTGTCATGAGCCCACCACCAGTCACACCTCTGAGTATGTTCCCCAGGTGAAGCAGGTGTTGGAGAGAGCCCTGCTCTCAGTGAGGTTAATAAACTAAAGAACAAATAAGAGATCACAGAACAATCAGAAAAGCAGGTTTTAATTTGGGGAGAAAAGTACGGATTATGTACTTGAACTACAAAACCACCAAATAATCAATAAAAAGATAACCACATAATTTTCTCAATCTTCATAGAGTTTTAGGTTACAAAGTATGTACATGTATCAAAACTTGTGAAGTAGTACACTTAAAATTTGTACATTTCACTATGTTTAGAGGTATAGTATACAAATGTCTGCAACTGACTTTGAAATACATCAAAACAGTAACACAGAGGAATAGGTAAATATGTGGTAAAACAAATATACCAAATGTTGATCACAGAGTCTAGGAAATGGGTATATACAGGGTCCAGCACAAATACTGCCCCTTTTTTATTACAAAATCATAAGCATGTAATTCTGTAATATAACAATATCACACTCAAGTGCACCATATGACATTTTAGGTGAAATGTTCAAATTAAAACTATAAATTATTACACCCATATTATCCTACCCACCACACTCAAACAAGCCTTTTATTTCTGTATATGAGTGTTCACTGCACAATTCTTTCAGCATCTCTGCATGAAAATTTTCACAATAAAATGTTGGGAAGAAAGGAAAAATATAATTACAATCGTAATTTGTGGTGTTGTCAATCTAATATACTATTCCTCTACTAGACCCGCAGTGTTGCATGGTGGTTAAGAGTTTGGACTCTGGAGCCAGGCTGGGTTCAAATGTAGCAAGCAACTCCACTTACTACCTGTAAGACCTTGAATAAGTCATTTAACCTCTATGCCTTAAAAGTATCAAACTCATGCTCTGAACATAAAATGGGAACATGTGTAAAGCACTTAGAACAATTCCTGGCCCACAGTAAGTGCTAAAGTATAAGCTATTGTATTATTATTACTACTAAATTTTTTAAATAATTCAGCAAGTACTACTTTAACTTCCACTATCGAAGATGATAAGGTGATAGGCCCTTGCCCTCAGGAATTTATAATTTAGCTGGAAATAAAACTTATAATATTCAATAAACAACTAATAAAAGAAAATAAGCCCAAAAATATGAACTGGATGGTACCACCTAGATTACTGGTATTTAGAGAACAGGGAGGGTACTGAAGAATGCAATGGAGAAATGAGCTTTAAGTTTGGTATAAAAGTACCAACAGGATTTCAATATGACTGGGTGCAGGGACAGCCAGAGCCACTAATCTGATGGACAATACCCATAAGTGCAGCTACCCACAGCTTGACCAAGATAGGACCATATACCAAAGGGTCTCTGTGACCAGGAAGGACACTTAGATTTAACATGGTCAACAAGAACAGCCAACTCCAGGTTTCTGGAGATGGCTGGGCTATGATGATCAAAATGGTGATTTAGAAAAACATGTTTTGTCAATTTTTCTTCTTTTGCTGAGAAAAACAAAACTCTCAAACCTCAACTATCAGAAAAGAGCTGCTAATGAAGATGGACAGGGAAAGAGGTTTATTTAAAGGACAGGCAAACGGTAGGAACCAATCAATGGTCCATTGAGATGGAACAAATGGCTCTCTCCAAGAGCTTTGTTCAAGAGAAATGGGCAACAGACTGGTATGATGGAAAAAGCAGTAAAAAAACAAATAAGTAAATCACTCATTTACCCAGATGTACTAAATAAAACAAGCCTCCAAGTTCTCATGTTAAATTTTAAGTTTTCATGATTAATCTCTGATCTAAAACTATTTTCTGAAAAGATATATAACATCGCCATGCTACCACATTTATTTACAGCTTTCCTTTTCAAGTGTCAATAAGAACTTCCTTTCATGAATTAGACACAAAAAAGGCAGAACCATTTTCTACTTTGCAAAGTATGGGGCAAAGCACTAGTTTGGATCCCGTTCCCTCTAGTAAATTGTATCCCTTTTTTCCATTTTTAATTACATACTCAAAAATTTTGCAAGGCCAGGAAGGGTAGTCTAAAACTATTTAAAAGTTTTAAACTGCCCTGGCTGGTGTAGCTCAGTGGATTGAATGTGGGCTGCAAAGTAGCCGGTTCAATTCCCAGTCAGGGCACATGCCTGGGTTGTGAGCCAGGCCTCCATTGGGGGCCATGTGAGAGGCAACCACACACTGATGTTTCTCTCCTTTCTCTCTTCCTTCCCCTCTCTCTAAAAATAAACAAATAAATAAATAATCTAAAAAAATATTTAAAAATAAATAAATAAAAGTTTTAAATTTTTAGAACAGTAATTTCTGACTCCCTAATATAGTACAAATGTTAAACAGAAATGCAGGAGCACAGTGTAGTGACAACCTGTTAAATTTGCTTCCTTGCATACTACACAAAAGAATCACATTGTAAGGTTTAATTTGTTACTTTCATATATAAAGAGGTTCATTAAGGCCTTCACTGTTAGAAACCTTAGTGGAACTACTTTTTTTCTATTAAAAATACATGAAAAGGCTGCCAATACAATTTTAATAAAAGACCCAAATGGTTATCTACCTCCTATCTTAACAACAGAAACTGAAGATGAAAATGACATCTTAAAGGGTTACACTAACAATAGCAACAAGTTCCAAAATTTCAGAATCCCTTCATTCCCAACCTAAATTTAACTCAGTCATGTCTTTAGTTCCCTCTCCATAATCAAATACTTTCTTTTTCTTTAGAAAGACTCTTTCAGAAATCCTCATAAATAAAAGAGCTCTTCAATGTCTCAAATGAGAACACACATTTCTTTTTTCCCCCTACATTTTCATTACAATCAAGAGTAGCTGATAAATTTTCCCAATTAGGCAAACCACCAAAATTGTCAGATGTCCAGGCTTTTTCCACAGACTTAAGAATTCTACATTAATTTTTATTTAACCAAAGCAGAGGAAAACCAAAATAAAAAGAATCTACCAGAAATCAACTCTTATAAGTTTTTCCAGCTCTTTTTACAAGAAGAAAAGGGACATGCTTTTCCCTCCACTAACAAAGTGACAAAGTAGACCTGTCTCACCCACCAAACATGGAATGGAATATGGGTTTCCCACACACCTCCAAGCAAGTGTCCACAACTGAGAACCACTAGGAAAACAGCATTCCAAGCTTTACGAAAAACAGAAGATAAAAACTCAACAAGGTGTAAATTTTTAGGAAACAGGCAAAAAACAAAACACACACAAAAAAACGTTTTACCCAGTATGTACTGGATTTTCTGTCATTGCTAAGGGACATTGCTTTAAAGGGCTTCTACCAATAAATCTGCAACTTACTGCATCCACAATAATATTTTTATACAGAAACTATAAAAGCTGGCTTGTACTGGCCATTTTTACTTCACTGGAAAAAGAACCTCTCACTTGAATTTGTATAGAATCATATTCAATGCTTGCATTCAGAAACTTGTATATCCATAAATAAATTGCAGATATCCACACAAAATTTGCAAATGTGGGTAAAAATAAAACACAATAAATATTCTTAAAACTATTTATGAGTATAGAAATCCTGCAGATGCGATGTCAATGAGAATTGTGAAAGAATGGTTTATAATAGAATGCTATAGAAGAAAAGGCTCTGAAAACCTTCATTAAACTAGCTCCATGACTGGGCTTCTTCTTCCATCCATCCAGGTCAAATAAATTTTGATCCTAAGTAACTGAAATGGCCTGTTTGAAAACAATTCATATAAAATCTACAATGTCAAAACCAGGCAATTAACCACTACCTTGTATTCAACCATGTAATTTTTGCAAAGGAATCTGTATTTGGAATATGTCAATCTATATGAAAACTCTCATTTGGAATGAGAAAATTCTTTCCTAGATCCACTGAGTGAGTCTTTTCATTTTCTTTTTTTACTTTTGCATGTGTTTCACACACACACAGCCATGTTCCTTTTGAATATTTCTGTTCAGTCCTTAAGCAACACCTAGGAAGTATGCCTTTGTTGTACAGGTGTGTGATACAAGTATGGCAGCGTTAATATTTCCCTTCTAAAGAGTAAACAACTAATGGAGGCTTTTAAGGCTCAAATAGTTGGCTACTACTGTCAGCAATTCTTGATTAATAAAACTAATTTAGCACACAGTGAATGAAGAAAATGTTATCGTTCACCTGTAAGCATTTCTAAGGCCAAAAAATAAAATAAAATCTGTTAGTGTTGAAACACAACTAAATTTAGACCAATTTCCCAATTTTAAGTATTTGCTAGTATAACTTGGTATGTGACAAAGTAGTATTTCAATTAAGGAAAAAATGGTTTGCCCTGGCTGGCATAGCTCAGTGGACTGAGCATGGGCTGAGAACTAAAGCATCTCAGGTTTGATTCCTGGTCAGGGCACATGCCTGGGTTGCGGGCCAGGTCCCCAGGGGGGGCCATGAGAGGCAACCACACACTGACGTTTCTCTCTCTCTCTCTCTTTCTCCCTCCCTTCCCCTCTCTAAAAATAAATAAAATCTTAAAAAACAAAGAAAAAAATGGTTTCGTAATAATTAGTACAGATGTTAAGTCACTATCGAACTGGAAGAAATATTAAGTTGGAGCAGTTCTCTTTCACACCAGGCAGATGAAAGACCGAAATGAATTTGTATTATGTTGGTTTAGCTATTCTGAAAATACATTTCCCAGAATTCCCTTCTCTGCACAATTCCTGGTTAGCCTGGACCACATGAGACATCCTTGCCTGACACTTGGAAGTTGGAAATGATGCAGCATCCACCTTTTTTTTTTTAATCCTCACTCAAGGACATGCCCACCGACTCTAAAGAAAGAGGAAAGGATGGGGGAGAAAGGCAGAAACACAGACCGGTTGCCTCCCACATGTGCCCCGACCTGGAGCCATACCCACAATCTAGGCATGTGCCCTGACCAGGAATCAAATGTGCAACCCTCAGGTTTACAGGGCAATGCTCCAATCAACTGAGCCACACTGGCCAGGGCAGCAACCATCTTTTTAATGCTGGGGTGGTAGGTATAAGTACAGGTGCTATTGCACGTCATACACACTGCTGATTTTCTGTTGGATCACTTTGGTAACTCAGGCAGCAACCAAGACCACATCTCCAACAGGATTTTCTCCTTCAGCTTTTCTGACTTGAGGCCTAGATATAGTAGGAGGCCAAAATGAGTTCCAGACTGTCCTCATGTGATCCAGTTCATGTTCCAGGGTAACTCTGCTTCACATATAGCATCTGCTATTACTGATTGCATGCCCTACTAACTTCTGACTCCAGCATCAGACAAGAGGAACAACCTCACGAGATTACACAAACTGTTTAATCTGTTCCCGTGACTGCATAAGGTCAAATCCCTAAAATAAATACCTTATATATTTTTTCATAGTTGCCCTGCTTCTGTGATTGAACTCTAAGTGACACAAAGGGATGTGTATGCATGTGTAAGTAAGTATTCCAAAGTGGAGAATACGTTTTTACCCCAAACAGGAAATCTTCTTGTCATAAAACAAAAAATAAACACGCATTCATGAACCTAAAAATAAAACTCTGATATAGTGAAAAGAAAGCCATATACAACGTTAAAGGACAATGACAGGTTTAGAAAAAATACATGCCACGCTGACAGCAAATACTAGGTTAATAACGATAATATTCAAAGAACTCCACCCAGGAAAAAAAGAGAAACACAAGCCATTAGAAAAATGAGCACAGGTATGAATAGACAATTTGCAGAAGAGCAAATCCAATGACTGGACAAGTATATAAAAAGATTATTTAAATTCAAAAGTTGTCAGGGAAATGTAAGTTAAAGTAACAATGAACTATTACATCATACCCATCAGATTAGAAAAATTAAAGCAAATAACACCCACTATTAAAGAGAACACAAAGACTGTTTTCTTACATTGGTAGTAGAACTGCAACTAGTTTGGCCTCTTTTGAAAAATAATCTACCAAGATCCATTCAAAGAAAAAAATGTGTATGTACCATTCAACCAAGCAATTTGATAGAAATAAAATCTAGAACCTATCTCATAAAACTAAAGCACAAACACCAGGTACATTTTTCATGGTGCTTTAAAACAATTTTTTTAAGCAAATGCTTGGAAGAAGAGGGGAGCTGTCAAGTAACTCATAGTATATCCACATCATGAAATATTTTCAGCAACTAAAGAATGAATTAGAGGTAAACTAGGAGACTTTAAATGATTTTAATGAGGTATTGCTGAGCAACAAAAATGCAGGTCTGTAAACAATAATCCCACTTTGATCAAGCAAACACCTACACAAAAATAAATAAGTACCTATGGGTGGGAGGAGATTGGTGACCTGTCATCTGTCATAGAAGCAGAGAAAAGCATGGAGATATTCATACCAGGTAACACTGGTTCTTTGAAGAGAAAGATGTGGTGTGAAGAGAAATCTGAGTGGAAAAAGAAAGGGGAGAGAAACGGGGGAAATAAGAGGACCCAGCATTGGGATACAGATCCCATTTATAGAAAAGCTATGTGTAGTAGAGGTACTGAATTTAAAAGGAGGATTATCTTTGCCTTTATACATTTTTGTATTGCATAGTTACACTTGTTACAAGTGAAGCTTAATTTATTATTATTATAATATTTTAAAAGGCAATTTAGGCTGTAGGAAAGAACTATTATTGAACTATAGTGGTCATCAGTTTCACTGGATCCTAGAAAGGAAGGGACTATCATATAAAAAGGAAAAAAAAAAGTAGAAAATGGAAGAAGAATGAAGGCAGTGGCAGAGAGGATATATGGTGCAGAAGAGGCTGAAATCATTGTCCTGGACTGCTGCCCAAGAAAGAGATGAAAGAAAGTACCTCCCTGAGCTGAGCCTGGAAGCAGGAACTATTAATATGGGTGGAGGAAATTTGGCTACTGGCCCACAACCTCACAGACAAGGCCCATATTCATAGGAATGCACTGAGGCACTGTTAGAAATATTGCAATATTACACACAAACACACCAAAGTGTAATGCCAGGCCTGGTAGAGGACGTCACAATCCTTATCCAGAACTTTTGCGCTACTAATTGGGTAGCACCTACACTAACCAGATGTACATGTACTGACTGATCTCCCCTGCTGACAGGTGCTAGTCATCCATCCTGCAATGTCCACCTTTACTGACAGGCAATGTAGCATCACCTCCCGTAATGACCAGCTGCCATAATCAACTAGATAACCTCCAGAGATTGTGACGCCAAGGACCTCAGAGGCCCTGGAGTCAGTTACTAGCAGGACAGGAAAAAAGGTTCTATTAGATAGGAGCCCAATAAAGAAAACAAAGAAGGCAATGTGGGTTCTCCTCTCCTGATTATTAACTATGACATACTCTAGACAGAGTATATTGTGTAAGTATCCTGAACCTGAACTTCCCAGGTATGTGTCACTGGTAACATTACATTGCATGTTTTCAACTGGACAAGGCAAAGGGTACTTTTTGTTTGTTTGTTTACTGAACAGTCTTCTTTCTTCCTAGAACATAGCATGTCAGTTTTTTATCATGGCTTTGGGTGATGTTCAACGTTCCCTAAACTAAAAGTAAAAACTCTTTGTGCATAGCTAAAGTTAAAAATCCAGTATTAGTAAGCAGAAACTCCTATAAGCCACCAAAAAGGACTTATTAGACAGGGTTCATTGGGGGTATCTTACATCTTTTATAGTGGTTATAGACAAATTTTAAATCTGTAGAGATAATGCCTTTCGGACTCCAAAACCAGAAAGCATCAAAGTTGAAAAAGAACAAATGAAGGTTTTCAGGTCAAGAAGCAAGGTTGGAAGTTAAAGACCACAGAATTGTCAGATAAGCAAAAGTAAAAGAGACTACAGTGAAATGACAAAACCTTCAAAGTTATGGTGAATAAAGACTACTTTAAACCATCTGTGATGAGAAAAGGTATTAAATTATTAAGTGTAAAGAGACTTCACACTCGGGAATAAATATCTCAAAGAAGACGGAAAATGCCTGTTGGCTATGTAGATAATACACTAAGATGTGCTATCATTAATAGTAATTATTTGTTAAATAGAAGCAACCTCAATGTTAAACAGAACACTCAATAATAAAGCATCTAACCTAAGGCTACTCCATCTGACTCCGTTAAGAAACAATTCAAACATGAAACAAGACACAACGATTATATTCCAGACATGTGAGGACTTCATTGCCAACAAGGGACCATAAGCTGATGACACAGTAGAGGGAACTGGAACAGAGGCCTCAGATTAAATATCTAAAAAAGAAGGAAGAAAGCAAAGACAGACAAGAAACAGCTTTCTTAGGAGTAAAAAAAAGAGAATGCAGAAGGTTTTGGCCAAAGAGAGTGAGTGATGTGAAATGATACTCAGTGGCCATGAGAGCGGAGTCTATATAATATTTGGGAAAACATTTTTCAAGGAAAAAACAAAATAAGTAGAAGTCAGCAAATTATCATAGTAAAGCCTATTTTACAATCAAGTAATATGACTCTCAATACTGACACATGTAATCTTTAACATGAGCATCTATGTATGTACTTTACAGTATCTACATAAAATATTTCTGGAAGGAGAAATAAACTATAAGGAGAGAAACTGGATGGCTAGAAAATAAAAATGAGAGGGAACTTTATATATACTCACTATATATTCTTTTACATCCTTTTAATTTTGAACTATTTAGATATATTACCTATTACAAAAATTTTTTAAACTTTTTATTAGATGTTAAGAAATAATGTAGCCATAAGGATCTCAGCTCAACAGAGACCTACCTTTTTGCAAAACAAACCATGAGAGCCAGCAAATGGAATGCCTCCCTATTACTCTTAGCTTTAGTATCATTCCCGAAGCAACTAACCATTAATCCAATCAGCGAGTTCCTATCTCCTAAGTGAAGAGTGACGGCTCCAGCCAGACACGTGCCTCACTTCCAAGTCAGCCTGGCTTAACTATGAAGATTTTTCTCTTCAGCCATTTTATAGCTCTAAAGAGAGACAAAGATTATAACATGAAAGGGAAAAAAAACTTCTAGACCTCACACTAGGTATTCCAGTGTCTTTTTATACTACACAGGCAATTCCTAAACTTCCTTTTTGGTTAATTATTTAACCAGCTCAAGGGTACATAAATTCTCTTAAACAATGAGTTAGTAGGTATGTTAATAATACCAGAATAAGTCTTATTCATTACACTAATTTTCTCTAGTGCTAGAAAGATGTGCTAATAAACTAGAGAGAAAATATAAATACGACTTGTAGAAAATGAACAAGAAAAGAAACTATATGGATAGTTATAGTGTTCAAATGAAAAATCTATTTCAAGTGCAATCACCAAATAAATCCAAAATGAATGGGAAAGAACAATGAAGAGATTTTTTTTTTTTTTACAGAGATGCCTATATAAAACTCAATTCAGAGAATGAGCAGGCAATCCAGAGCGCCCTTCCCCCATGCCAGATAACTCAGAATTAACTATAAAGAAGTATGCCAGACCCAAGCAAAATGTACATTTTAATAGTAAAGAGAACATATTATGAATCTGGGAATAAGGCCACCAACTTCAGGCAAGACAGTTAAGACAAATAGAGAGCAATAAAATAACCTCTGCAACACAGTCAGCAGGAACACACTTGCTAAAAATTAATATAGTCTTTAGACATTATTACCATAATGCACATAAGAAAGGGACAATTTTCCATCCATTTTCAACCTCAGCTGAAAGAGAGGGGGGAAGGTAAGAGGAGGGAGAGAAGGAATTAAGCTCTTTCACTGAGCAGAATGAGAAATGCACTAACTCTAAGAACCACTGGAAAGCAGAACAGGTTAAAATAAGATTAAAACAAACAAACAAAAATAAAACAGAGAACCTAAAGTTAAACCATTCAAAAAACTGAAATTTATTGGTAATAATACCAGTAATATTTTAACAACAGGGACTGGTTTACACCCTCCCCACTAAGTTGTATTCATATCACACACTATCAACATCCCCAACTCAGTGTGGAGGCAACTGAGACTTTGGGGAGTGTAGGTTCCTCTCATGCTTGGTGCAGCAGTTAAGAGCTAAACAATGTCACTCTACAGAAAACCCCTTCAAGGAAAAATGTATCTTAAGCCAACAATCTATGCACACTAGAAAATGTAATTCAAACATCTCTGGAGAAAAAACAAAGTTTCAAATTGGGTAAATTATACCACCTTAGAAGCAGGACCACAAAATCCCAGCTAAACAAAGAAAATTTTAAAGATCTAGAGGAGCTACTTGCTTCATCTCCAGAAATTCAAGTAACAGTAACCATCCCTGATAACGTCAAGGAGAGATATACTAGCCTACACAATCTCTTGTCATTTTCTGCTTTTACCTTCAACTCCTCAGTCTCAGATAAAAAAGCACCAACTTCATTAGTACCAAGCTCCAAGCAGCAACAATAGAACTGGGAGCTGCCCAAATATTTTCTTTCTATAAGTCACTGCAACTTTACTTGGGGCAGCAAAGACTTGTTCCATCTCCTGGGATATCAATTTAGAGAGATTCCCTCCCCCAAATAGGCTTCACAAGTACTTGCCCACACTGATCTGAGAGTGACTGTCTCTTCCAAAACACATCTCTCTTACTTCCTGCCACAGCACCTGAAATTCTATCATCATGCTTCTCTATGAGTATTTTTTAAAGCAAATATCCCCAAATAAAACAAGAATAAGAAGTGGAGGAACAGAAAAATACCTGACTTTCTCAATCAACAATTTGACTAAGAAATTATGACAGCCAGAAAGGAATGTTTTCAGTTTTCCCCTAGTTACAAGAAAAACAAGAATTTTCAGAAATTCCTGCTCTTACATGAATTTGGTTCTGGTGCCTGTTACAGTCTGGTCTGGTAGGAAGCATCAGAAGATAAAAGGAACTAACTACATAGAAAGTTAACATTAATGAGAAAACCCTAGAAATAAGTCATTATGGTCAATCTGACCATTTGTTTGTAGCTGTAATTTTATATTACAAACACAGACTAGATTAGAATGAGACTTATTTTCTGTTTGTAACATTTTTGCTGGCTTCTATGATAGAATTGGACAAACTTCTGTGATAAAGCCTCAGGATCACTGAAAGCTGTGAGGCTGCTGACTTTGGTCGCCTCTTCATCATAGAAAAGGCTAGCCCCTTGGATTCACCAAAGTTGATAGATTTGCAGCTTAGCTCTGCAGGGCAGCAGTAAACCCTACAGGCCCAGCGATGCTAGTCTGGCAGGTGTACCACAGGAAAAGCACATGTGACACAAACTCAAAGTCCACGCTGTGGAGCTACACGTACTACTCATGGAAGTAAAAAGAGCAAAAATCTATTGTAGAGAAACAAAATAATTAATGTTGCTTAAAACAAGATACTTAACTTACAACCTCTGCTACATCTTTTGTGCAATTCTTTCAAGTTCAAGTGGGCTCACAATACAACCATAAGACACTACTATGTATTTCTGAGTATCATTATTTCAACCCAAATCCATTACATTCCTCTGACCACAAAAACAAACAAACAAAATCCAAAAAGACCACATAAGTAATGTAAAAGCTGATTCCTTTTCAGAGTTGTATAATCAAAGTACATGTTTACATGCAGAATCTTCAAATTAAAAATACAGTGTATTTTAAAATGTGATAAATTAAGGGCCAACAATATGCATAATGTATAGATCCACCCCTTTTTCTCTAAGACAAAATAAAATTTAAATAGCTTGAAATGATACATGTTCTGTATCTGATTTCTGAGTTTTTAAAATATTTTTGATTCAACAACCTTAATATGACATATTCATAATTTTAATAAAATAGCCAAAGAAAATTGCAGGCCATTAGTCTGTCTGATTCAAAGTCAAGAGATCAAAGAGGCCAACTGTGTGCAAAATGTAGGTTTTTAGTGCAGCCAATGTCATTCTGATGGCAATGAGACACACAGACCTCATTTGAAAATGGAGACATTACTTCATACAGGATAAACAAAGTGCCTTGACTCCAATAGGAAATATATAATTTAAAATACATATCACATCATTAGCATACACATATGTGAAAAAAGATGGGAATATTTTTAAACATCTTTATTAAGATATTCAATTTATTGCCCCTGACCAGCATGGCTCAGTGGCTTGGGCATCATCCTGCAAATGGAAAGGCTGCCAGGTCAATTCCTGGTCAAGGCACAGGCCTGGGTTGCGAGCCAGGTCCCCGACTGGGGCACGCAAAAGGCAACCAATAAATGTTTCTTTCCCACTCCCTTCTCCTTTCTCTACAAATAAAGAAATAAATTCTTGAAAATTTGCATTACAAAAAATATGCAATTTATTAAGATATAATTCATATACAATTCAGCCAGTAAAGTGTACAACTCATTTTTAGTATATTCACAGATATTTAAAACCATTTCCATTAGAACACTGTCATCACACACACACTTGTACCCTCCCTAATCCATGTGGCTCAGTTTGTTGGGCATTATATTCCAAAGCAAAAGGTCATGTTTCAATTCCTGGTCAGCACACAAGCCTGGGTTGCGGGTTCTGACCCAGGTCAGGGCACATACAAAAGCAACCATCTGATGTTCCTTTCACACATTGATGTCTCTCTCCCTCTCTTCCACCCTCTCTCTAAATGAATAAATGAAATCTTAAAGAAAAAAACTTGGACCCTTTAACTATCACACCATTGCATGTGAATATTCAAGCACTAAATTTTAAATATCTAAGACATAGAAAACACACTTGATTTTAAGTTTAAAAGCTCAAGATTTGTTGTCCTTTCCTTGAAACTAATTTCTAATATTCAGTCTAAATTTGTTCCTTATACCTCCAGTATCACAATTTATCCATCTCTTTCAGAAGATTCTTTAGATAACTCCTATTTGGGAAAAAGTGCATATCCCTTACACATACAAATGCACACCTTTTTAGCACCCACCAATAATTAAAAATACATAAAACAAAGCCCATAAACACACTTTTAAATGTTTTAGAATACTACATACAAATAACTATGGTACATGCCTTTCTTGGGTTTAGAAAGTACAAACAGGCTCCAAGTCCCACTGTGCCCAACTTACTTAACGGGGCCTAAAAGAATGTTAGACACTCTCTTCCTCCACCCACATATACACCCCCTAAAACTGTTGATTCACCGGATTCTCAGCTGCCAAAGAAAGTAGACTAGCTTAGTGTTTGACATTTCCTTTTGGCAGTCATTAGTCCTTAATGTGTCACTGTCTAGAGGCTAAATGGAATAGTTTTACTCGTTTTCTACTTGAACAGATCACTTTCTTGGGCCTGAAGAAATGTACCAAAGGCTAAATCCACCTACGAGAAAGCCTCTGATCAAAGGAGTTACAATATAAAAATAATATGATCAAAACACCTCTCTCTCCATACGCCTCTTATCACTAGAGTCTGAGCAGTAACTTTCTACACACGAGCATTAAAGGGGAAAAGCTAACATTTCCCAAGACCTCTGGCAATGAGAGTGAACCACCCACCAATAGAGGAAGAGGACTGCTTCGAGCCAGTCTTGCTTGTAAAATGGTGCTTTCATGGTTCTTCATTCCCACCAAGCCAAGAGGTTTGCCATCCCCTGCATATTAATTCCTAATTTTTAAAAATATTTAATTTTTAGTGAGAGGGTGAGGGAGGGAGAAAAAAACAGTTATGTGAGAGGAACATCAATTGGACACTTCCTGCACAAGTCCCAACCAGGGACCTGGCCCACAACACAAGCATGTGCCCTGACCAGGAATTGAATCGGCAACATTTCATTCTATAGGACAATGCTCAACCAACTAAGCCACTCCAGTTAGGGCTAATTCTTAATTCTAAATCTATTATTATTATCCCCTTAGCCCACTCCTCAATGGCAATCAATGCCAGCCTTACATTTCTGCTTTGTATATCCTATTTATTATAGTTCTATACTTCTTCAGTGCTTCATAATAATAAAGCAATTTCATTTACATTTTTTACCTACATTGTACCAACATTATCTCTTCTAAGCCAGATCTCCTCCTCATTTTTATTTTTGCCCATGAAACAGCACCAAAAAAGGAAAAAGAGAAAAAGATAATAGTGGATAGGATGTTTATATTCAAACAGGCTTTCCCTAGGCAGAGGCCATGTCTTTTAATAATCAGCGGAAATTTGAAATCATGTTTGACAACAAAATAGTGTTTAACTAAAAGCTTTGTTGGGAGTATTTGAGATCTTGCTTCCCAGCAATTGTCCTCAGTTTGGGCTCAAATAAACTCTTACAAAATTTTTTTGAGATGGTGTTAAGGCAACTTCTCAAGTACAGGAAACCTGCAGAAGACAAGTCATGCCCCATCCCCACAAGAAAGCTCTGATTATTGACATTTACTAAATTGCATTCAGTCGAGACCTAGTGAACAAAATAAAGATCAGTACTAAATTACATTATAGTCAGGTAGATAAGCAATAAAAGATGTCTAACTATATACATGATAGAGCTTTAAAATTATGACTTACAAGGGCAAGGGTTCTAGTAATGCTCAAGAAACTGGACTATGGAATGCCTATCGGGGTGTCCAACCTTTTGGCATCTCTGGGCCACACTGGAAGAACAGTTGTCTTGGGCCACACATTAAATACATTGTGACACATAATTACAAAAAAAAATCTCATAATGTTTTAAGTAAATTTACAATTTTGTGTTGGGCTGCATTCATGGCCATCCCGGGCCACATGCAGCCCGCAGGCTGAGGGTTGGACACCCCTTGTTGATTAAGCAATGACCATTTTTGACATTCTAAAAAGGTGATCACTAAGAACTTAACCAAGAAAACTCAGCATCATGCAATGATTATACTAGTCACGCCCTTTTTGAAGAAACAAGGAACTCAAATCCGACCTAGTGACAAACGGTTTACTTCAAGGGCACATATACACAAGAGCTAGGCAACTGGCCTTAGAAGCAGCCCAACAGGATCCTACTCTTAGCTGGTCGCACCCTTCCCCAGACGCAAATACCTGACCTATTCTTACCCTCTATGCTGCCTATCTAATTCACAGCTGCTACTCACCCACAAATTCACTCTGTCTTGGCCCCTCATGACTCTGACTCCACTAAATAGCATGATTTCCTACTCAAGTGCCCATTTACTAACTGCATCATTTCCCCCTTTTTTTCCCATACAAATTCCCAAGAGAATCTAATCGGCCTGAGAGACGTCATAGGTCAGCCTATGAACTAAGGATTGAGAAGGGAGCTAGATAAAACAAGGACTTCCTGAGGCTGCAAGACAGACAAATGCCCTCACAGAAGGGCTGTAAACATGGCAAGAACTGTGCCCTTAAACATCTAATATGCTGACACCTATTCAAATAGTCATGCTGATACAATATACCATTTTAAAACTTTTTATTATGGGATTTCCAAACATATCCCAAAGGACTGTGAATAGTAAATGAACTTTCTTATGTAACATCACCGTGCTTTAACCATCAACTTTCTGCTTTTCTAGTTTCATTTATCACCCTTCCATTAAGTTTTTTTTCTTTTTGGTGAAATATTTTTAAATTAAGACCATGTCATTTTGTAAGGGATTCTCTTCTATGTACCATTCCACATAAACCTATGTCCATATATGGACGTTCAAATCTTGTCAACTCTTGAGGGTTAAAAGAACTGCCACTTGACTAAAACCTCAAGTCAAAAACATATTTAATGACATTCATCAATGTTAACCCTAAAATTAATGTAATTCTTGATTCAGAGTGGTTTTAAGAAAATGGCTAATTTGGCATTAGCTGGGAAAACCTAGTCAAAAAAACAATAGTTTGATTATAGCATCTAAAGTTTGCCAAAATGAAAGAGCTATACAGTCATCAAATAAGGCTAGTGAATGCAGTTTTTTTAAACACTGTGACTATAACTTTCAGTTTTAAAATTGCATTTTTTTTCTGAATGCTACAAAATTTAATATTGTTTTAAAAAAGAAAAATCCGCCCTGACTGGTATGGCTCAGTGTGTTGGGTGTTGACCCACAAACTGGAAGGTTGATGGCTCAATTCCCAGTCAGGCCACAAGTGGCCCAGGTCCTCGATTGGGAGGTATAAGAGGCAACCAACCAATGTCTCTCTCCTTCTTTCTCCCCCCGCCTTCCCCTCACTCTAAAAGTGAATAAATAAAATATTTAAAATAAGAAAAACCCAACAAATGTCTTTTTAAAGTTCTGAGTCCATTTCCTCAATTAGAAACTTTTAATAGTCTAAAAGATAAGGGGGAAAAGGGGATCCTTTATTACTACAGAAATCACTAAAGAAGGGTATATATGAACAAGCAACCTTTTTAAAAACTGATTTGAGAGAGAAGAGAGAAACACTGATGTGGGAGGGAAACACTTATTTGCCCCCATGCGTGCCCTGATCAGGGGGATCAAACCTGCGATCTAGATGTATGGAACAACGTTCCAACTGAGCCACCTGGCCGAGGCTAAACAACCAACTTTTGAAAGCCAAACAATTTTTCCATATATAACGGCTTTTATCTATTTTTTTACCAATAATAATCTTTTACTGTTTCCTTTTATTAATTCTAGAGACAGGAAGGGAGGAATAAAGAGAGGGGGAAAGCCCTGGCTGATGTGGCTCGGTGGATTGATGCCAGCCTGCGAACCTGAAGGTCGCCAGGTCGATTCCCAGTCTAGGGCACATGCCTCGGTTGCAGGCCAGGTCCCCAGTAGGGGGTGTGCGAAAGGCAACCACACACTGATGTTCTCCTCCCTTTCTCCCTCCCCCCCACCAAAAGTAAATCAATAAAATCTTTTTTTAAAAAAAAGAAAGGGAGAGAAACATCAATGTGAGAGAAAAACATCAATGGGCTGCCTCTTGCACATACCCTGACTGAGGACCAAACCCACAACCCAGGCATGTGCCCTGACTGGAAATGTATGACACCCAACCAACTGAGCTACACCAGCCTGGGTAAAAATACAGAATCTTAAATGTAAAATAAACAAATATGTTCTGCTTCCCAGCAATGAGCATGTTACTATTATGAGCTTTAAGGTTTATAACTGGGTGTCACTGATCAAATATTTATAATTTTTCTTATAAAACATTTCAAGTTATTTTACATTAGGGAATAATAACGTTCACATAGACATAAGATCAAGGGCAAGCCAAAACATAAGCCTTTTTATTCCTAGAAGATGAGCTTCATATTTGAATCTACAAAAACAATAATTCTTCTATAGCAAGGAGAAAACTCAGGACAAGTATGCTTTGCAGTATAATTTAAAGGATAATTAGCAAAGAGTCTTGAAATAACATGCATTCTATTTGGTACACTATTACAAACTGCAAATTACAAAACCAAAAGTTAGAATATCTGCAACTGAAGTAAAGCCAGAACAGGAAGGCAATCATTTCAACACATCTGAAAATACTATGTGTAAGATAATTAACTGTCCAGATGTTATCTCAGCATAAAGCAACTCAAAGGAAATATCTTCCTTATAGTATGTCTCCAAATCATGACATTATGAAAAGGTCTTAATAACATTTGTAGAGAATGACCAAACAAAGTAAGTTCTCAGCAGTCTTTGGTTCTAAATATCAACTATTCCACTTTAAAATACACAAGCTATTAGTGACTGTCCAGTACTGATTTAGCGGTCATCGGATGTGAACACAGATTTGGCTCCAAAATAAACAGAAAGAATAAGGACATTCACTCAGAGAAGAAAAACATCACATTCCACAGACTTTCACCCTTCTATTTTTATATTATGACTAAGAAATATGAAAACCAAAGTAACTTTCAAGAGAGCAGGACTGAAATCAGAGAAGAGGAAATGTCCTGGCAGACAGGGACACACTCTGGAAAGGACAGTTTGGCAAATATGCAAGTGTTTATTAACTACTTTAAGTCCTCTAAAACACCTAATTAGAAAAATTTTTTTAAAATCGGTGAACATAAAATATTAGGAGAGTTGTGATTGATGAACTTTTACTTTTACAGGTTTATCACATATGGGCACTGTAAGTTGAACAGTTAACATCCCAAAACATCTAGTTTGTTACATTTAAAGAATTACATTATTTTAAATGAGTCGATTTCTTATCATCAACATATGACAACGTTGCCAAAAGTAAAGCCTATTCCTTGAGCCAAAAATGAGGAAAAATAATTGTATTATAATTTCTTAAAATAGTACCAACTTGCACACACACACATATATATAGCACTTTACAGTTTTACGTTCACATCAAATATGGTATCTGCCCTGCTTCAAATGAGGAAGAAAAAAAGACCCTTCCTATCAGCTGTGATCAGACACTTGAACTACAAGATCATGTGGACTGGTGGTGGGGACTACCTCTTTGGCTCTTTGCTACAGGCACAGAACAAGGAACGGAGCAGTCATACAAAGCGAAAAAAGACCTGCCACAAGAGAGAGGACAGCAGCCTATCCAGATCTCTTTCCACCTTGTTACTGGCTACATTTTCTGCTCTTTTGTTTCAAGGAACTTTGATATTTCTATAAAACTACTACCCATTATTCCATCCTCATCACTTTACTTGGTCTTATTTGTGTGGTTCTCTGCACCTTTTAACAAAGTTAGGTAGGGGGCACCTATTATTGCCTATTTTACAGCAGAGAAAATATTGGGGAGGTAATTTGATCATGCTTTAATGAGTTCTATTCTATAACCACCAGCTTATTGTCCACCTTCTGTGGTATCACATGTGAAGAGCACCACTTGAAGTAGCTCTGAACTAAAAATCAAAAAACTCAGTTCTAGTTAAGATAAAATAAACACATTCCATCCTGTCTACACCACTAAATGCAACTAAAAACCCTGGCAGAAAGGAAACGAGAAAGGCCAGATCCATAATTGTACCTGAAGACTGTAACTTCTCACAGTAAGAAGAAAATCAATCAATGATAAGAAAGAAATAGAAAAACTCTGTCAACAGCAAAGAACATATTTTTTGCAAGTGCAGACAGGACATTCACAAAGGCAGCATCTGGCTCATTATAATACAAACCTCAAGCAATTTAAAGAATGAAATCATGCAAAGTATGTTCTCTGACCATATTGAATTTGAATTAAAAAATCCATAACAGAAACATAGAAAATCTCCAAATAATTGGAAATTAAACAACATTATTTCCAAATAATCCACTAGTCAAAGAGGAAGACTTAATAAAAACTTAAAATATTTGGAACAGCCCTGACTGGTGTGGCTCAGTGGGTTGGACATCATCTCACAAATTGAAAGGTTACTGGTTCCATTCCCAGTCAGAACACATGCCTGGACTGCGGGCCAGTTGGGGGTGCTTGTGAGAGGCAACAATCAACGTTTCTCTATCTCTTTCTCCCTCCCTTTCACTTTCCTCTAAAAATAAATAAATTCTTTACAAAATATATTTTGAACAAAAATGAAAAAACTATGCCAAAATTTATGGTTGCAGACAAAGTGTGATTTATATGGAAATCCTCCCTAAATATTTACATTTGAAAAAGAGGAAAGGTCTCAAACCAATAACCTAAGTTCCTACCTCAAGAAACTAGAAAAGAACAAAATAAACCCAAGGGAAACAGAAAAAAGAAAATAAAAAAGCAGAAGTCAGTGAAATTGGAAGTAATAGAGGAAATCAATGAGACCAAAATCTGGTTCTTACAAAAGAGCAATATAAATGATACTCCTGCAGCCAGACTGACAAAAAGAGAACATATATAAATTACCAACATTAGGAATGAATTAGAGAATACGGCTACAGACACCCCAGAAACATTAAAAAGGTAAGTGAATGCTGCAAACAACTCTGTATATAAAATTTGACTCATTATATAAAATGGACTACTTACTTAATAAAAGGTACAAACCTCCAAAATCCATCCAAGAAGAAATAGATAACCTAAACAATCTTATATCCATTAAAGACATTGGGTTTGTAATTTAAAACCTTTAAAAAGACTTGTTGGCTGGACTAGATTAAGGCTTGACAAACTTCTGAATAGGACCAGACAGTACATATTTCAGGTTTTGGGAGCCATTCTGTCTCTGTCACAAATACTCAACTATGCCGTTGGTGGAAAAGCAGCCACAGATGACAAGTAAACAAATGGGCATGGATGTGTTCCAGAATATTTTTATTTACAAAAATAGGTGGCAGCAAGACTTGACCTGAGCACTACAATTTGTCAACCCCTGCACTAGATGACAACTAATGTCACTTCCAAATTCTGAACTTTACAATTCTATAATTTTGTGGTCGAAAAAATCACTTTGCTATATAACAGTTCAAGAAAAGGATAATACAGCCCTGGCCAGGTAGGTCAAGTGGTTGGTGAGTTGTCCCAAACGCCAATAAGGTTGTAGATTTGATCCCAGGTCAGGGCACATGCCTGGGTTATGGGTTCAATCCAGGCAGGGCGTGTACAGGGGCAACAGACCAATGTTTCTCTCTCATATTGATGTTTCTCTGTCTCTAAAAATCAATTTTTAAAAAAACATATCCTCGGGTAAGGATTAAAAAAAAACATTCTCATGTGAGGTCTTAAAAATGAACTGATTAATTAACAACAAACAAATAACAAATGCTATCGCACAAGGATTAGTGACTCAGTTTTGACTTGTTAGATGTACACTACAGTAAACAAACAAAAGAAAACACAACTCACCACTTCAGTCAAACTAGTGTTAAATAAATCCTTACCTCAAAAAGATGAAATCAAAGCCTAAGGTGAAATATTCTCAAGTGTGCCCATTAATATACTTTAGGAATAAATATAGTATATGATTATAAACAAACCCTAAAAGTCCAACACACATAAAACTAAGGATCTACTTTATTTTGAAACGTGCAATTATGGCCATAAGAAACTGTCAAAGATGTGGGGGAAAATATAGAAGAAAATTTATATTGCTTATCACCCCATCACCTAGTGACAATTACTAATATTCTGATATATTTAGAGGTTACTCTTTTAACCTAGAAACATTTTCTATATATGAAATCTTTTCAAGCCTGCCTGACATCTAAAGAGCAGAAAGTAATACCAAGTGTGGTAGGCAGACAGACAAAAGCAGAGCAAGGACAATAGGCCAGGTACTGAACTGAAGGTCACCTAGAACAGAAAGCCCCAGAGTCCCTAGCAATGGGCAAAATTGGGAAAACAAGGACCTCACCTGCAAGGTAACCTTTCCTCTCCTAGCATATCGCTCACTGGTCATGCAGCTCAGACCCTCCCCTGACTTTTCTTCCTCTGGCAGGTCACTAGTCATGTGGGTTAGACTCCCTTAATGCGGGAACAAGGAAGGGGGCTGGAGAATAGCCCTTAAGCATTAAGCCCCCAGGACAATGAGGTTCTAACCTACATCAAATACATCTAGCTCACAGTTGCGTTTCATCTCCAGACCCAGAAAAGCAGCAAAACCAGAAAAGCAATGCCATGGCTGACCCCAAGACCAGCTGCACTGGCTAATGACCCCTTGCCCTAGAGCCCACCAATCAGTGGAGACCACTACCGTGAAAGGACACACCTTTATAGGGAGTACACCTGTGCCATTCTGGTCCCTCTCCTTGCCCCCACCCAGGACGGTACCTTTACACTTCTCCTTCCTAAACTCCAAGAGCCCTTCTTTTACCTCTGTTAACTTGCTTCCTAAGCCCATTTCTTCTACCACTTACTTCTTCTACCTCTGTGACATTTTATATAAACTTTCTCTTATAGTTTGAGTCTTGGCTCTGAATTCTTTCCTAGTCAGAAAGAATTTCCTAACTCAAGCACCAGTGTTGATGAACCAAGGTCCAGTCTGTCTCCACTGATCTAACAATAACAGCAATCTTGTGGAGGATACAACCCTATCCATCTGCAGCATGAACCTGGGCAGGTTTCCATGTCTGCATCATTCTGATTTCAAGAGACCATTCCATTATTGCTCCATTAGACCAGTACCATTTCATGTAATATATAAACATGCACCTTTTTGCACATAAAGGGTTAAAAACTTGGCTATTAAATACTGCAATTCATAATGCCAGAGTAATATACATAGGAAGTATCTCAAACCTCTTAGAAAGCAATACAAAATATAACTGGGGTGAGATGTCTTCCTCAGAGTTAAGAAGCTCTTTTAAACCTCTCATCCATAAAAGAAATCACACATTAATTTTTGACAAATAAGGAATTCAAATTAAATAAATGCTGTTCTGTCAAGAGAAGCAAGTCCTACATATGCTCAATTTTGCATTCAATGCATCTAAATTCTATTTGCATCTATTTACATCTAAATTCTCCCAAATATGCAAGGTAGCTCACAGAAAAGCTTACACTAACAATCGATAAAATTGTAGGCATATAATGCTACAGAACTATGGACTAGCAATACAAGTGAATATCTACTGCAGTAAACCCATGGGTTCAAACAAAGATAGAAATCAGAGCATAGTATATAACAAAACTCAGCCCCTGTAGTTGCATATCACAGAGCCAGCTCAAACACCTATGACACTAGAGTTAATACCAGAGTTTAGAATGTGAGGATATGCTAAAAAGCTTTCTAGTTCTGCTCACTCCAAGCAGCTAAACCGGACATTGTTCTATTTTATTTAGTGAGGAGCATTTGATTTCAGAACATTTATAAAGTTCTCCAGTGGAAAATGCCACCAGCCATTAAAGATGATGACTTAAAACTGTATTGCTAACTTGCAAAGATGAGCAATGACAACAGTATTAAAGGGCTCAGACTTTCGGGTCACAGAAATGTCACAGAAATCTTGAGTTCAAATGTCAACTGTACGTATGTGTATTTTCAAGCAAATAACAATTCAGTAAGGGTTATTATCGGAGTAAATAAGCAATAATGTATGTCTCTTATTACAATAGCTACCATATGATAAGCAGTATAATGGCACAGATAATCCTTATTTTTATTGTTAAAAAAAAGAAGAAACAGTAAGAAAAAGAACGTGTGTGTGCGCATGCGCACCCAGAGTAAAGTCAGGAATGCTATACGCCAAAAATAGGTAGTAGGATTACAAGTGATATGTAATAAACAGTCTGTGATCAGAAAAAAATACTAAGCTATCCTAATTTTGAAAATAAGAAAATCCAGCCATAAAATAATGCAGTAGCAAGCTCTTCGCAGAGTCCTTCAAAGGCTGGGAAATTCTGGCTGTGCCAAAGTGATTCCAGGAAGTCATTTGCAAAACTGAGAAGAGATTAGCATCTAAATGAAGCGCTTCCCTTCACTACAATAACAATATATCTTTGAAAGTGAACATTAACTGCACCCTATTTATACATTCCATGTCAAACTATTATCCAAATCAAATAAAAATAGTATACTTGATATATTAACATAATGAACCCCCTCAAATACATGCCAATCCAATACAAAAAATGTCCAGTTACTGCATTCCTCTTCCAGGATGCTACAACCATTGCATCTATTGTTCGGGGTAAGAGCAAAGATAAAATGTATCCTTAAGTAGCACCATCCTCACCAGGTACTAAGCCGTACAAATTTTCTTCTGCCTAAAACTATAGTTTTAGCTATAAAAACAAAAAAGCTATGATACCTATATGTATGGATTACTGTACCATTCTGGACAATCTATAAAGAAGTTGATGTTAAACTCCTATCTACTTTCCTTAGCTGGTTGGTTACCTGGTAGTCAGAACTACCAAGAGAAATATAACGCAAGCAGGAAACATAAACTATATAAATAATTTAAAATTTTCTAGTAGCCATAAGTATTTTTAAAACGGTAAATTTATTACTTAACCCAATATATCCAAAATATTACCAATGAGACATTAGATATTTTATATCCTTTTCTATGTACTAAATCTTTGAAGTCTGTTGTGTAGTCTGTTCTTACAACACATCTTAATTCAGACTAGTCAAATGTCAAGTGCTCATCAGCCACATACGGATACTGGCTACCATGCTGGATCGCACAGAGCTAGAGCTACTCAAGCCCGAAGTTATGAGCTTCTCACCAATTCTAAATCCTAACTCCAGTCACTCAACAGGCAACCATGAAGGCTGCTCAGGCCAAAACCAAATGAAATTCATTTAAAAAACTGAGGGTCTTCTATGTTTCAGACACTGTGTTAAGTGCTTTCATTTTGGGGTTTTTTTGGCAGGGGGGCGTTTATTTGGTTTTTTAAGAGTCAGGAGTTGAAGATGGATGTACTTGGTCCCCATACATTTTACTATTGCAAGAACAACTCACAGCACGTGCCCTAACAAAGGGAGAAAGGAAAATTATTAAGAATCGGCATGTTCCTCAGCAGAATGAAAAATGTTAAATAAAGAATTCAGCTGTATAAAGTGCAGGGCTCTTCAAAAGGAGATTTTTCACTGGCACTGAAATAACTTAAGAGAACCATTATAACATACAACTGGGCTCCAAAGTCAGCTACATATTTAAGAACAAAAATTTTAATCCATTAACCTAATAGTCTGTTTTAACCCATTAACCTAATAGTTTGACCCCTATTTACATGTTTTGTTTATATGCAGAGAACATTAAGAAGGTCAAACTATTTTAGATTTAAGAAACACATACATAGAAGAAAGGAAAAAGAACTGGAAATACATATCCCTAAATGTTAACAGTAATGGTGGTTCAGTACTTTAATGCACGTGTATGACTTTCAATTATAAAAAAATAAACAAAGTGGCAATAACTTTTTTCAAATTCAATTACATTTCCTTTTAATTCAAGTCATTTACTTTTAAACCTTTTAAGATTACAAGACCCATTCAAGCTGTTTTTCTTTTTCCAGAACCCTCATGGGCAGAGTAACCTTAGGCTGACTGAGCAGGAAAAAATTAAAATTTACCACAATAACCACATTTCACTTCAAGGAAACTTAAAAGTCATTTGTGGAACTACAAAGATTTACTAAATAATCTGAAGCATTTCCGTGTTAAGTAAGTAGGGGTCAAATGCATTACTTTTAACAGTAATATCCCCAATCCTAAAGCAAGTCAGCAATAGAGCCAAGAATACCCTGCAACTCTTCAAACAGCAATTCAAGCAGGACCATTAAGGCTGCTAGAGTCCTGGCCCTCGGAGCCTTTAAAAGGGAGTTTGGCCTTCATCTGATGTTAGAATTAAATTTAAATCCACTCTGATCTAAAATATCACTTTTACTCACTATTTGTTTCAGAGTATCTGGTTTAATTTTTTCTACAAATGTCATGTGTGTACTGAAACATCTACAGGAAGCAGAGGCAAACCATCTACGGCCTTCCTCCCCCATAACCTTCTCGAATGTAAACCAGAAAGAGCAAGAATCTTTGTTAATATATCCTTAGCACTATGAATATCCAAAATTGTTCATTTTATGAATTCTCCCAAGTCAGCATGAGTTCATTAGGCAAACACTTACTGAGTACCTCTTCTAGCATTATACTACATACACCCTGAAAGGATATTTTAAAAACAGTTCCTATCTTCCAAATGCTTAAAACTGAGTTGTAGAAGTTACATAAAGTATATACAATTAAATAATAATTCAAGGAAGTAAACAGTTAGGTGTGAAACTTGAAACAGCAAAGAAATAATGAAGAAAGGTACAGTTTAAAATGGCCTTCAACAAAGAGATGAGGAGTGGGGAGAATGTGGGCCTTGAGGAAGAACATGTTAGGTTTAAACAGTTGGGAAGGGAATTTAAAAAACTTAATGCACAATGTCCTACCAAAGGCATGAACTCAGACTAGCCTGAACAGATTGAAAAATAGGGAAAGTGAATAGAGCCTGAAATAAGGCAACAGCAGTGAAAACAGAAAAAAAAAACAAATGCAATAAACCACTAGAGCAGTTTCACCACCTTAACTGCATACTGGAATCACTTAGGGAACTTTTAAAAATACTGATACCTAGGCCTCAATGCAGTGATTTTTGACTTAATTGGGGGACAACCTAAACATCAGGATTTTTCAAAGTTCCCCAGGGTTTCTAACGTGCGTCCAAAGTTAAGAACCACTGCCTTAGAGGTAAAAACCAATGTAGCTAGATAAGTGACAACACAGAATAAGGAAGGCAGACTTAAGAGATTATGTAAACATTTTGAGAGTATGTATCTATAAAGAATAATGGCATTATTGGGAGAATCCAGGAAATGAAAAAAGTAAAAATATGTGGTTTCTTCTGGACTTACCATCCATCTGTACTCTGTCTACAAAGTTCCATGTGGCAAACCAGTTTTAGTTAATCAAGATTGTCTCAATTCTCTACATACCATAATTATTTGCCTAATATTTTTCAAAAGAAACAATCCAAACTTAAACTGAACCATCTTTTAAAAATCAAGGTAGAGCTCAATCTACAGAATATAAAATAAATCCTCCATAAAGTCCTCTTGGGTTTCCCAGCTAGAAATACTCTCATCTTCCTTGCAATTTTAGCAGTACCTAGGATAGCATTCCCAATAAATGCCCTGTACCGGCCAAGTCTGTTCCAGAAGGGAGGAAACACCACCTCATTCCTCCTTTTATACAGCGCTCAGCATATTACTTTGCATGTGACACATACTCAGTTCATAACTGAGTGACAGGCACACACTACCAGTCAAGTTCTGATTGTCATTAGAGGGTCTCAATGCTTTTGAAGGCTTACTAAATGAGCAAAAAATGCAATATATCCCCACAGTTGCTTCTGCTTCTTGCAGACCCTCTCACTGTTCTAAGTTTTCAGGTGTGTTTCATTGCTCTCCCCCTTTTCCTTACTTCATCACTTTTGACAGAACCTAGCCTGCTCACTGCTACATGAGTTAATACAAGGAAATTAAGTATTTTTATCTTTAGGAGAAACATGCCCAGAGACATCTTCTAAAATGTATTATTTCTGAGTCAAGATCACTTCTTTCAAAACCCCCACCATAAATCAAGCATCAATCATTGTTCTAGTTTTCACTTACATAAAAAAATGTAAGTGTGCTGTTATGGTCTCCATGTCTTCAGTATAAATGAGTGTTTCCCACCTTTACTTACATGCATGCCCAAATAAAGTACTATTTGATACTTTTTACGGAGAAACCAGAAGTTTGCTCATGACCAGGATGACTGGCCTGAAATCTGGCCAACCTCAAGGTTCAAGGGTATCTTATAGACTGGAGCAATAAGAACAGATTCACCACATACTCTCCACCACCAAAGGCTGTTTTTAAAGTGGCTTTGCAATCATAACTGCATTGGACCCTTCTGCACCACTTCAGCACGACATGACATGGCAGACAGGTGACCCACATGTGTACCACGAGTCCTTTGTTTCCACGTGTAAATCTCCACCATCGTAAGCCAGTCTTCGAATTATGTGTTTTTAGTATTTTGATTTTCTAGCTTAGATATGGATTTTTAAATGTGTCCTACATTTTCACTGACTTATCAACCATCATTTCCAAACATCTAAACGTCTAATCTCATTTTTCTGTGGTAGACTGCATATGATTAAAATATGGCAGTGACTTAAAAAGTTCAATATGCTTCACTAATTTCACAATATGGAAGAAATAAGATAAACACAAGAAGGCATTCATCTTCACCCTAGGAATTCCATCATGACTCACTACTATAATCTGTTCACTTACACAGGCATATAAGTAAACAAAGATGATGTATGGAAAATGAGCAAATTAGAAAGTATGAAGATCTTTTCCTGAAAAGTATTAAATAGGAAGAATCACTAGTGAGAATTAATTTGTAGTGTTCCTCTTCCCTTTAAAATTATTTTATTTAATTTTTATTTCATTTATTTCTTCTCTGCCACAGTAAAACATTGGGTACAAGGTCTAAACTACAGTAACCCTTAAATTAGCATTAAATAACTGGAGTGGAAGGAGGATTAGGGAAGGAAAAAGAAAGGCACCAACAATGCAGGGGAAAAAATCAATCAGTATTTTCTATGACAAAAAAAAGTCAGGTGTCAAATTTCACAGCACTGCTTTTTAAACCCAAATCTTAAAAATTCAAAAACACTACTCAGTTTGCCTAACACAGCTCTACTTGGCAACCTGCCATTCTACATGGTTCATGAAAAAAAAATTCACCAACTATATATACATTTTTTTCAGCATTTTGTTTTGCTCAAAATTAACTGACCACCTAGATATGATCACAGAATTTTAGGGGCACTGAAGGTCATTATCCTCAGGAGATGTATGCTGAAATATTTAGATGTGAAGTGACACAATGTCTGCGACTTACTTTCAAATACTTCATTTTTAAAAAGGTTGTGTATAGACACATATAAATATTTACACACACAAACATGCACTCAAAAGCTGAGGAGGAAAGGAGCACACAGAAAACCATTTATGGCCCTGGCTGGTGCAGCTCAGCAGATTGAGTGTGGGCTGTGAACCAAAGGGTGGCCGCCTAGGTTGCGGGCCAGGTCCCCAGTGGGGGACATGTGATAGGCAACTACACATTGATGTTTCTCTCCTTCTCCTTCCCTTCCCTTCTCTCTAAAAATAAATATACAAAATCTTTTCTACAAAAAGAAAACCGCTCTGGCTGGCATAGCTCAGCGGATTGAGCTCGGGCTGCAAACCAAAGTGTCGCAGGTTCGATTCCCAGACAGGGTACTTACCTGGGTTGCAGGCCATGACCCCCAGCAACCACACACTGATGTTTCTTTCTCTCTATCTACCTCCCTTCCCTCTCTAAATATAAATAAGTAAAATTAGGGGAAAAAAAAAAAGAAAAGAAAACCATTTATGTATCCCTTGAAAATTTTGCCTCACCCAAAAGAGTCTAGGAGTCAAGGACATATTTGCCATTTATAGTTTTAAAAAATCTCAGATCCAACATTTACCATGGAAAACTTTTCTTATTTCAAAAATGAAGTTCTGGTAACTCACATTGCCCATGTATTCCGAGAGCAGGTCCTGCAAAGCCTGGCGGACAGCATTACACTCAGCCACAATTCTCTCACGCCTGTCATCACGAGTGCATGATGAGTCAGCCATCAGGGCAGCCCCACTAATGATGCTTTCCAGGCGCTCCTCCAGGGAAGGTCTAAAGCGCTCCTCACTGAAGCTCAAGGGGTCCACAATGATTTGTTTCTGCAGAGAAAGCATTTTTGAATGTTATTGCTAATCTCAGTTCCCTCCATTGTTTGAGGAGGTAAGGAAAGTGCTGATTATAGAAACATCAACATTTAACACAAAAATTACAATGACCAAAAGAAAGTTATACTCCTTGATAGATGAGAGGCCATCCCATACAAGCTGGCCTATGGATCACTTCTCAAAGAAGGTCCTGGAAACAGTACTATCCAGCTGAGTGGGACCTAGATAAGTATCACAAATGGCAAACAAAAGTACGCCAGAATAAAAATCATGTGCAAACTACTCAATCTGAAGATCTAAAGGCCAGCCTATATAGTATTAGTAAATTGTTACCAAATGAGAATTACAAGAAAAATAAAAGCTAGCTTTCTCTTTTCTATATAGAGTATAAAACTGCTACATGACACTAGCAGAACTGTTTCACCATAAAAAAATTAATAACAGCGACATCTATTCCCAAAGTTTCCAAAAAGAATGCATTTATAATCAATTTCAATACATTTCCCTCAACTTACATATCTCATCAAATGTTATGAACAATTCAGTCTTAAATTTATTGTTACCTGTCTATATTCAAGACTTTCTTTTCTCAAAGACCTATCTATAAGAGATGGTAACAATCTGTCCCAACAAAACTAATCTGTGACATCAACTGCCCCAATAAGAATAAATCTTTCCCTTTCTCTGTCTTCCCTTCACTCCATTGACTTAAACCCAGCTTTACCAGTGAATGAGGTCAGGTCACAAGTAAGCTGTAGGTTCAAGGTCAAATATCAACACCCCTTGAACAGCAGCTATTGGTCTCCCTCCAACTTCTTCACTTGATACAATTTATCTTTACACTAGTAAATGTCTGTGCAAATATTTAGCCTTTAATTTTCCTTCATGGGGACTATGTTCTTATTGATTTCAACTTAAATGCCAAGGTTTTTCTTAAAAAGCTTGCCATTTCCCAATAAGTGTACATTTCTTCTTTCCCTTACAGTAAAACCCTCAGTTTCAAAATTTAACATGCAATACCTTGAGTTCATTATTAACCTACATTTTAGTTTATCACTTTTTGTGCTGCACTAAGTTACAGCCAGATTTCACTAGTTAAAACAGAACACACAATGCATTCTGACCAACAGGAATGAGGAATGAATGGTCACAGAACTTTAAAAAAGTCATAGAGCTACAATCCACCTGCAACCATTCAGTCCAACCCCCTCATTTATGAATTAAGTGGCCTCTGATTTTACTCAACTTAGGGCCAAAAGGAACCCTTACTGCTCTGAAAGAGACCAATACTCAATACTGTCAAATCTGAGCAGGAAAAGCACCGATGCCAGTAAATTATAAGATACATAAGAGTTTGCTATACTATAAAGTAAATTAATGCTTAAGGTTCCAGAATAAAAATTCAGTTCTAACACCATGGTCTTTAGGCTTAACACTGTTTTTACAATTTAAGTAAAGGGCTGAGACAAAGGAAAGAAAAGGTAATGGCAAGGAAAAAATGTTTAAACAAAACAAAACCAACAACAACAAAAAAAAACCACTCCACTGTACAGATTCTTTCAAGTAGGGGCATCAAACTCAGTTTCACCAGGGGCCACATCAGCCTCACAGATGCCTCCTCCCCTACTTATGAAAAGATGCTTGCCATCTGGAAAGCATTTTTCCCTTGTATTACTTAAAAAAAAATATTAACCCAATAGTTGGTTAAAAAAAATTTTTTTAAAGATAGTTAAATATTAAACCACCGCCATCTACGGGAAGCCAGGAGGCATTGTGGGTAAAAATTTTAAAAACATAAAACCCACCAAAACCATTAAAGATTAGATACATATATTCTGTGTGTACACAGAATATACAGGCATCATCTATAAAAAGTAATTACATGGCATTATGCTACAAAAGCAGTTTAATTTGCTTTCACATGATTAAATCTACTTTCACATGATTAAATTTTGTCTATTATTACAATTTAGTAATTAAGAAGAGAAGTGTATCTAGGCAGACAAATAAGATTATGGTGGCACTTGTTTTAGTTATTTATGATGTGTCTGCATCTCCCATCAAACTGTACAGTTTGCCTCTGTATCTCCCATAGCTTCACATCTGCCAAAAGGTTAAAATCTTGTTTGAAATGAACTAAATTCATATCCTCAATAAAGAATGATCTCATAGGAGCCAAGGAACTTATATGTACGACCCATGGACATGAACTAAAGGGGGAAATGTGGGTGGGAGGGGGTGTGCAAGGCGGAGGGGAATAAAGGAGGGAAAATGGGACAACTATAATAGCCTAATAATAAAAAAGAATGACCTCATAAAAAACACAAGATGCATAAAAGAATTCAGAAGTTTAATTCAAACTAAAAAAAAGATAAATGCTTGAGACCAAGTTAAAATAAGTAGACTGATGATTCATAAAATTTCTTTCCACTTAGATTGCAAGTCTAAGTAGAAACTGAGCTTTCATTATAAACCTTGATCATATTTCCCCAAAAACCTGTTAACTTAGGGGATGGTCAACAGCCTGAAGTTTCCTCCCTAGCATAACTTACATCAAAGTTATTGAGCGCATATGCCAGTTCTCCTCCTCCTCCACCCTGGTGCTGGGAGGCATCATCTGATGCGGTGGCCTGGGCAGCATTGGAAATGCCTGTGACTGCCTGCTGCAGCTGCTTGTATATCAGGTCTCTGTTGGCCTTATAGGCTGCAACATCAGGATGCTGTAGGCATGCCTGGGATGCAGTATAGAGGATTGGAACATTTTTCTGCAGGATTCCTCTGGCTGCAGCCATCTGATCACGATGGCCCACATCTTTCAGTTCCTACAAGAGCAAAAAACAAGAAATTGAAACAGTCTTCACATATAGGTTCTACTCATATAAAATTTTGTCAGTATATACTAAAAAGTCAGAATTTCTACTAATTAAACACAACATTTTCATTAAGTCTGGCTTGAAAGTTCATCAAGGCAGTATAGCTTGGTAGGTAAGAATTCAAACTTTCCAAACCACATAGACCTGGATTTCAATCTCCAACTCTAATTTTTCCTGGTTATTGTGATCTTATTTCAACTTTCCATGGTCAGCTTCACTTTCTATAAAATAGGAACAATAACAGAACCTCCCATAATTGTCTTGAGGGTTAAATGGCACAATGCATATAAAGCACAGAACTAAATAAAAAGTAAAACATAAAACTGACTAGCATCTTCATTACAACTATATAAATATGTTTGGAATAGTCCAACCAAAATAGAAAAATCACTCAGAGACACATCTAAACAAAATAAGGTTATGAGGATTTTTTTTTATTAAGTTATAAAAATTCATTACAAGAGTTCTGTGAAACCTGGGAGGGGCTATCACAGCTGTACACAAACTATGCAAGCCAGCCAGATGTTCTCCCAAGTATACAACTTCTCCCTTCCCTTCTCCCACCTAAAAGACCACCTTAGGACACAGGTCATTAGGCACAAAGCTGAGTGAGGCTCATGTGCTCCATGACTAAATCAAATGGTGTATATCTCATTGCAATACTCTATATACATGTGGTCTGAAGTGAAACCGCCCTTTTTCAATTTCCTCTACCCCATAATTACAACATAATCTACAGTTAAAAGGATTGGAGGTTCCTGGCATAGTCTCTACTACCAGATTCTACTTAGTAGATAAACAGGGTGTTATGTGTAGTGACAAAAGATACCAACAATAAGATGACAATGGAGTACTTCTGATATCCCACTGTTACTGAAATTACTCAAAGGGAGAAAAGAACTACTATATTTTGCCATGTATAATGTATACCCATGTTTCTGTGTGCATTATGCATGGATTATTATACCCATGGTATGCAACCATTACACTCATGTATAATGTGCATCCTTATTTTTCCCTCAAAAATTCTGGCAAAAAAGTGTGCATTATACACAGAAAAATACAGTCAGTAAGTCTTTAATAAATATGGATCAAAATGCTAAGTATTTAGTAAATGCAGATCACCACCACAGAAGAGGTCTGTCCGGAAAAAGTCCAGCCATTGTTAATATAATAAGAACGGTTTGTGTGACATCGGTGTAACCTGGCAACAAAGGAGAGTGGACTGGAATGCACATGCATGAACAATGACAACGTCACTATACTTAGTCAGCAGGGGTGGTAGGCACTGTTGAAGTGAGCATGTGCACCATGTGGCCATCACATTCAAAATGGCTGAGCAAGTAAAACAACAAATCTGCATCAAATCTTGCATTAAGCTTGAACAGTCCTCTGCAGAAACTATTCAGATAATTCATTCACAAGGCTTTCAGGGATGATGCAATGAGAGCAGTGCAAATAAAAGTCTGGCACAAACCCTTCAAAGATGGTTGAGAATCTGGTGAAAGTGATCCATGTTTTGGAAGGCCTGCAACAAGCAGAACTCCCGAAAATGGTGAATATGTAGGCTGCAATCAACAAAGATCGGTGACTGACAGTGTGAGAACTAGAAGCTGATCTGGGGATTCCAAAAACTACTGTGTCCAAGATTTGATGCAGGGTCTTGGCATGAAATGTGTCATGGCAAAATTCGTTCTGCAGCTTCTGCTACCAGAGCAGAAGAAACATGGTGCTTCAGTGCTAATGACTTGATTCAAACCGCTGCCAATGAACCAGATTTCCTTAATGAAGGTCATAACCGGAAATGACTCATGGGTCTATGGCTATGATCCAGTAATGAAGGCCCAGTTGTCCCAATGGAAGTCGCCTGGTTCTCCATGCTCAAAGAAATTGTGGCAAAGTTGCACCAAGATTAAGACATGTTAACTGTGTCTTTTGATTGGGAAGGAGTTGCCCATTACCAGTATACCCCTCCAGGCCAAACAATTGTAAGGAGGACTACCTCAATGTTCTTCATTAGTTGAGAGATCATGTCTCGTACACAGTTTTTTGGTGAAACATCAAATCACCCAGGTGACAGCCCCCCTACAGCCCAGATTAGGCGCTCTGCAACTTCTAGCTTTTCTCAAAACTAAAATCACCTTTGAAAGGAAAGAGATTTCAGACTGTCAATCCGCTTCAGGAAAATGTAATGGGCAGCTAATGGTGACTCCAGCAAAGGGTTCTGCAGTGTTTTGAACAGTAGAAGATACACTGGGAGACCTGTGTGAGGTCTCAAGGTGCCTACTTTGAAGGGGACTGAGGCATCATTGTCCCATGTATGATATTTCTTGTATTTTGTATCTTCTTCAATCAATTTCTGTTTCATAGTATATGGCTGGATACTTTCTGGACATGCTTTGTAAGTGCCCACCAGAGCTATTCCAGCTCTGTGTAACCATAGAATTTCAATGTTAATGCCACCGACTGAATCTTAAGAGTACAAATTTAAATGTGTTAAAAATAAGTATTACATGTGTAAATATGTAAAAGCAAAGTGACTTAGAAAAACCAGAGTCAATTACTCAAAGTCTGACTCCACCTATTTAATTGCTAATCTTTCTACATGTGATCCTAATTAAGCATTAGAGACACCAAACTGGCTCCCTTTATCTGAAACTTCATCTCACTATGTATTTTAGATTTGCATCTTTATTCAAACCTTGTCTAATATGACAGCTTTCTTTTCCTCCTAGAATACTTTTCTCATTGGAATCTGAATTTCCACGTAATAGCTCACAGCACTCCAAACGCATGTAGCACAGTACATTAGGCTAAATATTCAGAAACAGGACCCTGTGGATTTAGAGAATCAGTGATTATTTCAAGACTCAAGCTACGACAGGGGGCTAAGGCTAACCATTATGCTTCAACAGCTGGTGTACAGGTTCCAGGTAGCATTTTCTAAATGTCTTGTCCTCACCACAACCTCGGGAACGTTAAGTCTGCTAGGGAGGCATTTGCCTTTAAGCACTTGTGCTATGCTTTATAAAATATTTTGCAATCAGCTTTGACATTCTTCCTAAACACCTATAACCTAGATTGGTACAGCCTCTTATAAAGGTCACCAAAGACTCCTGTGGTCACCTAAAGTTAATAGTGTCAGAATTACCATTTAATGCCTGACATTCCTAAAACCACTGCCTGGACTGGTATGATAAACTTCCACCTTCTTTCCATAGACTACATTAGGTTAAACATTCAGAAACGGGGCCCCGTGGATTTAAAGAATTGATGATAATTTCAAAACTCAAGCTATGACATGGGGCTAAGGCTAACCATTATGCTTAAGCACGTGCTCTGTATGACATTTTCTAAATGTCTTATTCATACCACACTGTATCTCTGAATAAGTTCCTATTTACAAAGTATGGGGGAATAATATATTTTATTCTATGATAAAAATGGCAAATATCATCATTTGTACTAACTGCTAAAGCGTCTACTTTCCTTACAACTGCTGTTGCTGTAGCACTAAGAAATGAGTTTTTTTTTTAAGTACAGATAAGAAAACGAACACAATCACAGGCAACACTATGTACTATAAAAATAATAATCAATCATAAGTATTCTTTTCAAGATATATAATGCCTGTAAGTAATCCAGATTAGTGAAAAAAGTGAGCTATTAAGCAATAGAATATTTAGGAAATTAGAGTCCCTTATCTACTTTAACCTTCCTGATTTAACTTCACCAATTCAGTCATGTTTCAAGCAGACCCAGGAGCAAACAGAAAACAGAAGGAAGGAGTGACTGCTTTCAATGTAATGTGAACTAACCATCACATGCAGTGACCAAGAATCAGAAACTTACTTTTAAGCAATCTATAAGACTCTCTCTTACCAAGAGCTGGAAATTCAAGTGAAAGTTTCCTCTCATTTCCCTCTCAATATAAAATTGTAGGCATGAACACATTTGATCAGGTGTCTTCTCTTGCACTCAAATGACTATACTTAAAGAAATAGAACATGGTCAAACCCAGTCAGTCCAGAAAATGTACACATACAACACTGGTAGTGCTATCCAATACCAGTGTGTCTGTTCAGGTTTTCAGAAAAATAATCATGGAAGTCATACATAGACTAGGTAAGAAAAATTTACGCATATGTCAATGAGCTAGAGTTGACAATGTGAGACAGAGGTAGTCCTTCTCACAATAATTAAAATTTTACAAATACCTTAACGAGCAGAGCTGACAGTGTGAGGCAGAGGTAGTCCATCTCCTCTCAGGAACTAGTTGGTGCTGGCCCATCCTAATCTCTGCCACATCTATTTTACTATTAGCATCAAAGGAGAGCCTGTAGCCTCATAGAAATTCAATACTTCTAGTCAGCCAATAACATTCTAGCCCAAGAAATATATTTGGACCATAATCAGAATTCCATTCCAAGATGGATGTGTAGTACAGAGAAGTGACTTATTCACTCATTTGTTAAATAAATATGTACTGAGCTACTATATACAGGCAATGTTCTAAGCACTAGGGATAAATAGTAGCAATTTAAACAGACAAAATCCCTGTTCTCTGGAGCCAGAGAGCCCCAACTCAAAATGTGGCTCAACCACTCACTAGATGAGTGACCTTGCCAAAATTTAACCTCTCTGTGCTACAGTTCCTTCATCTATATAACTTACTATCTGATCAATTACAGTATCTATCCATACTATTTTGTGAAGATTAAATGAGTTTTGTGTTTATAAAGGGCTTATAACAGAATTTAGAACATTGTAAACACCTTTTAGAGTTATTTTCAGCAGCATCTCTCACTAGAAGGGAACTCCTAGTTTTGTGGATTCTGGTCTCTAAACAGTCCCCACCCAGATGGTAGTTCAGCCAGGTCCTATGAGTAAACTCCTAGGGAGCCCCAAAAGAGCTGGGGAGAGGGGATGTGTAAGGATGTGAGTTTTAGCATGTGAAAGACTTTGCCAAAAGCCATAGCAGATTTCCTCCCTATTTTTAAAAAACAGGTTGCCTTGGGCAGGTAGACGGATAAATGGAACAATATCCCCTGCCCCTGGAGAACTCTTCTACACATGTTTGTGCTCAGAAAAACCTTAAGAACAAACAGGTAAATTCCAGGGAGCCTGAGGACCTTACGACATTTAGCATTTCCTTAACAGGTGGCTGCTGCTGCTTTAAATGATACCAGAGAGGCTAAGGGAGCCAGTACACACACTGAACCCAAATACTGCTCTTGAGGAAAATACCCCTTTCTCAACTAGTGTTGTCTGCAAAGATAAGAGGCTCAATGAGGAGATAAATTATTACACGCCATGCCTGGGGACAGAAAAAAGTCCAGGGGGCTAAGCATACAGCAATAGAGGAAATCCTGCCAGAAAACACAGAAAAATGGGCCAGTTACTGAAGGAGGCCAGTGAGCAATATCCAAAAGGAAAAATGAAGGTTCCACCAGGCTGGGACCTTAGGACGTGAGTAGCAGTCTAGCCTGGGCCAGTGGCTCAGTTGGTTGGAGCATCATCCCATGCACCAAAGGGCTGCAGGTTTGATTTCCTGTCAGGGTACATATCTAGGATGCAGGTTTGATGCCCAACGGAGCATGAACAGGAGTCAACCCATCAATGTTTCTCTCTCTTTTTTTTCTCTCTCCAATCAATAAGCATATCCTCAGGTGATGATTTTAAAAAGAAAGGAGTAGCACTCTAATTCTCCCCCCAAAAACACTAGTTTATAGGAATAGATACCAAGGCCCAGATCCTGTAAAAGGCCATTTTATGAACAGGAGGCACACAGGGGCCTACAGCCAGCCTAGTGAATGGATTTTACTGTAGGATATTAAAGAATTAGGCCCAAGGAAAACTATAAATGATCGTGACATACTACAAACCCAAGATAAACTTTAAAATGGGAATGCATATCACTCAAGATACGAGCAGTAAACAGATAGTAAAATCAAACTAGGTAATTCAAAGACTGTTTAGGGACTATGCCACAAAGGTATGGACAAAATACAGGGAAACCACAAGGTTGTTAGACCACTTAAGAGACAAGAGGAGGCTGTGGTTAGCAGAAACCAGGGAACAAGGTATGTGGGGAATACCTCAGACAAAGGATATGACTTTTAGCCACCCAAAACAACCAGCAGGGCGGGAGCCAGGGGAATAAAACCCTAGCCTCATTCTCCTTTGTCCTCTGATCTCCTACAGGTGCTCCTATTGGCCAAAGCAACCAAGAGCCAGAAAGCAAAGAAGCCCCTGGATGCAGTCCAGATAGGTGAGGTTCCTGAGACAGAGAGCAGGGTGAACAAGAGCAGAAAACATATGGAAGGACAAACAGAAGATCATCCAGCATGTTAATATCTTCAAGATTTTTATGACATCTTATTTTGGAAATGTTTGAAATTTACTACCTTTTTATTACTACATCAGAAATTATATTTTTAAAATTCTTCATGGATTCATGGCATACAGATTTAAAACTTAGGCAGCATTTCCAGTAAGTTTCTCCAAAAGCATACAAAATTCTGGACTATTATTGTTTCATCTCAAGAACGTCACTGACTTAGTTATTCTATCATTTCACAAAGATAAGCAACAATGTCAGTCTAAATATTCTCAAATAATATTAAGTCTTCATAAACCACGATCTGACTAGGTTTTAAAACAGTGTGACTATTTGCCAAACTTTATTTTTTAAATATATCTAACATTTAGTTCAGGTATTCAAATAAGAATTTATATCAAGAACATTAAGTAAAATAAATTCTAGACATAATTTGGCCAACTTGTCATATTAATAGAATTAGCATACTATTATAACAAGTTCTTCTAAGGAGCAATAAGCCACAGCAAAAGGAAAAAATTACTTGAGATTTATGTGATTGAGACGTAAGCCAACACCAGGACAGATGCTAAAAGTACACTGAGCATACACTAACTATTACTGAGACTATATACCAAATCCAGTATACCATGATAATGCTGTATTATCATGTGTAAAATTAAGCACTAGAGATATAAAACCAGGATCTCGCACATGTGCAGATTTAGTCTGATCACATCTTATAGCTTGAAATATGAGCAATAACTATTATTCACCAATTGCCCACTGGTGAGAGCCTACTTAGTGCCTAGCACTATATTAAATACTTAACATATATTATTTAACTTAATCCTCTCAACCCTGTAGGGTAGAGTTGTTGTACTAATGTAAATATAACCAAATGAAAGTTACTAAGAAGTCTTCAAAGCTGAGGCTGTCATATATGGACATTTAGAGTGCTGACCCCATTTTCCTCATGCTTGTCAGAGCTCTTGTCAAGTGTTCCTATCCTTGGGAAGGCCACTCCATCCCAGATTATAAGGAAGATCTTCATTACTGAGTTAGACATAGTAACTGATTTCCTCTTACCAATGATCAGTGAGGAACAGCAGTATTACACAATTCAGATTTAAGGCAAATGTATTAGGGGCTTCTGGACTGTTTGCTTATAGACATACATTTGGAATACTCCCTTTTTCTCAATGGACATACTATGTGTATAAGTGTCATGTCTAGAGCTTTAGCAGCCACCCAGTGCCAAACCCACTGAAGATGGCCGTGCTGGAAATTGTCAAGAACCTGGCCAGGTAGCCCAGTTGGTTACAGCATCATCCTAATATAATCCAAGTTGTAGGTTCAATCCCTAGTCAGGGCACATACAAGAATCAACCACTGAATATGTGAATAAGTAGAACAACAAATCAATGTTTCTCTCTCTTTCTCTGAAATATCAATTTAAAAAAAATAAAAAAAAAACAACACCTGGATCCTTGATGATATTGCAAAGCCTTTAAATTTAACAACTCTAAAGTCAGAAACATTAACTTGGGACTTCCAATTACTGAGAAAATAAATCCTCCACTGTTCAAGTAGTTTTGGAGCTGGCTTTTCTACGAACTGCAGCGTAAAATATCCTAACTAATATAGGTATTGGTTAATAATAAGAAGAATTCCTATTTTCAGAGCTTCTTTAAAAATAAGAACTAAAGGCTTGATCAGGACTATGGAAGTTGTAAGAAGCTGAACATTGTCATATGCATCTCCCCTACAGAACACACATCTAATACACAGGAAGGGTACAGGGAAGACTTCAAAGCATCTCAATAGCAAAAACACCAAAGAGCTAGCAAAGCTTAGAAATAAGAACATTGATCCACATGGCACACAACACAAATTCCCAAAACAATGGAAACTACTACTAATAGTGATTAATAACAAATATAGTTGACCCTTGAACAGTGCAGCAGTTACAGGTATTAATCCCTCTGACCTATTTGGAAATCTATGTATAACTAACTGGCTCTCCACCTACACAGACTCCAAGCCTATGAATCTAAAATATACTTAAAAAGTGAAAATACAAGCCCTGCAAAGTAGCTCAGTTGGTTAGAGCATTGTCCTGATACGCCAAAGTTGCAGGTTCAATCCCTGGTCAGGGCACATGTAAGAACCAGCCAATGAATGCATAAATAAGTAGAACAAATTGATGTCTGTCTCGCTCTCTCTCTCTAAAACTCAATAAATTTTCTAAAAATTTTAAGTGAAAAATACTGAGAGGAGATACTTTCTGATATAGAATTCCATTACATTTTAACTAGTTTAAGGTTTTTTAAAAATCTAAATTAAACTCCATTACCAACTCAAGTTAATCAATAAATGCAATGTAACTATCACCTCCTACACTATTGCAAATTGGCTAGCTACTTAAAGGAAAAAAAATTTTAAAGATTTTATTTATTTATTTTTAGAGAGGGAAGGGAGGGAGATAGAAAGAAATATCAATGTGCGGTTGCTGGGGGTCATGGCCTGCAACCCAGGCATATACCCTGACTGGGAATCGAACCTGCGACACTTTAAAGGAAAATTTTTACGAGATTGAAAATAGGAGTATAAAATGGATACAACTTAATTTTAAAAATACTAAAAAGATACTTGTAAATTAAATGATTTTTAGAAGATTTTATTTATTTATTTTTAGAGAGACGGGAGTGGAGGGAAAAAGAGAAAGAGAGAAACTTCCATTGTCTGCCTCCTGCATGCCCCCAACCGGGACCCAGCCCACAACCCAGGCATGTGCCCTGACCCAGAATCAAACTGGCAACCCTTCAGTCTGTGGGACAATGCCCAACACACTGAGCCACACCAGTCAGGACATGTAAATTAAATGTTTTAATGTTAGCAGAGGAAGGTATTGTTAACTTCAGAAAACCTAGGTAAAATAAATCTTCCCCACTAGGTAACAATATAAACATTAATATATCCCCAATCATCACTGTACCTGTTGCCTTTTAGCTGCCATGATGTTCAGTTTATCCACTTCCGGTTTCAGGGCTTTATACTGTATTCCCAAGTCTTGTTCAGTGCCAGCATTCCTCAGTTTCAAGATACCATCTTCCACCTATTAAACATAACCCCCCAAAAGTAAAATTCTGAACAATGTAAGTCTATATATAAAGAACTTTTTATGCCTTTTAACAGCAACACACATAGCAATCCAAACTTTCTCTTTAGTTTACATGGCACTCAAACATCTGAGAAGCTACTACATGGGAGCTTTATGAGAAGTGGAAAGGACAGTATGACTGACTTCTGTTTAAAGGATACAATTTAACATATATTGGTTTCTCAACTCTGGAACTCAACTGGAACAAGAAAATGTATAATCACTAAAATAAGAAAGGAAAGAGTCAAACAATACATTTGCTATAAGTTCTTCATTAAAACCAAGACAACACAGGCTCATAGGAGAGCCATATGCCGTACACTAGGAATAAAGGAGTAGGTGAAAATTAAACAAAAACATTCCTGGTCCTTTTAAGTAAATCAAGTTCAAAACCAATCCAAATCCCCAGGAATGCTGAACTAAGTATGGCCAGCAGCAGTCTCACTGTGCTAGTGAAAAAAATTTCAGACACAGGCCTGCCTGTACTTACAACTTTCAGCTGCACAAGTAATTTGTAGACATCTGCCATGTCAGCCAAAATAAGCAGCCGGGTAACTGCAGACAGCAAAGCTCGAGCTGCCCGAACCATGTTGCCACGCTTCACGGAAGAGCAGGGATCATCTGCAAACTCTCCTGCAGCACTCTTCATCAAATCACCTGTTTTACAGAATGAAGAAAACAAACAGCACAAATGAGCAAATAGCTGGTCTACATTTCAAAAATTAAAAATTTTGTATATTTCATACATGGAATTTAGTTTAAGGTTTTTTTTATTTTTGTGGTTGCCTTTTTCTTTCTCTCTCTTTTTTTTTTAGAGCTGTTACTAAGAAAAGCACCCTCATATATTGCTTATGAAAGCACAATACCTAGAAAATGATTTGGTATTATACATTAAGAGTCTTGAAAAATACTTCTTTCCAGTGATGTAATAATACTCCTTTCAAAAAAGGAACATTATATGTATCCTAAGAAAACTAAATCCAAGATTTGAGTGGGAGAAAAGAAAGGATCTAATGAAATTTACCCTCACATCTACCGAATTACACAGAAATATAGCAACCATTATGTAGGAGCACCACACTTCACTAACCATCCCAACTGTCTATGTGCACAGCTCTAACAGTAGCAGACTCACTGGTATGTGGAAGACAGAGTTCAGTCACTGAATCACTCATTTTTCTCATAGTGGAACACTGCCAACAGCTCAAATGCTCCACAACAAGCATCTAGTTAAGTAAACTATGGTCTAACCTGTAATCGATTATTCTGCAAATATTAACATATATATGAAAAATGTTAAGGCATAATGATGGAACCTTAAGCAGAAAAGAAACAAAATGATAAGTATATGTAATCCATGTTTAAAAAAAAAAGAAATGATTGAAGTCAAAAGACAAATAATATTTATATACTAGGTTACAATCTAATTATTTACATTACTCTGTACTTATAAAAATGTCTTCTGTAACAAATAGGTTTTATATCCATAATAAAGAAACTTAAGCTAAAAAACATATACATTTTACTGATTATTAGGAATATACAGCTTACACAATTCTGAGTTCAATAATGCTAACAATTTATTTGTAACATTTCCTAGAAACTTGTAAAATAACATAGTTTTTGTCATTTTTTTCTATTAATACCCTTTTAAAGGGCCTATATTGTCCCTCTTTTCTTATAGCTGGAAGCAACTACAGGACCAGTGCTATGTCTGTTCACCAGTTATGCTACCTGACAGTACCTGTAAAAGGCCCTGGCCAGTTGGTTGGAGCTCCATCTTGCAAACCGAAAGGTCGTGGGTTCAATTCCCAGTCAAGGCACATACCTGGGCTATAGGTTTTACCCCCAGCCAGGACGCATGTGAGAGACAACTGAATGATATCCCTCTTATATAGATGTTTCTCTCCCTCTCTGTCTTCATCCCCTCCCCTCTCTCTAAAATCAATGGGCATGTCCTGGGGTGAGGATTAAAAAAAAATTGATTCCTGGAAAGCATATACTCCCTCCCTTGGCTGAATGTGACCACTTCAGTTTAAGCTTAAAGGCCATTCACTCTATTAACACTTCCATAAATGTAAAAAAAGTGCATTCTCAAGAAATCTAGCTACTTCCAAAGAGATCTACCAAATATCTCCTAGCTATCAAATTTACTTGCATAATATGAGCTGGGGGGGGGGGCGGTAAATCCATCCTCAGATTTATATTAATTAGGTTTAGAAGCACCATATATACTGAAAATAAAGACAAGATCCAGTTCTGCATTATTTGTCAGGTCAGGAATAGCTCACAATAAACAATTTCACAATTAAAAGTTTTTTTCTGTACGTAAGATACAGACATATAGCAATTATTATGTGGATACATGACATTACAAATGCTATCTTATAGTACTTAAAAAGACAGAGCCCATTCATTTATTTATTTATTCAACAAGTATTTCAGCACCCATGATACATCAAGGACTGTATGAAATGCCAGTGATACAGTGCACAAGAAACAGACCATGTCCTCATGGAGCCCTATGGCAGGAAGACAGACAAGTAAACAATTAAAAGCTAATTAACACAGGCACCTGTACTCAAAGGGCTCACATATTAGGAAGTATTACAATGCAATCAGAATTACAATAGCCCTGTGGACAAGGTGCTATGGAAAGATAGTTGGAAAAGCTATTTACTCACATAATAAGTTGTCTCAAAAGCCTTACAGAAAAAGATATTTGCTTCAAGTGATACTAATATTAGACAAGAGATACAATAAATAGAATCTCACCTATTTACTGAGAGCTTATTACACACTAAAAACAAACAAATCTGATACAAAGCTGAACAAGACTATCCCTGCTTTCAAATGGTTTATAATCTAGAAAAGAGAAATGTGATCATATGGAAATCATGTGGCATTATAACATACAAGCTGTAACAAAATCATAAAGTACCACAGGGTTTCAAAAGAGGATGCACTAACAACCAACAAGTTTTATGGAAGACATGATACTCCAAGACATACTCTACCCTCCTAAGATAAGAAGGACTTTGGACGATAGAGTTAAAAGAGTTAGCACCTGAACAAAAAAGGAAAAGCAACACAGTAACACCCAATATTTATTACATATCCACTCTGTGACACTATCATATTTAATCCTCTCAACCTCCTAGAAAAGTAGGCTGTATTAGCCTTTCTTTACAAATGAGACAACTTAAGCTTAGATAGGTTAATTAAATCACAGTCACCTGCTATTAAATGGTAGAACCAAGATTTGTAATACCAGTGCTTATGTTCTTACAACCACTTAAGTCGAGGTGTACAAAAAGAAGGCATAGTTGGCGGCTGACTTCTCTAAGTAGCAGCAGATGGGAATGGAAAGACCACAGAGAGAGTATAAAGAAAAATCCCTGAACCAAAGAACAAATTCAAAGTCACAGATACAAAGATTAGCCTAACAATACATACAATAAATGTGACCAGAGACAGGTCAGAAAGCCACAATGAGAGCCCAGGAAAGAAAAGTAGTAAATTATAAAGGCAGGGGGTCAAATAATATGATAACCTTTGATTATGAACAGTGAGTGAGAAGAAAGCACCAAAGATTACTTAAAGGTTTCAAGCTAGGGTTGTCCTGAGACAGAAAAGAAGGCAAGAGCACACCATATACTTTCAAAAATATCATAGATCAAACCTAAATGCAGGGCTACAATTATAAAACACTCAGAAAACACTGACATAAGTCTTCATGACCTCTGGCAATGGTTTCTTAGCTATAACACCAAAACCACAAACACAAGGAAAAATAAATTAATCAAACATGATCAAAATTCAAATTTTTCGTGCTTCCAAGGACACTACCAAGAAAGTAAAAAACCATGACTAGCGCAGCTCACTTGCCTGGACGTCATTTCGCAAAGCAAAAGATCACCAGTTTGACCCTTGGTCTGGGCACATGCCTGAGTTGTGGGTTCAGTCCCTGGTGGGGACGCATATGATAGGCAACCAATCGATGTTTCTCTCTTACATCGATGTTTCCCTCCCTTTCTCCCTCCCTTCCCCTCTCTCTAAAAATAAATATTTTTTTAAAAGAAGGGGAAAAAGACCCACAGAATGTGAGAAAATTTTTGAAAACCATATACCTGGATAAGAATCTATTATCCACAACATATAAAGCGCTGTTACAACTCAACAATAAAAAGATAAATAATCCATGCCCTAGCTGGTGTAGCTCAGTGGATTGAGCGTGGGATTGTGAACCAAAGGGTTGTCGGTTCGATTCCCATTCAGGGACATGCTTGGGTTGCAGGCCAGGTCCTCAGTGGGGGGTGCTCAAGAGGCAACCATACATTGATGTTTCTCTCTCTCTCTCCTTCCCTTTCCCTCTCTAAAAATACACAAAATCTTTTTTTAAAAAAGATAAAGAATTTGATTTAAAATAGGTAAAGGAATTATATATACATCTTTCCAAAGAAGATACATAAATGCCTAATAAACACATGAAAAAATGTTCAATACAAGGGCAGTGCATATCAAAATCACAATGAGGTATCACTTCATATAATCAGAAAGACAGCCCTGATTGGTGTGGCTCAATGGATTGAGTGTTGGCCTGCAAACCAAAGGATCGCTGGTTTGATTCCCAGTCAGGGCACATGCCTGGGTTACAGGCCAGGTCCCCAGTGTGGGGCGGGCAAGAGGCAACCACACATTGATGTTTCTCTCCCTTTCTTGTTCCCCTCCCCTCTCTCTAAAAATAAAGTCTTTTTTAAAAAAAGACAGGTAACAAATGTTGGCGAAATGTGGGAAAATTGGAAACTACACACCCTACTGGTAGAAATGTAAAATGAATCAGCCACTTTGGAAAACAGTCTAGCCAATTTCTCAAAATGTTAAATGCAGATTACCATATGACCCAGTAATTCTACTCCTAAGTATATACCCCAGAGAACTAAAAACATCTCTACACAAAAAATGTATACATGAATGTTCACAGCAGGCACTGTTCATAATAGCAGAAATGTGGGAAGAACCCAAACATCTACCAAGTAATGAATGGATAAACAAAATGTAATATTTGTGCATATCGGAACTCCCAGGATTGCTGTGGAGATAAAACCAATGTTCATGGAGTATTAGACTAGTGCCTGCACTTCCACCCTATCTATGATCACTGTTAGAATTAGAGATAGACTGAGAGGGAGAGGGAGGCAACAAGACAATAACAACACAACTGAAGAATGAAGATTCTAGATCACAGACAGGAACGCCTATAATCAGGACCACAGAAGGAAGTGAGAGCCATATGAGGAGGAGCAGTTCCTGCACCCTCAGATGAGAAGTGAGAGCAGAGGTAGCAAGAGGAACTTCCATGCACTGTTGGAGGAATCTCAGTTTTCTCAGAAACAGTAAATGAGGTTCTCCTAAATACTGAGCAGGATGGAACTAGAAATGAGGCTTGAGGATAGTGGAAAACTCTGAAGGAGCTGCTGCTGGAAATGAAAAGAGGTGTTAACCTGAGGTAAACATACGAACTGTGGGCAGAAGGCCTAGATAAGGCCAAACAAGATGAATTTAAAGTAGTTTCTTTAAACTCAAGTTCATCTAAATGAATCAAAACTCTTCAATGATTAGCTTATATTTGAATGGACAAGTGAAATGTCTTATAAATAATTTTGAATTTAATTTTCATCACTTAACCTCAATGTACTAATCCCCCATTTTCACCAACTCTCAATTTCTCTCTTCACCATAACCTCTTCTTCCTCCTAAATTCTCACTCCCACCAGATTCTTCTTAAACAGTCTCATGCTTTTGACAGCTAGCATGATATCATTCCAAGACAGTATCAGGTCAAATGACAGCAAATAAGTGGAACTGGAAGGAAGAAGCAAAGTAAACGAAATATAGTTATATCTACTCTAATCTCTTTTGGTTCACAGCTATAGTAACTAATGGCAAATCCTTAACTTCATGGCTAACATGCTATTAGTAAAGAAAAAAATCTATCAGAAACATACTGTATGATGGATTAAAACATTCAAATTTTCTCTACTCACAAAACTATGAACAAATCTGTAAATGAGTCACTAGCTAAAAACAAGATCTTCAAACTTCTTTTAAGGGTCATCTCTGTAAAAGGAACATGACACTAAGACTGACTTAGGATGTTTAATAAATGTAAAATATATATGCAAAAAAATCAAGAATTCTTTAAAAACAATACAGTATATTGTAACTGTCAATTAGTTTTAAGCATTCTTGTAAGAGTTATCAAAAGCACTCCTTCCTCATACAAAAAGACAAACTGGGAAAACTGAGGCAGGTAATTTGTTCAAGATCACATGATCAGCAGTAAAGGCTGAAAATACACCTGGGTCTTCTGGCCTTGTCTCAATCGTCTCCAGTCAACTACACTACATTTGGTTTTAACTAAGACAAAAGAAGATGAAACTTAAGAGAACCACTATTATTGTTCTATCTGTCAAGGAATCAGATCTGTCTACATGCCCATCCACTAACATTCTTCCCTAAGGAAGCAGGGGATAAAAGTTAAGTTCCTTTGGAGTTCAAAACAAGGACAAAGGGCAATTGTAAAGGAAGTAAACCAAAAAATCACTGAGTTCTACATTAGAACAGGACCAGATCAAGACCACTGCGAAGCATCAAACATCTTGAGTGAATTCTTTTCAAAGCAATCCAACTCTTTATATAAAGTTCTAAGGAAAGGACGGGCCTGAAAACCGTGTGGGTGTGTGTTTGAGAAAGAGACAGACAGACAGTTAAAAAAAAGAAAGCAAGAAAGCTTGGTTTTTCTTTTTCAAAATAAGCCTAGGAAACATGAGATATTCTATTATGTTATGCCTTTAAGACAAAGAATGTTACAAAGTAATGTTAATGAATATACACTTGACCCTTGAACAAGGGTTTGCGGAGGTCCACTTAAATGCAAATTTTTTCCAATACCTGTAACTGTTCCAATCTGTGGCTGGGAGTCCACAGATGAGGAGGGACAACTGTACACACTGATCTATGCCATTTTATATAAGGAATTTGAGCATCCTAGGATTTTGGTCATTGAGCAGGCGTCCTAAATCAACACCCACAGATACCAAGAGACAACCAAGTTTTGGGGGAGCCAAACGTTACATTCAGATTTGATTGCCTGGAGGTCAGCACCCCTGATCCCTATGTTGTTCAAGAGTCAACTGCACTTATTCTCCCAGAACACTGTTTGGTATAGATTAAAAAAAGGTAGTAACACGGGGTCTGAATCCAACTTGGCTATTTGGCAGCTGTGTGACTTTGGGTTGCTTTCTCTCTACCTGTTTTCTCTTGCATAAAATGAGAATACTATCTCCCACTTCACTGTGTTGTTCTGAAAATTAAATGAAGCAATAAATACAATATAATTAACAAATACCTCCATGCCCTTTCCACATTACCATCCACTTTCTTCAATTTTTAAATCTATTCAGAACATGGTTATTGCTCACATACCAACTGAACATATAAAGTCATGCTGGAAGTTTTCCTAAAGAATGAAGGAAAAAATGGCTTTTAATTTGTAATGTTGAAGCAGTAAAGAGGGAATCTCCTTCATGCTACTGTCTATAGTGCAAAAAGTAGTAAAAACCTGGTGCTTTTGTGGCAAGCAAAACTTGACTTTAGTTCTACTTTCTGGGCATTATTTTCTCCAACTGTTTGCTTTTTTACTTTTTAAAGAAATTAAGTGAAGTTCCTTCATGTTTTTAGGAACTTGTCATCTCCTTCACCTATCCCATTTACAACTTCACATACAAAAAAGTTCATGTCATACTACAAGAAAAGCTCCCAACCACAATGCCACTGCAGAGAGTCCAAGGTTGTCAGAAATTCAGCTATGTAAACATCTCTATAGTCTTTAAAAGTCCTCCAAGGAGACCCAAAAATTAGAATACTAAGGATACTTCTAATATGTTCCTTTTCTACCTTGAGGTCCAGAAAAAGATAAGAATTTTGCCAGCCCAGCAGGGGAACATGCGTTTACCTTCTGTAAATTACATAATCCACCTGCTCTAGGAATCTTCATTAATGGGGATTTGTTTGTAAATTTCCCCCTTGAATAGCAGATATAAAACAATTTATACTGCACAATGAGAATGGAGAACACAGCATGGTTATGTTATAAGGGTGGGGTGGGTAGACCGCACCAACATACACGAAAATATTAACATAGGTAGTATATCACAAGGTGATACATCCCGAAGGGTGATTATTTCATGCTGATTGTTTTTAAAATTCTTCTATAGTGTATATACTTTTAGAGAAAAAAGTTTTTATATGATCAAAAAATGTAAAATATCTTTAATTTATGTCTGTGATACATAAAACTCAGGGTTTCCTAGAAAGAAATAACCTAAAACACTCAAAAAGTCTATCCAAAATTTCTTTTTTTTAAGGTATAAAAAACTCATGGCTACTAGAGTCACTGCAAAAATGAAATAAAATTAGCACACATTATGAAATATAAAAGCTTTTTTGAATCAGCTGTCTTGAGAAGCTTATCCAAAATATAGATAAATGGTAAAATAAACAGGCAACCCAATCACTTTGTCATTATTTTTTGTTCAGTTACTGCAGAAGTTCAACTATTATACAGACCTTAAGTAGACATTTCTTAAATAAAACATTTTATGAGAGCATATTATTTGTTATCAATTGCCAAATCCAACAGAAAAAGATATTTTTAGACATCCACCTGAATATGCTTTTGAGGGCCAGCAAAAACAGCTCTATATGAAAATGACAGAAGCTTCCAGTAGAATAGTTAAGACACTTACCATCTTAAACATGTTCAAATTATTCATTACAGAACCAATTTTGTGGCCATAAGAGGATTCTGATCTCCCTTCTCCCACTGATTTTCCAGATGTCCTTGCTCAAGTCACTTTGATCTCTTTACCTCAAAATGATTTTAAATGTTTAAAAATTTTTTCTTCTCCATACCTCATACTACACTTACATACTACACATACATACTCACACATACCTCAACAACAGCCTTCAGTCTTTAAAGAAAAACCACTCTATGTGTTTACTATATTCCTTTTGTATATTTGAAAAGTGAATAAAACTCTGGAGAGTTAGAAAGGCCTGTGGTTTTATGGTTCAAAATAGTCTCTTTAAGTTGCATTATTATTCTGTAGAGGATATTATTCAGCCATTAAAAATTACATTGTAGGAAAATACTTGATGATGCTAAAAGATATTCAAGATCCATTAAGTGAAAAAAAACTGACAAAATGTAGCAAAAAATATTTCTATACACATGAATATATTCATAAAAAACAAACTGAAAGTCTAACCAAAATGTTAAACATTGGTTTCATCTCTGGGTAACAAAATCACAGCTGACTTTTATTTTCTTCTTTTTGCTATTACTATCGAAAGCATGCTTACTGCAAAAAAGTTACTTTTGTTTAAAAAAATGTTTCCAATTCTACCCAGTGAATGGTCATAGGAAAGGGGGGGGCGGGTAGCAATCAACCAACCAACATCAGAGGTTAAGTATGTTCTAATACATACCCTCCACTACCCTCAACCCCTTATTTAACAGCTTGGCATCTTTTCACACAGTACAATTTTTTTTTTAAAAAAAGGCATCCAGCCCTGGCTTTTGAATACCTAAAACTTCTTTATCATGGGGTTCCTAATTCTTAAGTTACTTTTTTTCTGTTTTATCTCCACTGATAAAACTACTTTATATCAAATTCTCTAAAATACAATTAAGGGATCTCATCAGAAAGTAACATAACTATTCTTATTTTATCATTCCATCAACTTTCATTTTACAAAATAATAAATTGACAGGACCAAGGCTTCACAAAATTATTTGCTAACTTCAAGATAATCAAGAATTAATACCCATTTCCCAAGCTGTCCCACTCCCTTCCCCTCACACCCCCCAAATATTTTTAATTCATTTTCTATGGCCTTCTAATGAAATAAGACATTTTCCACTCTTGTCAATGAAGATAAACTGGCAATATAGTTACACGAGTAACAGATTTCATAACATCATCCTTTGGGAAGGAACCAAATGGTGGTATATATCTGACATAACCTGCATGCCCTGCGACATGAGAATAAATCTGAATAAAACACTTTTCCTTTCCACCTTCACCTTTCCATTCATCAATGAGGGATATTTGGCTAAAAACACAGACCCCTAGATGATACCTCCATACTTAAAGAAAAATTGATGATTCAAAAATTCCTGACAGATGCTTTAAGACAACTTTCCCAAGGTGCCATTTTTAATCCACAAAAATGTTTATCTTTTGAAAATCAACCCAGGAAATTAATGTTTAATATCATGTTATTTAAATACTAAAAGCCCATCAGAATCACTTCAGAGCACAGCCAGAAAAACTCTCAACCTGTATCTTTCCCCATCCTGAAGGGGTAAGAAACAGAGCTTTGAATTTTCTATCAATACTTTTAGCAGTTAACAGAATGGATTGATTTTATTTTAAAAAGTTAAAATGGAGTACCACATATATTCACGTTCTCATTTTTCTTATTAATTCAAGTGTGCCCTGCTGCTATTCAGAAACACTCCAAAGAGAGGCACTTACTTCCTGATTACGCATTCAAATAAATGCATAACATGCATTTCAACTTGGAGTCACTTTCTTAAGAAAATAACTAGTAGAAACCATGTTACTGTAACATCATGGTTGAAGTCATGCCGAAGTCAAAATTGTAATACCTGAGATAATTCCCTTGGCTACACTGAACAAATATATTAAGGCAATAATATTACCCACTGAAACTTAAAAGTATTATTATCCTGGCTAGTGTTATTTATTTTTGTGAGTTTAACAAGATAGCCAAAAATACTTAAGAGAGAAGCTTTTTCAAAATCACATGAAACATTAAAATTTAATAAGCATTTTCCTTTCCTCACTTCCAAGCTGGCTACAGCAGAACCCAAGTCTCTGCAGAGCAGCATATGCTCACACAAGGGTAGTGATCCAGAAACCGACAGCATCCTTGACACATCTCAAGTCAAAGGAAATGCACCCTCCACTCTAGAGACTTACAGTTTAAGTCAGACAGACAACTTTAAGACATAAAACACCCAAATGACAACCAGTTAATGATTTTTTGGAATTTGTATTTTGCTTTTCTACTCAAGTTAAATGAAGAGCAAAAGAAAATGTATTAAACTGTGAGAGGGGAGGAATGAGGGTCAATAATGAACAAGTTTTAAATTAATCACAGTCTTCAGGAACATATGAAGGGTAGGATTTGAAGTGGGAGCACTTCTAACAACAGACCCAGCCAGGGGAATCACATGAAAAGAAATAGCCACACAAGTAAGATGAGAAAACAGAATAAAAAATCTAGCAAGATGGCAAGGGAAAAAGGCAGGATAACAAATGAGAAGCCAGAACTCAAAGCAAGAGTATGAGAAAAATCAGCTGATTTCTAGTGAGGTTTAATTTCTTGTGAAGAAAGTGATTACAGTACTCTAAAATCCTAATTAACTTAACTTTAATCTTTTTCAAAATGTTAAATGTTTCTCTGCTATTGCTCTTCCAGAGCATCATTACTAACACTTTTGAAATCCATACTCAACATTCTAGGATAGGAATACTCATCATTTTTCTCCTGTGAAATAGTCAACAGCCCATACATAAGAGCAAGCTCATGACTCCAACCTGATTAAAACCACACTAATAAGACCAGACAAATTACAATATAATCTCTCTCACATACCCACATAAAACTTCTAAAAGCTATAGTTCAAGTCTTTACATCATAAACTTGGCAAGCCCAGACTCTACTATGTCTCCTATCTACCTCTCAAATAGTGACTGACAGCTGCTTTGTCCTGATCACATCTGCCTTTTAACATCTATCTTCCAGGCTGCCTACTTCTGATGTGGGTACGTCAGTCTGGAGCTGTCACAACTGCACTGGACAGAATACCAACTTTCACCTCCTTCAATATGACTCTAGTCATTGCCAGGGAGAAAATTATGCCTCAAGAACCTGACAGCTTATGCTCAATATCCATCCTTTCTGGGGGTATAAAATATATCATTTTCCTTAAAACTGCCTTTCCAAGATTTATAATGAAAAACTATATGCACACACACAAACATATACATACACACATGTGAACACTTGCATGCATACTCCTCTCTCCATATGTTTTCCCCCATACAGAAATCATTCAAGCTGAACCAAGGAAGATGGCATCTATGTCTTCCATTTTACTATACAATTAATGAGACATATAAAAGAATGTCTCTTAATATCAATTAAAAACCCTCACTGTCCTATGAAACCGTCAGTTTTATCTGACTTAGCAATTCTGTGCTTTCAAGATCTGAAAAGCTAAGAAGTTGTCTGTGCAACAAGCACAGACATTAAAGAGTGTGCTCACCAATCAACCCGAGCATGCTGAGATCACGCACATGCTAGCAAGCTCAATAGTTTTAAATCTCATTTTAGTAGACCAATGAATACTGCTTTCTTGCTCTAAAAATGCCATTTCTACAGGGAAAAAAAGTGGTTCTTGTAACAATTGAAACAGTACTGAACAACACTGACTATTCTGAAGAAGTTGAAGTCCTGCTCCTACTCAAAATAATGCACTTTAATTATAATCCAAGTTTACCCAAAATGGAATCATGATCTGAAAACCAGAAGTTGAAAAGGAAGCCTCCAAAAAACATCTTACAACAAATAGTGCCTAAATATAAATAGACATGAAAAGAGGGAAACAATAAGCCAAACATTAAAGTTATCTGCTTTCTATTTATTAGAGAGAAAAAAAACTCTATTTTCACCTCCTGGCCATTTGGGGAGAAGGTATATGTAGGTGTCACTATTAAATGTTTTTTCAATATTGGAGAAGAGGCTGCAGTGAGCTGTTGAGATGTTTTCTTGCTGTCTATCATGTGAATAAAAGCACATATATGAGAGATGACTACCTGGTTAGTGGTTAGTGGTGTGGCAGTCGTGGAAGCAAAATCAAGCCAAATGGTCTAGAAAGCAGTAAAAGCCACTGGCTTTTCCCACAGTCCTTGCTCAGTTCAACAGAATTCTACCACTTTTTCCATAACAATCACAAATCTGGTCCCACCATTAAAACCACTACAGACACATGCAATCATGTCTTGATTTTCAACTCCAAGATAACTCTACCTCTGCAATACCAATAGACAAGTGACTGGAAATCTAAAAAATTAGCACCTCTGGCCCAATAGGCCTTGTCTCAATTTCTGAAAACCTGGCAGAATTCCAATGAATAAGAAAAATAACAGAGCTTCAACAAATCAACAAAGCAGCACTTCTTACTGTTATTACCTATCACTGCTCTAAGGGCGCTCACAAACACCATTATGTTTCAGATATATTAACTAAAATACATGAAGAAACAGCATCAATTAGCTTCAAATAATGCAAAAATTTTTTAAATAACATTTTATACCTATTAAAATCGCAAAAAAAAATTTAATTGACTATCCCATCAGTACTTGTCAAGAACCATTTATTTCTATTCAACATCATTCTACTTTACCTCCTATTCCTTTAAAGAACTCTCCTACCCTTTCCTGAACATGTGGTCCAGGCTGGCTAATCAGTCTCCTCTGGCAACAGAACTGGTTCAGGGCTGAGCCAAACCCAAGCAAAGCTAACCAGTCCACTCTATGGCTATGATGTAGACACTGAGGAAAAAAAGTTCTTTCTCTGCTGGAATGACAAAGCTAGGAGGACCACTTCAAACTAGAGGTAGGCATCTTTTCCACGTGTACACATGAAATTAGAAATACACTAAAATACATGGAGGCAAGTGATGAAGAAAGCCTCATACCCTCTGAGTCAGTCTCACCCAGCCATGCTTGTACACTCAAGGTCCTCAAAATGTCATTTTGTTCAATGCTGTTTCCTTATAACACTGACTTTAAAAAAATGATTCCCAGCCAGGGCCACTGCTGTGTGGAGTTTGCACATCCCCATGTCCACATGGGTTTTCTCTGTGTACTCCAGCTTTCTGCCACACCCCAAAGATGAGCACATGAGGTGAATTCAGGCATCTACACTGTCCTAGTATGAGAGAAGGTGGGTGGGGGTGTGTGTGGCTCTGCAATGGAAAGGCATCCCATCCAGGATGGGTCCCACCCTGAGCTGCTGCGAGAGGCTTCAGCCACCCACAATCCTGAACTATAAAATAAGCAGTTTGGGAAATAATTCTCATGTTTTTATTAATCTTCCTTAATTATTTATATAACTAACATTTATTTTACCGTTTGATCTTAGAAGTGTTTTGGGTCTTTATTTAGAAGTTTGGTGGTGCTTTTGTGGCTAGAAATATGCCACAGGGCCTAACTCTCGTTTATATCAATTAGCCTACAGTAAAACTGATTTCATCACATGTTGTTTCATTTACAATCATGGTTTCCAAGAGCATTATCAATGACATTAAGTGAGGGCTTATTGTACTCCTAAAATCCCCAATTATAAAGGCCCATACACTCCTCTTTGCATAAACAAGTTTTGGGCAAACAAACTGAATTTCTGTAACTTACAATTGCTAATATGTGAACATTAGCAAACTGAAGCTATAACCCTACTAGAGAACAATTTACTAATAAATTTTAAAAGCCCTAAAACCTATGTTCCTGAAGAAACTTTTTGAATAGTACTTACATAGGTAGACACATATATAACACTTGAAACTGTACAATGATTTGTACACTCTGCTGTAAATGAATTTAATTTGTAAAAGATTTGTGCCCCTTATTCCTACTCCTGGAAACATACCTTAAGGCTATATATATATTTTTTTAAAAGGAAAGCATTATATATACATGGTGCTCATGCACTACAGCATTGATAGTTTATATCAAAAACATAGAAACAGCCCTGGCTGGGGTGGCTTAGTGGACTGAGTGCCAGCCTGCAAACCAAAGGATCACAGGTTCAATTCCCAGTCAGGGCATAAGCCTGGGTTACGGGCCAGATCCCCAGTAGGGGGCATGTGAGAGGCAACCACACACTGATGTTTCTCTTTCTCCCTCCCTTCCCCTCTCTAAAAATAAATATAGGCCGGGATGGCGTAGCTCAATGGATTGAGCGCAGGCTGCGAACCAAAGCATCCCAGGTTCGATTCCCAGTCGGGGCACATGCCTGGGTTGCAGGCCACGGCCCCCAGCAACTTCACACATTGATGTTTCTCTCTCTCTCTCTCTCTTTCTCCCTCCCTTCCCTCTCTAAAAATAAATAAATAAAATCTTTAAAACCAAAAAACAATTTTTAATTGTTTTAAGTACAATAACAGAAATGACGAAATAGAACATGTACAGTTTTATAGATTATAAATTCCAAGGTTATACTTGTTTTAAAAAGCCTGAAATTAGTGTTAAATTTTTAAAAAGAAAATAATAAAATGATATCAAAGCTAAATTCAAAAATAGGGTAAAATGCATATGCATGTAGCCATGGTTCAAAAAATGAATTAGTGTAAATCTAAGAAAACATGTAGAAAATTTACAGAGGATGGAGCAAAAGTAGGTTTGTAATTGTTCATATGAATAATAATATAATATTTAATAAATATAAGAATAAACTGTTTTACATACTCACAACTATAAATCTACTTTGCCCCACCCTGAAAGTTAAACACTGATAAAAAGAAACAAAGATGATCTAAAGAGATGGAGACATATTTTTGTTCACGGATTGGAAAACATAGTGAAAATGTCAACTCTCCCCAAACTTATTATAAGTTTAATGCAATTCCTATCAAAATCCCAGTTTTTTATATATATACACAAGATTATCTAAAATTCATATGGAAAAGCAAAAGAAGTGGAACAGCTGAATCAATTTAGAAAAAAAAGAATAAACTAGGTAGAATCACTCCATCCAATTCTAACACTCATATAACTACAGCAATAAAAACTGTGTGGTATTGGCAGAGGGAAAAACACATGGATCAATGAAACAAAATGGAGAACCCAGAAATAATCCCATACAGGTACAGCTGACTGACTTTTATCAAGGGTGTTAGGCAGTTTACTGGAAAAAAGACAGTCTTTTCAACAAATGGTAATGGAATAACTGGGTGTCCCCTGAGGGAAAAAGAAAGAACTTGACCTAAACCTCACATTAAACAAAAATTAACTCAAAATGAGTCACAGATTTAAATGGAAAATGTAAAACAAGAAAACTGGAGGAAATCTTCAGAAGCTATAGCTTGGTGAAGAATTCTAAGTCATGACACCAATAGGATAACCCGTAAATGGGGGCGGGGGGGGTCCTCAATAAATTGAAGTTCATCAAAATTTAAAACTTTTACTATACAAGAGACCTGTTAAGAGGATCAAGACAAGCCACACCCACACCATGGAGCACTCAAGGAATACTACTTAGCAATACAAAGTTACAAACTATTCACATACACACCAATTTGTAAGGCTCTCAAGGGCTTCTTGTTGCCAGGGCTGGGGGAGCCAATCTCAAAAGGTCATATACTGTATGATTCCACTTATACAATATTCTTGAAATGACAGAATTCGAGATGGAGACATTAGTTGCTAAGGGTTAGAGATGATAGGGTGTGTAAGTAATATGGGTGTGACTATAATAGGCAGCATGAGGGGGAACATTGTGATGATGGCATAGTTCTGTATCCTGATTGCAGTGGTGATTACATAAATCTACACATGTGACAGAACTAGAGAATTACACCCACATATTGTGCCAAAGTCCATGTCCTGGTGTTGACGCTGCAATGTAGTTCCCTAATACAGGGTCCCACGGAAGTAACACCTGCTTCCAGTTGGTAGGATAACAATAAGGGTGTCATAATTTATACTTTTAATTTCACCTAAAATGTCATATGATGTGCTTGAGTGTGACATCGTTATGTTATAGGATTACATGCTTAGGATTTTGTAAAAAAGAGTTTGTAATAGAAAAGGAACGTTATTTGTGCCAGATCCTGTATATAACCACTGGGGGAAAGTGAGTAGAGGTCCCCAACCTTTTTGGCATCAGAGAACAGATTTTGTGGAAGACCAGGGGAGGCAGGGCAGAAGCAGAGCTCAGGCGAGCTTCCAGCAGGCAAGGGCAGGGTTAGGAACCAGTGGGGTAAAGGATACATCAAACCACTCTGTTCTATCATGGCAACTTCTGGTGATTCAAAATAAAAAGTCAAGAAAAATGAAATAACATGTTAGTTGATTTTTTATTAGTATAAGTAAATACTGAAACAAGCATTATAATAGAACTTTTAAAAAACTTTACTGAAAACTGGCACAGCAGAATCTTAATGGCTATACACTGAGGAGAATATGCTAATTTTAGGTAATTCACCTGAAGTTTTTTAGTAGCACACACTGCCTCAACAGATTCTTTAAATGATTCAAGTCACAGGAAAATAAATTAATACAATTTTTCCACTATCAGGTCCCTTAGGTGTTTTTTTTTTTTTATTTAATCTTTATTGTATTTTTCTCCAAGGTCCCCTAGTTTTATCTATAAAGATCATTTGCAAGCTGGCAGTTAACTTGCCTGATAATTGACCAATATTCTGTTTCCTTAGCAGCTCCATCTCACCCCTCACCTTGCCCCCATCTCTCCTGACTGCTGGTCCTGCCACCAGAGTCTCTCTCAACCCTCACCCCTTTTTTAAAAAAGATTTTATTTTTAGAGAGAGGGTAAGGGAGATTGAGAAAGGGAGGGAAACATTGACGTGCAAGAGAAACACTGACTGGTTGCCTCTCACATGCCCCCAACAGGGGACCTGGCCCACAACCCAGGCATGTGCACTGACAAAGTCAAACTAGCAACCTTTTGGTTTGCAGGACAATGCCCAAATCACTGAGTCACAGCAGTCAGGGCACAGCAGAACTTCTTAAAACAGGAAGAAAGTTAAGACATATTTCAGTTTAAGAAAAAAAACCCTTTAAAAATAAACACAAAGCAGCCCTAGTTGGGTAACTCAGCTGGTTAAGAGCATTATCCTGATACAACAAGGTTGTGGGTTCAATCTCCAAGGTCAGGACACACACAAAAATCAACCAATAAATGCGTAAATAAGTGGGACAATAAATCAATGTTTCTCAATTAAAAAAAGTAATTTTTAAAAAATAAACAAACATAAAGCAATGCTAGAAAAAGCTGTTCCCAGAGGCAGCAAGTTCTGTGTCACCAGATATGTTCAAGTATACGGGAATCTGAACCTATGAGACCTTGTTCAATCACAGACTTCTAATTCTGTATCATTTCCCTGGCAGTCCTCCCTTCTTCTTCACCTGTCATTCCAAACAACCCTCTAAATCTAGCTCCAACCTCTCTCCCCACCAGCCCACTCAAGTGAGGGCCCTCACTGTTTCATGCACATCTTGCATCTGCTGTTTTTCTTACTTGGATGACTCTTCCCCTCCCTTCTTCCACTTTCAATATCCAATGAACTACAGGAAGTTTTCCCAATTCCATGCTTATGTTCCCATCCCATTCCATTCCCTGCATGCCACTCACGCCATTAACTTGCTTTTCACATCCACGAACCCTGATTATAAGCTTTGGGACAAAACAGAAAAAATCACCACCTGTCTGCTAGAAGACAGTCTCTCTTCATCAGAGATCAAACACAGTCGTCCAGCAGTTCCTTCCCCATTCTGGTTTCTCTGACATAAGCTTCCGCCCAGGAAATCCATTGTTACCCAGCACACCAATCATGGACTTGGCTCCTTTACTGAGCAGAATGTTATTAGAAGCAGTGCAGGAACACATAAAGGTGTACCTCAGCTTCTTTGGGCCTTTTCCTCCTCCATCCACCCAAAATGCCTGTGAGCTACTGCAGGCAAGAAGTTACTTATGTAGCATCAAGTCTCTCACTTGACCTTTGAGGTGCAACTGTGAATTGTAACCAATGGATTAAAAAAACCCTGTTTTAGTAGAAGCTATTCCTCATAGTTCCAATTCTAATTTACCATCGCTGGTCCTCTTTTTAAAATGTGTCTCCTTTTTCAAACAAAATTTAGGCCCTCTCAACCCGGTTCCTTGATGTCTCCTACCCAGCTGAGAGCACCCTCATTTTCCAGCAGAGCCCTATCTGAGGATTCATAAACTACATTTAGATACTCTTTTCTAGGTATTGTTAAAAATATATACATATGAGGAGTAACTAGTAATGTGTATTAGTACATAGCCATATAATAATACATATATACCCATATAATGGGCATTTTGGGGTGATAAAAATGTTCTAAGTAATGGTGATAACTGCAAAACTTTGTGAATATACTAAAAATCACCAAGTTAACACTTTAAAAGGGTGAATTTCCTGTTATGTAAATTAATCTCATTTTTTAAGGTAAGATTTGCCACCCTTACTTACTCCTGCATTTACATTAAGCACTGGGAGGTAAAATATTTAATTTTTGAGACAGCATTTTCTCACACACTTCTTTGAGAACACAGTCAATTATCTTCCTAAAACATTTAAGTGCCTATCATGGACCAAAAACCATGATAGGTGCCATAGAGATTGGTCATCAGACCAAGACAAAACCTGCCCTGCTGGAGCCTAAACAGTGAAAGACAACAAATTATTTAGCTGCCACTATGATGAGATAGGAATAAAAAGTATAAAGTATAAATAATTCAGAATGGGAGCTGGGGTGGCAGGAACCCCAAAAGAGAAACGAGCACATCTAAGAGGCACATGTATGCCTCAACCCATATAAGGTAGTTACAACAACTAGTTTGGACTGATTGGCAGTACAACAAAACCCCCAGATTACAGGGATTTGGATGCCATGCAGTTGATAACTGGCTCCTATCCCCTACTCAAGGCTCACTTGGCTATTTCAATGGCCTTCAGATAAAGTGACCCTGCATTTATATATGCAAATCTTTTACCCACTGGCTATGCTAACAATAAAGTTTTAGTGTACTCAGAAATGTTTGTGTTTATTATTCATGTAATCAGGAGCAAATACAAGGAGATTTAAGTTATGCTGAAATACTACATACATTCAACTCTGGTTATTAATTACGATTGCATAGAGAGCATATTGCTTATACAAACTCAAAGATAAAGAAGGTCTAATTTTTGGCTCAAAAGAATTTTAAATAAATATTTTTGAATACAGTAAGCTCATATCTTTGCCCTGGGCAGGTGGCTCGGTTGGAGCGTCGTCCCATACACTAAAAGGCTGCAGGTTGGATTCCCAGTCAGGGCATATACTCAGGCCACATGTTTGGTCCCCAGTCAAGGTGCATACAAGAGGCAATTGATCAATGTTTCCCTCTCATATCAATGTTTCTCTCTCTCCCCCCTCTCTCTAAAATCAATAAACATATCCTCGGGTAAGAATTAAAAAAATAGGACTCCCGGCAAGATGGAGGAATAGGTGGACGCACCGTGCCTCCTCGCACAACCAAGATTAGAAAACCAATTAATTTACAACAATAATTTACTATCAGAATAACACCCAGATCCGGCAGAGGATTTATCTGAATGGAAGTCGGGCAGCCAAGAAGTTGAAGTAGACGCGTTCATCCGGACTGGTAGGAGAAGACGAGCCGAGCGGGTGCGGGGCTGGCTCGGGTCGGCGGCGCATGGAGGTCGGGGGAAGGTTTGGCGCGAAATCGGCGCAAAAGCCATCCGGCACGCAAGAAGGCAGCGGTGATCCCTGAGTACGCAAGCTGCGGCTGGCAGACCCAGAGGGGTAGCGATTGTGGACCAGGGCTGAACTCGCGGCCCAGAAGCCCAGACAAGGGTATGAGTCCAGGGGAACGGAACTACCGCCATTGTTTTCTCCCGCCCCGCTCCCCCGCCCACCCCGCCCCCACATATAACGTCACAATCTAGCGACTGGGGTGCCCAGCCCCGGTGAGCACCTAAGGCTCTGCCCCCCACCGTAACAAGAGCAACCAGACCGGAAAAAAAAAAGGAGAGACAGGAGGAAAAAACAAAACAAAACAAAACAAAAAACTATGTTTTCAACAGAGCAGATCAGTCCCCCAGGACTCATCCTTTTGAGCAACCAAGAACTAGCCAATCTATCAGATGCGCAGTTCAAAACACTGGTGATCAGAAAGCTCACGGAACTGGTGGATTTTGGACGAAATCTAGATGAAAGAATGCAGATTACCATAAAACAGATGCAGGAAGACACGCGGAGGAGAGCCAATAGTGAAAGGAAGGAATATGAGTCTCAAAACAATACAGTGGACCAGAAGGAAGATAGAATCAACCAAGCAGGAAAGCATGATGAAATAAGAATTCAAAAAATTGAGGAAAAGATTAAGAGCATCCAAGACACCTTTAAACGTTCCAATATCCGAATTATAGGGGACCAGAATCGGAAGGGGAAAAGCAACAGATTGAGCATGTATTTGAACAAATAATAAAGGAGAACTTCCCCAATCTGGCAAAGGGAACAGTCTTCCAAGAAATCCAAGAAGCTCAGAGAGCCCCAAAGAAGTTGGACCCAAGAAGAAACACACCAAGGCACATCATAATTACATTAGCCAAGGTAAAAACGAAGGAGAGAATCCTAGAAGCAGCAAGAGGTAAGGGGACAGTAACCTACAAAGGAGGTCCCATCAGACTGTCAGCTGATTTCTCCAAAGAGACCTTACAGGCAAGAAGGGGCTGGAAAGAAATATTCCAAGTCATGAAAGACAAGGACCTACAACCCAGATTGCTCTATCCAGCAAAGCTTTCATTTAGAATGGAAGGGCAGATAAAGTGCTTCTCAGATAAGGTCAAGTTAAAGGACTTCATCATCACCAAGCCCTTATTTTATGAAATGCTAAAGGGACTTATCTAAGAAAAGAAGATAAAGAAAAGACATGTATAGTAAAAGGACAGCAAACTCACAAATATTAACAACCACACCTAAAGCAAAACCAAAAGAAACTAAGTAAACAATTAGAACAGGAACAGAACCACAGAAATGGAGGGCACATGGAGGGTTAGCAGCAGGGGGGTGGGAGGAGGAGAGAGGGGGAAAAGGTATAGAGAATAAGTAGCATAGAATGTAGGTTGAAAATAGATAGGGGGAGGGCAAGAATAGTATGGGAAATGTAGAAACTAAAGAACTCATAAGTATGACACATGGACATGAACTACAGGGGGAAATGTGGGTGGGAGGGGGTACAGGGTGGAGGGGAGAGAAGGGGGGAAATGGGACAACTGTAATAGCATAATCAATAAAATATATTAAAAAAAAAAAAAGAAAACATTAAAAAAAAAAAAAGAATTAAAAAAATACTTTAACAGCCTGGGAAAACCCTAGATCAGTGGTTAACTAACTATTCCTGTGGGTTAAATCTGGCCCACGTTTTATAAATGTTTTACTGTAACCCACCCATGCCCATTTATTTATGGATTTTCATAGCTGCTTTCTCAATACAACTGCAGAACTGAACAGCATCAACAGAGGTCTTTAGACCTTACTGGTGATAAGTATTTCCCACCTTGCCCTTCATAAAGAAAAAAAATTGCCAGCTTGTACTACAGCCAAAAGTAGTCCACACTGATTCAGAACAAAGAAATATGGGTTCCAGCCAAGATGGAGGAGTAGGTAGAAACCCTTCAATTCCTCCCACAACCAAAAGGAGGCTAACAACCAATCTAAAATCAATAAACCACCAAAAGCGTCAAAAGATCAAACTGCATGGAACTCTGACAACCAAGGAATTAAAGAAAGTATCAACTAGAACAACCAGACTGGTAAGGCAGTGGACCCCACAGGCCAACTCAGAAAAACTACAGCGACAAGGCAGACTGTGGCGGTGGAGCTGGCTACCAAGCTCAGCAGGCTGTGCAGGTGGGGATGACTTAAGCAGAAAACAGACTCAGAGCTGACTGTGGGCTACGGCCGGGGTTGCCGCAATGGGAGTTTCTCCCAGTCTCATACAAGAGTTCGTTGAAAAGTGTGCAAGAGACGAGCAGGTGGGCTGTACTGTTCCCTCACTGGCCCCTCCCCCACAGGTCAGGGCAGCAAAGATGGCTGCCCTGCCCCAGTGATTACCTAAAGCCCCACCCCCTTACAACCTATCAGCTATGCCCAGACAAAGAAATATGGTCCAAATGAAAGAACACGGGACTTTGGCAGGATGGAGGCATAGGTGGACGCACCATACCTCCACACACAACCAAGATTAGAACAACAACAATTTAGAGCCAGAATAACACCCAGAACTGACAGAAAATTTATCTGAATGGAAGTCGGACAGCCAAGAAGTTAAAGTAGACCCATTCATCCAGACCGGTAGGAGGGGTGGAGACGAGCTCGGGTCACAGTGCGAGCTCGGGTCACAGTGCGCAGAGTGCGGGGAGAGCTGGGCCCCTAAGGCAACCAGGAGCGAGTGAGCCATCCGGGGCGCACAGCTGGTGGACCCTGAGTACGCAAACGGCAACTGGCGGACCCAGTAAGGCTGCGATTGTGGACCAGGGCAGAGCGCGCAGCCCAGGATCCCAGGGAAGGGACTGAGATCCCACAGAGAATGGAGCTACCGCCATTGTTCCCTCTTGACCCCGCTCCCACATACAACCTCACAATCTAGCAAGTGGGGTGCCCAGCCCTGGTGAACACCTAAGGCTCCGCCCCTCACCATCGCAGGAGTGACCAGACTGGGGAAAAAAAAGAGAGAGCAATGGTTCAAACAGGAGAACAAATCAGTGCCCCAGAACTCATCCTTTTGAGCAACCAAGAAATAGCTAACCTATCAGCTGCACAGTTCAAAACACTGGTGATCAGGAAGCTCACAGAATTGGTTGATTTTGGGCGCAAATTACATGAAAAAATGCAGGTTACCATAAAAGAGATGAAGGGAAATGCCCGGAGAACCAACAGTGATGGGAAGGAAACTGGGACTCAAAACAGTAGAGTGGACCAGAAGGAAGAAAAAAACAACCAAACAGGAAAGAATGGAGAAATAACAATTCGAAAAAATGAGGAGAAGCTTAGGAACCTCCAGGACATCTTTAAACATTCCAACATCCAAATTATAGGGGTACCAGAAGGGGAAGAGGTACAGCAACAGATTGAAAACATATTTGAACAAATAATAAAGGAGAACTTCCCCATTCTGGCAAAGGAAATAGACTTCCAGGAAGTCCAGGAAGCTCAGAGAGTCCCAAAGAAGTTGGACCCAAGAAGAAACACACCAAAGCACATCATAATTACATTCGCCAAGGTAAAAATGAAGGAGAGAATCCTAGAAGCAGCAAGAGATAAGGGGACAGTAACCTACACAGGAGTTCCCATCAGACTGTCAGCTGATTTCTCAAAAGAGACCTTACAGGCAAGAAAGGGCTGGAAAGAAGTATTCCAAGTCAAGAAAGACAAGGACCTACATCCCAGATTGCTCTATCCAGCAAAGCTCTCATTTAGAATGGAAGGGCAGAGGAAGTGCTTCTCAGATAAGGTCAAGTTAAAGGAGTTCATCATCACCAAGCCCTTATTTTATGAAATGTTAAAGGGACTTATCTAAGAAAAGGAGATACAGAAAAAACATGTATAGTAAAAGGACAGCAAACTCACAATTATTAACAACCACACCTAAAGCAAAACCAAAAGAAACTAAGCAAACAACTAGAACAGGAACAGAACCACAGAAATGGAGATCACATGGAGGGTTGGCAACAGGGGAGTGGGAGAAGGAGAGAGGGGGAAAAGGTGCAGAGAATAAGTAGCATAGATTGTAGGTAGGAAATAGACAGGGGGAAGGTAAGGATAGTACGAGAAATGTAGAAGCTGAAGATCTTATAAGTATGACACATGGACATGAACTAACGGGGGAAATGTGGGTGGGAGAGGGTGTACAGGGTGGAAGGGAGTGAAGGGGGGAAATGGGACAACTGTAATAGCATAATCAATAAAATATATTTAAAAAAAAAAGAAAACACAGCAAAACCTCAGAACTAAGCAATGAAGAGATTGCCAACCTATCTGATGGAGAATTTAAAGCCCTGGTAATCAAAATGCTCACAGATCTGACTGTGCTTGGTCAAAAAATGAAAAAACAAATGTAGGATACCCAAAGTGAAATAAAGCAAAATATTCAGGGAACCAACAGTGACAGGAAGGAAACCAGGACTCATATCAATGATCTGGAACAAAAGGAAGAAATAAACGTCCAACTGGAACAGAATAAAGAAACAAGAATTCAGCCCTGGCTGGCGTAGCTCAGTGGATGGAGTGCGGGCTGGGAACCAAAGTGTCCCAGGTTCGATTCCCAGCCAGGGTACATTCCTGGGTTGCAGGCCATAACCTCCAGCAACCGCACATTGATCTCTCTCTCTCTCTCTCTCCCCCTCCCTTCCCTCTCTAAAAATAAATAAATAAAATATTTAAAAAAAAAAAAAAAAGAAACAAGAATTCAAAAAAGTGAAAAGAGAGGCTTAGGAACCTCTGGGAAAACTTTAGATGTTCCAATATCCGAATTATAGGGGTGCCAGAAGGAGAACAACAGCAGCAAGAAATTGAAAACTTATTTGAACAAATAATGAAGGAAAGCTTCCCCAGACTGGCAAAGGAAATAGACTTCCAGGAAGTCCAGGAAGCCAAGACAGTTCCAAAGAAGGTGGACCCAAAGAGGAACATACCAAGGCACATTATCACTAAGTTACCCAAGATTAAAGATAAGGAGAGAATCCTAAAACAAGCCAGAGAAAAGGAGACAGCTACCTACAAAGGAGTTCCCATAAGGCTATCAGCTGACTTCTCAAAAGAAATGTCTTGCAGACAAGAAGGGGCTGGAAAGAAGTATCTGAAGTCATGAAAGGCAAGGACCTACATCCAAGATTACTCTATCCAACCAAGATTTCATTTAGAATGGAAGGGCAGATAAAGTGCTTCCCAGATAAGGTCAAGTTAAATGAGTTCATCATCACCAAGTCATTATTATATGAAATAAAGAGACTTATCCAAGAAACAGATAAAAAATATGAACAGTAAAATGACAACAAACTCACAACTATCAACAAATGAAGCTAAAAGAAAAGAAGAACTGCGAAAACAAAAACTAAGCAAACAACCAGAACAGGGACAAAATCAGAGAAATGGAGATAACATGGAGGGATTTCAGTGGGGAGAGGGAAGGGAGGGAATAGGGGATAAAAGGTACAGGGAAGAAGCAGCATAATTAGTAGGCATAAAATAGGCAGGAAGAGATTAAAAAATGGTATAGGAAACAAAGGACTCAAAGAACTTATATGTACAACCCATGGACATGAACTAAGGGGGGGGAATGCTAGGGGGTTGAGGGACGGAAAGGGGGGAAAAACTAGAAAAATTGTAATAGCATAATCAATAAAAAAATGCTTTTAAAAATGTAAATAAAATCTTCCCATATATCCTTTAGCAATCAAGTTCCAGTGGAAAAGCAACAGACATGAAGTACAAAGAATTCTAACTACTCCATTACTCAACATGCTATGAAGCTCTAGGTAAATCACAATTACTCTGTGTTTTTATACACCAATAAAATTCAGAGCATTTAGGTCAGTTTTGCCTAAGTGCTCAGGCCACTGAAGCCAGGCCTGGGAAATGTGTTTGTATTTTTTTCAACCTAACAAATTACCCTAAAAGTTGGTAGCTCGAAATAAACACATTTATTGTCTCCCTGATTTCTGTTCAGAAACTCAGGGTTGGCTGGAGCTGCTATCATCCGAAACCTGACTGGAGCTGGAGGATCTGCTTCAAAGTGGCTTACTCACATGCTCAGCAAACTGGTGCTGACTGCTGGCAGGAGACCTCAGTTCCTCTCCACTGGAGCTCCTGAGTGTCCTCATAATATAGTAGCCAGTTTCCCCCACACTGAATAATCCATAAGAAAGAGCCAGGTGAATACTATACACTTTTTATGACTTCCCTTTGAAAGTATATAGTATCACTTCCATCACATTCCATCTTTTACAAAGGCAAGAGTCTCTGAGTCCCACATATTTAAAAGGATCAAAATTGGGCTTCACTTTTTAAAGAAACGGTATCAAAGAATCTGTAGATATATTAACACCACTACAGGGTTTCAAATAATAAGTAAACACTTTCAACATCATAACTGACAAGGCTTGGTTGATTAAAGAATCTGTGCTTAACCATTTTTATAGTATGTATTCTTTGTTCTATTAATGATAGGAGAGACATTTCAACACCATTTGTTAAATCTCCAAAGAAAATAAGCCAACAGAAAAAAAGCAAGGCACTTCAGCTCTTTATATCTGATGCAGTAATGATGATGAGAGGCAGTTATATTTGTCTTAGTCCCCCCGCCAGGAAAAGGCAATTTATGGTGAATAGATCATGATCATAACTAACTGCAAAGTTGGGCTAGAACAAACAAGTACTTATGATTCAGAGCCACATAAAAGATTTTCTCAGATATAAACAAAAATAACAAGAAAATTTAGAAATGCATTCAAAATTGGGGGGAGGATATATTCTTATCATGCATGCTACAGATTTGCATCAGAGAAATTCTGAAATAAGGGAACACTTACAGAGTGAAAAAGTTACCTATAACAACTAAATGTATTTTGGAAAAAAAGTCTTAGTTACTAGACTCAATGAACACTTGGACAAATTCATCTGTTAGTATTATAAGTTTCATTACAGGGGGCAAAAAGGCTGCGGAATAAAATTTTCACACCGAAGACAATGTAGTAATAGCCATCCTGATTTTCTCCAAGCAGCTCAAAAATTGTCTTGAACCGGACAACTACTTTAAAATAAATTAATTCAAAACTCTTTCTAATGGACTAAACAGTGTCCCCCAAAATTCATGTCTACCCAGAAGTTGTGAAAGTAGTCTTATTTGGAAACAGGGTCTTTACGGATATAATCAAAGTAAGATGAAGTCATACTGGATTAGAGTGGACCCTAAGTCAATGACTGATGTACTTATCAGAGGGAACTTTGAACACAGATGCGCAGGGAGAATGTCGTGTGACAACAAAGGCAGAGACTAAAGTGATGTGTCTACAGGGACACCAAGGATGCCAGCAACCTTAGAGCTAGGAAGAAGCATGGAACAGATTCTTCCACTGAGTCCTGAAGAAAGAATCCACCCTGACACCTTGACTTCAGACATCTGGCCACCAGATATGTGAGAGAATAAATTTCTGTTGTTCTAAGCCAAGTGTGTAATAACTTATATATTACAGCCCTAGGAAACTAATACATCCACTTAGCTAGTCTTATGAATTTAAATAATCTCATCATTTGCAGTATAAGAAATATTCATCTTCAGCCTGAAAACTGAGAAAAATATTTACCATTTAAGGTTTTTAATTCAAAAATTCAGAACTAAAGATGGCGTTTCTCATTTAACCCATTGCCCCTTTTGGGGTACTGTCCCAGGGATGTATTTGACATAACACTCCAAAGGACTACGCCGCATATTGCTGTCAGCCATCAAAGAGCCACTGACATTCTCCCAAAGGCCAATAAAACACCTGCACAGAGTAGGGGCTCAGTTCCCCTCAGCTGATATCCAACAGTCCTACAGAAAGCTATGTCTTTGTTGAAGTTCTCCTGCTGGATCACAAGTTTAACACAAACCTACAGGTTACGAGAAGTTAATTTTTCACATTTAAGTCCTTTTATCATACTTATAGCCTCAGAGTGATGACAGTTTTTATAATGGTAACTATAGTTAACCTGTGAGTATAATTTCACTGTCTACTGAGTTTTCCCAACATACGATTTTTTTTAGGCCCACATTCAATGTATTTCAAACTCAAACCAGTGCAAATATGTATGCCTGATTTAACATACCAGTCTGACAGAATAGGACAATTTCTATGGTATTTTCAAAATTGCTGGACATTTTTCCACTTTATCACTCCTATACCCTCAGCATGAACTAAAAAAAGGTATTACATAGGATAAAAGGAAAACTTCTGCCCCATTTGTTTTCTATCAAATTGTGTTACAACATTTCTAAGACTCAACTTTTACTTGGAACAACCAAAAGAAGTGGATTCAGATTCTCCAAAAAAATGTTCCTTTGTTACTATCTCTCCTGATTAAAATGTCAGCCAGTACAACTTCATATATCTCCAATAACTGAATATTATTAGTAATTGAGCAATTGGCAAGAATAAGAATGAGAATGTTGCCCTGGCTGGTGTGGGTCAGTGGATTGAGCACCAGCCTGCAAACCAAAGGGTCACCAGTTTGATTCTCAGACAGGGTACATGCCTGGGTTGTGGGCCAGGTCCCTAGTAGGTGATGCGCAAGAGTCAACCACACAACTGATGTTTATCTCCCGCTCTTTCCCTCTCTTAAACAAACAAATAGACAGATAGATAGGTAAAATTTATTTTAAAAATGGGAATATTGACCTCAAAAAGTCACCTTCAAGAATTCATTTTCTAGAAAGGCCTCTCTCTATATAAAAAGCAGTATTAACCTACCTTGTTTTCGAACATCTTCTACAGCAGCCACAAGCTCCTCCTTGAGAAACTGGCTCTCCTTTGCAATTTTATCCCCTTTCTCCAAGAAATTCTCAGTTGCTTGTTCAACAGATGCAGCCAAAACATGGGCCTTCTTAGAACGACCTCTCTTCTTATTAGAGGGCCCCTTACTATTAGTGTTTACCAGAGTCGTAACCTAAAAGTTCCATTTTGAAAAATTAAACTGCAGTTAATTAAAATGAAAAAAAACAGAAAGACTACCATCTTTAAAGATAACAAGAATAAATCATAAAAATGAAACATCACATTTATGAGATTCTATCAAACTTTAAAAAATAACATTGAACTCTCTCCATATTTAACATATATAATGACGACACTCTATTCAGATTCCAAAATAGCTCTCCATGTGTAAGATAAGAAATATAATAAATATTTTAATTCCTCAAACATGATCATTTGGCTTTTAACTTCATTTTATAAATAAAAACTAAAGTAGAAGCAAGTTAGGCATCTCTACTTGTTTTTATGTCATCAGTAAGTTCCAGGGTGTGGAGGGAGATGGAAGAGGGCATGGGGGGATAAATGGTGATGGAAGATTTGACTTGGGATGGTGAACACAATATAATATACAAATGATACATTATAGAATTGCACACCTGAAACCAATATAATTTATTAACTAATGTCACCCTTAATAAATTCAACTTTTTAAAAAAAATTCCAGAAAGAGGTCAACAATGAACTCAGCTTTATCTGGAGGTCACATTTTTCCCATTTCAACCTATGCAAAATGTTTTGACATAACTTACTTCTGAAATCTTTTCACAGTTTACTCAAATTTCAGCAATGAATTAGTGGAAGCCCTTAAAAAAGAAACAGCTGTCCAAAGTAGCCCACTATGAGGGTGTTTTAGGTCCCAGAACATTAACCATCGTAAATACATATAATACCAGATAATCTGTACAACGAAGACGACTAAAGATTGGTTATTAGCATAATCTGTCACACAAAGACCTACTGACAGCTGTGGTAGATGGGCTCCAATAAAGTAAATATCCCTGAGTCTTACCACACAGTCTTACATATTTTTTAAAACATGTATGTATGTATATATATACACACACACATGTACACGTGTGTATGTGCATGTCTAGATATATTTATTTATAATATCAGTTTATATTTATCAATCCGAATGGAGTTTTTTTTTAAAGGATAGCACATGGTACTACATTTTGTCTGTCTCTCTCACACACACACGCACACTAGCAAACTGTGTCAGAACAGTAAAAGTGCAAAGCTAGCTGTTAACCATTAATGAAATGTCATCACATTGTGATACTGTATTTGTAACAGAACATACCAAACTTATACCCTCAAATTAAATTACCTGTTAATAGACTATGAAAGGTATTAAACAGGATGAAGAGACTTAACAGTCAAGGTTCCATATCCCATCTTTCTTGGATATTCCAAGAAAAGACTGGTGCCAAGAAAATGTCTGCAAAGTGCAAACATTTGGAAAGTTGCACTACACACTACTAGCCCATATTACTGCCAACAAGACTGAAAGGTTGTTTCTAAAGGGTTAAATGAATCCACACGTTAATATTTAATTATCAGTGGAGCCAAATCATGTAAGTATCATCAACCTAAACTCAAGCACTTAAATTAAACCTTTGAACTAAATAACCCTGCTCTGTTTCTTACCCAGACCTACTGCTATGGAACCATGTTATCAAACAACTGTGTATGATGAGTTTTCAGATTCTTACCTGTGTAACAAGAGGCTCCAACAGTCTTTCAACTGCCAGAGTCCTGATCTCTAGACTTTTGGGGTCCCATTTGAAGTTTATGTTGCCTGCGTGGACAGCAGTCATTTCTGAAATAGAAACAAAAAAACAAAGTCAGGTAAATATTAAACACAAACAATGAAATGAAATATGTAACAAATCTCCTACTTAAGGATTTTTATATCAGGAAATGTACAGTCACCACAAAATGAAAAAAAAATCTTACTAGCCTGCATATGAAGGCCCCATAATTCCTAGGGCCTCTTAAGATTTCAAGTTTACAAACATTAGCGGTACTACAACAGGGCACTCCCAAACATGAGAGCCTTTACCTTTGGGCTTCTCTGGCACCAAGACAGTTCTGCTTCCAGTTTTTCCATGCCAGCTTAGAAGGAGGATGAAAAGTGAAAGAAGACTAATACAAAAGAATCTTCTTTTTCTTACTGTACAATATTTATAGTACAGTATTATCTAATCATTACACAGAACATCTTGTCTTACTCTATTAAAACATGAGGCTGAAGTCTGATGCCCTCTGCACCTACAGCTACTATCATTCACAGCCAGAAGAAATCTCAAGAAACACTCAGTCAAGCATCACTATCAGCAACAAAGTAAACTTCCATTAGACAGAGGCTTTAAGACTAGGAGGAAAGACTTCAATGAAAACACCAAGCAGTTAGGTTTTGCTTCTAATAGTGTCTTAAAGATTAAAGACAAAAAAATTGGAAAGCTATGTAGTTGAAGTAAACACAAATAAACTTTCCAAACACACTGCCGACAGAACTTCAAAACCAAAAAGGGTTCATTCTTATAACTCAAAAATTCAACATCTAGAATTTTATCTAAATGAACTAAGATGCATGTTAAAAAACTGGATAACAATGTTTACAACCATGCTGTATGATATAATCGTCAAAAATTATAAACTACCTATCAAACAGATCACTTAATAAACTGCAACCAACCAACAACAATCAGTGTTCCTCCAAAAAAAAAAAAAAAAAAAGGCTTATTCCAGGTCTGAGATATTATATTGTGCAGAAAGCAAGAAAGGGCATAAAAACTAACATGATCATATCAAAAAGACACAGGAACCAAAGGCTCTATTGCCCAAATTTACGACAATCTGAGTATCAAGAACAATGACTGTTAACTGTGACTGACAACTGTGATAGATCAATCCATCCTATGACAAAAGAAAAGAAAGAAGGTAGGAAGAAATTTCTTTACCATGAATATAGACTAGGATTAGAAAATGACCATTTTGCAAATCCCAGTGTAATAACTGACTCAGGTAAGTATTACCAATGAATATCAACACAATTAGATGAAAGGGTATTGGGGAACAGGATACCTGTAAAGTGCCAACGTATCACCTGACAGGTTACCCACTAATTGCAAAGAGGTAGGAAGTACCTTTACAATGTTGAAATTTAACAGTCATGTCCTTAAACAAATTAACTTAGCATTGCAAATAATGAAACACCTGATATTATATGCTCCCTAGTATGACAAAATATAAAGTATCCTACATTACCTATAAAGTATTCTTGATGAAAAAAAAGTGTTGTTTTCAAGAGCCTCAATGTTACTATAAACTGAGCAAAGATAGTCATGCAACAGCAAAATTAAATGTTCAACCTCAGTCTAATGAAGCCTCTCTGTGAGGATTCTACACCTTTTCCAATGCCATGGATCCCTATGCAGTCTATAAACACCTATAAAGCAACTTGTCTCATTGAAATAAAGTAAAAAGAAATGGAGAAACTTACACTTTATTTAACACAATATATTTAAAATATTTTTTCAATATATAATCAGAATTTTTAAAAAATTACTGGAGATATTTTACATAGATGTTAAGTGTTCAGAATCTGGAATGTTTTGTACCTAGGGTACATTTAAATATAAAGAAGCCACATCATGTGCTCAATAGCCACATGTGGCTAATGGTTTCTGTATTGGACAGTGCAGCTAGAGACCCTTTATTGGAATGTGTTTTAAATGCATGAAATACAATTCAAAGGTGTATAAAGGAAACATTAAAATTTAGCTATCAAAATAGTTCACAAACAAATGTGCAATAGAGCAATATAGGTGCTTCATTACTAACAAAATCTGTTAAGAAATCTTATATCTACTTCACAGTAATAAACACACACATTTTTTCAATACATCACATTGTAATTACTACAGATGCAAAAAGCACTGAAATTCCTACTGGTGACAAAGTTACAGATTCAACTTAAAACTGGTTTGTTGTCTACATTAATACAGAAGGAAATGCTAAATTCCTGTTGGTGAAAACAAAGACAAAATTTTCCTAATGTAAACTCAACTGCAGATTAAGAAACCACCCTAATCTAGACTGAATTTCAAGTTTATAAGAAATACCTGTTTATAGAGGAGACGGATGCATGGTTTAAAAAAATACCCACCATGAGGAAACAAATACAGAATGTACAGCATTCTAAAAAGACAATGAGGCCTTAACTATTCAGTCAGTATTTGAGAGGAGAAGATTGGGAGGACTATTCTAGTCTATAAGGACCAGGAGACATAAGAATCTAATACATATATCCAGTTTGAAGCCTGGTTTGAAACAAATGGCTATTAAGTCAGTTGAAGGAAAACTGGTAAATTATTAATATTTATTAAATATTAGATGATATTATGAAATTACTGCTCCGTTTCATAGGTGTGAAAATGAAACTGTGGCTATGTACAAAAATGACTATTTTTAGGAGATGCGTGTTGAAATATTTAGGTATCAAAATGACTGCAATTTTCAAATGGTTCAGCAAAAGTGAAAACATACATACAGTGATAAGTAAATTATAAAAAATACTCATAATTGTTACCTCTAGGTGGAGAACACATGACTAGGCAATTTATTCACAGATTTATTCTTTTAGTTTCTTTGTATACATAAAATTTCTCCTTTAAAAAATGGAGGAGCCCTAACTGGTGTGGCTCAATGGGCTGGGTGTCATCTCCCAAACAGAAAGGTCAAGGCACATGCCTGGGTTGCGGGATATGTGAGAGGCAACCAATGGATCTTTCTTTTCTCTCCCTCTCTCCCGCCCTTCTCCTCTCTCTAAAAATAAATAAATAAATTCTCTTTTAAAAAATGGAGGAGCCACCCTGGCTGGCATAGCTCAGTGGATTGAGCACGGGCTGCGAACCAAAGCATCGCAGGTTCGATTCCCAGTCAGGGCACATGTCCGGGTTGCAGGCCATGGCCCCCAGCAACCACACATTGATGTCTCTCTCTCTCTCTCTCTCTCTTTCTGCCTCCCTTCCCTCTCTAAAAATAAGTAAATAAAATCTTTTAAAAAATAAAATAAAATAAAATAAATTTAAAAAATGGAGGAGCCCTGGCCAGAGAGCTAGTTGACTGAGTGTCATCCAGATATACCAGGGTTGTAGGTTTGATCCCAGGTCAGCGCACACACAAAAATCAACCAATGAATGCATAACCAGGTGGAACAAACTGATGTTTCCTTCTCTCGTTCTCTCTCTCTCTCAAATTTAAAAAAATGTTTTTAATGGAGCAAAGTTGTGGAAGTTTATGAGTAAATGTTCAAAATACATACTGAAGATGTATATTTCATATACAATATGCAATATAAAGTATAATTGCAGGGAGGATAAGATATCTGGATATATAAACCAAAATATTAACAACAATGTTGTACCTTAGAGTTGGGGGTGGTGGGTAGTTTTAACATTCCATTTTGCTTAACTATATTTTCCGTTATTATAAAATTACACAGGTGTTTAGAAAGTCATTTTTGTAATAAAAAGAATCTTTATTTTACAAGATGTAAAAAGGCTGATGCAATCAAGAGGCATGCTTATCACTAACCGCTTTGAACTTGCTTCCTCATTTATAAAATAAGACATTACCTTCAGAGGGTTTTTGTGAAAATTAAATGAAAGTAGATTATCATCTATTGGGAAAAAATGAGAATCCATGAGCCCGTGCTAATGTGAATAGAGAAAAAAAGTTCTCCCATACAGAAGAGTACCAACTACTAAATGTAAAAGAAATAATATATTTAGAAAAAACATCTCCACTTAGGAGCCATCATAATAATTGATTCAGGCAAGAATCATCAAAGAATGCTCAACCGAGTGAGTGAAAGTTTACTAAGAAACTAAATATTTATTTACACAGTCTCATGGTAACTCCCAAGAGATTATTTATTGATAGCAAAGGGGGTATAATATAGTAACTTTAGAGAAACCTGGCACATACCACCCTGATCAAGTGATCAAAATTAACATCCTCAATAATGGGACAAACTGACATCTTGTACCTCTTTATAAGATACACTCTAAGACCCCTGGCTGGTGTGGCTCAGTGGACTGAGCACTGACTGGCCTGTGAACCAAAAGTTCGCAGGTTTGACTTTCTGTTCGTATTTCCTACCAAAATTATATAACCTCAATCTCCTCATGAGGAAACATCAAACTCAAAGTGAGGAATACTCTACAAAATAACTGACTATAGTGTTCAAAATTGGGTAAGAAAAACAAAGACAGATTAAAAAATTCTTTCAGATTAAAGGAGGTTAAAAAAACATGACTAAATGCAGTCATTCTGGATGGAAATTATACTGGAAGAAAAAAAATTCTGCAAGTTAAACATATTTTTATTGTTTATGCTATTACAGTTGTCCCAATTTTTCTTCTTTGCCTCCTTTCCCCAGCCTACCCTCTGGAAGAAAAAAAAATATTGAAATGATAAAATTATCATTGAAATGATAAAGTTTGAAAATGGATTATGAATTAGATATTGTATCAGTATTAAATTTTCAAATTTTTATCATTATATTGTAATGTTCTTGTTTCATATAATGAAACATCATGTAATGATGTCTGCAACTTTCTTATAGTTAAGAAAAATAGTGCATTAAATACATGTGTGTATATATATATACAGAAAGAAGTAGAAAGTGGAAGAGAGTTGGAAGAAGAAAGGGAGGGAAAGTATAAGGAAAATGGGAAAGAGAGGGACAGGGAGGAAGAAAGGATAGAGAAAGAGAGGGATAGGAGGAGAGGAGGAATAGAGAGGAAGGGGAAAGAAGAGGAGAAGAAAAATAGAGGAAAAGAAGAAAAGGAGGGGAAAGGAGAGCTGTCTCGAAATGTGGCTAGTGTGTCTGAAGAACTGTATTTTTTAATTTCATTTTAATTGTTAAAATCTGTATTAAAATAGCCAGCACAAGATAGAAAAGCACGTATCTGTGACTAGCCCACTCTTGACAACTTTAATATAAAAGTATCTTGCCCTGGCTGGTGTGGCTCAGTGGATTGAGTGCTGGCCTGCAAACCAAAGGGTTGCCAGTTCAATTCCTAGTCAGGGCACAATGCCTGGGCCAGGTCCCCAGTAGGGGGCACAAGAAAGGTAACCACACATTGATGTATCTCTCCCTCTCTTTCTCCCTCCCATCCCCTCTGTCTAAAACAAATAAAATCTTTTAAAAGTTTTAAAAAATAAAAATATCTGTTTTCATCATCTCCCATAAGCGCATGCTTGAGTGACAATGAAGAGATAGATCCTTTTAGATAATGTTGAAAATATCAGTGCAGATATCATCTAACATTTCATTAAGACTTATCTAACTATCAAAAAATTCTAGAATCACTGGAGATGGGGTGCCAAAAGGAATTCAGATTTGCTTAATCTGGTAATACAGAATGACAGTTTCCAGGGAATTTGTTTCATTCCATGTGGGCAAATGTGCTCTCCACACATATTATGTCAGGCCTATACTTTAGTTTTTAAAGGTTCTTTGTCCACTAAGCTGATTAGCCCAAATCGGTAAACTTTTAAAGTTTAAAAGTTTAAAGATGGAGTGCTCTAGATTGCTAAAGGGCTAATAACAATTCAAGCAAATGTCATCAAATGTCACAGATAAGACTTTTCAGAAAAAATGATTTACCCCAAGGATTCTGCATTTCTTATCCTAGCATTCCATAGCCACTGCATTGACACAAATATAACAGAAAATCTTTCAAGGGTTGTAGAGGGTGGGAGCCAAGAAATAACTAAAGCCAGTTAGCCCATTCCCTGCCTGGGGAAAAGCACTAGGCCTGAGGAGTTGGTAACTTGAAAACCAGCAAATCAAGGTCCAAGCAGTACACAAGCATCCTACTGCTTTAGAACCCACAGCTCAGGCCCACTTTTCCTACATGAGCAAAACTGGGAACCAAGATGAGAGCACTGGTCTGAGAGATAGGGTCTCAGGCCAAGGGAAGCTGTGGAGAAGAGAGAGATACCTGGAAGAAGGAGGAAAGAGGGAGGAAACTGCCCAAGGTGAGCCTGGAAACACTGGGCAAGTCCAGTCAGGAAAAAAGAAAAAGAAGAAACAGAAAACAGCTTCTGAAACTTGGAGAAAAACTAAGCTTGTCCTAGAGAAAGAGTGAGAGTCTCCTGAAAATTTGTACAGATGTTAATAATTTTTTTAAAGCCTCCTTGGTCTCCTCTTTTCCTAATTTTGTAACCTTTGGGTTACAAAATAATTTCACTTTCTTAACTCCAATAAAGGCAGAGTATAAGCATAATAATGAATTGCCAATGACACCTGACTCTATGCTAGATTGTTAGGGACTGCTAAGAGGGACCGGGACTGGTTAATCAGGAATACAGGCGCCCAGCTGCCCAGCAGCTCTAGGCAATCTTTATCGTGAAGACCCAGGGTTATCAAGTCATCAGATTTTTCAAGAGATCTAGAGATGCAGATTTTCACATGAAATCTCCCAACTTTGACATTGGCAAAACTAGTTCGAAGAAAATTTACCATTGTGTGGGTCAAGCAAACATGTCTGAGTACTACGTTTGCCCTGTTTGACAACAGTTTGACAACACTTTGCAACTACTGTACAAGATTTCCCCCTAAAATCCCTTCCAATTCTTCATTCCAGAACTCCACATCCTCTTAAGTAATTAATGTCTCTGAGGAGGTCTCTAGGCATCCCCATAAAAGTTCACCAGATACATACTCCCACTGAAGTTGTTAAGGCAAAGGACTCACTCACACTGAGAAACTTGAAATACACTAATACTGGAAAATTAGGGACCCACTCAGTGTGTCTTTCAATAACCATGATGGAAGCAGACTCCCTGCCAAGAGTAACACTGAACACTACTAAACTATACTACAGGGCCGAGTTATGCTTTTGGTGACCCCAACACTAAAAGAATTTCAAAAAGTAGAAGTATTTAAAATCTAACGAGAATATGTTCTCTAGAAAGAACAGAGCTTCTGGTACCACCTTTGTCACTAACTTATTAGCTGACCTTGGGCAATCACTTCACCTCTCTGGATCCTCAGTTTTCTCATCTATAAAATGAAAGAGGTTAAATTGTAAGCTCCAAGTCCTTCCAGCCCTGAAATTCTAGTATTCCTTTCACTTACATTACCTCTCCATAGCCTCTGTATTGTTTTATTAAATGTAATTAATTTCCCCCAGGTTTAGCCTGTGGCCTTCATAGCTATATTTTAAGTTTAAGGGTGATCCTATGTTTATGTTTCTTTACAGCCCTTAAGTTGCTGGCAAGGAAGATGCTTTATGCAGAGTAAACACAGTGTTAGTTGAACTGAACTTATGCAACCTGATTTTAAACTATTTACAAGCCTACAAAGACAAAGCTCCTGCCTTAATCTTAGTCATATCTCTGCTTCTCTACAACTAATGATATTGTTTAGAGTAGCTAAACAAATAAGTTTTAAACTCTTGCCAGTTTCTAAGTTTTCCAATTAACTTACAGAGCACTCCATCACAAGATCTATTACAAAACCTACTAGAGTTAGCCAACCTTAATGAATTACAGCAACCTTAGGTTTTTCCAGGAGGAATAAAGTTTAGTGGAACTAAAGAAAAAGTTAAACTGTAGTTATTCAGTCTTCATTACCTTATAAACAGCAGTCTTGCCTATAAAGCAAAACGTTCACTATAAATTCAGAAAGGGGAAGAGATGTAGGCGTCTGACCAGCAATCTTTATGATGAAGGAATGAAGAAGCCAGCAGAAAGTAAAAGCATAGCTCCATCAGAACTAAGGAGACTGATTGCTGGCAAACTGCCTCTTTCACGCAAAGAGCTACATACCTTCTTCAAAGACATTAAGTGTTCATTTACAACAGAATGGCCACATCATTCTTAAACCATGTCTGCTCCAAAGCTTTAGAATATCTTTACCATGCTACTCGATGCCAATTTTTTTTAACAGCAAGGTTAAGGTAATGCAATGTTAGGATGGTTCATTTAAATGCAAATCAGAAAATTTAGTCTTAAGAGCACCCACAGTAACATTAACTGTCACACTGCAGAAGATATAGGACTGTGGATTACCAGTGCAGTCACAGGATGCCAGGCTGCTTTTGCATTAAACAGAGTTAACACAGCTATTGAATCTCAACTCTCAAATCTCCCAGTAACTGTCAAAAAAAAAGAAAAGAAAAAGAAAAAAGAAACACCAAGGTAACCCTTGTAATTAAGAGTCACCTGCCTCTTTTACTAAATCCTCTAAGTCTGTCACCTTCTAAAATATACTATGGTTGGGGGAGGAGGAAGGAGGGGAAAAGGAGGGGTAACAAAGCAAGAGGTATAAAAACATACATGTTCCATGTAAACAAGAGAAAATTTACAGTATTTTCCCCCAAAATGTAGCCTTTCTAATCACAAATACAATATCATGGTCCAAAAAAAAAAACAAAAACACTTACCCTTGATGAAAACTAAAAGTCAAACACATAGTGAAAAGTTCCTTATTTGCTGTAGAGTGACTGGATTAAATAAGCCATCACTTACATGCCATCAACTCATCATATACATTTTATATCAGGAACTTATATGGCACAGAGAAGCTGTCAATCTCCTTCCAGGTACACAAGTCTATGAGAAAAACGGCATTTGGCTAGGCTTTATTATTTTTTAAAGATTATGACTAGTGTGATTATAATTATTTTTAAAGGTTATTTGTTAATCACAATAAAACATTTAATCACTCTCATTTTGTTCCTTTTCTTATTTTCTTGAGGCAATGGGAAACACAGGGGCAGTAAAATGAAAGAACTGCCCTGACACAGGCATCAGGAGACACAATGGTTAGCAAAAACACTAAGCAAAGGGTAAAAGGTAAACCTTAAAAAAAGGTTCAGTCAACCACTTAGCCACTCAATCAGCAAATACTTGAGTGTCTTATCCATTCAGGCACTATTCCAGACAGCACAGAACAAGACCAAAACCTGTGCCTTCATGAAACATACACTGCAGTAATGGCATAAATACGACAGGTATGAGTGCTAGGAAAAAATTAATCAGGGTAATGGTAATGAAACTCTGTACAGTCCTTCAAGGGCCTTTCTGCTTTGATAACATTTGAGGTGAAATCTGAAAGACCAGGAAGAGGCAGTCAAGTGAGTCTAGGGGAAAAGCATTATAGGCAGAGGTAACAGAGACAAGGCAGCATCTCCTAGGACTTGGGAAAAAAAGAAAAATAATGCGGCTGGAGCACAGAGCACGAAGAGGTGAGAGATCAAGGAACAAAATTAAACAAAAAGTTCCAGAAGTGACTATCTGCAGTAAGGACTGGATATCTATGTTCATTTACTTAGCTTCCACCCCACACGACTGAGATCATTAACAACGGAAGTGTTTAGTAGAAAACTGCACTCAACTCTTCTAACAGACAACTGATATGGATGCAATGGAGGTCCCTGTTTCCACAAGAAACTGGATGACTCTGTTCTGAAGAGAAAAGCAAAGATGAAACCAGCATCTGGACTGGAGGCACAAGAGAAAAGAGACAAAAGGAAAAAGGTTTTGTTTTAGAACAATGGGACTAAAAGACAGAGAAACTTTATTTAACACAGCTGAGGAAAGCCTACAGGAAGAAGAGGACTCTAGTTTTCTTGGGAGAGCCAGGAGAAAAGATGCCTGCACTTGACTAGAGTCTACAAAGTTACCCAGACTGAGTGAGAAAACAAGAAAGAACGGTCTCTAAAACTGGTATTGTAGAATATATGGCTTTGATGACCTATTTTGTCATTCATTAACTCATCCATGACTGGCCACTTATCATGTCCCAGGACCTTGTTAGATGGTAGGGACACAAAGACCAATTAGAAACTCCTACCAGATCATCACAGAAATTAATGATTAAGTCAAAACAGAACAGGTGCCTTTACAATGCAGAAATCTGGCAGATGCGTGGACTTCCGGCAAGATGGAGGCATAGGTGGACGCACCATACCTCCACACACAACCAAGATTAGAACAACAACAATTTAGAGCCAGAATAACACTCAAAACTGACAGAAAATTTATCTGAATGGAAGTCGGACAGCCAAGAAGTTAAAGTAGACCCATTCATCCAGACCGGTAGGAGGGGTGGAGACGAGCTCGGGTCACAGTGCGAGCTCGGGTCACAGTGCGCGGAGTGCGGGGAGAGCTGGGCCCCCAAGGCAACCAGGAGCGAGTGAGCCATCCGGGGCGCACAGCTGGTGGACCCTGAGTACGCAAATGGCAACTGGCAGACCCAGTAAGGCTGCGATTGTGGACCAGGGCAGAGCGCGCAGCCCAGGATCCCAGGGAAGGGACTGAGATCCCACAGAGAATGGAGCTACCGCCATTGTTCCCTCTTGACCCCGCTCCCACATACAACCTCACAATCTAGCAAGTGGGGTGCCCAGCCCTGGTGAACACCTAAGGCTCCGCCCCTCACCATCGCAGGAGTGACCAGACTGGGGAAAAAAAAGAGAGAGCAATGGTTCAAACAGGAGAACAAATCAGTGCCCCAGAACTCATCCTTTTGAGCAACCAAGAAATAGCTAACCTATCAGCTGCACAGTTCAAAACACTGGTGATCAGGAAGCTCACAGAATTGGTTGATTTTGGGCGCAAATTACATGAAAAAATGCAGGTTACCATAAAAGAGATGAAGGGAAATGCCCGGAGAACCAACAGTGATGGGAAGGAAACTGGGACTCAAAACAGTAGAGTGGACCAGAAGGAAGAAAAAAACAACCAAACAGGAAAGAATGGAGAAATAACAATTCGAAAAAATGAGGAGAAGCTTAGGAACCTCCAGGACATCTTTAAACATTCCAACATCCAAATTATAGGGGTACCAGAAGGGGAAGAGGTACAGCAACAGATTGAAAACATATTTGAACAAATAATAAAGGAGAACTTCCCCATTCTGGCAAAGGAAATAGACTTCCAGGAAGTCCAGGAAGCTCAGAGAGTCCCAAAGAAGTTGGACCCAAGAAGAAACACACCAAAGCACATCATAATTACATTCGCCAAGGTAAAAATGAAGGAGAGAATCCTAGAAGCAGCAAGAGATAAGGGGACAGTAACCTACACAGGAGTTCCCATCAGACTGTCAGCTGATTTCTCAAAAGAGACCTTACAGGCAAGAAAGGGCTGGAAAGAAGTATTCCAAGTCAAGAAAGACAAGGACCTACATCCCAGATTGCTCTATCCAGCAAAGCTCTCATTTAGAATGGAAGGGCAGAGGAAGTGCTTCTCAGATAAGGTCAAGTTAAAGGAGTTCATAATCACCAAGCCCTTATTTTATGAAATGTTAAAGGGACTTATCTAAGAAAAGGAGATACAGAAAAAACATGTATAGTAAAAGGACAGCAAACTCACAATTATTAACAACCACACCTAAAGCAAAACCAAAAGAAACTAAGCAAACAACTAGAACAGGAACAGAACCACAGAAATGGAGATCACATGGAGGGTTGGCAACAGGGGAGTGGGAGAAGGAGAGAGGGGGAAAAGGTGCAGAGAATAAGTAGCATAGATGGTAGGTAGGAAATAGACAGGGGGAAGGTAAGGATAGTACGAGAAATGTAGAAGCTGAAGATCTTATAAGTATGACACATGGACATGAACTAACGGGGGAAATGTGGGTGGGAGAGGGTGTACAGGGTGGAAGGGAGTGAAGGGGGGAAATGGGACAACTGTAATAGCATAATCAATAAAATATATTTTAAAAAAATCTGGCAGATGCCTCTTAATCAAGTGTTTAAACTTAGCCTTACCACTAACAGAACCACCTGACAACAACTGCAATGCCCTTAGAAAGATTCACCTTCACATAGGTAGGATTCTTGCCAAAAGTAGAAACAGTTACACAAATCTACACTGTAGGATATCTACAAAACTGGCCTAACCTCTCCAAAAGTGTTAATGTTTACTAAGAGGAAAAAAAGGGCTAGAAATCAAAACTAGAGACATGACTAGTAAATGCAGTATGTAATATTTCACTGATTCTTGGATTAAAAAAACTATAAAGGACATCACTGGGACAACTGGTGAATTTAATATGAATAATGACTGTGCATGAGAGGAACACTTCTAGGAATCTTGTTAAAATGGATACCCTGATTCAGTAGGTCTAACGTAGGAAGAGTCTGCATTTCCCACAAGTGCTCAGAGAGAGCAGACACTGGTTCTTAGACCATTCTTAAATGTTTAATTAAATAATGTTACTGCATCAATGTAAAATTTCTTGTGTGATATTGTAGTTATGTAAGAACAATGTCGTTCTTAGCAGTTACATGTTGAAGAACTAAAGTGTAAAGTACCCTGGTACCTAGAGTTTACTTACAAATGCCTCAGAAAAATGTTTATATAGAGCAACTGAGCAAATTTTGAAAAAGTTAATAATAATTGGTGAATCTAGGTAAACTGATAAATTAAGTGTTCATTGTATTACCCTTTCAACTTTTCTGTACATTTAAAGATGAAAAAAATTGGGGGGGAAATGCTCACATTCTAGACAAGAAAATAGTTATAATACATCAGCAACTATGAAATTGCAAAGTGCTCCATCAGTGCACAAGAGGAGCACCCAGGAGAGTCCCCAGCTGGCCAGGAGTCCTCCCTGAGGATACAATGTACAGAATGGGGGGGGGCGGGCAGCTGTTTCAGATTCTACAAAGGGACAGTGGCACCAAAAAACTTTGGCACCTTCTAAGAACCACAAATGTGGGTGGAAAAAAAAAAGAAGATAAAGAGTGAAGTGGTAGAAGGCTAAAAGATAAGCAAAGGAGATAAAAAAGGTTACAGGTTTAGACTTCATCTTTCCTAACTTAAAAAAACTTGGGACCCATTCTATTTTTACTGTTTATACTAGTTAAGAAATCCTGAATCACCAAACCCTGCTCTCCCCAACACCCCCCCAGAACAAAGGAACAAACCCCACCTCTTACAGTTACCATAGTGAAGGCTAAAAGCAGCCAGCAAAAGTGCGTTTCTAGTCAGACTGGCAACTCCCCAATCTAAAGGACTTCACATACACAACCACAGAGCCGAGTTCCTCAAAAATCCACAGGCCCCAAACCAAGCATTTTCCCTCCAATCTGTTCCCCTGTGGCCTTCCCTATCTCCACTGACCAACGCTCCACCAAACCAGGTCCCATAGAAGGAGGTTCTACAACCCACTTTCCTTCTCTTCCCTCCCCCACCTCTGCACCTCAATAAAAATCTTTCTCTAATAACTTCCCATTCTCAGGGCTCTCCCAGATCGATTTAGACTATCTAGGAATCTTCTCCTAACAGGCCTAGTTACTTATTATCATTGTAAGATCAATTCCTCTCTGAAAAATAACTTGGAATAGCTTCCCAGACAGGATGAAGCCAAAACTCTTTCGAACAAACCTGACCCCCACACTACCCTGTCAGCCTCATCACCTGCCTCCACGCCATGAGACTCTTCTCCAGTGCTTGTGCATCTCCCCAGGGCTTTATGCAAGCCCTTTCCTCCACTCAAACCACCCTTCCAGTCTTTTCTATCTTCCTTCAAGGCTCACACAAGCATACTCTGCTTCCTCAGAAAAAGCTGTTCCCTATTTTCTGGATTCTGCTAGCACTTTAAAAGCATCTCATCTCTCACAGCCCTTGCCACAGAGCAGTGTGTCTATCTCTCATAAAACCAAGAGCTCTTTGAGCACAGGGACAGACATGGCTTTTTTGAACATGGTAACTCCCATCTAAAACATTCTATAAGTTACTAACTAAATTGGCTTAACTGTTTTAGGTTTCATCTAGCATTTAAAAAGAAATAAGCCCTGGCTCATGTGGCTCAGTGGATTGAGTGCCGGCCTGCAAAGCAAAGGGTCGCTGGTTCAATTCCCAGTCAGGGCACATGCCTAGGTTGTGGACCAGGTCCCCAGTATGGGGCTTGCGAGAGGCAAACCACACACTGATGTTTCTCTCCCTCTTTCTTCCTCCCTTCCCCTCCCTCTAAAAATAAATCGAATATTTTTAATAATAGTAAGAAATGCCTTATTACAGATTAACAAAAACGGGTACAGATTGCTATTTCTTACCTATCAGTGGTATTACTAATGCTAATCCCATTAGTTTGTAAATCCCTTGAGGTTAGCAAGGGTGACTGCAGTCTTAACATCTCTCCCAGCACCTGCTTTGAAATGCAGGCTTACAATAAATGTATAGTATTTAACTGAATCCTTCCTCATGCAGTAGAGATACAGCAAACTAAATACTGCCTTAGACCCTAACTCAATATAGATACCCAAAAACATCACATCTTTCACTGGTCTTAATGACTCTAAAGAAACTTAAATTTCTCTCAAAGGTTGCCATCTTTCATTTCCTTGGATTTTCCCCTCTTCTCTTAAACTATCAAGCTCACATTTCACTTAGCCACTTCTCTGCAAAATGACAGGTTTCTAAAGATACACTTCAAAGTCAGTCCAGAGCTTCTCCGAGAACATGATGACCCCAGGTCCAAGGAAGCAAGAAAATGACAATAGATGATTACAAAAAACCTTTGCCAATTTAGAGATTCCCCAGGAATAGAAAATCTCCATAAACACTGACTCGTCAGTGATAGTAACTTACCCTTTCAGCTTCTCCCCTATTCACTGCACTATCATTTTTCACAAACCATGATTAACAGTCTGGATTAATACTGAAATATTTAACATTATGAAATATTCAATCTACAATGAGAGAATAGTAACAATGCATCTTTGCTTGGAAAGAAAGCAAGTATTGGAGCTACACAGGGCAGATGGACTATTAACAAAGACTCCTATCCTTCATGTCACTAGAAATGCATTTTCTGAGTTATGACAGTACTTTCAGTTTCAAGAACACTCTGCAGTCCAACCTGGTTAATAAACTGATACAGGATTATGTAAATTGGTAATTAACCAGGCTTCTAACTCACACCTTCAATTCCAATTGAAGGCTAATGTCAAATACTAGCAAAATAAAATAAACCATAGCAATAAGACATTTTCAAAATACAAGTGATGACCTATTCAAGAATACCTATTTATGTATTACAGTATTTAATAATAAAATCTCAGAACAAGAAAATGAGAGAAATCCACAGCTCAATGTAATTCAATGGAATAGCCAAAACAATCCAGGAAAGAATTAAGTCTTTAAATTATCAACTAAGGAATAAGACTAGTTAGCCCTGACCAGGTAGCTCAGTTGGTTACAGCATCATCCTAATAAAGCCAAGGTTACAGGTTCAATCCCCGGTCAGGGCACATACAATAATCAACCAATGAATGCATAAATAAGTGAAACAACAAACCGATGTTTCTCTCTCCCTTCTTCTCTCTCTCAGATCAATCAATAAACTTTAAGAAAAAGAGAATAAGACTAGTTATTTAATACTAAGATTAAATTGGAATAAATTATCAATTACAAAATTTTAATACAAATAATAAGTGTTTTATCTGTAAAGCCCTGAGTCTTTCAAAAAACCTTACAGATGAAAATTATAATAACTTCCATAATATAATTCCCTCTCTTCTTTTACTATAATGGGAACATGGAACAGATGACAAGAAACTTTAAAAATCAAATCATACTACCCATATAATAACTGTTCCAAATGTTCAAATTTTGTTACAAATATTTAGAATAACACTTGAAGTTGCCTTTTTAACTGTATTTACATTATATGCATTAGTCCAAACTTGCAGCCAGTGAAAAAGCACAAATTAAATCCCAATCAAAGAGTGGGGTTGATAGACGACAGTTCATCAACAAGTAAATAGAAATGCATGCTAATTTCAAGCTCCATTAGAAATGAAGTTGGGACATGCTTGAACATGGAGAAGAAAATATTTGACAGTTTAAAAAAATAAAGAAAATAATGAACATTTAGAGGCTCCAACAGCGAAAGGGCAATGTTGAAGTTTTATTTTGAAACATGGTTATTTCTGCACACTTTGAACTTTCAATAATGGATAAATTTAGTATAGTGCCCTTACAGTGAGCAAACAGCATGACATGGGGCAAGTCAAGCCAGACTGTCCACTCCCCACAACGTTTGGCCCACTCAACCAACGCCCACATCGCTGGGGCACTGAGCAGATCACCAAGCTGCACAAGCAACACCTTCTAGGTCTGGGAGCAAGCACACTGGCACCTGGGCAATTTTCAGAACTATTGCTCTGAGACTCTCCCAGATGCCTGATGTGTTTAACTTCTTGAGAAAACAGAAGGTACTAATAAGACTTAAACCCTCCAACATGTACTGTATAACCAAAATTCCCCTAAGTCTTCTAAAGGTGTGGTTTCAGTCACTCATGAGGAAAAAAAGATTTGGGGTAGGAAAGCAGAAAGGATCATTGATTCAACATTTTTTACTAGTTCCTTATTTTATATGTAGAAGTAGTAAAATATACATTTTAAATGAATTTATTTTTAAACTGTTCACTTCACTTTTTACATGCAGCAAAATTCACTCTGGTATACTATTCTATGACTTTTGACAAACAATTATGTAATCACCTCCACAATCAAAAAATAGAAAAGTTAAACCACAAAATTTAAATGAACAAAGCATTATTAGCTTCAAATACTAATTTGGCATCAACTTACCATAAAGCTACATAATCAAAGCAGTGTGGTACTTGCATAGAGAAAAAGAGACAAACACAATAGAACAGAACCGAAATTTGCAACACAATATATAGTCAAATAATTTTTGACAAAGGTGTCAAGATTACTCAATGAGGAAAGGACAGACTTTTCAACAATGGTGCTGAAAAGATGGTAAATCCACATGTAAAAGAATGAAGTTGAGCCCTGGCTGGCATAGCTCAGTGAATTGAGTGTGGGTTGCTAACCAAAGCATCGCAGGTTCGATTCCCAGTCAGGGCACATGCCTGGGTTGCAAGCCAGGTCCCCAGTGGGGGGCTACATGAGAGGCAACCACACATTGATGTTTCTCTCTCTCTCTTTCTAGCCCTAATCCTTCCCCTCTCTAAAATAAATAAATAAAATCTTTTTAAAAAGTCTTTAAAAAAAAAGAATGAAGTTGGACCATTACACACATATAGCAAAATTAACTCAAAATGGATCAAAGACCTAAATGTATAAACTAAAACACTAAAACTCTTAGACAATAACAGGGCAAAATGTTCATGACAATGGACTTGGCAATGATTTCTTGGGTATGACACCAAAGGAAAACCCTGGTAGGTGCCAAATAAAAAAATAGATTAAGTTGAACTTTATCAAAATAAAAACATTTGATAACTTCCAGTCAAGATGGAGGTGTAGATAAATATGGCTTGCCTCCTCACACAACCACAGCAAAAATTACAATTAAACTACCAATAATCATCAGAAAATTGAGCTGTATGAAGTCTGACAACCAAGGAATTAAAGAAGTCACATTCATCCAAACAGGCAGAAGGTATGGAAACATGGAACAGGTAGTCCCACACCCACACTGTGGTGGATAAAAATTGGGAGGGATACCTCAGAAGTGAGGGATCTCAGCCTCACACCAGACCATTCAGCTCAGGTCTCCAATGTCAGGAAAATAAGTCCCATAACTTCTGGCTGTAAAACCAGTGGAGGTTGGGGCAGAAGAAACTGCGGATTCTCAGGCATCCCCTCTTACAGGGCCCGCAACAGACTTATGGCTTAGACTCACTCCTTCTGGGCTCCAGCACCAGGACAGCACCTGGAAGGGCACCAGTGGGATATGGGGAGAAACGAAGTATCTGGCATTAGGACGAGTGCCAGGGAACAGCTTCCACTCAGACCAAACTCCAGAAGCCCGGCAGCAGCCACTGTCCCTTTTCTGAGCCCTCTCTCACACAGAGTCACCATTATCTGAGACCCCATCAACCTGGTTCATATGGGTTGCCCCACCCTAGCGATTACCTAAGGCTCCACCTCATCCAACTCATGGGTGCATTTTTTTCTACATCAGGCAATGTTACTAAGACAGGGAGTCAAAGCAGCTCTACCTAATACATGGGAGCCAAACACAGGGAGGCCGCCAAAATTAGGAGACAAAGAAATATGGCCCCAATGAGAACAGATAAAACTCCAGAAGAACTAAACAAAATGGAGATAAGCAATCTATCAGATGCAGAATTCAAAATACCAGTTATTAGGATGCTCAAAGAACTCACTGGGTACTTCAATGGCATAAAAAAAAAAGACCTAGGCAGAAATGAAGGTTACACTAAGTGAAATAAAGAAAAATTTATAGGTAATCAACAGTGCAGTGGATGAAGCTAAGAATCAAATCAATGATTTGGAACATAAGGAAGAAAAAAACATTCAATCAACAGCAAGAAGAAAAAAAGAATCCAAAAACAGAGGATAATGTAAGCAACCTCTGGGACAACTACAAACATACTAACATTTGCATCGTAGAGGTGCCAGAAGGAGAAGAGAAAGAGCAAGCAATTGAAAACTTATTTGAAAAAATAATGAAAGAAAACTTTCCTAACTTAGTGAAGGAAATAGACATATATATAAGTCCAGGAAGCACAGAGTCCCAAGCAAGTTGGACCCAAAGAGGACCACACCAAGACACATCATAATTAAAATGCCAGAGATTAAAGATAAAGAGAGAATCTTAAAAGCAGCAAAAGAAAAGCAGATAGTTACATATAAAGGAGTTCCCATTAGACTGTCAGCTGATTTCTCAAAAGAAACTTTGCAGGTTAGAAGGGACTGGCGAGAAGTATTCAAAGTGATGTAAAGCAAGGACCTACAACCTAGATTACTCTATCCAGCAAAGTTATCATTTAGAATCCACAGACAGAAAAGGTGCTTGCCAGAGAAGGTAAAGCTAAAGGAGTACATCGACACCAAGCCACTACTATATGAAATGTTAAAGGGACTTATTTAAGAAAAAAGAACAAAACTATGAACATTAAAAAGGCAATAAATTCACAACTATCAACAATTGATTCCAAAAAATTTTAAAAATTGAACCTAAAGAATAAACTGAGCAAACAAACAGAACAGAAACATAATCACAGATATGGAGATCATTTGGAAGGTTATCAGCTGGGAGGGGGAAGGGCAAGAATGGGGGGAAAGGTGTGGAATTAGGAAGCACAAATTAGGACTTCCAGCCAAGATGGATGCATAGGTAGATACGCTTTGCCACCTTGCACAACCAAAAGAAGGACAACAATAAATTTAAAGAGAAAAAAACAACCACAAATGCTAGAAAATCGAACTGCATGGAAGTCTGACACCAAGGATTTAAGAGGAAACATTCAGCCAGACTGGTAAGAGGGGCGGAGACCTGCAGCTGGGATGGATGGACACATGGCAAGACAGTGGTGTCTGGAGGACCCAGTGGGCAAAGCAAGGTTGGCAGACACGGCAGTCCCACATTCACATGCAGATAAACCAGGAGAAACAACTGGGAAGTGAGACAGACCGTACAACCCAGGGATCCAGAGCAGGGAAATAAGGCCTCACAACCTCTGGCTATAAAAACCTGTGGAAATTGCGGCAGCAGGAGAAATTCCCAGACTCACAGGAGAGCTCAATGGAGAGACCCACAGGGTCCTAGAACATACACAAGCCCACACACCTGGGGATCAGCACCAGAAGGGCCCAATTTGCTTGTGGGTATTGAGGGAAAAGACTGAAAGCCTCAAGCAAGCAGCATTGTTCCCTCTAAGACCCCTCCCCCAGGAAGTTCCTGAACTTCCTTTGGTGGTTGAAGGCTACAAGAAAACCAAGGAGGCTGTTTTGCATCTTAAGAAACTGAAGGCCTGGTCTATCTATGGTCATACCATCCTTAACGTACCTGATCTTGTCTGATCTTGGAAGCTAAGTAGGGTAGGGCCTGGTCAGTACTTGGAAGGGAGAAACTTAAGGCCTGGAACCCTATCAGGAGGTCTATGTCTCTCAGCAAATGACAGCTAGCAAGGGCAAAATGAGAAATCGTCATTATCACAAGGGACCTTCCATCATCTATAATGAGGGCAACAGTATCAAGGTCTTCAGAAACATCCCTGTAATTATGGTGCTTAATATAAGCAAAGTGAACATTTTGAAACCTGCTCCTCGTGGGCATGTGGGCCATTTCTGCATTTGGATTGAACGTGCTTTCCACAAGTTAGATGAACTATATTATACAACACCTGGTGTTAAGTTCCCTCCCTCAACAGTAACTATAACCTTCCCATGCGCAAGATGCTCAATACAAACCTTAGCAGAATCTTTGCAAGCCCAGAGATCCAAAAAGTCCTCCAAGAATCACACAAGATTCATCACATAGTCCTGAGGAAGAATTCACTGAAAAACCTGAGAATCATGTTGAAGCTAAACCCATATGCAAAGACCATGCGCAGGGACACCATTCTTTGCCAGGTCAGGAACTACAGCCTCCAGAGGGAGAAAGAAACAGCGCTAGAAGACAAAGCAAATAAGAAGGGGGTTCCAGGCAAGAAGCCTGTGGTTGGGAAGATAAGAAAGAGGTTGTTCAAGTTAAGAAACAAAAAAGCCTTTGGTGCAAATAAAGGCCGCAGTTACCAAGAAACCAGCATGAGGAGAAGCCTGCAGAAAAAAAACCATCACAGAAGAATAGAAGCCTGCTGCATAAACTTAAATTTGTTTATTCCATAAAGGTTAAATCACTTTGCACAACTAATTTTGAGCAAAAATCTGATCAAAGGCAAAAAAATGCTGCTAGCATTGTTTAACTACATATTTCATCAATTTTAAAGTATAAGGCATTTCATATTCTTAAGTCTTTAAAATCTGGGTATGTCTTACAATGATGGCATTTCCTAGTGTATTGGGAGTACTTTTTCCTTAGTGGTGCATAATGGTTAACCTGATGTTGCTAATAGGGGAAATGTTCACGTTATGACCAATGGACAGTAGATTATAAAATAGCATAAGGTAAAGTCTGGTTTTTATAAAAGTTATATATAATCAATACACATGCCTAGGAAAAAACATTAGAGGATATACACCAAAATGTTAATAGTATTTATAGACAATATAAATGAGCTTTACCCCTCCCCCCAAAAAAACTTTAATAAACTGGATATAAAGCCATGCCTTCACCACCATCTCAACCTGGCACAGTCCTACATATAGCCTAAGTAATTCGGTATTTATTAAGTAGTATCTGCTATGGGTTTAGAAATAAGTTGGGTATCACAGGAGACAGGAAGATACAAAAGATTATAATTGCCTTAAAGCTCAGCATCTTGAAAAAGAATTTATGGTCTAGAAGAGTGTTAAGAAAGGTAAATCAGCAACTTAATGTTATTTAAATACTAAACTAGTTCACTGGTTTTATCTGTAAGACAGCCTACTTCATATGGATAAAATCTTGCCTTGTCCAACACTCCACAACTGAAAGAATAAATCAGCATTTCATCACATTAGAGGCTAAAATAAATATCCTTTGTAAATCATCTTATTCATTACACAGATGACAAAGTTCAAACTTTCAAGCTGGAACTCACAAGATTAAAAACTCCAAAAAGCACATTATCACCATTTATCAGATAATAGACATATAATCAATGACAAAATAGCAATAGCAGAAGACACCCTACTGCATAACTCTTTGTTGTTTATTATGACCTGTTAAGAATTCCATTTTTTAAAAATCCTCTCCCCCAGATCTCCCTTGCTTACCATATGCTAGAGGGTAAAGTGGTTATTACAAAGGAATCTAGGAATCTAGTGCCTGCCCTCAAGATATCCACAGTTCAGCAGGGGGGTGGGAGAGGGACATGGAATAGGAGAAAGGCTCCATGACCTCAGACATGGTCATGATTTCTAAGATGGCACCAAAAGCACAGGGAACACAAGAAAGTATAGATAAACTGGACTTAATTAAAATTTAAAACTTTTGTGAGTCAAAGGACATTATCAACAGAGTGAAAAGGCAATCTATAAAAAGGGAAAAGGTATTTTTGTGAATGATATATAACAAGGGACTAATATCCAGATTATTTTAAAAACCCTTACAACTCAACAACAAAAAAGAACATCTTTTTTGATTCAACAGACATTATCAACAAGGTAAAAAGACAACCCATAAAACGAGAGAAAGTATTTGCAAATTATATATCTAGTAAGGCACAGGTGGCAAACACAAGGCCCACAAGCTGAATCCGGCCCTGCCCAGCACCTTGTTTCTACCTGGCAGCTGCGCTGAGCTCTCGCTCAACTGTTAAGGAGTAGTTGTATTTATACAGTCCTAAAATTTCATTCGGCCCTTTGAAAGCAACGGTGAGGCTGATGAGGAGCCCTGGTGAAAATAAATTTGACACCCCTGTAATGAGGGATTAATATCCAGACTATTTAACAACCCAACAACGACCAAAAAAAAAAGCTGATTACAATAAGCAAAGGACTTGAGCAGAGATTTCTTCAAAGAAAATACACAAGTGGCCAATAATCAAATTAAAAGATGCTCAACATCACTTAATCATTAAGGAAGGGCAAATCAAAACCACAGTGAACTATTACCTCACATCCATCAGGATGGCTATTATTATAAATAAAAAAAAATAAGTGTTGGTGAGCATGTGGAGAAATTAGAAATTAGAATCCTTATGTATTGCTGATAAAAACGTCAAGTGGCACAGCTATTATGGAAAACAGTATGGCAGTTCCTCAGAAACATAAGCATAAAATTATGATATAACCCAGAAATTCCACTTCTGGGACTCTACCAAAAGAATTAAAAGCAGGAATGCAAATACACATTTGATCAACCATGTTCATAGCAACATTCACAATTGCCAAAAAGGGAAAGCAACCCAAGTGTCCATCAACAGGTAAATAGATAATGGAATGCTATTCAGCCTTAAAAAATTGACACATGCTACACATGAGAACCTTAAAGAAATTATGCTAAGTAAAACAAGCCAGTCATAAAGAACAAATTTGCAATAGCAGAAGACACTCTACCACAATAATTCTTGTTTATTACACTTACTACTACCAGAGTAGTCAAATTGTTTACTGTTTATTCCATTTATATAAGGTACCTACAGCAGTCAAATTCAAAGAGGGAAAAAGTACAATTGTGGTTGCCAGGGGGCTGGAGGAAAAGAAGTGGAAGTTATTGTGTAATGAATATGGAGTTTCAGGCTAGGAAAATGAAAAAAAGTCCTAGATATGGATAATGGTGACGGCTGTACAATGTGAACGCACTTAATGGTACTGAAGTATATACGTAGTTAAAATGGGAAATTTTATGTATATTTTGGCACCAAAAAACCCCAAGATATGTGCCCTGGATGATGTGACTCAGTGGATTGAGTGGTGGCCTGCAAACTGAAAGGTGGCTGGTTCCATTCCCAGTCAGGGCACATGCCTGGGTTGCAGTCCAGGTTCCCAGTAGGGGGGGCCTGCGAGAAGCAACTGATGGATGTATCTCTCACACACCAATGTTTCTCTCCCTCTCTTTCTCTCTCCCTTCACCTCTCTCTAAATAAAAAAATCTTTTGTTGATGTTTAAAAATAAACAGGATATGTGAATGAGAATGTCATAATCAGGCACAAATTTTAGAATTTCTGACAAATTAAACACTTTCAGCAATGATGACCAATACCTCAATGGAAAAAAAATGTTAATCATCCTTCAGAGATGGATAGCATTTGTGTCAAATGATGGAGCATCCCAGTACAAATGCTTGGCAAATGCAAAAGACATGCAGCAACAATTTACAATAGGAAATAGGCTAAAAAGTAATTTTTTACTTTTTGGAGGGCCAGAATTTAGAAGACTTTAAATTCCAATGCCAATCTAAGAGTCTAATGGGTGCAGCAACAAGATAGCAGTAAGTTTCGCAAATGAGAGTTCTACTTACATATAAAAGACTGAAAGATGAAGGGGAAGACAGGAAGAAAATTCAACTAACTTTGGTGAACACTTATTGAACAACCTTAACGTCTCAAATTTTAATCTCAAGGGAACGAAGGGGTTGGTAATAACTGCAAAGAAACAAAATGGGATTCCTGGAGTACATGTAATTTTCTATTTCTTGATCTGGATGGTGGATATGAGCGATATTCAGACAAATAATTTATTAAGCAGGTACTCATGATTTGAGTACCTTTCTACATGTATGTTATACATTTATGTGTTTTGCTTTAATGTTTAAAAATTTTATCAAGAACAAAGTCTTAGATCCCACTTCTAAGAAACCTCCAGGTATGAGGAAGTCATACCTTAAAAATATTTATCAAAATATATATATTTATCAAACTGTATAAAAGATGGAACCACAGAATTTGCACAAGATACCCAAGAAGCCCTGAGAGCCAAGAGAAAATCCAGAGTCAGTGACATCTAAAGTGGGTTTTAAAAAATACATGAGTTTGTCAGATGGATGAGGGAGAGAAAAGGGTGCTCCAGACAATGAAAAGGGGAGGAAAAATGGAACAATTTATCCAGAGAACAAGTAGTTTCATAGTTCAAAGCAAAGATAAGAAAGATAATCTCAAATAGAGAAAAGAGGACATGGAGAAGAAAAAGGAATTAGGTAAAATGAAGACCGGGGGAGGAGATCTCTGATCAGGATATGAGATGGGTTTAAAAAGGAAGAAGAATGAAATGGAGATAGTTCTCAATCTGACCAAAACAGCAATTTGGTATTCAAGATCCTCCATAATCTGTATCCTCATCTGCCACAGTTCCACCCAAAAGCCAGACTCCAGACAGAAAAGACTCTTTCCTCCTCCACTCAACAAAGCACCTGATGTTACAGGGTACAGTGCCAAAGACTAAGGCTATCCATCCCTGTCTTCACGAAGCTGGCAGGCTCACTTTGTAGCACAAAAAGCAAACAGGACATCAATAACAGTACAGAATAATGGAGTACCCCATCTGGTGAGAAGAGGTTTGCTATCAAAAAGTAAAGTGCTAATCTGAGTCCCAAGATAAGAGCGTGAAGTGAAAGAGATGGTGTACGAATGGGGCAGGGGCTGTATGCCTGCTGGGTACATCACTGAGGAATCAAGTTACAGATAAACCTAGGCTACATCCAATCCACATTTAAGCCCTGTCTCATTTCTCCAAACCCAGCTCCTTCAACCCCAACACATTCACTCCATCTTCCTAGCTCAACTGCGGACTTCCACTTGTACACAAATACAAGCCCTACAAGCACTAGCAAAGTGATCTCCTTAAAAAGGAAATTAGATCATGAAACTCCCTACAATGGTCTCTTAGAGATCTTAGAATAAAATCCAAACATGTGACCTGGCATTTCCTGACAAACTCATGTGAAGCCTCACCCACCCAAAAAGTGTTCAAGCTACATAGGACTTCTCTTAGGCCTCTCAACACATGGAGTTCTTTCCTGTCTCGGGACTTTTACAGAGCAGAGGCCCCTGTTCTCTCTATCCAAATCTTCAGTAGCCCAAATACCACCACCCCAACAACCAGATCTATCTGTCAGGTCTCACACTATTGTTATTTTCTCAAAGAAATTCCAGGGCCCTGCCAGTTATTGCTGATCACCACCTCTTGTTTAGGTCTCCAAAAGAAAGAGTTGTCTCATTACAGGCACGTTGAGTTTGAGAAGCACCTGGAACACCCAATAGCTCTCTGGCGTACAGACAACCAAGATCCGCACTCAAAACAGAAGCTTGGACTTGAGCACACAAGTTTGGTGACAGGAAGACAGCTCTGAGAAGTGATCCTCAACTTGGATGAAGAAGGCACCCCTGATCTCTAAGTCGCTGTATGGAATGACATGTTACTGATAGGAGTGAGGGTAATACCAGATCAATGGTGTGAAGGACTGAGATATATTGAATAGAATTTTGGCTATGAGCAGACTGGGGGAACGGGGTGGGAAGAGAATGAGAGGCAAGAGCCAAAAGAATAAAAAAAACTAGGAAAAAAACAGGAGAAAGTTATATCACAATTCCACAAATTCCCATGCAGTTCTATGCTTCCTCCTTTGACAAAACCCTACTCATTTTCACCCACCCCTCCCCCAAGCCTTTCTGGCCATATCCAAAAAAAGAAGCCCCCTCTCCAAGCCTCTGTAAGTTTTTCTTATCATTAGTATTGGGTCGGCCAAAAAGTCCGTTTGGCTTTTTCTGTAAAAGACCCATTTTCATTTTCACCAATTACTTTACTGATCTGGATATTTTGAGTATGTTGGCTACCTCCTGCTATTAGCTTCTAGTGGGTGGAGGCCAGAGGTGCTGCTCTACGTCTTCCAATGCATAAGACAGCCCCAGAGCAAAGAATTATTTGGGCAAAATGCCAATAGTACAAGAAACTTTGCAAACCACTTTTGACACATTCAGTCAGTCAGTCATAGCACCTCCATATACTGTACAAATCGGTTGTTTTGCATTTCAGTTGCATTTTTACCTTACTTGAAATAATAAAGCATAATATGCCGAAAATGTTACATATTTTATTCCATCTTCGATATTATAATGGCTACAAAAAATTCACCAATTTTTTTAATTGCACACCGATATAACAGCTGTCACATACAATCTAACAAAACTGTTTCAAATGAAGTTAAAGACAGCTAAGTACTACTGGAGCCATCCTACAAAAAAACTAAATGAACTTTTTGGCCAACCCAATGTTATATAAGATTAGACCCACACACAAGTAACTCATCAGTACTGTTTATGGCACTTAAAACAATCTGCCTCCCTCGTACTACACACACCTGGGTGTGTGCCTTCCCTATTACACAGTGAGCTCCAATGGTAGAGAGAGGCCTTATCTTAGTCACCTGTGGATCCTTAAGAACATGGGCAAAGAAATTATTTTTTTCTTTTCAAGATTTCATTCATTTATTTTTTTAGAGAGAGGGGAAGGGAGGGAGAAAGAGAGGGGGAGAAACATCAATGTGTGGTTGCCTTTCAAGTGCCCTCCACTGGGGACCTGGCCCCAACCCAGGCATGTGCCCTGACTGGGAATTGAACCAACGACCCTCTGGTTCGCAGGCCAGCACTCAATCCACCGAACCACACCAGCCAGCAAGAAATTATTTTTTAACTTAATAAAAGTCAAGTTGAATAAATAAGTGGGCAGAGATCATGGCTAATTTCTCTTCTCCTTCCTCTTATAAAACAAGTAACACATCCTAATTAACTTGATTTACAAATTTGTTTCTTAAAGTAACACACTCCTGTACAGTTTTTTAAAAACCACTGCTAAACAAAATATCCGAAATTCGTATCCTGTTGCAACAAGGTGTAATCACTTCCTTCAACATAAATATGAAATACCCTTAATTTAGTTGGAGACTTAATGTATTCTTTTCTAATTTGTGAATTCTGTACAAAACAAACACAAAAATGTTACAAAGACGCAGGAGGACAATAGGGGGTGTCAATCCTGGAGTTGAGCCAATTGCCGCCTGCATTATTGGGAAGCCATTCCTGCCAGGCCAAGGTTAGGATTCAGTCAACGTTTTTTCCAACAAGTGCTTCACTACACACACACTCCTTTAAAAGTCAACAAAAAAAGACACTAACGCCACTCAGAACTAGGGCGGATCCGAGTAAGAGCTTCCAGTTAACCAGCACCAGAAGCCTGAGTAACAGCGCAACAAAGGTTAACTTGATACACGCCAAAAGTCCACTCGGGTGTGGCGCACCTTCCCAAGCAGCAGTGTCAGAAAGCGAGCGCAAACTTTCGCATTCGTTCGCGCCCGGGAATGCGGGTGTGCGGGCCAGCAGACTTTCTGGCCAGCAGACCGGAAGTTTCGGTGACGGGGGCGGGGGAGTGCGACCACGGAAACCACAAACCACAATCACTTCCCCGGGAAACTCAGTTCCCGAACGTCTCCGCACCGGGAACAACGCGCAGACTCCTCAGCGCCCGGCAGCCGAGGGGTCCCAGCCGGGGCCTGGCGCGCGCACCGAGTCCACTTGAACAAAGTTTAGAAACCGAGAGAAACTTTCCGGAGAGGGAGAGCGGCGGTGGCGTGGGGCCCGAGGCTCGCTGGGCTCCAGCCGCCGGGGCCCCTCAACTTCCCGAGTGCCAGAAAAGGCCGGCCCCGCCCGGCGGGCCACAGCCCAGGCCCAGGGTCCCGCGGGGCGAGCCGGCCGAACGCCGCAAGGGCACCGGTCCGGAGCCCGATTCCCGGCGGGGTCACGGAGCAGATGGAGCCCCTCCCGACCCCCTGAAGAGCCCTTCAGCACGGTTAGGGAGTCCACGCCCGCGCGAAGAGAGTTACCTGCAGCGAACCCGGCGAGGGCAGGAAAATTCCCGAAGCCCGATGCCGACGGAGGCCGCTTTGTCTTCCTCCCGTCCGGCTCCGAGGAGGAAATGGGCTGCCGGACGCCCCCGCCCCCGGCCCGCCCCCCGCCCGCGGCCCCCGCCCCGCGGCCCGGGCACCGCCCGCCCTTCCCAGCACCTCCCTCCGACGCGCTCTTCTGGCGCCTCCCGCCGCTGCCTTGCTTTCCCGGCCCTCGCGTTGGGGGAGCGCACCCGACCAAGAGAGTTTGGCGACGCCGGGCTGAAACCCCCAAAAGGACCTCGTGTACCCCACCCTTCCCCCGCAGTTAACGCCCCCCAGGCTTCTAGTGGGCTCTCAAGCAGGGAATGCCCTCCCACCCTACCCCGGGTCCCGAGAAGAAGGAGGAGCGGTGATTCCCGGAACAGCCGGAGTGGGAGGGAGGGCAGGTGAGTCACCGCTCAGCGCACAGGTGAGTCTCCGGGCGCGGTCCTTGTAGGCCCCCTTTGTGACTGGCGCCCCAAGGACCTGGGCATACTCCTCTAAGAAGTGCCACAGGTGTTCCCCAGTCACAGCCTTCCAGAAGAGTGTGGTAGGCCCGCCCCCTGCTTTACCAGAGAAACTGAGGCCTCAAGGCTTGTGACAGAGTGGCACTAGAACACGACTCCAGGGACCTCATAATGTGAGATGGAAGCCCTACTAGAAATCATCCCCTCACTTGACAGACAAGGAACCCAAAAGGACCTGGCTTCTCTCCCTACCCCTCGGGGCAAGGGAAATTTTATTCCCACACATTCTTCCTTACCTTCCTGGTGAATGCTCAAAAAAACAACAACAACAACAACAACAACAACAACAACCACCTGTAAAACAAACCCAAAAAATTACATATTCATGATCAGCCCCAATGATGTTTTTCCTGATTTAGTGCTGAGCAGGGTGCTAGGGATAACTGCCCTCCACATGTTCACCCTTTACTGCTCACACCTCCCTCTCCCCCAGAAAAGCAAGTGCCTGGAAGACAGGAGTGTATCCCCTTGCACTCAGCACACTGTTCATCTTCTTGGCAGTGCCAGTTAACATCCGTGGGGGGATGTGCCCAAAACCTTAACCAGGCCATTCTTATCCAACTATACCCCATTCTGTTTCTGGCTTCAGAATCTTTACTCCTTTGGTCTCCCCTGCCTGGAGTGGTTGTGGCTTCCCCCACTATACTTGGGGGGAAGTATAGTGATTGACTACCTGAAAATATTGTAGTCAATCAATAAATATGTGTTTGAACTAACAAAAGATAGAGTTAAGGGATTATGCTTCATATCTTTGTATATCTGTCACTTTACTCAGAACCAGCCACTTAATTTGTGAGACTCCTTGTTCAAAAATTGTTAACAATTTCAAGGCACCAGCAGCGGAGCATTAAACTAAGCATGGGGCCCTGCTATGTAGATTGAATGTCTGTATCCCCCAAAATGCATATGTTGAAAACCTATTGCCCAAGGTGATAGTCTTAGGAAATAGGACCTTTCTTTGGAGGGTGACTAGGTCATGAGGGTTTGGTGCCCTAATATTTTTAAAAGTTCCCAGAAAAATGCCCTGCCCCTTTTGCCAAGTGAGAACACAGCAAGAAGGTTCTGACCATAAACCTTCTTGGTTCATGGTCACCAAAGAAAGCTGTCACCAAAACATGACCACGCTGGACTCTCCAGAACTTTTAAAAATAATTTCTGCCCTGGCTGGTGTGGCTGAGTGGATTGGGCGCCAGCCTGTGAACTGAAAGGTCTCTGGTTCTACTCCCAGTCAGGGCACATGCCTGGGTTGCAGGCCAGGTCCCCAGTTGGTGGAGTGCGAGAGGCAACCCATCAATGTATTCTCACACACACTGGTGTTTCTCTTCCTCTCGTTCTCCCTCCCTTCCCCTCTCTACAAGTAAATAAGTAAAACCTTTTAAAAAAAAATAAAGAAGTTTCTGTTTATAAACTCCCCAGCCTGTAGTATTTGTTATAGCAGCCCAAACAGACTAAGGCCCTAAAAATGAAAGTGCGAGGTTTATTTTGGGAAACAAAGGGTCAGGTGACAGAAAGATATGATGGGAGACTTGCAGTATACCCATCAGCCAGAGGGAGTCAGTTCCCCCCTCTGAGAAAACTTGAAAAGTGAACTAGGAAAGACTTGAGTATTCATATGTCCCAGGCACTTGCTATGTGCTGGGGAAGCAGCAGTGAATAAAACTGACTTGATCCCTATTCTCACACAACTTAAAATGTAATGGAAGAGACAGGTACTAAAATAGATAAGCTATTTTTTTAAAAAAAAAGGTCAAGGTGAAGATAGGGGAGAGATACAAGTAGATCTAGAGGGAAGCTTGCCTAATCTGGGGTTCAATGACCTTTACACTCTGACCCACTCCGGTCAGAAGTTAGCTCTCATCTCTCCACCAAAACTGCTTTTATAAAGGTCCCTGATGACCTCCATGATGCCGGTTGTAATGGTCAGTCTCTGTCCACCATTGACTTCATTTGATCACTTCTACTTAAAACACTGTCTTCTCTGGGCCTCCAGGATACAAGGCTCTTCTGATTTTCCTCCAACCTCCCCGGCTATAACTTCTTAGTCTCCTTTGATGATTCCTTCCTAATCCTCCCTCTAAAATGTTAGAGCAGTGTTCTCAAAGTGCAGTCTGAAGATTCCTGAGACCTTTGCAGGGGGTAGTCAGTAAAAACTATTTTCACAATAATCCTAAAATATTAGTTGCCTTTTCCACTCCCAGTCTCTCATGGTAGACAGTAGTGTTCCACAGGTATCCCCTGGAATGCAAAAGCAAATCTGAGAATCCAGCTACCTTTTGTTGAGTAAGACATTAAACAGACTTGCAAAAATGCAAAATATTACCCCTGAATTTTCTTTTATTTTAGAAAACATTGTTATTTTTCTTTTTAAACTGTTATTTATGATAACATATAATAATACAGTAAACATTGATAAACTCATAAACGAAAGCTCTTCAGATCCTCCAAAATTTTTAATATAAACGGATCTTGAGATCAAAAAGTTTAAAAACTACTGTTAGAGTGTCTGTCCCGAGCTCCATCCTTGGACCTCTTTTTCTGTCTGCCATCAACCCACAGATGATCTCATCCAGTCTTTTGGTTTTAAATATGCTGACAACTCCAGGTTTATGTGTCAACCTGAACCTTTGCACTGTATTCTGAACTCCCATATCCAGCTCCTGACTTGATGCTTCCATTTGGATATGCAGTACACATCTAGGCATATCTCACACTTTATATGTCTATATGTCCAAAACTGATTTCCTGATCTCTATTTAAAACCTGCTAACCCCACAGGTTCCTTCATTTCATTAAATGGCAACTGCATTTTACTTGTTTAGGCCAGAGACTTTGGAGTCATCCTCAACTATTTCCTTTCTTTCACACATTTCATGTCTAATTCTTCAGGACATCCTGTGCCTCTACCTTCAGAATATATTCAGAATCACCAACTTTTTACCATCTTTGCTGTTACCATCCTGAGTGAAGCCATCATTGGTCATTTAGCTTGAATTTTACAGGAACACTCAGTCTAATCTCAATTCAGTGGCTGAAGTGATCCTATTAAAATGTAAATCAGAACATGTCGTTCCTGCTCTGCCCAAAACCTTCCAATGGCTCCTGTCTCACTCATAAAAGGCAAGGTCCTCATGGGAGCCTCTAGAGCTCACCTGCCCCCAGCACACTTCTCTGACACACTGGCCTCTTTACTATTCTGGAAACCCATCAGGCAAGCTCTTACCTTAAGGCCTTTGTTTTCTGCCTGGAATGCTCTCCTCGAATAGCTGCCTGACTCACTCTCCACCTCCCCCAGGTCTTTGCTCAACTGTCACTTTCTCAGTGAGGCTTCCTCTTGGTCACCCTATCTAAAATTGTAACCATTCCCCCACATCCCATCCCTCCTTAATTGCTTTATTTTTCTCCTTAGGGTGTATCACCATCTGACATATACAGTCATATATATTTATAGTCACAGATTATAAATATGTATATATTCATATTTTTAACTTATTGTTTTCTCCTGTCTTCCTCCCCACTACAATTTAAGCCCACAAGAGCTAGAATTTTTGTCTCTTTTGTTCAGTGCTATGTCCCTGGTGCCTAGAATAGTGCCTGGCATATAGCAGATCTCTCGATAAAAGTCAAATGAATGAAGAAGAATGAGTAAGTGGTATCTAGAAAAGACATTGACAAGGTGGATAGAGAGGGAAGGGAAGCATTCGATTCTAGACAAGCACATTTGAAGGCCCTGAGTTTCACTGCAGGAAAAGAAGCTCTGTGATTTGGGAGCTGGCAAGGTAGGCAGAGGCCAGACTAAACAGGGCTTTGTACAGCATTAGACTTTAATGTGAGGGAATGGGAACCATGAAGAATTTTAAACAAAGAGATAACATGACCATATTTTGTTTTTTAAAAATTCACTTTGAAAAAAAAACAGATTGTAAAGCAATACACATAATATCCCTTTTATGATTAAACAATGAATACATATTTGTTTTAATGTTTTTTTCTCATAGCAGCTGAGCCATTTAAAACATATCATCTGTTCAAAACACTCCAGTTCTTCCCATCTCACTTGGAGTAACACTTACATAATCTTTCCAGCAGCCTCAGACCCATCTTTGGCTCTTCCCTTCCATCTTTTCACTCCAGCCCGCACTGGGGTCCTAGACATTCCCCCCGGACACATCAAGCACTTTCCTGCCTCAGGGCCTTTACATTTCCAGTTCCCTCTGCCTGGAATGGTCTTCCCCCAGATCGCCCCTTAGCTCACTCCACGGCTTCTTTCAGATCTCTGCTCAAATGTCACCGTGTCATACAGGCTTTCCCTAACCACCCCTGATAAAATAACACTAGCACCCACTTCCTTTCCCTCCCTTCTCCATTTTGTTTCTTTATCCTACTGTTCCATAGCACTTGTCACCACCTAACACATTATATGCTTATTTATTTACTTATTGCCTGTTTTCCCCAATGAAATGTATCATTAAAAGAAATCTTTCTCTTTCTGTTCACTGTTGTGGCTCCAGCACCTAGAACTGTGCCTGGCAGGAAACAGGTACTCAGTTGAATGAATAAATAGTTACAAGTCTATAAGGATACCCAGCAAAGTGTTGCAGTGGTTAAATGTAGGGAGAGAGATGGAAGGACTTTTAGATTTAGTAAATATATAGGTTAGTATATAGTATATGCTAAGTGTAGTGGGATGCAAAGAAGTGGGGAGATTTGGGAGCTATGCAAGAAGACAGAGAATCCTCAGTCTTGGTAGTAGATTGGATATAAAGGTTTCAGACTTGATCAGCTGAAGATATAGTGGTGGCATTTACCCAGATGGAGAGCCCTGGAGGTAAAGTATGCGGGGTGGCGGGTGGAAAACGATGCAGACAAAGGGCTATTTTTGATCATGCTTAGTTTTAATGCCTACCAAACACCTAAGAGGAGATATCCTGTAGGCAGGAGTATATCCAAATCTGAACTCAGACAAGGCCCCAAGTGGAGCTAAAATTGTGGAAGTCATCTGCACCTGCAGAATATATGGCAAAAAGAGGTGGAAGCCCAGGACCAACATCCAGGGGAAGAGGAGCCAGAATAGGAGACTGGTCTTTTTCTAAATGTACCAATTCTTTCTGACACCAGGGTCTTGGCATTTACTACATCCACTTCTTGGGAGTCTCTTTGCCCTAACTCTTCAGCTTGGCTCCTTCTTAGTCTCTATGTTATTTAGTGTCATATTATTGGATATTTGAGATCACTTACATTATTTTTTTCTAATCAATATGCCATTTTTAAAGATTTGTTTTTAGAGAAGTTGTAGATTCACAACAAAACTGAGAGAGATACAGAGATTTCCCATGTGCCCCTTGCCCTTACACATGCATAGCCTCCCCCATTATCAATATCCCCCACCAGAGTGGTACATTTGTTAAACTGATGAACCTACATTGACACATCATAATTGCTCAAAGTCCATAGTTTATTTTATTTCATTTTTTAGACTTTATTTATTTTTAAAGAAAGAGGAAGAGAGGGAGAGAAACATTGATGCATGAGAGAAACATGGATCAGATGCCTCTCATGTGCCCCCAAGCAGGGACCTGGCCCACAACCCAGGCTGTGCTATGACCGGGAATCGAACCAGCAACCTTTCAGTTCACAGGCCAACACTCAATCTACTGAGCCACACCAGCCAGGGCAATAGTTTATTTTCATTCTTGTACTTTCTGCAGGTTAGGACAAATGTGTACTAACATGTATCTATCATTATAGCATCATACAAAATATTTTCACTGCCCTGAAAATCCTCTGTTCTGCCTATTTATCCCTCCCCACCCCTTCTCATTCTTGAAGGCCAATTTTGACATCACCTGCTCAGAGAGGCCCTTCCTGACCGCACTCCCCACGCCCTAGTCACTCTTCACCACATCACTGCATCTCTATTCTTTATGTATTCATTCCTTTCTAAAATTGTCTTGTTTGTCTACTGGTTTATTTTCAGTCTCTTACGTTAGACTTTAAACTCCATGAGGACAGGAATCCTGACTTTTTCACTTCTCTGCTCCTATAACTTAGTACAGTGCCTAGAACATAAAATGTACTTTTGTAAAATGTAAAATGTAAAAATGTTTGCAGAAAGAGAATGGCCATAGATATAGGAAGAAAATCAAGTGTCACTGAAACCAAGGACTTGGTCACTAGTATCAACTGATGACATTTGGGTTGAAACTTTAGGTTTCAACTTCCTTCAGGTTACTAACAGTGCACAAGAGTTAAGCTGCACTGAGAATGTTAAGGGAAGAAAAAAAATCAAAAAAGTTAATCAGCAAGACTTTATGGAGTATTTTAAAAAGTAATAAAATGTCAATAAAAATGAACATTTTAGAGGTTTTCTACATTATGAGGGTTTCATTATTATTTTTATACATTGTGCTGTTACATAGCTTTATGGTTTACAAAACAGTTTCCTGAATGTGACCTCACTGGAGACACTCCACATTCCTTCAGGGGGGTAGAACTAAAATGAATGAAGATCCAAGAATGATGAAGATGAGAATTGACTTGGAAGCTGGAATAAAAGATTGGAAAATCTTTACCTCTTCTTGTAGCCATGAAATTATGAGCACTCTTTTCCCCATTAAGTTCCAAAGAAGAAATCAAAGAGACTCTTGGCTTAGCCTGGGGAAAGCCAACAAAAGAAGTCAGATTTGGACAAGAATTAAAAACTAAAGGTAGACCCAAAGTGTGGGACCGCATCACAGTCAAAGGCAATCATATGGCCAGTGGCTCTGGTAGCCTTTCAGTTCCCTTGCAAATGGGTGGGGGGCCGGGGGGAAGCAGTAAAGCCTTGTCCACCCTGCAAGTTTTATTTATTAGATTAGCTTAGCTAACAGTAGGGTATTCCCCTCATTTCTGTGTGGCTCAGTAATGCACACCTCCGGCTGCACATTAGAATCAGAATCACCTTGAAAGCTTTTTAAAAAATATACCTAGAGCCCTGACTGGTGTGGCTCAATGGACTAAACACTGGCCTGCAAACCAAAGGGCCATGGGTTCAATTCCCAGTCAGGGCATATGTCTGGGTTTCAGGCCAGGTTCCCAGTAGGGAGGCAACCATGCATTGATGTTTCTGTTCCTCTTTCCCTCTCATCCCCTCTGTCTAAACAAAATAAATAAAATCTTTAAATACACACACACACACACACACACACACACACACACACCTAGAGACACCCCCAGAGGTTCGTGTTCAGTTATTCTTAGGTGGGACTAAACATTTTTAAAATCTCCCTGGATGATTCTAATGTGCAGCCAGATCTGGGCATCACTGATACTTAGTCTAAGCTTGAGCTCAAAACAAAGTATACTTAAAACTCATTCGTTAATTCGTTCGCTCAGACAGTAATAATTATTTTAACACTCAATGACTAAAAGTAATAACAGTTCATACTTACTGTCTTTGGTACATGCCAGGCTCTGTTCTAAGAGCTGCACATTTTACCCAAGCCTCTTAACAATCCTAAGGCAGTTACTAATGCATTCCTCATCCTATAAATGAGAACACAGACTTGGGTCACACTGGGAATGTGTGGCAGAGCTGAAACTTAGATCTGCCAGACCCAGAACCAGGCTCTTAACCACCCCCCACTTAGCCTCTGAAATGTCAGTGACACTTTTAAATCTTTGTTGAAAAGCCACATTCAAAATAGTTTCCATGTCAAGACTATACTATGACTGAGATAATTTAAATGTCTGTTTTGCCCTGGCTGGTGTGTGGCTCAGTGGATTGAGTGCTGGCCTGTGAACCAAAGGGTCACTGGTTCGATTTGCAGTCAGGGCAGATTCCTGGGTTGTGGGCCAAGTCCCCAGTTGGGGGCGTGTGAGAGGTAACCAACTGATGTTTCTCTCACACATTAATGTTTCTCTCCCTCTTTTTCTCCTTCCCTTCCCCTCTCTGTGAAAATAAATAAATAAAGCTTTACAATAAATAAATACCTGGTTTATGCTGTATACATTTTGCCTTTTTGCACAGCTTTAAGCAGTTTGACAAGTGGGGCTGGTTGGGGGCTTTTGGGGCAAGGGGAGTAAGATGTGGAGCAGCTCCCTTATTTCCCTTCCAGGCCTCTTCTAATGGAGAGTGCCTTTGGCATTAACCATAAGTTAAGCTTTAAATAAAAGAACCAAATTTAGGCCCTTGACACTTATGAAAAATGTGTAAGGTTCTCTTTATTCATGTTATTCTTTTTCCCTGCAGAAAATGAAATCAACATTTAGTTCTTAAAACCAAACAGCAGTAAGTGTTCATCATTCTTTCCTCTCTGATATGGTCAAAGACATGTACACAAAGACAAACACTTCCCACCCCCTTCATGCTCATATTTTTGTTGATAACAATGAAGACAACTGAAAGGAAAAAAGTTAGATTGTGACAACCAAGCAAAGTTGTATCTAAAAAGAAATATTTTAAAGGAGAGGGGGCTGGAAAAAGGGGATTGTGCTTTATTGTTCTCTTTAAAATATCAATGGGCTTTATTGAGGAAACCTGATTCTTTGTATTCACTATTTTAAAAATCTATTTGTTGTCTAGCACTTTTAAATTTTTGTAGGAGTATGAAAAGTGCTATCACATAAGAATTGTTACATTGTAATATAAACTGAATTAAATTAATACCCTTTAGATCTCATATGTATTGGTGAATGAGTCATTTATTCCATTGATTGCTTCTGTCATACAACAATTTTTCTAAATTCCAAGAAACTTTGAGAAAAAGAAAACCTGTTGGAACACAGCAGAGAGATACACCTGTCAGGAATCGTTACATGCCCCTGTACATCCCCATGTGGGCATTTGGAATATAAGAACTTAAAGTGGAAGCTGCGGCCCCTTTGTTTTTGGTTTATTCAGGGTGAATTTGATTCTGGTCTGACTGGAATCAGGGCTGAATAGGCCCTGGTATTCCAAGACTCCAAGAGCTCACAGTGGAATCCAGCACCCTCCATCAGTTCTTACCAGTCCAGATTCTTAATTTCTTTAATCATAATAAATCACTCTTCTGTCTGCCTGTGAATCTGGCAAGACCAGCCAATCTGTCACAGAAGGCTATTATCATATTCATTCATTCATTCATCCATTTATTTGCTCAGTCAACAAATGTTTTGGAGCACCTACTATGTGATACTCATTGTATTAGACCCTGGAGATACAGTAGAGGGCAGCTGTCATGAAATTTACATACTATAGAGGCAGAAGATAGTAACAATCAAATGAACAATATGACTTCAGATAGGAGTAAGTGCTAAGAGTGATGGGGAGGAGGTGTGCTCATTTTGATAGAGGAGTAAGGAAAGGCCTCACCGAAAAGGTAATGTTTGAGCTGAGACTTGAAAGACCAGAATGAGCCCCATGATGGGGCAGAATATCCCAGAGGAGGAAATAGCAAGAGCAAAGGGCCTAGGGTGGGAATGAGCCTAGGGTATTCAAAGAACACAAGAAAGGCCAGTGTGCTGAGGGGTAGTAAGTAAGGAAAACAGTAGTACTAGATGAAGTCAGAGAAGTATGTAGGTAGTATGGAGTTTGGGGTGTCCTTTAAGAGTACTGGGAAACCCCTGGGGGTTAAGAAGTGGAGTGAACATGATCTTATTTGCATTTTTTTTTAAGATTTTACTCATCCATTTTTAGGGAGGGAAGCGGAGGAGAGAGAGGGAGAGAGAGAGAGAAACGAGAGAAACATCAATGTGCGGTTGCTGGGGGTTATGGCCTGCAACCCAGGAATGTACCTTGGCTGGGAATCGAACCTGGGACACTTTATTTGCATTTTTAAAAGGTCACTTTGCTGTATTAAGAATGAAGTATAAGGGAAGATGAGTGACTGCTTGTTATCATTCATTCATTTATTCATCTCATCTATTAAAAAATTTATTTGAGTGCCTAATTGCCAGGCAATGTGCCAAGCACTGGAAGTCATGATGAGCAAAACATCATTCCTTCCCTCAAGGAGCTTACAAGGCACCTGGAGAGAGAGAAGTACATAGGCTTTTTAATATAATGAGCTAAGTGCTGTGCTGGAAGTAATTTCCATGTGTTGTGGGAGGAATTCATTCATGCATTCATTTAGTAAATATTTATGTGTCAAGCTCTTAGGATACAGTGGTGAGCTAAACAGATAAGGCATATACCCCCATAGTGTTTATAGATGAGTGGAGGAGGCAGATATCAATTAAACACTCTCCCAGACCTATCATTACCCTTTGTGATATAAACTATGAATGGAAAATAATGTGAGAATATATAAGAGGGGAGTGTGTAGAGTCTGGGAGGACTCAGGAGGACCTGACAGATGAGCTGCAGGTAACTAGTTAATTAAGTAGAAAAAAGATAGGAAAACTGTCAGTTATACCTCAATAAAGCTGGGGGGAAAGGGAAAGAGTGCTCTGGGCCCACTGAGCTCCAGCCCCAGCTCTGTGGGCCAGGAAAGACTTTCTGACATCTAAGTCAAGGCCTGTAAGACAAGTACGAGTTAGCCAGGTATAAGGGAGTTGGAGGGGAAGGGAAGGCATTCCAGAGCAAGGGAACAGCCTGTGCAAAGGCATGGAGGCAGTAGAACATAGTGGATTCTGGGGGAAAGCAAGGTGTTCAGCATAGCTGAATATAGAGCAAAAAGGCACAACAAGGTCAAAGAGAATGGAGAAGTGACTAGGATTAGAATCATGCCATGCTAATAAATTTTTTGAACTTTATTCTGGGGAGAACAGGGAACTGCTAAAGAATTTCAAGCAGGAGAGTAGCCAGGCCAGATGGAATATTAGAAACGCCTCTGGACACAGAGGAGAGACTGGGCTGAGCCCTCACAACATGCCACCCTTTAGCAGAACAGATCCTATGGAAAATGCGCTTTATGCCCTCAGTGAAATCCATTTTGGGGATTTTTCTGGGTTGAGCAACAGCCAGTTTAGAAATGACATTGGCCACCCTTTTACTGCCTCCCCACTGCCCAGACAGCATGGATTCAGAAGACATCTGCCTGCTGTGCTGAGCAACAATCCATCAGTGCCTCCAGCGCTGGGCACTCCAGTTAACCCAGCCTCCTCAGCCTCGTGGGCCATAACGTGGTACACAGAGCAAGGTCCCCTTAGATCTCAATTGTTTATTCCTTTCATTAATTTGCTTTAGATAAAGCTGTGACTACTATCATTTGCCCTCAGCATTTTGCTCTCACCTTGAACTTTCAACCAAACATCTGGCTCTTGGGACCACAGCCCTTTTTACATAGTGGTGGGCAATGTCTTCTGACTGCCCTGCCCTCCAAGGGGTCAGAGGTTTAGAGGGTAGGGAGAAGATGTCCTATGTCTCCATTGAATCTGAGACCCAGGAGACCAGGGCTTCAAATGGCTTCTCATTTACAGGATAAAATCTAAACCATTTAAACTGGCCTACAGGGCCCTTTGTGATCTGCTCCTTTCACCAGGTGTCCCCCTGCCAGGGAACAGGGGAAAGAATCTTGCTCCAGATTTCCCTGTGACAGTGCCTTTTTTTAATTTTTTTATTATTTTTTTAAACTAGGCATCCATAGTTTTTTTTTAAGATTTTATTTATTTATTTTTAGAGAGGGAAGGGAGGGAGATAGAGAGAGAGAGAGAAACATCAATGTGCAGTTGCTGGGGGTTATGGCCTGCAACCCAGGCATGTACCCTGGCTGGGAATCGAACCTGCGACACTTTGGTTCACAGCCCGTGCTCTATCCACTGAGCTATGCCAGCCAGGGCAACAGTACCTTTAAAAAAAAAAAAAAAGATTTTATTGCCCTGGCTGGTGTAGTTCAGTGGATTGAGCATGGGCCTGCAAACCAAAGGGTCGCTGGTTTGATTCCCAGTCAGGGCACATGCGTGGATTGTGGGCCAGGGCCCTAGTGAGGGGCATGCCAGAGACAACCACACATTGATATTTCTCTCCTTCTCCTTACCTTACCCTTGCTCTAACAATAAATAAATAATATCTTTTTTAAAAATTAAAAATAAAATAAAAATTTAAAAAAGATTTTATTTATTTTTAGAGAGAGGGAAAGGGAGGGAAAAAGGGAAGGAGAGAAACACTGACCAGTTGCTTCCCACATGCCCCCAACTGGGCACCTGGCCCACAACCCAAGCATGTACCTTGACTGGGAATCAAACCAGCAACCTTTTGGTTCACAAGCCGGTGCTCAGTCCACTGAGCCACACCAGCCAAGGCAATAATGCCTTCCTATCATTCAGGTCTCAATTTACATGTCACCTCCTGAAGTTGGCCTCCCTAACCATGCACTCTAAGGCAGCTAAATAGTCATTATCCCATCACCCCAATGTATTTTCTTATAGCACATGTCACCATTCATGTCATACGTCAATAAGCAAGTACATATCTACTTGCTTATTGTTGGTCTTCTCCCTCTAGGATGTGGCCTAACAGTTTGGATCTTGTCTGTCTTGTCTACTTGTTCAGTACCTGGAACATCATCTGGCACATAGTAGGTACAGAAAGAATGAATGGTCCTGCCTTGCTAATTGAAGCCCCTAATGACTTCAGCCTGAAATGACTTTCCTTCTCTTCTAGACCCATTTCCCTGCTATATACTTACTCTCCCTTTTGTTCCATATTCTGAAATCCTCCCAGATATTCAAGCCTGAAATGCACCTCTGTCAAGGTTCATCTCACTGTACTGAAATGATACCTTTACCTGTTACCTACTCCACCTGCCCACATCTGAGAGCTCCTAAGGGAAGACATCATTCATCTCCTTATCCCTATTACATAACACAATCGCCAGCACACAGTAGGCATGTCACTAATGTTTGTTGATTGACTAGATAGAAAAATGTGGTTCAGAGAAACATGGACTAGGAAACTATGGTCATTTTTATGGCAGTGTTAGGAGGGGTTGTCATAAATCTAGACCTACAGCAGAGAGGCAGCCCCCTTCCTACAGGCCAAACCAGAAAAATAACACCCTGTTAAATTCTGATCATTAAGAGCAAAGGTGGGTGAGTATAGTCAAAAAGACCCTGTTCCTAACCATCCATGTACTCCGTATCAGGCAAGAGCTGTTAATTCATGGGTGAGAAGTACAGAAGTATTCTTACTATCACCTTAGGCAGGATCAATCAAGGAGGCCTGGGAGAAGTGCTAGCTAAAGTTTGCACGGTGCTTCCCACTCCACCAGGCATGTCCTCAACCTGATCTCACTAGGGTTTGAGGGTAAGGGAAGTAGGTTTCATCCAATCAGTGAGACTCAAAGAGGTTCCAACAGCCTGCCCAAGGAGACACCACCAGGCGTGAGTTGCTCTATAGCTTTGCCTTTATTCTGCTATTTGGGAGACCTTAACATGCTAACCCAAGCTTTAGTTGCTAAGCTCCTAGAAGTCTAATTATTATTGTCTAAAATACATAACAGCAGAATATGTAATTAGATGCTTTAATAAAGTCCTTTTGGCTGAAGCTGTTGCTAATGGTGCTGATGTCAATTTTAACAATGATGATGATGAAGATGCTATCCTTGAAGACAAAGATCAGGAGGGAACCCTTATCTTAGAATGAAGCCAGAGTCAGCAGCACAGGCAACAGGCTGGTCAGCATTGTCTAGCAGTTGAGTGGGAGGGACTCTTTGGCTAAGCTACCTGTGACTTGACTTCTTATTGACTGTGTTGTCTTACCAAGCTTCAGTTTCCCCAAGGGAGATTATTACCCAACTCTTAGGGTTGGTAGGAGGCTCTTTCAAAGTAGTCTCTTGTAAAGCAGTATCATGGTGCCTATATGACAGAAAATGTTCCATAATGATACTAGCAAATTCTTACTAACAGTATACTATATGACAGGTGATGTTCTAAGCACTTCACATATATTAGCTCTTTTGTGCAACACTCTGCAAGGCAGGTACCAACATCAACACCCCTGTTTTCTAGATATAGGAACTAAGGCACAGGCAAGTTGAATAATTTGTCCATAATCTCAGAGTCAGAAAGCATCAGAGCTAGGTGCTGGAACACAGGGGGTCTGAGTCCAGGAGCATTGCACAGCTATGGTGGCCATGGAGATGCACTATTCAGGTTTCCCTTTGAGAAACTGTTACAGCAAGCAGAGCTTGGAGTCTATAAACTGACTTAATTTATAAACACATTCATTCATCCATACTTTTAAATGTATCTATCGAACAGCTCCAAGCATCAGGCCCTGCTCTAGGCACAAGGGATACAAGACAGACATAGCTCTTACCTGCAGAAAGCATGCAGTCTATTGGGACCATAGATACATGCCCAGGCAGTTACACTACACGGGGACCAGGAGCAGGGCCATCCAGCCCAGCCTGATTTCTTACAGAAAGTAGTGTCTAAGTCAAGGAGTTACCAAGGCAAAAAAGAGGAAATTTTAAAGGCATTGTAAAGCTAGAACCTAGGCAAAGGAAGCTATATATAATAGGTTTGGTTATCTAAGGAGCACCTGACTCTCCCTGAGTGCCAGAAATGATTAATGACTGCGTGTGTGAACCACTCAGACTGAGCAAAGGATAAGACCTTTACCAGTCAAAGAAATTTGGGCACAGGCTCTCAATGGAGACAGTAGATGTCCAAGAACCCAGCAGAGGAGAAAAACTAACCTTAGATTAGAAATATTGGCTAAGCCTTAAGCTCTCTGAATCACAGATGGGGGCTTCTCCACCTCTGTGGAGTCCGGCCAGGCCAGGACAACACCAAGTACAAAAAAAAAAAAAACCCCTCAGCTGTAACTGGTGCCCATGGCATCATTGTTTCTCAACTCAAGGATGCCCTAGGCAACAAGAGGACACTCTGAACAATGCTGACATTATCCTAAGCCTCTTAGAAGTACATTTGGTTCAACATGAAGTATGGAGTCCAGGGTCATAGAAGTGATGCAGAAGAAATAAGAAAGCCCAGACTTTCCCTGAGGAGATCTGAATTATTTATCAAAAGCAGTAGCAGCACTGCCCATCACAGAATTTCAAGAGAGGTTGCAGATCAGCAGAAATTATGTATTGTTTCAAATTTTTTAATGCTTTTTATTTCCAGGAAGAATGATCTTTTATTAAAAATTATATTTATTTATTATTTTTTAGAAGAGAGGAAGGGAAGGACAAAGAGAGAGAAAAACATCAATTGGTTGCCTCTCACACGCCCCAGCGGGGACCTGGCCCACAACCCAGGCACGTGCCCTGATGGAGAATTGAACCAGTGACCTTTCGGTTTGTAGGCCAGCACTCAGTCCACCCAGCCACACCAGCCAGAGCTCAAATAATATCTTTATATTAACGTTTTTTATGATCAGCAGCAGTTGCCATCTATTTTCTGTATCCTATAACTCCTGTTGGCCAAGTCCTATATTGGCATATGGGTATAAATATTATTCAGTGAGATAATATCAAAAGGGCTCAAAGTGTGCTGACAGGTACCACCATCTCATTAAATGTGAATATCTTTACAATGTAACTTCGGTTTAAAAAAGAAATAGTAGACAATCATGGTGTGGTATTTATAGGTATGTAGGTTAGGCAGATGCCCACACATGCCACCACGCCCCTCTGAATGGTAAAGACAGCTCCTCACTTTCCCCAGGCTGTGAGGGGATGGGCTGAGATGACCTGGCAGTGCTTCCTCAGTGTTCCTTTCTTTGAGAGTCAGAAAGCACCCCCCTACACACACACACCCTGCTACTCCCACCTCCAAATTCAATGCTTGGTGAAGCAGCTGTCAGCAGGTGACCTAGGGACTCAAGGCCCATCTCTGTGGTCAATGAGGCCTTGGCGCTGAAAGGGACAGAAAATGCCCAGTTTGGCAGCTAGAACCATTAAGATAGGCAACCACAAAGACCAGTATTGGTCTGCATGTCCTGCCCATGGAAGAAATGTCACCCCTACCTCTCAGTAACAGGCCTGTGTGGGTGTTGTCACTGGGGGGTAAACTCCCACTGGTCTTCTCAGCCAATTTGACAGTCAGGGTAAAAATAACACTAGCCGCATCATTTTCCAAAATTAAGGGCAATGCTATAGCAAATGTATGCAGATGTATACAGACACAGATGGGAACAAGTGTATTTAATTGTAAATGAGTCAGAACAGAGCAAATGAGATTTCCCTTATTTGGGTTCCAAAAATTACAGAGAAAATGTGCCTGAGGCAGAAACAAACCAAAAAGAAAAAAAATGAATCTCTCTTTCTCACACACACACACACACACACACACACTCATACAGGGGTAGGTTATTGAGGCAGGAGCCACATGAGAGGGAACCTTTGACATCTAGAAGGCTGGAGTGGCTTTAGTCTCTTCCCCTGGGTTATAAAAGTGCCCTGGCTCTCAGAGGCCCTAAAGTGACCCAAGTGCTAATGGGATGGACACAAACACAGACAGTAGGACTGTGGTGCCTCAGCTTCTTCTGGCTCATAGGTGCCACAGAAAGTGGGGACAGAAAGGGAGGGCTATAGTGAACTATCTCCAAGGAGGGAGCCAAAGGCCAGCTTTTGTGACCTCAGAGAACCAAACTGAGGCAGAGAAGAAAAGAAGGAGGAAAAGTGTCTCTACCTACCTCCCGAGGCCAGAGAGAGAGAGGAATAATGACAGAATAATACTTCTTGTTTGGAAAGCACCATTTCTCCTCAATGGCTTTAAGGAAGGCACCCAGTAGAGTATTGGGCTCTTGGTAGAAGATCAGGAAGTACTAGAAGAAGGAAAGGAAAGAGAAAGTCTGAAGGAAGGAAAAATATGTCATTCTGCAAGTCCTTCCCATATCTATGGACTGAAGGAAGAACGGTGGAAGCAAAAAGGCAGATTGCCCAAGTAAAAAGGGCCTGCTTCCAAAGACACACATGTGGCCTCCCTCAAGGTTCAGGGGGGTGTGGGGTTTGTGCAGGAGAGTATTGGCCAGGGGTCTGCATGTTCTGCCAGGCCTCCTATGCCTGAAAGCTCATCCCTCCACAGGCAGCAATCTGGAATTATACCTACCCCCCCAACCTGATCAATTGTAATTTCCCCCCCCCGGAGAATGCAGAAAATCAGTTTCATCTTCAAAAATCACAATTCATCACACATCACACCCCCGCAGCAGGGAAGCTGTCCTGACACACAAGCAGAAAGTTTTGTGCATATAGCTCAGCACCTTCTAGGCATCTAAGGAATGCCTGCAAATAGATGAATGTATGAATGAATACTTGCATGAATGCATGACCACAGCAAAGACTTTCCCCACCTAAATACTGTCTCACTCTGGTCTTTAGCTCTACACCTGTCCCTCCCCACACTTGTTTCCTCTGTGTACAGATATATTCTGCCTCCCAACCTCAAGAAGCAGCAAATCTAGCCTTTTTCCTTGGGTCCAGCTCCCTTGGAAGGAGGATTCCAGGAAGGCATGAAGCACAAAGCCTCCTCTTGGGAAAAGGATGAGGGAACTTTCACCTTAGGCACCCTGCATTCTTTGTTCATCACATCTGCAGTCCTTGCCTTATCTCCACAGAAAGTCCAGAGGGGCTAGATTGGCCCAAACCCCACATTCACTCACTCCCCAGCCCACTCTCACCCCTGGGATGTCAGTCTTGAACAAAGCCCAGACTGCATGCCTGGTGGTTTGCAGGGTCGGCTCCAGGGAGAAATCCTTGTGCTTTCAGTGCCACATACCCAGGAGAGCATATGCCTCACTTCTGCAAGTCATCTGAGCCACCCATCCCAGCACCCAACCTGCTAGATGCAGTGGATGCAAATGCAAAGAAGAAAATGAAGAAACTCCTGCACAGTGCAGCTGTGAGCAGCCCAGCATCAGCATTGCGGCTCCAGTCTGCCACATGCCAAGCCAGTAGAAGAGTTTACTTTAAATGCAGTCAAGGAGAATTGAAGAACCTACTACAAGTTGAGGCCTTCGTCTGCTTTTCACCGGCCTTATTTCAATATTGGCTTCCAAAAAAGTTCAGTGTCCAAGCCCTGCCCACTTTCTGCAACCTGCCTCCCCTCACCCTGCCTTCACTTCTGTGTCTGGTTCTGCATTACATGTTCTACTTTCTAGCCCCTCATCTCCCTTCCTCTTTTCTTCTTCTCCCTTCTTCCTCACCTGTTCTGTATGCTCAGCATTTTACTTTTCATGTCTGATGCTCTTTCACATACATCAGACATGAAAAGATGAATTCAAGGGCACATGTGGCAGAGCAGGGACTGTGGCATATTCCAAACTAGGCAAGTTTTGAAAAGATGGGAAAACTCTGTTAACAGAATAACCACCAGAACTATACTATAAGAGGGAAAGCATCTTGTAATGCTTCACCCCAGTGCTGGGCATTGAAAAAGCAGCCTCTGTCTTTCATTTCCAACATGCAAGACCTAAACACTGACATCTAATGCTTATGTTTTGTGAGGTGTCTTTCTTGGTTTTGGTTCCCCCAAAACAGACCCTAAAACAAGAGTTCAAGCTCAGATAGTTTGTTTGGGAAGTGATTCCAGAAAAAGCTGGTGAGGGAGGGAAAAAGTGAGACAAAGAGGGGAAGGAAGCCACTAAAGGGTGGGCTAGGCATTACTAGATGGACAACTGGAGCTCTGACCTTCTGGGAGCTCTGGAAGAGTAAGTAGCCTTACAATCAACACCCTTTAACCTGAGCCAGTTTGAGTGGGTTTCCATTCACTGACACTAAATAGCCCCTCACTAAGATATCACCCCCTTTCTCTCAACACTTCTAATAGCTAGGCAAGGTGGTGCAAAGTTCCCTTGCTCCCCCTTTCTCTTCTTCCTGTGACCTTAAAAGGTCCCTCTTCTCCACCTCAAAATGCCTAAATCTTTACCCATTCTTTTTTCCTTTGCTCTGGGCTTGGAACTTTTCTGCCATCTGAGCTTTTGTACACATAGACACACACACACCACACACACCACACACACACACACACAGCTTCCTGTAAGACTGTTATCAGTTCTCCTCCTTGAATGATGAGCAGCAGTTCAGAAGAGAGTATTTCAGGCAGCTGAAGCAGCAAGAGCCCTCTCATAAACTGGGTCTAAGAGTGTTCTGCCCAATGGCTTCTGATGACCCACAATAACAAGTCCACATTCCTGAGCCTGGGATTCAGATGTCTTTTCCTACATGTCACATAAATTAACAAACATTTATCAAGGGTTTTACTATATATGTACTAGGCATGGACCAGGCACCAGGAAGAGTAGTGAATAAGACAAACACAGTTACATAGTCCCCATCCTCACAGAGTTTAAAGCACATTGGGGGTGAAGAAGAGAAGATAGAATACAGATCATAGGAAGGTTGCCCTTCTCTGAGCCAAAAAGCTTTCAAGGGACCCAGAACCACCTTCCCTCCTGATCTCTGTGCCCCACCCATCTGTATTTACACTCCAATAATAATGGTGTCCTGGTATTCACATTTGGTGTCATTTCTTCCCATGCTATGCCAGAGTCAGTCTATATGGCCAGTAGACTATGGCAGAAGTAATGGTATATCACTTCTGATATTAGGTTATAAAAGACTTGCAGCTTCTGTCTTAAGCGCTCGCTCTCTCTCCCTCTCTCTCTCTCTCCCTCTCTCCCACCTCCCATCCACTCATTATTTGCTCTGAGGTTTGGTTGCCATATCATAAGCATCTCTGTGGAGAAACTGAGACTTCCAGAAAATAGCCCCATCTGTAACTCATCGTAGAAGTAGATCCTGCAGCCTCAGTAAAGCCTTCAGATCACTGCAGACCCAAGCGATGCCACCTCCTGTGAGACCCTGAGCCAGAATCCCCTTCCTAAGCTGCTCCCTGACTTCTGACCCCCAGAAACTATGTGAGATAATAAATGTTTATTTTCAGGCTGATATATTTGGGATAATTTGTCACACAGCAGCAGATAACTAATATACTGCCGTTCACCTTATCACCTTCTTGATATCCTTTCTGCTTGTCTGATATGGTCCTCATTGTCCACCTGCTCACCAGTATCTCTTGGTGAGCCAACAGAAAGCATTACAATATGATTCCAAAGATGCTTCCAAAGCTTTAAAGTTGGCAAAAACCCTACACATTCTTCTTTCACTTAGCGGCTTTTCCCTTAATTTATGTTCTCTTGCACAACTGAAGGAGAAAAAAGAAGCTCTGAGTTCCTGATTCATTACACTCAGTTCTTCCCCGTGGCCTTGTGAGAGTGATTTGGTCTGAGAGAGAGCTCTCTCTGAGCCCCTTAGAGCTTTTACTGTCTCTGAAAAAAAGAGTGAGGTTGGACCTCATAAAATAGGAGCTGAGTTTTAAATCTGGAATTTGCGTTCTCTGAGTGGGCTCCAAATCTGAAAGCTTTCTTACTCCCCTCTGATTCAGACTCTCTGCCTCATTGGACTGTTCTTTCCATCAGAGATATGCAAACACTTCCGTGGGTGGTTTCCTTGAAGGGCATGAAGGAAAAAACACACTCAAATACAGAATTACCTTAAAGCTTTAAGTGCAAGGCTTGGATGTGCTTAGAACAGAATCATAGGGCTAATTTCTCTATCAGTTTGGACTTGGTTTTCCCCTTTTTGCTTCAATTTTTCTGTCCTGAGAAGTAACTCTGAAAATCCCCAAGGAACATTAAACCACCTTCCTGCCCCAGGTCACCACTCTAAGATTTGGCATTGAAAGACTATTTGTCCAAGCTTTGTGATAGTCCAGAGTGGGACATAAGACAGTTCTGTAAAGACAGAAGCAGTTTTAGTTATTTTGGCAACATTGGTTATGCTTCTCTCCTTTGGAGTGAGTGTGAATTATTCTGAAAGGCATAAAGGAGATAGGGGATACAAAATACTACTTATTGAGCCCCTACTATGCACAAGGTTGTTATTGCACTCCTCACAGGAACCATGTGAGGGGACGTTTGGTGGCAGTATTAGAACATGGCTTCAAGTTCTTTGATCTTCCTCTTACTGAGAGGTAGGGTCTATTTGATATCCTCTCTTTTTGAATCTGGGCAGGCTGGTGACTTCTTTGACTGTAGAGTATAGTGAAAATGATGTGTGTGACCCCAAAAGCCAGGTAATAAAAGGCCATGAGCCCCTGCCTTGTTGGCTGGGCCACTCACTCTTGGAACCTGCAGCCATCATGTAAGAAGTCCCAGACTCCAAAGGCTACCATGCTGTGAGGAGATCCAAGCCATGTGGAGATTCCATGTACATGCTCTGGTCCACAGTCCCAACCAAGAAAAGTTTCAAGTTATCCTGGCTGAAGCCCTAAACATCATGAAAAAGAAAAAAACCCATTGCCACTGTGCCTTATCCAAATTACTGACCCATAGAATCTGTGACAGTGATAAATTGTTTGTTGTTTTTTTAAGTGTAACTGACAGACATCATAGTAATTTCAGCTGTACAACATAATGATTTGACATTTGTATACACTACAAAGTCATCACCACATAAGTCCAGCCACCATCCATCACAAATTGGTTGGGTTTTTTTATGCCACTAAGTTTGGGCTTGTTTGCTACACAGTAATAGATGACTATAACAATATTTTTATTCCTGTTGCACAGATGTGGAAACTGAGAGTTGGAGGAATTACTAAGTTTTAAGGCTAGTAAATAGCAGAAGGAAGATCTGAACTTAGGTCTCTGACTATAAAGCTCATTGTTTTTTTCAATAGGGGCCCAATCAAAGATGGGGTATCAGAACTGGCTGGGATGTGGAGTTGGAGAGAATCATTCAGTTGTACTTTTCCTCAGTTGAACCACACCCTAAATCCTGTACTCATCATCCCATCTCAGGGCAGACATGCTCACACACTTCAACTCCTGGGAACATTTGGCAAAAATTAACCCAACTTCTCTGATTGGCTATTGTCTGATATAGATCATGGGTAGCTGGAGCAGAATTACTGAATCTGGGCATCTCATCTACAGTAGGTCAAATCTGAAGGCTGATGCCAGACTGACCCATTTTTCAGGCTGATCCTGACCTCCAGGACATGTTCTGAGTTAGCAACTCTCTAAGGACCAATCAAAAGCCCTTTGAAGATTGACTTTAAAAAATGGGTCCACCTGTGAGGTGGAGGTGAGGTATGTTTGGCCTTTTGTCTCCTGTTAGGAGGGGATATAGGATCTCTCCTCTGCCTTCCCTATTTACAATAGTGCTGAGGGTTTCATTTTATTAGTTTTAGAAAGTCTCTGGAGGTGCCAGATGCCAGGTGCTATAATAAGTGTGAAATTTAACTACTTTTTCATCCAGACAAAAAAAAATCCAGCCTCAGAAATTCAAGTGTTGAAAACCTGCATGTAAAAGGCAGAAACCCTATTGTCAACTTTAAATAAATTGCAACTGAAGCACAATCAGGCACCAACTTATCATCACAAGTCCTCTCTGGAGCTCTCACTCTCCAGAAAGAGACAGGCAATGAAAACTCAGTCCAGGAAGAGCCTGGATAGAAGCCACAGTCCTGTTCCCTCTCATGGCTGGGGACTTCTAATTGCCAATCTTTTTTCCCCCAGAATGTACCATTCTGCCCATAGAGGCTCATCATCTCGCACTGCACATCTTCTTCAACACCCTCACCACATCCTCCCAGCCCCACCTCCCTGAGTAATAATTTCTGGTGAGTGCTATATGTCTAATTTTGCAAAGGTACAGCTATGGCCATTAACCTTTAAAGAGCAAAATACCAGTAGCACTGCATTATAGAGAGCATACCTTCTATTTACAGCTGCTTTTTCAGATCACAAGGTACTAGGCAAAGAGGGAATTTTGCTCTAATAACAGGCAGCCGCTTAGAATTAATGCAGGAGAAAGAAAACCATGAAGGGATCTGAGCAAGCCACAGAGAACCCAGGTCAAACAGAGGAGATATTGGGCAAACATACTGCAAGACAACTGTGTAGCCAAAGCTAATAGGAGCAGCTTTGGCCAATTTTACAGGGAAAGGAAATTAGCATTTACTGAGCTCTTACTATGTGTCAGGTGCCATGCAAAATACAGGGTCCGGCACAAATAATGCCCCTTTTTTATTACAAAATCTTTTATTACAAAATCATAAGCATGTGATTTTGTAACATAACAATATCACACTCAAGCACACCATATGACATAGTAGGTGAAATGTTCAAATAAAAACTATAAATTATTACACCCATATTATTACCCTACCAACCACACTCAAGCAGGCCTTACTTATACTGGACCCTGTATTTTACATACATTATGTATTCCTCATTTCAAGCCTGTGAGGTGCCATATAATGAATGAGTAAACTGAGGCTCAGAAAAAAGTAATTAATTGATGTTAATTGCCCTAAATTACACAGCTAGTAGGGGAGGGACCTGGGATGCAAACTCAGATTTGTTTACTCTACATTCTTTATTTTACCTACCTGGACAGAGGTATTTATTATCCCTGCTTTACACAGATACCCCAGTGTATGACTCCCACCCTCCTCAAAATGAAAAAGGAAAAGAATAAAAGTTATTCCTAACATGTTTATAGAATGGCCTGAATGAAAGAATCTTTTATACCCCTTGAGGATGTCTCAGAAGAAACTCTGAATGTTGACTCAGAACCTGGAATCTACACTGTGGAAGCACCCACCATTCCTAACTCTGCCTCCTAATCTCCCTCAAGTCTAACCAAGACCAGCCTAAACACCTATCCATCCACAGTGATTCTCAAGCACCTATGCTTCCTTCTTTTGTTTAAATTCATTAAAAGATAACTGCAAATAACCACCTCCTGAGGCTGAACATGGATGCCCAGCCATTTTGCCACCCTCACAAAGCTCTGTTATAAGCATGGGTCGGGGGGATTTTTCTCCATATGTCAGCCACATAGGCAACCGCTGACACATCTAATCAGCCCAGCTCACTGGTCTCTTTGTATCAGAAAGTGGTGCTTTGGGGCCAGACATGGGGCGAGGAGATTCTTAAAGGACCCAGCCCTCTCAGAGTAGCTCACTCAGGGGTACTGTCAGGAGAGTCGGGTCAGTCTGCATAGCTTGGAAGATCCTGGACTTTAGATTTCTTCCCAACATGGCTGCCCTCCACGGCACCCTCCTCTCTACCACCAACTCTAGGATGCTCAATAAGCATAGGTTTTAGGGGAAAAAACAAAATGCAAACTGGAAACTTTCTGCTCATTCTTCATTAGTTCTCATGGCAGAGAAACCATTGTGCATTCGGCTACAGCCACAAACTTAAGAATCATTTTCAATTTCTTTCTTTCTCTTATAGCTATAAACTATGCAATCCACCACATGCTGCCACCACTCTTCAAAATATATCCAGAATCTACCACTTCTCACTACCTCCAGCGCTAGCACCCTCATTTCAAATGCCCATCATTTCTTATTCAACTACTGCAGTCCTAACTAGTCTTCCTGCTTTAATTCACACTCCCTTTAGTCTATTTATGCACAGTATGTAGAATTGCACTTTCTAATACAGTAGTCTCTACCCACATGTGGCTATTTAAGTATAATAAGATCAGAAATGAAAAAAGGAGAAATAACAACTGACACCATAGAAATACAAAGGATTGTAAGAAAATATTATGAACAACTATGTGTCATCAACGAAATTGGACAACCTGGATAAAGTGGATAAATTCCTAGAAACATACAATCTTCCAAAACTAAATCAGGAAGAATCAGATAATCTGAATAAATAGATTATATCTAGTGAGATTGAAGCAGTTATCAAAAATCTCCCAACAACAGGAGCCCGGGACACAATGGTTCACATGTGAATTTTACCAACATTCCAGAAAAAACTAACACCCCTGCCTTCTCAAAACTATTTCAATTCAAAAAAGTCAGAGGACAGAAGACTCCCAAGCTCATTTTTACAAGGCAGCATTATCCTAATTCCAAAACCAAGATAAAGACACTACAAAAAAAAAAAAAAAAAAAAGATGAAATTATAGGCCTATAATCCCTGAAGAACATAGATCTAAAATTCCTCAACAAAGCAACAAGCATTAGCAAAACTGAATATAACAATACATTCAAAAAAGATCATACACCATGATCAAGTGGGATTTATTCAGGGAATGCAAGGTTGGTACGACATCATAAATCAATAAATGTGACACACCACAATAAACAAAAATGAAGCATAAAAAATCACATGATCGCCCTGGCTCAGTGGATTGGAGCATTGGCCTATGAACCAAAAGGGTCACATGTTCGATTCCTAGTCAGGGCACATGCCTGGGTTGCAGCCAGGTCCCCAGTAGGGGGTGTGTGAGAGGGCAACCACACATGATTGCCTCTCAATATGTGAGAAAAGGCCTCCCTCTCTTTCTCCCTTCTTTCCCCTCTGTCTAAAATAAAATAAAATCTTTTGGAAAAAAATCACATTGTCATATCATATGATCAAGCATTTGATAAAATCCAGCATTTATTTATGATAAAAACTCTCAGCAAAGTGGGAATAGAGGGAACATACCTAAACATAATAAAGGCCATGTATGACAAGACACTAACCAGCATTATATTCTATGGGCAAAAACTACAAGTGTTTCCCTTAAGATCGGGAAGAAAACAGAGATGTCTACTTTCACCTCTCTTATTCAACATAGTAACTAGATGTCCTAATCAGAGTTATAGGACAAGAAGAAGAAATAAAGGGCTTCCAAATTGGAAAAGAAGAAGTAAAAACTGTAGTTTTTAGATTATATAATACTGTACATAGAGAACCCTAAAGATTCCACTAAGGAAGCTAATAGAACTGATAAATGAATTCATTAAAGTAACAGGATACAAAATTAATATCCAGAAATAGTAATATTTTTATATGCCAATAATGAGCTGTGAGAAAAGTGAAATTAAGAAAACAATTCCATTACACAATTACTTAAAACAGAATAAAATTTGTAGGAAATAAAATTTGTAGGAATAATTTAACCAAGGATGTAAGACCTGTACTATGAAATTATAAGACACTGAAGAAGAAACAGAAGAAGATACAAATAAGTAGAAGCACATACTGTGTTCATGAATAGAATAACATCATTAAAATGCCTATATTATCCAAAGCAATCTATAGATTCATGTAATTCTGATTAAAAACACCAATAGCATATTTCACAGAACTAAATCAAATATTTCAAAAATTTATATAGAAACACAAAAGGTCCAAATAGAAACAGCAATCCTTGAGAAAGAGAACAAAGTTGGAGGAATCATGCTACCTACTATCAACTATATTATAAGGCCATAGTATCAAAACGCATGATACTAGGCATAAAAACCGACACATAATCAATAGCCCTGGCGGTTGGCTCAGTGGATTGAGCACTGGCCTGTGACCAAAGGGTCGCCTGTTTGATTCCCAGTCAGGGCACATGCCTGGGTGTGGGCCAGGTCCACAGTAGGGGTTGGTGCAAGAGGCAACCACATATTGATGTTTGTTCCCTCTCTTTCTCTTTCTATCCTCCCTTCCCCTCTCTCTAAAAAATAATAATAAAATCTTTTTAAACAAGACACATAGATCAATGGGATAGAATAGAGAGCTCAGGAAATAAATACCTTTATGGTCAATTAATATTTGACAGAGAAAGCAAGCATGTACAATGGACTAAAGATAGTTTATTGAATAAATGGTGTTGGGAAAATTGGACAAATGCATTCAAGAAAATGAAAACTAGATCATCTTACACACCACACCACACACACACACACACACACACACACACAAATAAATTCAAAATGGATTAAAGACTTGAGTGGATAAAAAAACTGTGGGACATTTACACAATGAATACTACTTGACTGTGAAAATGAAGAAAATTTTACTCTTTGTGACAATATGGGCAGACCTGGAGAACATTATGCTAAGTGAAATAAGCCTGTCAGAGGAAATACTATATGATTTCACTCACATGTGGAATCCAATAAACAAGCAAAATAGTGACAGACTCATAGATAGAGAACAGGCTGACAGCTCTGGGGGCCAGGGATCAAGGGGTGGAGGGATTGAGCAAGAAGGAAAAAGGACTCATGGATGTGGACAACAGTGTGGTGATTGCAAGTGGGGGGAGTGTTTAAGGGAAATGAATGATAAAAATACAATAAAAAGGAAAATAAAATACAATAAAATGGAAAAATACAATAAAAAATAAATTGAAAAATAAATATAAATTTAAATTAATTAAATTAATTAAGTTGTAGTTCCTTTTGTCATACACAATTTCAAATGCTCATGTAGCCACCTGTGGCCAATGGCTACCATATTGGACAGAATAGATATAGAACTTTTCCATCACTGAAGAAAGTTCTATTCAACAGCACTGATCTGTAGTGAGACTTTTAACACATTCAGTGAGATCATGTCTCTCCAACCTGCTCAAAATGCTCCAATGATTTCCCGTCATACTTACAAAAAAAACATTCTGACTTGACTGGTGTGGCTCAGTTGGTTGGGTATCATCCTGCAAAGTGAAAGGTCACTGGTTCAATTCTTGGTCAGGGCACATGCATGGGTTGCAGCCCAGTCCCTGGTTGGGGTGTGTGTGAGGGACAACTGATTCATGTTTCTCTCTCACATCAATGTCTCTCTCCCGCTTTTCTCCCTCCTTCCCTTGTCTCTAAAAATAAATAAATAAATAAATAAATAAATAAATAAGAACAATTTAAAATCCACAGACCTGACCATGATCTATGTAATCATGACATTACGTAATCAGGTCTCGTCCTATCCTATCTCATTTCTACCTCTCACTCAGTTGCAGGCCCTGGTCTCGAATATAACAAGCCTGCTTCTTCTTCAGGGCCTTTGTATTGCTCTTTCCCTTTGCCTTGAACACTTTCCCTTAATAATAAACATGGCCCACTCCTTCGCTTCATTTAGATCTCTGCTTAAATGTTTTGGCTCCTACAAGTACTCCATCTTTTTGAAAAGGAAATCATGTTTTCTCCCTCCAATCCAATTGCTCTCTAGCCACTTACTCTGCTCTAGATTCTTATAGCACTTCTCACTTCTCATTCTATTACATATTTATTTGCTTATTGTCTGCCTCTCCCACTAAAACCAATGCTCCATGAACACAAAGGCTCTGTGGTTTGTTTCATTGCTCTATCCCCTTTGTGCCTAGAACCCTGCCTTGGTGTATAGGAAAGACTGATGGCTTGTTTATTGATTTATTGACGGCATGTTTTTTTGTACTGCAAATGTCCCTGAGGCAAAGGACTACAAAAGAACTTGGCCATCTACTTGGAAGGGAAGAGTGGAAAAAATATAGAGAAAACAATGAATTAGAAATTCTGTTATAATCTATATGATAGATTTTTGGTATAGAATATATGTATAATCTTATGCTTTTATAAGGCTTGTTTTGAAACAGTAAATTGGTACAAAGTGATTGATATATGGTCCAAAGTAATTGAGCTATTTCAACTCAGCACGTGTGTTATGAGTCCATACCCATCCACACATCTGGTATTACAACTTTTCATCAATGTTAGATAAACCTCCTTCTACCCACTTCACAATTATTCATGAGCTGCAAGTTTTCTGACACCCACTTTCCATGAGCAAACTTCAAGTTTCTGTTCAAACCAAAGTGCCATATTACTATAATATTTGTTTTTCTAACATTTTAACATCTGTAGAGCTGTGCTACCATTTGTATTAGGCTCCATTTTTTTTCAACTGTCATGTGTGAAGTTTCCACTCTTGAGCCCCCATTCCCATTTTCCCATAAGCTCTGAGGAATTTTTTAGGAGCACACAAGTCACCTTATAACAGAACTGACTATCCTTGGGTACATTTTCCCTATCCAGAGAAAAAGCACCTGAAGGGCAGGAAGTATTTTTGTATTTATTTTCTAACCCCAAGCCCCACATCCCCACCCCAAGATGGCATGTGTAATAGATGGTTATGAAATGTATGTTGCTTAATTTATTCCACCCCTAGCCTCTTTTCAGGAGATCCCCCATTAGACTGCATCAAGCTGAGCTTGGAACAGGGGTGATTAAAGGAACTGTAAAGAAACTGCCCAGAAGAGACTTTTGTTGGTAGCATTAATCCTCCCAGGGCTTCTGGAGGTCCTACTTCAGGGAACCATTAACTTTCATCTGAGCAGATGGGAGCCAAACTCCGTCCCTCACCAATGCCCCTGAAGGTGGAGAGTGGAGGAAGGGCAGGCATAAGCCCTGGATGTTGTGCCAGCAGTAGGCCCTGCAGCACCCCACGAAGGATTGCAGCAGTTCATGTAGTGGGGCCTCTTATAAGATATATTAACATTACAAAACCTAATGGACCAGAAAAGGAAAAATTAACATAAAATTACCTTCTGCTGAAATCCTGCCTTCCTTGGAAGCTAGAGAAAAAGTTTAATTGCCATGCCAGAGGAAAATCAGGCTATGTGAAGTAGAAGCCTTAATGGGCTAAAATATACTCTGACCCCTCCCTCAAAACAATACTCCCCAATCATCTGGGCCTATAACAGAAACATGCAGGGCAAGTGGCACAGAGAAGCTGGTTTCGCTTATTGCTGCTTTGTAGTGGCTTTGTGCAGTGTTAGCTTTATGTGCTTTTGCTGGACGTGCAATGCTTTCCTTGGGAGATGGTAACTTCTTCCTCTCTGGGAGAACCTCGGTGGTCCCACTGAACCCCACTGGCCCTCAGTTAGTCCTGTGGTAGCAGGGAGAGAGTCATCTTTATTAGGAAACTACCTCCAAAGCCTCTTCAGATGTAAACGATATATCTCCCTGCCACTTCCCACACCCCTTTGTCCCCCTCATGCATGAGGGGCTGAGTTGGTCAGTGAGTCAGAAGGAAAATGACCTACAAAAGGGTCTGGTGTCCTGAAAATGGTCTGCAGTCTCAATCTGAAGAAAAATTGAGCTTCCCATCCCAAATCATTTTTGGTTAACTTTTGTTTTTAACTGAGAATATAATTCACATAGCATAATACTATTTTAAAATGTACAATTCAGGTGGTTTTTAATACATTCACAAAGTTGTACAACCATCGCCACTATCCAACACTAGAAATTTTCATCACCCCAAAGAGAACCCTGTGTCCGTTAGTTGTCACTCCTCATTCCCACTCCCGCCAGCCTGGACCACCACTAACCTACTGCCTGTCTCTAAGCTTTGCCTATTCTAAATATTTCATATCAAAGGAATTATATAACATGTGGTCTTTGTGGCTGGCTTTTTTTTATTTCACATGTATCAGTACTTCATCCCTCCTGGTTCCTGACTCCAATAGCTTTTGTTTCAGGTAAATTGATCTGTATTCTGTGTATTTACCTCTCTCTCCAATTTGTAGGTGGCAGTTTATCCTGTGACCTCAGTTTCTGATGGATCCCAGAAAACTTGTTGATTGTCAGTTTGTTCAGCTTGCTTTTTTTTTTTATTCTGAGGCAACTGGGATTTTGACTGGAACTGAATTAACCTGTAGAGTAATTTGGGGAGTATTGCCATCATAACAACATCGAGTCTTCCATGAATCTGGAGTATCTTTCCATTTATTAGGTTTCCTTTCTTTTCTTTCAAACAATATATTTTTTTTTATTTTTCAGTGTACTTTTGCTTAACTTTTGTCCTTCCCTGGCTCAGCCTCTGCAGAATTGAAGGGTTAAGATGTGAAAAGGGGGTCCTGGCTGGGTGGGTGGATCATTTGGTTGGAGTATCGTTCCATACACCAAAAGTCGTGGGTTCGATTTCCAGTCAGGGACATAACCTAGGTTGCAGGCTTGATCCCCAGTTGGGGTACATAGAGGAAGTAACCGATTGATTGATGTTTCTCACATCTCTCTCTCTCTCTCTCTCTCTCTCTCTCTCTCTCATCAATAAACATATTCTCAGGTGAGGGTTTTTACAAAAAAGATGTGAGTAGCAGTAAAGAGGGTTGTCACTTTTCTCAGCAAGGGGCAAGACCAGGACCCAGAACTCCCCTGGAATGGCCCATGCTGGGTACTGGGCAGTTAAAAAAGAGCTTTCATGCTGAAGTGCTAGGCATAGCTGTGAGTGGGTACCTGGAGCTGTCGCACTCTGGGCCACTCACTGACTCAGTTCTTGAATGCTGAGACAGAAAACTGGTCAAGCTTACTATTCCAGGAAAGCATCTTCTCTTGGGCCAGTTTTAGAGCAGCAGCCCCAGTGAACCTGAAGTCTGGTCCCCAGCTCTTATCTGCCCTTGGAATTTCTCTTGCCAGGAAGGACAAGATGACTCTCCAGGAATGTCATTGGCAGAGAGGACAAGAACCATGCAAACTTATTTCCAAACCTTCCCTTAATCACATCAGAGTCCTTTGCAAGGAGTCTTCTAGCCTAAGTGGAGTCTGATAATTACAAATTATTTCTAGCAGAAATGCTGACTGTGGGAAGGCAGATTAGAGCAAATTCAATTCATATTAAAGCCATGGTCAGATCATCATGAACCCTTAGGGTATTTATTTTTCCATCAGTTCCCTCTTGGTTCCTCCACCTCCCTTTCTGGCCTGGCGGAGCTGGAGACTAGCCTAATACAAATAACAGCATTAAAATAAAATCATGTAAAAGCTCAAGGGAACACACCTGAGTAATGGAGATGATAATAAGCTTGGACAACTACCCCAGCCCTCTCTTCTTACTCCCTCAAGGCAGATGAAATTTCACAACTGATTTGGGATCCCTTCTAACAGTAAACAGGAGGGAAACTGTTGCTTAAGTGGTTTAAGAAAAAAATTGTAATAATATACCAGATTGCTATCACTCCACTGATACTCAGTCCCTGCATCTCTGAACTAATTTCCACTTTCTCAGTTAGGACAGGGGGGAGCTATGGGCGTTGAACAGAACAAAGAGCTAAAGCTATGAGACATAAACCAGCACAGAGATGGCTTTTTTCTTTCATTCATTCATTCATTCATTCATTCATCAAACATCTGAAAGCTGACTGTCCCAGGCTCAGAGCTGGCTACAGAAGATGGTGAGAGGAAGGAGGTAGGGGAAACTGTCCTTGTCTCCTAGTATATAAGGAGAAGTAGACTTCCTCTCAGCTTGGATTGAAGCAGAGAACATAGGGAGGAAGTGGTCATCTCCTCTCTTCTTCAAGGGGCTGGGAATTAGAGCACTAATTTATCATTTAAAAAAGAAAGAAAGAAGGGAAGGAGAGAGGAGGGAGGATGGACAACTACATTGGTCCTAGATATCTGATTCTTTTGTCATAGGGTGTGGCTCGAGGAGTGCAGAAGATAAGAAAATTATGAAGAAAGCCCTGACTGGTGTGGCTCAGAGGACTGAGTACCAGCCTGAGAACCAAAGGGTCACTGGTTTGATTTCCAGTTGGGGCACATGCCTGGGTTGCAGGTCAGGTCCCCGGTGCAGAGCATGTGAGAGGCAACCATACTGATATTTCACTTCCTCTCTTCCTCCCTCCCTTCCCCTCTCTCTAAAAATAAATAAATAAAATCTTTTTTAAAAATTATGGAGAAAAACCAAGAAAAGTGTGTCTAAACCTAAAAGGTAACATTTGATAGAAGCTGCTCCCGTAACATAGAACTCCTCCCTGCTTACCTTCCCAAGAGATGGTGAGAATAGGGAATAGGGCAGCCGAAGGTCTTGAGTTATGTGGAGGGGAAGGATAAGGGTCAAGGTCACAGTTCTCACTTGAGTAGCAGCAGCACTCCACTGTGGGGTACATCACTAGAAAGCAGCAGGGGCTGCTTTATCTTATTACCACAAAAATTCTATGGTTTTTTATTATTGGACATGGTAGCCATATTTCCATCTCCTCTGGGGCCTGGATGTTTGGTGAAAGTCATCTCTCAAATCTTCTCTCAGTGTGAAACGGATTGCTGCATTTCCAGGGCTTAATTGTCCTCACCAGCTAAAGGCACTCTGCCAGTAATGAAAATACATCCACTCTTTTTATCAAGAAAAAAGGATAATAACTCAGGCAGCTTTCACTTACCTTTCATTGAACATCAGCCCAGCTTGTTTCTAAGGACATCCCTGATGCAAAGCACAGAAAGTTGCTGGGGGCCTGGGAGACACTGAGCAAAAGTCTGGGGGGCACAAAGGGCAAAAGGATGCCCTCCTTACCCCCTCAGAGTATAAGGCTTTCCAAAATGACACTACCCCCTCCCAAGAAGTTAGGGGATGTGACTACTTGAAATTTAAAATAAAAGCAATAGCAAGAATAATAACTATGGCATTTTACAGTTTTCAAAGGCCATGCAGCTACTTGCTCATTTGATTCTTACAACCACCCTGAAGGACTAGCAGAACAGGTGTGTCATTTCCATAGATATTGAAACTAAAACTTAAAGAAGGGAAGTGACTTACCCAGTAACATCAGTCAGTGCTGGAGCCAGTGTCTGGCATCCGAGCTAGGCAGTCATTCTACAACTCCACGCCCAGACATGGGGTGGCTCCTATGGAGTCCTGGAGGGAGTAGCTGGTGCAAAATGGGGTAAAGCCTATAGAGACTTACATGGGCCTGAAAGACTACATTTGAAGAACCCGAAACAAACTGTGCATCCCCTCAATTCCATCTCCATGAGCTCCTCCTATACCAGTGCTCCAGCCACACTGGCCTCCTATGGCTAATATTCTCGAGTACCAACTTACAGCCAGCTGTGCCCACTTCCTTGCTCGCAGAAGCCTACTTTTACACTCAGAAGCCTGGTTTTTGTCAGAAGTTGGGAGCACTGGTTCTTTAACAAAGTTCAGTAGAAGCTAAGCCACTTACCTGTACAAATTCTAAACCCAGTCTGAGTCATTCATTCCTCTTGCTAAAGACCTGTTTAGGGATGAGTATGTGACAAATTTTTGTGAGATGTGAGATACAAAGAGAAATCTGTGTAGAGTCAAGGGAAGGGCTTCCTTTTTCTGAAAAGGGAAGGATTTGCCTTCTTCCTTTCTGCATCTGGACACCAAGAATGAGGAAGTTGTATGAGGTTGGAGCTTTAACATCCGTCTTGTCATCTTGAAGGAAGTCACCCCAAGAGGGTGGCTGAGCAGAAAGGAGGGAATAGTCTGGCCCTAGATGATGTTGATTTGCTCAATTAACCAACCTTAAAACCCTACCCTTTCTGCCCCCAGGCTTCTTTATGTGAAGTAATGGCTCCATTTTGAATTGGGGTAACTTTTCTTTCTTTGCACTGAAAGTATTCTGAATGATACATCTTCCTGTTCCTCAAACCCTCCAAGCTTGTTCTCTTTTCAGGGCTGTTCCAACCATCTGGGACACTTTCCCACCAGATGTTCACATGGTTGTCTCCTTATCATTCAGGCCTCAGCTCAAACGTCACTTTTCTGGAGAGACGTTCCACAAACTACCCAATCTAAACAAGCTTTCTAGTCACTATGTTTTCATTTCAGCACCTATTAGCATCAAAAATCATGTTTTTATTTGTTTACTTGTTTATTGTCTATTTTCCTCAGTTGAATATAAGTTTCATGTGAGTAAGAACTGTGCCTGGCTTGCTCACTTCTGTATTGCTAGCACCTGGCACAGAGCCTACGACATAGTAGGTGCTCAATAAACATTCAATGGGTGAATAAATGAATCCCAAAAACAATCTCATCATGCTGTTCCGCAGTCTCCCTCTCCCACATGCCCATTGGGGTGATATGTCTGTACTTGGCCTTTCATCAACTCCTTTTACAAAAATCTAAACCACAGGACCAGTAAGAAATAAAGGCAGCAGAGAAGAAAAATTTCATAAAATCAAAATTATTTTAGGCTTAAATATAAAAGGAGAGAAGCTGATTGCATAACATATGTAGATCTATGCAAATTACCATGCAAATTAAATAGGGGAGAAGTCTGAAGTAGTAAGAAGAAATACAGAGTCCCTTGCTGAGTGTGTTTTCCTTCTCACCAGGAAGTGGTATCAATTTCTTAGGCTCAGAAAGTGGGGACACTGACATACAGTGAGAAAAAAATCAATTGAGAGTTACACAAGTAAAAAGAATTTAGTTACTTTTTTATAACTATCAACTTTAAATAGTAGGAACATGAAGCATAAAACTATTCAGTTTTATATGATGGCCAACTAAGATTATAGAAGAAGAGGGAGAAAGGAAACAGACAAAAGAAGAGAAGAGACTGAAGAAACCCCTCAAATTAATCATATCCCTCAGAAGCAAGAACCTACTGATGTGATGATAATTCTTTATATTCACAGAAAACAAACAAACACAAAACCAAAAAAAAAAAAATCTTACACAAACAACCCCCTGGGTTTCAAAAAAAAAAAAAAAAAAAAAAAAAAAAAAATATATATATATATATATATATATACATTTTCAGAGTTTTATTAAAACTGTTTAAATTCCTACCTAAAATTTGAGAGAAAGGGTACTCATTCATTTTTTCAACAACTATTTTGGGGGTACACATGTCCTGGTCCTTGAAGTAGGTGCCAGGGAATACCTGAGAATAGGATGTGGGCACAGTAACTGCCTTCCTGGGGCTTGCCTTTTACCTGGTTCTCTGTTCTAATTTTCAAAGGAGGAAACACCCTGTACCTACCTTCTCTAGAAAAGAAAAATTATCCACCTCATTTTACAAAGGGAAAGTCCCACTTTTTGGAGCACTGCTTTGTGGATGGTCCATGTGCTGCTATTAAGGACATGAGGGCCCTGTCACAATTCCCCACAGCTAAATGCCCATGGAATTGCCTTTTGGCAAAGACCTCAAGGGGATGCCAACCTTATATGCTGCATTTCCTGGGATATCAATGATTTCAAACATTTTGAGCCAATGTCTCCCCTCAGCTCCTGAGCTATCACTCTGGCCACCACATTACCTCACTTCAGTCACTGCAATAGTCTCCTAACTGGTCTTGCTGCCAGCCTTGCCTTCCTTCTGTCTGAGCTCCACACAGCAGCCACAGCCATCCTGTTCAAACCTAAAACAGGACGGCAACTTTGCAATGACCTCCTGTTTACTCAGAGTCCCTACCAAGGCCCACAGGCCAGAGTCCTGTTCCTGCAACCTCCCCACCATCCTGTCACTCAGCTCCAGCCACATACCACCCACAGAGTCACACATTAGTCTTTGCACCGGGCAACCCTCTCCCCAGAGTACTGTCTCCCACAGCCCCCAAATTCACACGGCTCACTCCCTCACCTTTCATGCCTGGACTCAATCCTCACCTTCTGATGGAGGCCTTCTCAACTACCCCCATTTAAAATCACAAATCCCTCTGCCTTACACACTCCCTGTCCTCTTTTCTGGCTTAATTTTTCTCCATAGTGCTTATCACTCCAATTTATTGTGTATTTCAATCATTTGTCTTGTTTATTGTCTGTCTCTCCCCCATAGAAAAAAAGCTCCCTGAGAGGTAGGATTTTTGTCTGTTTTATTCATTGCTGTATTCTCAGTGCCTTGAAGAGTGACTGACAAATTACGTACTTGAAAAGTATTTGTTGATAGACCTTTAATTTAAATTGCCTTAGTTTCATGGGAAATGTGACTATATTCTTCTCATTTTTGTCATTTTACAGAGGACTTCATCAACGGTTCAGCCTAGTCGTCACACTCATGATTGGGAAGCCCTGGCCCAGAAGCTGTTAAGTCCTTGGAGACAAACCTTGGCCCCGAACCCCAACATCAGTCCCAGAAGGGGTAGGCCCTCTTTGACACTCAGTTCTCATAGGCTAGGTACCTGAACAGCAAATATCAGAGCCTCCTCTTAAATGCAGGCAGATTTACTTTGCAGACAGTGAGGATGCATTTTAATTTGTTGATGTGAAACCTTAATTGAACTAAACTGCTAGAGGTAGTCTCTGTTCTCTGTCATAGTCTTAATTTAGTTGGCAAAACAAGATATCATCAGAGGAAAATCACAGGCAAAGATGCTGTGCCCAGAGGGTTTGGGGAACACCCTTCTGCATTTGGAGGTGGGTTCGTATGTGATTGGCATAAGCAGGAACCCCATCCACACAACTCAGGACGCCCACTTGGCTTTCCAGGGATACTCAGGAGGCATCACATGGGCTCAGGCACATAGGTCTTCCCAAAGCAGCCAGGCTAATACTGCTTCCCTCCTGTATTCCATGTTCTATTTTTAGTGTTAGAGCAGAGAAGAGGGACAGAATTTCTCACCTAAAGGTATTAAAGTGTGAGAGGTGCCAGCTCTATTACTCATTTGCTATGGGACCTTTAGCAGGCCACTTCCCCTGCCTGGGCTGTGGTTTCTCCATTTGCGCAACAAACATGTTGGAATCCATGTCCATAAAGGCCTTAGTAGCTAAGATGCTATGTATGAATCTCTCAGACCCTCAGGCCTGTGTCAGCACCCAGGATGAAACTCCTGACTGTTGTCCACCAAGTCCCTGCTGAGTTCCTAGCCATGGCATATGCACACACCAATGGCCTTACTGTCACTGCCAGGAGGTTAAGCCACAGGCCTTTCACTAATGGAGCCATATCCCTGACACACAGAATTTCAGGCTACGATTCTGGTTAGGCCCCCAGGAGGGGGTCTTAGAAATCATAGTCTTGGTGACAGATGCCCACTCCATTCTTTTCCCAGACCTCTGCCCCCAGCAGCCTTCTACATATGCTACTTGCCTCACCCAGGCAGCTTCTAGCTATTAAGCCTGTCCATATCTGGGGAAGCTCCGACTGGGCCCTTGCTCTAAGCTCACCCTCAGCTGTAGCTACCCAAACAGACTGAGGCAAATAACCTGAGGCAGTTGGCAAGAACCAGCCCCATGGACAGTTCAGCTCAGAATCCTGAATTATATTATTCCACAGACAGTCTCTGCAAGGGAGTTTCCTGGGAAGTGACTCAGGCCTTGGTGATGAAGCACAGCTGTAGAAGGGCTAGGGACAGCTTCCCTGAGGGTCAGATTCCCGAGCTGGCAAGTCCTCACTCTAGTGACTCATTGGCTAGATTGCAGGTCTCAGTACCTGCATTTAGTCACAGGTTCTTCTCACACTAGGAATCAGGTGCCAGCGGAGGCAATGACATGTACAAGGAAGATCACAGCTTTGCAGTAGAAACTACCTGGCAAGTCCTTTCTGACATCAGAGTCTGTTTCTTCATCTGATAGGTGGGGATAATAATACCTACCTCAAAGCACTGTTTGGAGAACTAGATACTATAATGCTTCTACAGTGCCTAGAACCGTGCATGGTCCAGAGACTATACTCCCCATATGGTGGCAGTTGATGTGTTATCACAGCGTTTGGCATCTGGAAGGTGCTCAGTAAATGCAATTGTGATCATCACCCACCAGAAGACACGCAGAGCTGCAGAGCTCCTTTCAACTCTGTGGAGATGGCAGTAGATTGCAGATCACACAGACACATCCCTGAGGCTCCTCTCTTCCTAAATTCTTCTGTCTTGTTCTGCTTCCCTAAAAATTCCAATAGCTGGTTGGTGGCATCATGGCATTTGGGAGATAAACTGTGAGTCTGCCTCCCTCTGCCCTTGGTGGAAGCTGAAGATGGCTTTTTCCCATCCTAGGATAGAAAGATTGAGGATGTTTATCTAAAGCCAGCAGGGCTTCTTGCTCAGGAAGGGCCTGGACTTGTGAGCAGCCTTCCTGGGGAGGGGAGGGGCCTTCCTTTGTAGAGACTGGGTTCAGCTTTTGACTAGGTAAGACTCTACTCAGATCATCAGAAACCTCCCTCAGATTCTCAAGCAAAAATTGAATGTGTTGACTAACAAACTTGGAGAGGATTTGAATCAAAGGGTCCAAGAAAGCCCAGAACCAAAGCCACAGGGACTGGAACCAGGAACTCAACATGCAGTGATATGCTCTCCCATGAAAAAATAAAACTTGGTGATGTGGTAGAGATTGGACCCACTTTACTTTGGGAGGCCAGAAAAGGTCAGTTAAGGGCAGATCTGTGGATGGGCAGCCCCAGACAGAGGTAAAATAATCACCAGTCCAAAGGTCCCAAGTCAGGAATGAGCTTGTTCAAGAAACAGAAGGAAGCCAGTATGGGTGGAGAGCATGAGCCAGCGAGAGCAGAGATATAACAACCAGGAAGGAGGCAGGAGCCAAATCATAAAGGATATTGTAGACCAAGCTATGGCATTTTTATTGTATTCAGAGGATTATGGGAAGACTTTGGAGGATTTTAGACAACAGAGGGAGGTGATCTAACTTAAGTTTTTGTTTGTTTGTTTGTTTTAAATACTCTGGTTACTATATGTAAAACAGACCAGAGATCAGGGCAGAAAGAGGATTTGAGGGAAAGTCTAGGGCAGGATCAGGTTTGGGCACAAGTGGGGATAAGAGTTCTATTCTGGTCATTTTAAATTTGAGATGCTAGTTAGACGTATTAGTACCCTAGGGCTGCTATAAGAAAAACCATAGCCCTGGTTCAGTTGGTTGAGCATTGTCCCACGCATCAAAATGTTGAGGGTTTGATCACCAGTCAGGGCACATATGAGAGGCAACCAACCTCAATGTTTCTCTCTCACATCAATGTTTCTGTTTCTCTCTCTCCCCCTCCCTTCTTTTCTCTCTAAAAATCAATAAACATATTCTTGGGTGAGGAATAAAAAATAATAATAAAAAATAATGATTGCACTGCATGGTATCTGTGTTCAGCACTTTATTCCTGCTGTGTGTTCAAAGAACAGTGCAATATAAATCAGTATCTGGCATCATTGGTTTCCTTGGCTTTGTGCATGTTAAACCTGGTATTTTTATTTTGTTTTTTTAAATATATTTTATTGATTATGCTATTACAGTTGTCCCATTTTTTCTCCCCCTTATTCCCCTCCACCCTGTACCCCCACTCCTACCATCATTCCACCCCCTTATTTCATGTCCATGGGTTATACATATAAGTTCTTTGGCTTCTCCATTTCCCATACTATTCTTGACCTCCCTCTGTCTATTTTACACCTACCATTTATGCTTCTTACTCCCTGTACCTTTTCCTCCATTTTCCCCTTTCCCCTCCTCACTGATAACCCTCCACATGATCTCCGTTTCTGTGATTCTGTTCCTGTTCTAGTTGTTTGTTTAGTTTTGTTTTAGGTTCAGTTGCTGATAGTTGTGAGTCTCAAACCAGATAGTTGTCATTTTACTGTTTGTATTTTTCATCTTCTTTTTCTTAGATAAGTCTAACATTCCTTTAATATTTCACATAATAATGGCTTGGTGATGATGAACTCCTTTAACTTGACCTTATCTGAGAAGCACTTTATCTGCCCTTCCATTATAAATGATAGCTTTGCCGGATAGAGTAATCTTGGATATAGGTCCTTGCCTTTCATGACTTTGAATATTTCTTTCCAGCCCCTTCTTGCCTGCAAGGTTTCTTTTAAGAAATCAGCTGACAGTCTTATGGGAACTCCTTTGTAGGTAACTCTCTCCTTTTCTCTTTCTGCTTTCAAGATTCTCACCTTGTCTTTAACCTTGGGTAATATAATTATGATGTGCCTTGGTGTATTCCTCCTTGGATCCAATTTCTTTGGGCTTCCTGGACTTCCTGGAAGTCTATTTCATTTGCCAGATTGGGGAAGATCTCCTTCATTATTTTTTCAAATAAGTTTTCAATTTCTTGCTTTTCCTCTTCTCGCACCCTTATGATTTGGGACATTTAATGTTGGAACATTTAAAGTTGTCCCAGAGGTTCTTAAGCCTCTCCTCATTTTTTTGAATTCTTGTTTCTTCATTCTATTCTGGTTGAATGTTTATTCTTCTTTCCACTCCAGATCATTGATTTGAATCCTGATTTCCTTCCCTTCACTGTTGGTTCCCTGTATATTTTGCTTTATTTCACTTTGCATAGCCTTCACTTCTTCCTCTATTTTGCGACCATGCTCAACCATTTCTGTGAACATCCTGATTGCCAGTGTTTAGAACTCTGCATCTGATAGGTCAGCTATCTCTTCATTGCTTAGTTCTATTTTTGGAGCTTTGATCTGTTCTTTCATTTGGGCCATATTTCTTTGTCTCGGCACACCTGTTATACTGTAAGAGGTGGAGCCTTTATCTACTACATAAAGGGGCAAGGTAAATTATATGAGTACATATACAGGTAGGTAAGTAGAATTGGGGCTAGGAAAATGAGGGAGTACCTTGTCTTATTGCTTGTATTTTCTCCATGAGGTATGAAGAAAGGTCATCAGCTAAAAGTGAAGGGTGAAAGATGTTTGAAGAGTTAGGATAAGTTATGAAGCAGAAGTTTGAAAGAGTGAAAAGGTAAACATATTAGAGTATGAGGAGAATTACAGAACAGTAAGTGTCTTCTTAAGATTTCCCATTCATACTTAGGACTCTTCCTAGACATCTTTCTTCTGGATCTACACTTCCTGTCAGGAAAGGGCTCTGTGGGCCCTAGTTAGGTCATATACCTATCTCTGGTCCAATCACTCTATCCAGAGGATGAGATACTGGGATAAAGCAGGCCTGAGTCACATGACCACCCCGTGACTAGAGGAGCTGGTGTTATGACTGGCAGCCCCAGCAGAACCACCAGAGTGAGGCAGGGGTAGTTCCCCAAAGAAAACAGAGATGTTAGGCAGACAAAAGGCAACAGATAGACAAAGAGGTTCATTATCCTCCACTGTTCTCACAGGGTTGTCCTGAGGCTCAGTGAGATGACATCTGCGAAACTGTATCGTGGAATGCATAGCACATCTACTCTCATTTGACTGGCCAAAGCAAGCCACATAGCAAAACCTTTCACAGAGAGGAAATAACAATGGGGGTAATGAAGTATCCTCCTTCCACAAGAGATACTGAAAGTCACATGGTGATATTTGGTGATTTATAATACTTTCACAGAGAGGAAAAGTAATCATTGGGAAAAAATAATATAATCGTCACAAAGGGTTAAAAGCATGTGAACACTCATTATACAATAAAAGGGACTGGAGTCCTATAAGTCAGGGCATTAGGAGTAAAAGCAGAAAGCAAAACTCCAATGGGGAGATCAAAGAAGGCTTCTTGGAGGAAGTGGCTTTTGGGCTGGGTTTTGAACAACACTAGAATACCTAGATGGGTATAAAAGAAGAAGGCAGGGCATACTAGCAGAAGAACAATATGAGAAAGCCACAGAAGAGGTAAAGCAGGATGCTTATACATGGAATGGCGAATGGTTTAGTTAGCCTAAAGCAGAGAATTGGGGAGGAAATAATGGAAAGATAACAAAATGAGCCTATCTGCCAGCCTCTGAGAGCATGTGGAAGCTCTCATTCCCACCCCCATCCAATTGCGGTAAACAGTGGTTCCTGGCTTGGGGAAGTGCCTGCAATGGCTAGTAAATTAGTCCAGAGCAGGCCAGCCTTTGGCCAGATTCTTCTGCTCTTCTTGATTGGCCGAGTCCAGGTCCTAGTCCAGAGTCAGTTTCTCTCTCAAACCTCTCTTACTCCTGGTTCAGGGCACATGCCTAGGTTGTGGGTACGGTCCCCATTCGGGGTGTGTGAAAGAGGCAACTGATCAATGTTTCTCTCTCACATGGATGTTTCACTCACTCTCTTTCTCCCTCCCTTCCCCACTCTCTAAAAATAAATAAATACGCAAAAATGTTTTAATTTTTTTTTGGAAACTATACCCCTAATGTTCTCATAGAGGTTCTTACAGGTTTTCTGTTTGTTTCCTCTGCCTGTGTCAGCCAGTCTGATATCCAGAAGATACTCTCAAATTAGGAGGTGTTAAAACCAAAAGAGAGCTCTTCCCAAAGGCAGGGAGATGGACAAAATGACAAAATGCCACCCTTGCAAAGCAAGCCTTGCTCGATCTTCATCCTGCTGGCTTCTCTCTTCCACTGCAGCAGTAAAATGAGTTTTTGTTTTGTTTAGAATAAGATTCCATAAGTTATTTTGTTCATAATGTCATAAAAGAAAAATATATTGGCTCTTAGTCATGCATGCCAGTGTGAATTTCATTGTCTTTTTGGATTCAGTTTGTCATTACAGCAAGGATTTGGGTTAAATGTTTATGTAACAGAAACCTTCTGCTTGTTATTATGTGCTACAAATGTCATGATCAGTAAAATTAATCTTATAACTATCTTGTTTGTTTTCTTTGTAGTAATCAAATGCAGTACACAGATGGAAAAAGCTTTGTAAGAGTGGGTCCTGGATTATTGGAATTAATGAGCTGCCCACCTGGTGGGCGTGTGGTCAAATTGATACTGGCCCTTAGCAGGTTTACACTTTTAATCACTAATGCCCTGCAGCCTGCTGGAAGCATGGAAAGAAACAGGCTGACTACAACATGCCAGAAGACAATAGCAGGGCCATCGGAGGCCTCCCGATGCCCAGGAGGGGCCTGCCTGAAGGCACAAGTGGAGCTCAGGGCCCTGTTGCTGGAGCACAAACCTTGGTGGTCCTGCCTCAAGGGAGGCAGGGAGATGTCTTCAATGTCAAACATCTCAGTAGGTGCCAGGGCACATCTCAGGCCTGAGGAGAGGCTTGCATATCATTCATTCATTCCATCATTCATTAACCAAAAATATGTACTAAGCACCAACTTTGTGCCAGGCGTTGGATACAGTAATAAACAAGACAGACAGGCTCTCTGTGCTGTCAGTGTCGTCTTGTTCTGAAAGCATACAATGAACATGTTAAGGAATAAATCAGCAAGATAAGGTCAGTTAGTAATAAGTGCTGTGAAGACAATAAAAGGGTAATGTGATAAGAGTACTTGAGTGAGGGGAAGGCTTATTCTAGATTTCTAGTTAGGGAAGCCTGCTCTGCAAAGCTAATATTTATACTGAGACCAGAGGCATGGGAAAGAGCCAGCTTTGCAAAATGCTGGGGGGAGGGGAAGCATTCTAAACATTGGGAACAACAAGTGCAGAGGCCCCAAAGCAAGAAAAGGCTGCAATTATTTGAGGAACAGAAAAGAGACACATGTGAGTGAAACATAGTGAGCAAGCAGGAGAAAGGGGTTCAGATTGGAGAGCTGAATAAAGGTCAGGTTATACAACATTTTGTAAAGCCAAATATATTAGTCAATCGATAATCAGGGAAAATCAGAAATCTCTCTAGGTATTTCCAGTAGAAAGAATTTAATTTGAGGAATTGGTTACAAACATGCTGGAAGAGCTGGAGGAGCAAAAAGAGGGAGATGAGGTTTCCAAAGATTAATAATTACAGGAAGTCACTGTCAGCCCTAAGGCTGGAAGAGTAAAATTAGAAACGATGATAACCATAGTTGAACATTGCTGTGCTGCCGAGGCTATTAGGAACTGACCTGCCTGCACCAAGAGCAAACCAACAGCAAGCAATGTGGCCTTTACTTAGAGCTGCCATTAAAATGCAGCAAGAACATGGCTTCTCCCTTACTCCTATCTTCCAGTCTTTAGCCAGTGGTTCTAATTGGCAGAACCTAACAGGAAGCCAACTATTAAAGGAGTGTAGAAAATGTGTTGGCAGGCTCCCAGGTCTAGGGGGACAGTGTAGATAGAGGTCAAATGTGGAGCTAACAACACTCTCTATTATCATTCCACAGGCCCTCCTTCATAAACTCTGCACTTGATACGCAGAACAGCAGTACAATACAGCAGCAGTTTGATCACCTCACTTCACATCTTTAAAATGGGAATGACAGTAGTCATGGGTTTGTTATATGGATTCAGAGACATAATGTACATAAAATACTTGGCATAGTGCCTGGCACTTAGTAAGTTCTCAATACACGTTAGCTGTAGATGAAGCTGCACTGAAAGCACACCAGTATCATATGGGGGACACCTAGCCTTTTTGATAAAGGATAAAGATAGTCTTAGCGCTTAGAAAATTTGGACCAAGGGTCTCAAGGGTCTAGATAAATTGATAACATTAGAGCATCTTCATTTCCAGTAGGGCCCCACAGGACTCACACAAAGACCTTTGCTGTGCTCTGCTTCTATAGCCTCTACTTGGGGAACTTGGGTACCAGACAAGTAATGAGCATTGTCTCAGTTATCTATTGCTGTGTAGCAAAATACTTGAAAGCTTAGAGCTTAAAACAATCCTTTTTTATGCTCATGACTTTCTGGATCAAGAATTTGGACAGACACAGTGGGTTATGGTTTGTCTCTGTTCTATAGTGTCTGGGACCTCCACTGGTAAGGTTAGAAGGATGTGGTATATCAATAGCTGGTGGCTGAAATCATCAAAGGTTCATTCACTTACATGTCTGGGCCTGATCTGGGTTGACTTGAAGAGGAGGACTGAAGGCCAGAGTACCTGCATTTGGCTTCCTCACCACATGGCAGCCACAAGGTATTCAGACTTCCTATGTGGTGATTTGGGGCTCTAATCATGAGTTTTTCAGCTAACAAGGTGGAAGCTGCGTCTCCTATTATGACCAAGCATCAGAGGTTTCTCAGTATCATTTCTGCTGCAACCTATTGGTCTATAAATCCATAACCCACAAGGAGCCACAAGCCTACCAAACACAAAAGGAAGGGAGCTATACTCCACCTCTTGGCAGGGGAAATAATAAGATTCTAGAAGAGCATATAGAATGGAAGGTATTATTGTGGCCATTTTTGGAAAATAAAATCTGCCACAGTGTTCAGATTAGAACTCACACTTCCCCCAGGCCTGGGACCTTGCCAGCCATCCTACGAAGACATGGTCTGAGCTCTCTGAGGAAGATGGAGCCAGAGATACATGCTCCTGTCTGTGCCCTGCCTTAACATTCAGAGGGAGCCTCCCCAAAATCCCAAAAAGAAGGAAATCTGTGGCCCAAAATAAGTCCTCAGAGAGTATACTGAATAACAGTCAGGGGACATGTATCATATTAGAGTTGGAGAGCAAGAGAGCTAGGGAGTCTCATTGCATCTGACGCTGGATGATGATGATGATGATGATGATGGTGGTGGTGGTGGTGCTGCTGATAAGATATTTACTGAGTGCCTATTTGGGACCATGTACTTAAATGTATCTTTCTCATTAAGCTTCCAAAAGGAAATGTAGATTCAGGGGTGTCCAACCTGCAGCCTATGGGCCACATGCAACCTAGGATGGCTATGAATGCAGCCCAATGCAAAAACGTAAATTTACTTAAAACATTATAAGATTTTTTGTGTGATTACATGTCACAATGTAATCAATGTGTGGCTCAAGACAACTCTTCTTCTTCCAAGTATGGTCCAGAGACACTAAAATGTTGGACTCCCTGATGGTAGGGGCTTAAATGCACACCTCAGAAAAGAAAAAATGATTGAAAAGTAATGAGCTAAGGATCTATCTTAAGTTAAAAAGAAACACAGCACAATGAACTCAAAGAAAGTAGAAGGAAGTAGCAACATGAAAAACAGAAATTGAAGAAACAGAAATCAAATAAGCAACAGAAAGGATCAGCCAAGTCAAAAGCCAGTTCTGTGAAAACTGATAAATCTCTGAAGCTACTGATCAAGAAAAAGTTAAAAAAGACAAAAATAAACAATGTTGGGAATGAAAAGAGAGCTATTGCTATAGATACTGCAGGTGTTAGAAAGAAAATACGGATAAGAGGATATTTTAATAAATTTTTATTTATTGATTTTAGAGAGAAAGAAGAAGGGAGAGACATTGATTCGTCGTTTAACTTATTTATGCACTGATTGGTTGCTTCCTGTAGGCGCCTTAACTGGGAATCAAACCCACAACCTTGGTGTTGGGATGACACTCTAACCAACTAAGCTACCTGACCAGGGCCTAAATTTTTGTACCAATACAATAGAAGATAAATGTGAAATAGACAAATTGCTTGAAATATATAACTTACTAATACTGACTCAGTTTTAAATAGGAAATCTGAAGAATACTATAACCATTAAAGAAATTGACTCAGAAGTAAAAAATCTTTCACAAAGGAAACACAGGCCTCAATGGCAAGTTCTCATTCTTTAAACACCCCATGAAAGCATTAAGATTCCCTTCTTCAAATAAGGGAACCAGAGCTCTGAGAGTTCAAGTGATTGCCAAGGGGCCAAGAGCTGGTAGATGCCAAAGCCAAGATTTGAGCCCTGGATGGCCTGGCTCAAAGCCAGGGAGTTTAGTCATTGACACTCCCCAGCCTCCTCTTCAAATGCTATAACTAGCAGCATATTTGTGAAAGTGGAGAAGATCTTGATGAAAAAAAAATGCATAAACAAATTCCAGATTTGCAGGAATGGAAAGTAAAGCTCTTTCTGCCCTGGGAAGCCCTAGAAACTAAAAATCTGGCTATGTCCACACGGAGAGGGAACCTGGAGACTATCCCCAGGACCCCATTGCACCATCCCTCAAGATCTATTCAAGTGCTACTAACCTTCTCTGTAGCAGTGACATTTGAGTAAGCCTGGCTTTAAGTTCTGCCCTAAGTCCCATAGCTCCCCCAGGCTCCCACACCCTTAGATGCCCATAAGACTGTATCTGGGCCTCTTTTATACGTTGCCTGCTGTATATCATTCTCACTAATGTTTTCCCACCTTGAAAATGCATGGCTCCCTAAGAATACAGATCCTAGTTTGAGAAACGTGCACTGTAAAGTTAAGTGGTGGTACTCTCAGTGATCACTGGGGTTTTGGAAATTGTAGGGCAGCTCTTGTAGTCATCTAGACCATCCAGAGCATATTCTTGTTAAAAGGCATTTTTAAGATTTTCACTAAAATAAAAACTAAAGATTTAAATATTCCCATAGCAAACTTTGTGATCCTTGAAGATAGATTTTATCTTTATAAGAGGCATGAAGTGCTCCACGATATAATGTAGGATTTCACTATCACTCAAAATCAAAACTAAATCCACAATAAATTCAATAAAAAGGAAAAAAATAAATTCTGTGGAACACTAGATTATTCCACCTCTTCCCTCCCACTTAGGTCATAGGATTATATTCCCATATTCTTTGCCAAGTAACTTCGAAGTTTCCTCCTGTGGACAGAGTGTATTTCTCTATCTTTTGACTCTGGGCTTGGCCATACGATTTGTTCTAACCAGTGGTATTTCAGCAGATTTGACATAAGCAGTGACTTAAAATGACTTATGCATTGGGGCTGTTACTCTTATGTTTCTTCCTTCTCCATGAGTAAACATTCCCTGACTATAGCCTACTGGTCCTGGAAAAATGGTATGAGACACATGGAACAGAGCCGAACCATCCAGCCAAAGCCAGCCTGTAAGCAACTAGCCCCTGACTGGGCCCCACACACATGAGCTAAATAAATGCTGACTATTGTGTGCAATGAAATATAGTGATTGTTATATAGCATTGTTAATGCCATAGTTAACTGATATAAGCCCCTTATTAGCAAGATTACTGGGTCCTCATTTCATGCCAGTTGCCTGGGCTGTGCCACATGTCTGAACATGGGGGTTCTGCAGCAGCTCTGTTCCCTCAGTGAAAAGTCCAGCCACAGCGATCTTTGCCAAGGCTCCCAATATTGAGGCTTTTTGTGCTCAGAACTCACAGGTACTCATGGCCCTCAGTGATTACCTAGGTTTGATCCTCAGATCCATAGCTTCGGGCAACTCATTTGCCTCATCTGTAAAATGGAAACAATAATATCGCTTACTTCACAGGGTTCTTGTGAGAAATAAGTAAATACACAGAAAGTGCTTAACACAGTGCCCAGCATATAGTAAGTGTGAAGGCTGGCTGTTATTATTGTTATGTGTTTGCTCACCCAATAGTCTTCTTCCTAAGCCCTCTCATCTCAGAAGATCTGCAGTTATGTGAGTTATGGGTTGCTGAGTTATGTGGATCAGGTCTCTGCTCCACTAGAATTCATACCTTCATCCCCTTGCTAGTCTTGAGAGTTCCAACTAACCCTCCTGAGTAGGGCCCATCCCTCTTCTACCTTTTCTTCAACCCAGAACTGTCTCCAATCTTAATCTCTGTTAGGGAAGCCTGTGTGGAAGTTGTCATCTGGGTTGTCTGCTGCTTGCAGTTCTTCCTTTCTACCTGGAAACATATAAACTTCACAAAGCTCAAAAAAAATTTAAGTTCATGGAGAAAAAAATTTTAAAAATATTCAAACCTCAAGGACACAAAGTCTGGCTTTTCCCCAGGAGGGGTGGAATGCCTTTCATTCCTTTGAGGTGAACCTGAAGCTGGGAAAACCATACAAGGTTATTTTCTCAATAAGTCATCCTGCTCTAAGTCTCAATAAATCTTCATTACTAGACTGAATTCCTTGGCTATGTTTTATTCACTATGTACCTCCAGAGCGTAGTAGAGAACCCACACTTAGTAAGTGGGTGATAAATGTTGGGTAAATGAATGAATGAAGAATATGGGTGCCCTGGCTGAGCATCATCCTGATACACCAAGGTTGTGAGTTGCAGGTTTAATCCCCTGTCAGGACACATACAAGAAGCAACCAATGGAAAGCATGAACAAGTGGAACAACAAATTGATGTTTCTCTCTCTTCCCCCACCCCTTCTTCTCTCTATAAAAAAAAAAAAAGTTTTTTTAAAGAATGTGGGTTGCCCTGACTGGTGTGGCTCAGTAGGTTTGGTGTCTCCTGCAGATCAAAAGGTCGCCAGTTTGATTCCAGGTCAGCACAGGTGCCTGGGCTGTGGGCCAGGTCCTGGGTGGGGACATGTGAGAGGCAACTGATCAATCGATGTTTCTCTCACTCTCTTTCTTTCTCCCTTCCCCTCTTTATAAAAATAAAATTTTTTAATTTTTTTTTAAAAAAAGAATATGGGTTATAGACCAATACAATTACCAAACTTGGGGTGGAGAAATAAATAAGAGCACCCATTGTGTGCTCAGGCTCATACACCAAGACCCATACAAGAAAAGTACCAAGACATCTCAGTCCTCAAAGACTTAAGTCTACAAATGAAACAAAAGTCAACCACAAAAATCACTTGCTCTGTCCCACATAAGTGAGAGAAACTGCTGAGGGGCTTGCTTCCAAAGTAGCTGTGGGTTTGATGTACAGGAGGCTTAGGAAAGGAAAAGGCAGGATGTGGCCTAAGATTATAAAGGCTGAGAGGGACTCAGACACTCAGTAGAGGGCTACCAGCTTATCAAGTGTCCGAGAAAATCACAGGAATGAGTTTGCTATTTGTGGAAAATGACAAGGAGACCAGACTGACCTGACTGTAGAACTTGTGATAGGGAGTCATGGGAGATAAGCTTGGCTATTTCAGGCTGTGACCTGAGTGTGGAGACCTGGAAGTCAGGCTGGGAGGGAATTTTTTTTCATTGATTTGAGAGGGAGAGAGAGAGAAACACTGACTTGATGTTCCACTTATTCATGCATTCATTGGTTGATTCTTGTCTATACCCTGACCACGAACCTACAACCCTGGCACTTTGGGACAATGCTCCAACCAACTGAGCTACCCTGCCAGGACCTGGGAGTGGATGTTGATGACTAAGGCAACAAAGAAAAGGTTCCTGAGATGTGGTGTGACAAGCATACACTAGCAACAGGAGCTCTCTTTCCTTTTCATTCCAGGACTAGGTAAGATTTTTCAGCCAAGCCAGAGATTCTAGACAAGAGCCCACTCTTGAAGAATCAAACCCTTAGCTCCTCTAAGAAAGTAGAATTTTTATTGATGAGAATATTTAGTTGCAAGCAACAGAAAAACTTTAGCTAACTTAAACAAAAATGATTATACTAGAAAGAAATGGGGGTGGCCCACAGAATTTAAAAACAAAACAAAACAAAACACCAAAGAGACTATTCCAGCAAGATGAAGAACCAGGACAGTGAAATCAAGGTAGCTGGGGCTAAGGAATACTCTCTTCATGATGCTGCCTTGGGGATCAAGAAATTCCATTTTTGCATCATTCCATTCAAGATTCAAGGTAGAAAGACCATGTAATTGTCCTAGTTTAGGTCACACGCCAACTCCTCATCCAGTGAACTGAGGGAGTCTTCATTAACAGTCCACCAAGATTGTAACTGCTGAAGTAGTACCCTAAGCCAAATCCCCAGAGCTGGTGCCAGGGGAAATGAATGCTAGACAGGCAAGAACAGTAGTCTTCTATTACAAGGTGTGTGCAATAGGAAAACCTAGGGCCCATTTGGTCTTAGAGGCTGGGGAAAGAGGAAGGATAATACTGGTAATACTTACCAGTTAGCTGAACTGGTAAGTATTATGTGATGGTAAATTTTATACAACTTGACTGGGACACAGGATGCCCAGAAATCTGGTTAAACATTATTTCTGAGTGTATCTGTGAGGATGTTTCTGGAGGAAATTAGCCTCGAATTGGTAGACGCAGTGAAGAGGACTGCCCTCCCCAGTGTGTAATTATTACCCAGTGTGGGTGGGTAATAATATTTAACAAGATATCTGGGCCTTTTGTATTCCAATCAAGTTAATACATAAAATTAACCAATCTGTTGAAGACCCAAATAGAACAAAAAGGTGAAGAAGGTTGAATTCTCTCTGTGCCTGACTGCATGGGCTGGGACATCAGTCTTCTGCCCTCGGCACGTCTGGTTCTCAGGTCTTCAGATCCAGACTGAAATCTGTATCATCAGTTCTCAGGATCTCAGGCCTTCAAAGTACACCGCGAACTTCCCTGTGTCTCTAGCTTGCAGATGGCAGATCATGGGACTTCTTAGCCTCCGTAATTGTGTGAGCCAATTTCCTATAATAAATCTCATTTCCCATTTTATATCTATATCTATATTTATTTCTATAGCTCCTAATGGTTCTGTTTCTCTGGAGAATTCTGAATATACAATACACATTTATGACTGGATCTCTAGGCTTCAGAGCTTAGTGTCCACCTCAAGTTCCTCCCTTAGGAACCTTCAGGGTGACCCAGGGTGAGAAATGAGCTGGTGTAGGGAAAGGGACCGATTCAGGTTCAAGGTGGAAACCCAGGACAGTGCTGATAAATGAACCCATGAACTTAATAATTTAATAGTTCTATGGGGGAGGAGGAAGGACCTTAGCATTTCTAGGAGAAGTCAAGCAGGAATGCCTATTCTTAGTCTGTAAGATGCTGAGAGTGTCAGGGTGCTCCCCCAGCTTCCTCAGCCTCCTCAGATCAAAATGGAATTTCAGAGGATAAGGAAAGCCAGAGCCCAGGCAGAGGAGAAGCAAGGAGAGACCTCCTGCCTCATCTAGTTGAAACAGACTCAAGTAGGGGCAAGGGTTTGTTAGGAAAGTGTAATTATGCAGCCTGCCTGTTCCTAAAGCCTGGCACAAAGAGAATGGGGCCATCTGGGAATCCCAATGCTAAGCAGCTGAGGTAGAGGTAGACTCCGGACAACTGAAATCCTCCCTACACGGTTGGGGCCTCCCCTGAGCCTGGCCAAGACCTGGCCCCCTCAGCCTGGTATGGTATAGATTCTGAATGCAGACTGCACAGGGACTCAGAGGCTTTTTAGGAACCAGGTAGGGGCAAGGTAGGCCTGAAGGTAGGTGACATCAGGAGGAGGAGATGAGAAGGTTCTTCTCTGTTCTGCTCAGGCCACAGGAAGCTGACCTCTATGAACTGAGTCACCCTGGCTCCTCACCCTCAGCTGCCTGTTGGGTTTGGCCAATGGGAGGCACTGGTAGGAGATAATCTGCACTGCTGGACTGCACTGTTGGCAGCAGCCGTATTCTTTTGCAGAAGGCCACAGCTCCTGTAGGACAATGGCTCTCCCACATGTAGGTCTCACCAGGTTCTAGCAACACCACTCTGTTTATCTCTTCCCATTCTAGCCAGGAACTGGTGAAGTCTTCTGTGGCTGGGCCCTGGGTGCCTCTGCATCCTTTGTTGCTTCCTGTAACCCAGCCCAGGAAATATTTCCTTCATTAGCTTCTCTTCAACTTGACTGTGCCATTTCTTTTTTGCAGAGCCCTTGCCAGGTACAGCCTCTTTCTCTGGCACAGAAGTGTGAAAACTCTCTATTTCCCTGGCCCTTTGGGGGTATGCCTGTCCAGGGCTGCCTCAGATCAACCAACAACAACAACCACAATCTCAATCAAATGTACTTTGGTATTTGGCAGAGCCCTTAAGAAGTTATTCTGTCACTTCCCTGCCTCTATACATGGAGAACAGTCACAGGGCAGAAACTGGCCAGCCCAGGAAAGGCCATCAGCCAAGCAAAAGCCCTCTGGCCTCAGTTGCCCACCAGAATGGGAGCTCTCCCCTTCAGCCCTGACTCAGTTACTCCAGTTGCTATCTCATTCTGTTCCTTGTCCCCTCCATGGACCCCTTCCAGCAGGAATGCTGGGCCCGCTGTTATAATCCACCCCTAAACTTTAGCTGTCTTCCACTTACCTCCTCCTTTACCCAGAGATAACCTTTTTTGTTCTCCACTCCCACCCCCACCTTCAGAACATGAAGGTGGAGAGACAGGGAAAAAGATTGAGATCCTTCTCTGAGCCTTACACTCCCACCCCAGATCTTGGCTTACCCAGAAAATAGCAGGCAGGGGGGGGCCTGTTTCAGACTGAAGACAAGCCAGCTGCTCATTAAGGAAGCTGAGAACTGAGGGAGGTGACTAATGGTGTCAGGAGCAGAGCCCGGCACAGCCGAGAAGTGAGGAATGGCATCAGAATTGAGTGTGGGAGAAAAGAAAGGACACAAGAGTCAGTGCCCAGAGCAGGCAGAGTGTTCACTCCCAAAAGATTCTCTCGGGATAAAACAAAACCAAACCTGACCCTGTCCCTCCAGGAGCTGTCATCTTAGAAAAAGAAAACTAATCTGTCACCTTGTATGGAACAGGAGGTGGTTGGGACATGATGGAGAAGACAAAGGGGTCCTATGGAAAGTAACCTTATGGGGTAATCTGATCATAAATTCCTAACTGGGCAGGTCATGCTAGGTAGTCACAACCCAGGCATATAACATTTTTTTTTTTTAATTCCCCCCCACCCCCACCCCAATCAACATTTTTTAGTAAAACATTTATCTTTGTCTTAAGCAAGCCTTGTTTATTGTTTTTATGCATCTATGTTGACACACCTTTGAAATAGGCATAAACACCCTCAGGAGAGCACATGATCCTGTTAATCATCCTGTAATCCAATCCCCACCTTGCTTTCTCCCACCTCCATGTAATAATCTTCCTTATGTTCCCTCCTTAACTTCAAATGAATAAAAGAAACTGCAAAACTATTATTCTTCAGAGCATTTGAGATCTTGGCTTCTTGGTAATTGCCCTCAGTTTGGCCCAAATATACTCATAAAAATTCTCTACAAGTTTGGACATTTCTTATGTCAACAATGGATACAGGCAAAGAGGTTTATTCATTACTTAGGCAAGGATGTTTATTCATTATTTCACAAACATTTATTGAGTGCCTACTACTTACTGAGGGCCGGCAGTGAATCAGACAACAAAATTCCTCCTCCAGTGGAGCTTACTTCCTGATGCATTTAAAATATTATTCAAACTTCCTACCGTGGACCATGAAACTACACTTGACCTAGTGGTCCCTGCCCTCTCCAACAGCATTTTGTGCCCCTCTTCCCTCTTACTCTGCTCTAGCCACCAAGGCCTTCTTGTTGCCCCCTGAGCATGCCACATTCGTGTCCTCCTCAGTCTCTTGCATTGGCTCATCCCCTCTGCCTGGGACATGGTTTTCCCATGTCTTCCTTCTCATAACTGCCTCCTAATCATTTAGATCTCACCCAAGGGGCTTCCCTAACAGAAAGAAAAGCACTCCAAGTGATGGAAATATCTCATTTGAAAATGCTGATGTGGGGAAAATTTGAAAAACTGAAAGGAAACCAATGTGGCTAGGGCAGAGAGAATAAAAGGAAAAGGGAAATGATTTAGCTTGAGTACCTCTGAAAGCTAATCATAGAACAAAGGTCAGAGACAATATATGAACATGTTATTGGTCTGGTTACAGCTTTAAACAACCAGGGAGCAGTGAGAAAAGATTTCTGAAGAGTCTGTAAACCCTTAACCCCCATTGTCAAGAGTTGTCTCCAGAGTATTAACTGCCCTGCCCTTCAAGCAGCAAAGCCAGCAGGTAGTTCCCTAGCCACAAAGAAGGCCTGGGTTAGAAATTCAGAAGGTAAGGTCAGGGGCCAAGGGGAAGGTCCTGTTGGGTCAGGCCACATAGACTGGTTTAAGACAGCTTGAAACTGTCACATCAGTGGCCAGAATAAGAGGTAAGTCTGGGACAATTTGATGTAGGGTACAAGAAGTATCCCGAAGAGTAAGAGGGACAATGGACAGACAATATGTGATACTGAAAAGGGAGGCTGGAGATAAGAGGGAGAACTATGCATATCAAAAGATGGTGGCAGAAACTGGTCTGGGCAGACATACGTTCCTGACACAGGTGGGAGAGGAACTCCCACCTGTGGGAGTTCCCTCAAACTGTGAGAGTTTAAGGTCCCAGAGTGTACCTCCTTTTGTAGGGCACCCAAGCAAGCCATTGCCCACCCCTTCATGTGCCAAGGAGACCATTTTTCACTTTTTTAAAAATTTATTCAGTATCCCACAGAATCATCCCATTGGAATGATGAGGAGGCAAAGCATTAACTTGTTCCTCAAGGTACCTGCCCATGACCTGTGTTGGATGAAAGGCTGGGAAGGATTCTCACAGTGTTTATCAGGAAACTCTGGCCTGGTGACTACATTCATTCAGGTATCAGTGTCTATTTACTGACCATCTACTTTGTTCCAGGCACTGTCCCAGGCACTGGAAACTCAAGCAGTTACCAAGAGCCTCATGATACCACACCTTACCAAGTCCACACCCAGCAGGTGACATGAAGACTTGGTACATGTTCTGAACATATTTCAATGTGCATGTGCACAGACATGTGCTACATGATGGGGGCCTATGATGCTGCTTCTATCCCTCCATAATCTACCCATGCACACTCCCACCCCCTGTCACTCCCAGCCCCACACTAACAGCCCCAGGCAGGCAAACAATTCCAACCCTGGAGGCCAGCTCATTCTCATTTCTCAGGAAGTTTAATTTTGCCAACAGCCAGAGGCAATGACAGCAGCTCTGGAAATCTGGCTGCTGGTACTCTGGCCTGGGATAGGCAGCCCAGAAATAATTCCCTCTTTGAGCGTTTTATTGGAATGTGCACATGCTTCCTGCTTCTTGTGGGGGCCGGGCCGTTCCCTCCCAGGGACACTTTAAAAAAATCCTTTCTTTTATTACTCAGTTATGTTTACATACAATATTATATTAGTTTCAGGTGTACACCCCAGTGATCAGACATTATATAACATACTAAGTGATCACCCTGATAAATCTCGTACCCATTTAACACCATAGTTATTAGAATATTATTGACTATATTCCCTATGCTGTATTTTACATCCTCAGGGGTGATTCTTTTTTTTTTCCCCAGCGGTGATTCTTAATGTGATGAATGAATTAGGCCTATGAGGCTGGTGGGGACTGTTTCAAGGACAGGGTTGAGGGTGCATCAGCCTCAGGGACATACCTTGTCCATCCTCCTTCTGCTATGTAGCCAGGAGTTTGAAGAGCACCTGCAATCTGTCTGTCACATGCACCCAAGCCTCACCACCTTGTCATCATATACTTTCCCCCAAGGGCTGCTTCAAACTCCCCACTGCCCTGGGAGCCCCTTCCTGTACTGGCTAAGGGTGGGTGGCTCTGGGACTTGAGCTAGGTTTTAAAGGTTGCTCTGCTCTAGGAGTCTTCACCTTGCTGCTGTCCTTGATGCAGGATGTCTCCTTCTCCTTGCTCTGAGTAGGAAAACAGAATGTTAATGATGATTAGTCCAGATTTTCCCGAGTGCAGAGCCAGCCAGATGGATCCTAACGCCACATCTTGGCTCAGACCACCAGACCTGTGACTGCACCAAGATGGCTGCCTCCTCTGCAGCTGCTGTCAGGTATGGGGGGAGAGAAAGGAAGAGAGAAAGAATGCAGGGAAAATGACTGTAACACAGGAAGAGGTTTTACTTATCTGCCCCAAATTTGGTGGGGTCTTCTTCTTCTTTTTTGTTTTTTTGCCTTTTCTGAGGTGGGGTCTTCTAAAGGCCATTGAGACTATCTCCCTGACTCAATCCCTGTCAATGACTCCCAGCCTCCCTGGGGGTCCCATTCTATACCCCTGACCCTCTGGACCCTCAACAGGTAAGGGGAGAGGGGCTCCAACGCCATGCAATTATTTTAGCCCTGTGACCTCATGAAATCCTCTGGAATTACAGACTTGTTGGCTATATTCTCCCTAAAATAATCACCCTTCCTGTAGGTTATGATATGGTCTTGAGGGGCAGACAAGGAAATGGTTGTTAGGGTGGGTGCAGGTAACTACAGTCCAGTTTAGTGCTCCCTGGTGTGGGACTCAAAGATCTCCAGGCCTGAGGAATTTCTACAGGTGTTGCTCGTAGCTCCAGTCCTCCAGGAGGCCCACAGAAGTGCTGTTCCTTCCCCATTTTGGCTCCTGGAAAACTACTCATTTTTCAAAATCTTAATCAAACATCACTTCTTCTCTGAAGGCTTCCCTGATATCTTTTCAGACTAAGCAGACAACTCTCCTTAAGTCAGTACTTCACTCTGCAAACAGCCTGATCTTGAGCAAATTACTAATTACTATGAAACCTCTGAAAATGGGGGCAATACAGCCCTTGTAGGGTTAGGGAGGTATTAGAAATAATGTACCTTTAAAACCTAGCATTGTGCCTGGCACATGGTGAGGGCCAAAAAATGACAGGTCTTGAAGCAATGGTAGTGATAATAATTTTCCAATGGTCTGTTCACGTATCTGTCACCTGTAAGAGATTATGAACTCCTTAAGGACAAGGGCCACAGCTGAGTCATTGTTGTGTCCATAGCAACACTGACTATCTCAGAGTGAGCTCCCAATAAAGGATAATAAATGTCAGCATTATCATTAGGATACTTCCAACAATACTAACTGGCCTTTAGCGGATGTTTACCATGCACCAAGCACTATTCCAAGCAATTTACCAGGATTCTCTCACTTAATCTTCACAACAATCCTATCAAATGGTATCTCCATTTTACAGATGAGTAAACTGAAGGTTAGACAATTTGCCTAAAGTCACACCATAAGGAATGAGGGATGGAGGCAGATTCAGAACCAGGCCAATCTGACTCCAGAGTTTTTCAGAACTACATACTGACTGCTGAGCACGTTCTACACTGTGTCACAATCCTCAGTTCACCCATCTTTTTCTTCGACCTGACAACAGGAGCTGAACTTGGTTTGCTTATGTAGTCCCTGATCCTGGCACAGATCCTGGCACACAATCCCCTCCCCAGTCCATGGTTCTTGGATAAGTAGATGAGAAAAGGAGAGGGAAAGGAGAAAGTCAATGGCAGATGATAGGGCTGGGTGGGGCAAGACATCTTTTGCTTTAAAGAGCAATAGGAGAAGAGGGCGGGGAGAAAGCTGTGCCCTGTCCCTCAGGTTCACACACATTCTCAGGGGCATCCCGCCATTCCCACCACCCCAACTGCATCTGAAAGGGTGATCCCTTGGGAACAGGTAGAAGCTCAGCAAAGTGTGAGCTGAGGGCTCAGGCAGCTGCTCCCCATCCCCAGAACCCCTTACATGAGTTGTAGGAGACAGAGATGCTTGTGGTACATGAGTGAGCTGGCATTTGAGAGAAGAGGAGATAAAGTAGGCCAAAGCATCTCTGTGCCTCAGAAAACTAGACTGCAGGGAACCAGGGAGTCACCCCCAACCTCCCTGAACTCACATTCAGGGTGTGACCTCACTCAGCAGGGTCATGGCCTGAGGGAGGACAGCCTTGCCTGAGGTAAATCTCTCCTGGAAGTAGGTGAAAGGTCTCTGTTCCTTGTCATCCTGTCAGCACCCTGGGGTGGTGGCAGGGCCTGCCTGCCCATCTGACCTCGGGGCCAGGGTTGTAGGGACCTTGACCAGCTGTGCCCTAGCTGGCCCTGCTTCTTCAAGTCCAGTTGGGGCTAGGGAGGGAGAGGGAATTTTAATTTACATTTCTCCCCTTAATTCAAAGTCTGGGCAACTATTTTGACTGCTTCCCTGAAATATTCTTTAATTTTGAGTTTCTTTTTCTCATTACAACTTGAAAATTAAAATCTCTCTGCCCTGGGCAAGTAAAGGCTGAGTGAGGGACGGGCGCTGCCACACATTTCTCACTTAAGTCAGTTTGGAAACACCGACTGCTTTCTCTCAGGGCAGGTGACAGAGAAGGTACAGGGCCTACTTCAGCCTCCCTCCTCCCCAGAGCACTGGCATTAATCCCCTCATTATTCCTGCAGCCCTCACTGACCTATTCTAATCACAAACTTAATAACACTTTGCACTTGAAAAGCTCTTCCTTGTGTACTATTTCCAGCTGATCCTCACAACAGCTCTGCAAAGAAGAAAAGCAGGTATTTTTGTTCTCATTTTTTTTAAATGAGGGAACTGAGGGCCCAGAGCATTTTACAGATGAGAGACAAAGCCCTTGAAGTCTATGGATGGGGGTAGTCGAAGTTGTGACCCCTTCCCTTCAGGTCTCTCTGCTTCTGAAAAGACAGCTGGGGCAGGGCTGCCTGTTTTCACTGCCCCCAGAACACTGATTGGGAGACTCACTCACTCAGGAGTGGTGTGATCTAGGGCAGCTTCTGTCCCTCTCTGAGCTTCAACTTCCTCACATTGAAAAGTTACCCTGTGGGTATTTGAAATGTCAGGGGGGGATCACTTTGTAAAACGATTGTCTAATTACTATGCTGTACACCTGAAATTAAAAACAATATTGAACATAAGCTAATTGAAAATAAAATTACCAAAAGAAAGAAAAGAGAGATTGCCCTAAATTTTGCCTAAAGCCACCTTGTGGCACAAGCGCCCTGACCCCAGCAGAAAGAAGGACCATGTTGTCTGTCATTCTGCTCCATCTCCGTGCTTCTGGCTCTCCATCTTTGGGTGGTATGGTGGCTGCTCCTCCGTTTCTTCGCCCTGTTCTGCTTTCCTCTCTGGAGACCCTTCCCTGATTTGCTCACAGACTCTCAGACGGATATTTGGTGCACATGGATTCTCCCAGCAGAGACCCAGAATATCCCCTCCAAGCAGGGCCTTGAGAAGACAGTCTAGTGGAAGGTGGCTCCAGGATTGCCTCAAACCGCAGCAACACACTGATTTCTGCGAGCATATCAGGAGGTGCCTGAGGCCTTCCAAGGTCGGAAATGGTTCATTCCACTGAGAGTCACAGAGTCTAGGAATGCAGGCTGGGCTGCATCTCGAGCAGTGTTAGAAGTTGTGACTGTCCTGCCACAAGCAGCAGCAGCAGCAGCCTTCTAGGGGCACAGGGTCTGATGGGAAAAGGAGTTTCTTGTTTCACCTTTGCCCCCATCCCCAGCTCCCTTGAGGATCTGGTAGTTTTCCATGTTCTTCTATTCTTTTTTGTGGGACTCCAGAGAACCAGGAGCCCATAGCATCATGTGACCCTAAACCTCTCCAATAACCTCATGTTTTTGTTCCTGGTGTGAAAATGAGACAGGATAGTTAGAAGCTAGGAAAATTCCTTGGCAACTGGAATAGGGAAACTGAGACAGATGAACAAACTGGCCCAGTAATTTACAGCCAGATACAAAAGGTCAGCCCCCTAGAGATAACATCTAGGCCTCAGCTGTATTTCAGCTCCAGGCCCAGAAAAGCAGCAAAACCAGGTGGGCAATGCCAGGACCAGCTACAATGACTAAATAACCCCCTGCACTGTCACTGACCAATCAGTGGAGACCGTGACCCTGAAAGGGCACATCTGGAGATCTGATAAATATTCTGCTGAAACCCTTCCCTGAAACCTCCCCTAAGATTCCCGCCAGCAAGAGAGAGATAAAAGCCTCAAGACAAAGGACCTAGCTCATGCTCTCCCTCTGGGGAGCAGCCCGGGCCATTCCCTTTCCCCTCTTCTTCCCTCACTTCTTGCCCCACAGGCACGCACCTCCTAAACTCTAAGGAACTCTGAGACTTGCAATCAGGGCAGCAATTTGTCCCAGACCAATCCTCTGTACCTGTCCCCAGAGTCCCCTTTTCTCTGACTTCTTAGTGAGCTAAGGCCTAGTGAGCTAAGCCCAGCCTAGGCTCTCCTATTGTTTCGTCTATGCTGAGCCCTTCCTTATTTTACTGTCCCCAGCTTCTTTTTTTTTTTTTTCAAATGCTCTTGTCCCAGTTTTAATACACATACCCTCATAGTCACATGAACTCGATTTGTGAAATCTTTCCTACACGATGTCAAGAACCCAAGCACTACCGGCTGGCCCTAGGCAGACCCATTAAGGCCAGGCCCCTGTCCTGTAACAAAATGATAGCCACTCTCACCCCACTCTCTTCCTCCCTGGAGAGTGGGAGCTGAAGGCCAAACTGCTCTCAACTTCAAGGGCCACAAAGGGAACTCAAAACCTAACTTGAGGAGGGAAAGCCTGGGCAACCAGGGGCTTCCTAAGGCTGGTGCTGCAGGGACAGCTGAAGGAGGGAACAGGGAACGAGAACTTTCTGGAGATAAAGGCTTTGAATTGCAACTCAAATTGAAAAGGAGGCTGCAGTGTTGAAGCAGGAAATATCAAATTCCAAAATCTGGAATCAAATTTCAGCTCCACCTCAAGCTATGAAATCTTAAGCAACCTTCGGAAACTTCCTTCATTTTCCACCTTCACTTTCAACAAAGGTGATTATCCCATGATGTTGTCACAGGATTGAATAAAATAACACACATAAGACATTTATCAAAGTCTCTGGCATATATTAGGCACTCAGTAAATGGTAACTATTACTATCATTGGTATCAACATGGTTGTTGATGGAGAAGTAGCAATTGGAGATCGACTTTCCTGTTGGTAGAGACACTCAAGCACAGAACATGGGGAGAAGAAATCCTGAGACAGTAGGTCTCTCTCCACCTGACACTCCATGATCTCATGAAACCCCAACTTTACTTCTCTGGTTGAGTCAGACATAAACCCAAAAGCTTGTTTCCTGTGGCAGCTCAATTTACACTGGAAACAAACAGCATCTTGGGAAATTAGAGTCACAGAGACTGAACAGCCAAGTCTCTCTCACTGACAGATAAAGGGGCCCCTGTTCTGAATCCAGTCAGTGCTGAGGGATGATGCTCAGGCTGCCACTGAACACGAGGGCCAGGCCAGAGAGAACAATGTCTGGGCAGGTGCCAAGGTCTTGGAAAAGAACTGAGGTCCCAACAGAGAAACCAGAGCCGCCCCAGGGGGTACTGCCTTCCCTTTTGTGCCTCTCACTCTTTGCTCCTCCCCCCACCCCTCCCTGTTTCTAGCTCCCCCCCCCCCCCCCCCCCCCCCCCCCCCCCCCCCCCCGTCTCCATCTATAATAAGGAGGGTAGGACTACGGTGAGATCTCATAGGGGAGACACTGGGGCTCCTCTCCTGGGCTGGTTGTCTAGAGCATTGGGCTTCCCCCTCTATCACTAGGTTTAGGAATCCAAATATAGTTGGAGAACAAGGGAAAGGGATAAGCAATCCTAAGATCCTGAGAAATGAGAACCCACAGTTATCAGCTTCACCTCACTCTATCTCTCTTGAACAATCCGAGTTCCGTTTCTTCTTTCTCTCCGACTCCCCTTTTCATTCTCTTTTCTCTGCTTCAACTTTTTCCTCTCCTTATTCACAGGCTAGCTCTGCAAGTTTTAAACTTCTGTTCCAAGACCCATCTAATGCATACAGGAATGTCTCTCTTTTTGTTTCTCTTGTTCCCTCTCTCCTCTCAGGTTGACTCAACCAGAAGCAGGGATTCCTGTCTTATCTGATAAAGGCTAAACCCCAGGGTGTAGGCTCAGGCTCCTGGGCAGCACAGGGGCTGGGACGTGTGGAAGAGAAAAGCATGAGTTGGCTCATGAAAGGATAAAGATGGCATAGACAAATGGAATGCAGTATTGATTGGGCTTCGAGTGACTCACCACCTCAGAGGAGGGATCTGGGAGAGTGATGTCATTGCTGGAATTGGTGCAGACACTGGCAACAGCATCTCATCCCTGCTCTGAGACCTTTTCTTGACTTATTAGCTTCTCATTGCCTTCTCCATTACAGAACAGGTCTGGGGAAACAGATTTCACCTTTGATGTCATTTAGAACCACAATGTGGTTTTCTTAGACTAAGACCTTCCTTCCCACATCCTCACCTCCACTTCCTCTCCCTGTCTTAGTAGATGTATTAATGTGCATGTGGGCATTCACAGTCTCACAAATGTATGCATACTTTTTACATGCATGTACAGGTTATGTGCATATGTGTGTACACACACATACACTCACTCACACATACTCACATCCGCCATCTGTGTCTGTCAGTGAAGGGGAAAATCTAGGCTTCCAAACGATGTTAGAGAGCTCTAGGGGGCTGACTCTCCCTGGGAGTGATCGGAGGAAGAGCTTTGTGCTCTTGTCTGCTGGCATCTTGATGCCATGTGTCTCTGAATTTCAGGGGCCACACACTAAGTCCAGCATTTGAATAGGCATGGGTGTCCTTGAATACTGTTTGTGCAATTCGAACTTCATAATCATGAGGAAGTTAGGAAGGGATGAGGTTGGCAGAGGACAGGGATAAGTGAAGGAGAGCAATTTGAATAGAGCTAGAGACTTTAGAAACTGACTCCAAGACAAATACATCATTATCCTCTTCTCCCACCCACCCCCAAATTGACTGCATTTTACCCTCTACATTATGGGAAGACAGTTTAAACTCACATGTTAACTAAGTAGTAACAATCCCATTAAACTGAGACAGAGGAAGGGTTCCAAATATGAGTGTGAATATTAATGTAATGCAAATCACATGCAAATGAGTTTGAAGCAAAAAAAAAAAAAAAAAAGATTGTGGTCTTGAAAAAGAACAATTAGCCTGAGGTGAAGGCAGTGCAGGAGGCACAGCCTTCATAATGGAGTGACTTCCAAAGTCTGGGTTGAAGATGTGCTCTAAATATCCTGGCCTATAATGAGGAGGTGAAAATGGTTTGTTTTGGCCATAAACAACCAACCTACAAGTGTTTGTCAAATGCCCACTGAAATGTGGTGGCAGGTGGATTTTCCATGAAGCTAATGAAGCTTAAGCTTTAGGGCTCCTCGTTCACACAGGCACTTTTCAAAGCCTGTACTTAATTGTTTTAAAATTGAATTTATTAGGGTGACACTGATTAACAAGATTATACAGGTTTCAGGTGCACAATTCTACTACATATCACCTGCACACTGTATTGTGTGTTCACCATCCCAAGTCAAGTCTCCTTCCATCACCGTTGATCCCCCCATACCCTTCTACACCTCCCTCCACTCCCCAAGGCTGCACTTAATTTTGTGTTTACAATTTTATATTATTTTTCTTAAAGAGGGCTCCCCCAAATTGTATAAGCTCTGGGACCCACAAAACCAGGGTCCATCTCTAAAATGAACAGAATAAATTCTCTGTCCTTAATTTAATTAGCAGCCATCTTTGAAACCATCTCTATCAGAGATGCCCATCTGTCAGAATGGCCTAGTATACCTCTTCCTCTGGGCAGAAGAGGATCATATGACCTCCAAGGCTGCTCCTAGCTCTAGAGCTCCACATATTTCTGCCTTAAGGCTGGTGTAAAAGGAGGATAAAAGTAGCTGCTTTGTTGTTAAAGGGAAGGTGAACCACTTGTCCAAACCCTGAGAATCTCAGGGAGCAAGTACCTGATAAATAATAATAATACCTTACATTTATAGAGCCTTTGAGAGTTGATAAAGGGAATATGTCATTTGATCTCCAAGACAACCTTGAGGCAAGGAAGAAATATATTATGTAGATTTGTTATAGACAAGAAACTAAAGCTCTGAGGGAGAGATAAAATTACAATAATAATAGCTATATTCCAGGGAAGGTTACAAATATTATTACATATTATACTTCTTTAATCTGCACAGCAACCCTATAAAGTAGGTACTATTATGATCCTTATTTTAGAAATAGGGAAACTACACAAAGAGGTTAAGTAATTTGCCCTAGCCAGACTAAAGAGTAGCAGACCAGGATTCAAACTCAGGCAGTCTGGATGCAGAGTTCTTGCTCTTATTCAGTTCACTACTCAAATAACTCATGCATGGTCCAGGCCAGAATTCAAATCCAAATCTGTTTGATCCCAGAGCCCCTTCTTAACACCATTAAGTACAACCACCTCCCTAATGAACCAGAAAGCAGCAGCCAGGACCACTGGAAGCCAGGGCCCTGGAGGGAGGGACAAGGGATTAGTGGAAAGTCCATGTGATTAGTCTAAGGACCAGGCTCTAGGCAGTAAGGAAGGATGAAGTACCAGTGTTCCTCCTGGGCTGATAGATCAGGGTGGGCAGAGAGCCAGCAATCACCAACCTGCAAAGAGCCTGGAGAGACTTCCTTCCTGAGTCCTCAAGAACCCAAAGCCTTTGACCCTTTCTCCCCACACTTGCAATTCCCTGGCAAATTAGATCAAGATTATGGTCAGAGGTGTGTTTAGGGAGGTCATCATGGCAATGAAGTAAAGGATATTGGATTAGGAGTAAGGGTGAGTTAGGAGCCGGTTGCAAAAATCCAAGAGAAAAATAATGAGGTCCCAAACAAACCAGAGTAGTGACTGGTGTGAAAAGAGATGCTGCAGGAACAAATGAATGAAGAGTAGACAGGATGTCTTCTTCAGATGACACAGCCCACATTCAAGCCCCAGTGGAAAACAGGAGACAGCAAATGTAGGAGGTATAGGGGGCAATAAATAATGAGGCCTTTAGGATAAGCAGCCCCTAGAAGCTGCCAGAGGTGCTAATATCCCATTTTCTTACTCAGTGGGTCTCCAGTCAGGGTGATCCTCCCACCCCACCCCCAGCAGTGTGTGTGTGTGTGTGTGTGTGTGTGTGTGTGTCTACAAGTGTCAATCCTAGGCTCTGGGGCCACACCACAGGTTGGTGAGCTATGGGGAGCATCAGGGAGGTGTGATTTAGAGTCTCATTCCCACTGCCCTTCACTGTGCTGCAAGGACAGTTCAATGTAATATATGAATACCACCGCCCAACAAGGCAGAACTGTACATAGAGTAGCACTCCCCACCTTCCTCCCACTCCCTCCTGCCTGCCTGTAGACTATAAATCAGATTTCAATCCTGAGTGCTACCTGTAAACGTTCAAGCTCAGGATGCTCACCTCATATTCCTGCATTCCTGGGGGGCGGTTTAGGCTCTGAGCAGTGCCCCATTCCCTCAGTCCTGATTCTGACACCCTTTTTATCCCCTAATTGATGGTGACAGGGGCAGCTGAAAGCTGCAATTGGCTCTACAGTCTCTGGAGCCCTGGCTTGTGGGGATGGGGTAGCTCTGTGCCTACCTGACTCAGTAGGTCTGCGCTAGACACTGCCCAGTGTGTAGAACTATGGACATGCTCCAGATCAAGTGGGCAAGAAGGCATTGAAATAGACCCCTACCCCCAAAATAGGAACCTCCTCCCTAAATTTACCAGAAGGAGGCAGGCGGGCACTTTCAGTCCCCAAAAGACAGGACCCTTATGATGTGCTGCTGACATGGGGATAAGGAAGCACCAGCCTATTGCTTTGCCCTGAGCTGGGATGGGAAATCCCATGGTGTACATTGGGTGTGATAAAAACAACAAATCAAGACAGAAATTTTTTATTTTTTACCTACCAGGTACCTCAAGGACTTTAATTCTCCCTTAAAAAATAAAAATTAAAAAGTTGTCTGCTTTTCTTCTTTTTCCTGCCCCTCTTTGCTAGGATGAGTGCAATAGCCTCCCCACTGGTCTACCTGCATCCACTAGTACCCTTCTAACACATCCTCCTGCTGAATGGAGGTCAGATCTTGCCTCTTGCTTCCTTGATTAAACCTCTTTGTGAACTTCCCTCCACCCTTAGGACAACACCAAATTCCTTGCCATGGCTCAGAAGACCTAACTCTGCTCCTCTTACCCATGTCAACCTTATCACCTCACTCCAGCCACACCACTCTCTGTTTTCCAACACTCCTGCCACAGGGCTTTTGCACTGGCAATTTCTGCAACCTGAAATGTCCCTCTCCTGGCTCCTACTTTTCCAGGTCTGTTCCTATGTCACTACCCTTCTCTGATTTCTAGTTGATGTAGGTCCCCCTTTCTATCTCAGCATGTTGTTTGCTCATTTTATAGTACTTATTATATATTATATAATTTGTATTCCTATATTCATCATCTCCTCATTTTTTGTGGGTTTCCCAATTAGACTGGAATTTCTATGAAGGTAGGACCACTGTCTTATCACTACTGTATTCCAGATGCTTAGCATAAAACCTGGCACATACCAGCTATTTATTATTCTTTGAAAGAACTGAATGCATGGGGGTTGGCTGCCAAAGGAAGTCATAGAAACTGAAGCTTACTCTATCTGCCCCCACCAGCGTACACCCACTTGCAAGAAGCAAATAGATTTTTCCTTCCCTAGTTCAGGGTTGCATCCCCCTCCCCCCACCCCACCTCCAGGGAAAATAGGAGGGTTCCCTGGGTCCTTGATCCTCCTTTCTCCCCTTTGGGAAAACTCAGCTATGACCCCTTCTGGCTGTCCTTGGAGCTGTCCCTCCATGGATTATGGGTCAGTGGCCAGTGTTTACCACCACCCAATACCCAATAAAGTCCCCGGGTTGCTGAAAAGTATGGCCCAATCAAACTCATACTTGTGCCCACCTGTGTGGACAAAAAAGAGGAGCCTAGAAGGCAGGGGTTGGGGGTGGAGGCTGGGGACTTAGATGTAGATTGAAGGGAGTTTGAGGAGACAGCTCTTCCACACATTATACTGTCTATGAAGTGAATGAAAATTAACTAAGAGCACCTTTTGAACAAGTAGCTTTTATTGAGGGAGCTGTTCCAATTTCTAAAGGGCTTCATGACTGTGAGGAGCTTCCTGGTAGAAGACAGGGTGGGGTGGGAAATGCGAACTCCCTTTCAGGAACCACAGCACAGCCTTAGTCCCTGTGCTTTTAGATTCCAGACATGCTTCTTGTGGCTGATAGAACACAGTGATCTCTAACCTCTGCTTCCATATTCCACATCCCTCTACCACCCTGAGTGTGGGGAGCCTGGCCTCTGGGCTTCCAGGAGGCTGAGGCTGCTGGATGCTGCATCTCAGGTCTAGATGTTGAGTGAACTGTAAGCAACTGAATGTGGGTACAGTCAATCAGCTCTGTGGGCTCTCTGGTATAACTCCCCCCAACACTAGGCATGTAAAAAATCCTCATGCCTGTGTGTGAAAGTATGTGTGCCACATGCAGCGGTGAGTTTGCATCCATTTACACACACCCCTGGGACGAAGGATCACTGTATCCGTGCACCTATCTGCCCCCTACATCTCCATCCATTGTACTCGTCCTCACATGGTGGGGGCAGCCTCAGCTGGGGAGTCATGCTTTTTCAAGGATTAGTAGCTTTTATCAGAATGATAATGAACTGATGACATATGCAGGCCTCTGGGCTCTGGAGAGAAACTGGAGAAAAGCAACTGGGGACAGAAGACAGGGTTGTGATGCCTGGGGGCTCAAGGACCTTGTCTCTTGAAAGCCTTTTTGAGTTCTGTTCAGATTTTAGAGGGTAAGGGGATGGGGACAAAGGAAGGCCAGGTGATGTGGGAGACATATTATCAATATTCCCAGCCTGGCCTGACTGACTCATCCAGAACCCTCCAAGCCCTGCTTTGCTGAATCTCTTGCCCCCCCAAAACACTTACCTTGACTATGGAGCTATGAGACATAAGACTGGCTATCCCACTCTCACAGTCTCTGCCACTCTGGCCCTCACCCAAAACCAAGTCGTCCCAGAGATGGGGAGAGGGGACCATTCCTATGTATTGGATGACATAGAATTCTGGCAGAGACAAGGACATGTAAACAGGCCTTGGAGCACAAAAACTGGGAAGTTGGCCCTTGGACATGGAGACTGTCAAGGACTTAGGGCCAGGTGAGTTGCCACTGGGGAAAGAAGGAAGGAGTCCAGAAGCTTGCAGAATATCCACACTAAAGGGATCCTGGTTGCAAACAGAAATTCCTCTCATGGGTCAGAGCAGAGAAAGCTCTATCCATCTCCTAAAAGTTTCAGAGAGACGTCAATGGAGGCCTGGGCTTACAGCACACAGGGCTCACCTCACTGCCACTGAGAAGCAGCCACTTCTCCCCAAGCTGGAATGCTCTACCTCCCCTAGTATAGCCTGGCACATAGTAAATGTTCAGTAAATATTAGTTCTTCTGAATATTAGCATAATCTCCTGCTGGAAAGTCTCTGAGGGTGTTCCCTACAAAGAGGGCTAACCCTCTAGGACTGGGAATCAGGAGGGTCAGGGATGTGCAAAGCAAGCATAGTGCCCTGATTATCAGCTGAAACACTAGGGAAGCAAGGGCCCTAGCCTCCACTGTGGCCTCTCTTTCCCCTGCCCCAGCTTCCAAGGGGCATCTTCTTTCTGGGCCCTATAGGGAGTCGTCCCTCTTTCCCAGGCAGGCCCAGTGACCTTTTGCTAAAATCTGCAAATATATTCTTGGCAAGTCTTGGAAATGAAATTGTGCTCAACATTTGTTGAAGGCTTTCCTACTGCCTGGCCCTTTACAGACATTAGCTAATTAAACAGAGGAGAAGGAGGAGGGCCTGGCCTGTGTAGCCAAGGACTCCAGGCCCTCCTGATCTGGGCAGCTCCAGTCTCATTCCTCCCTTCTTTCCCTGCAAGGTTGGACTTACTCTAAAGAGGAAATGACTCCTGGGGAGTTGGCCACTGATTCAGAAAGCTAAGGGAGGAGGGAGTTTGACAATAGGCTGAATAGGTGAGTGTCTTTCTGAGGACATTCTGTCCCACTGCCAGCCATATCCAACAACTGGCTCTGTCTGACAGCACAGTTATGTATCTGCCATGAATAAGTCAGTCACTTTCTCTCCCTTTGGAGGAGGACATGAGGTCAGACAGACTGTTACTGGAACCAGAGAGGGCTGCCAAAAAGCCTTCCCAGAGGGTTAAGGGGAGAAGGGCACACAGCTGTTCAGTCTGCTCTAGGGACAGGGACAATCTCTCAGCCCATCTGGGAGTCACGAACCTGGACAGCAGCTCCTCACCTAGAGAGAATCATGTAAACCTCTGCCCTCCATGCTCTTCCTGGCCATGAGAGTTAAAGGGAAGCCATTCCAACATCAGTGGGATTTCTTGCACTGTCCACCCTCCCATTTCCTCCCCACCATCATCAGACCCTGCCTGTTGCAGCAGTGAGTCAATGAGTGGAGCTACCCCTATAATGGACAGCAAGTCAGTTCCCACCAGGAGAGGAGAGAAGGAGAAGGAGGGAGGGACATAGATGGATACATACACACATATGTACATACATACGTACATACATAAGTACATACATACATACATTCAGGACTAGGAATGAGGGGAAAGACCAAGAGAGAAACAGAGACCAGTTATAAAGAATGACCTAAGGAAGAAAGAAGCCATATTTCAGACTGTGGGAGAAAGGACAGGAAGAAGATTAGGAGAGAGGGGAGAAGAAATAGCTCCACAGGTAACAATGGTGTCAAGACTGAGGATTTCTTGGCAGAGCCAGCGACAATGCAATGTAGGAATCTCCCCAGGAAACCTAAGAGAGCTGCCATAGGCCCTTAAGAAAAGAGCCACACCTGTCCCCGCCTCCCCCAAGGACAGCATTCACAGGGGCCCATCTCAGAAGTGCGGGTTTCTTCAAGGGGCAGGCAGTGCACATTCTCCATCTTGATCCCATCACAGAGACTTGAACCTAGAGACTTGGACCATCCTCCCACCATGAGTTTATGTCCCCCTCCCCCACCAACCTGCCCCAGCCCACTCTAATCTCATCAGTCTGCCTGGTGCTGATCAGAGTCAGCGACTCTGGAGGCCCCACCAAGTTCAGCAGAAGAGGCCTGACCTCCCCTTGCCATAATTATCTGTCTCATAAAAAATACGCATTGAAATTCATAAAGCCAATTAAGACTTCAGAGCCAGATCAAAGGAGCAAGTAGGAGTCCAGGGAGCTCTGGCAACAATGGGAGTCAACTCCAAGAGCAGAGCAGTACCTGACAGCTCCCTCTTCTCAGGCTCAGCCCCCAAAACTGCAAAGCTCCAGCAGATGCAACAGAAGAGAATGTGGTCAGATCCAAGGAAGGACTGACTGGCTGGCTGACTGGCTAGCACAGGCAGTAAGTACAGGGATGGTGTTTTGTTTTGTTTTGTTTTGTATTGTTTTATTTTGTTTTTATGACTGGCAGCCTAACAGAGCGTGGTTCCTTCCTCCATAGCCCACTCTGGTTCCAGAAAGCCTCAAGAGCTTCCTATCAAGTTACCAAGGCAACCATAGCCCAGCATGATTCACAGTGACATTGGAGGGAAAGCAGAGACTGACAGCAGTGGCAGGCCTTACAATAGGCTGCCAGGGTGGGGGTACACATCTCAGAATGGGCAGGGAGGAGGAGGCTTCCGGGCAAAGCTAACATCCCCTGCCCCTCTGTCCAGCTTGTTCCAGAGTGTGTTTTTCTGCAGTTTGTGGGTTTGCACAGCCAAGTCCCAGGTGGGTAAGAAGACAGAATCAAAGCTTCCCTCACTGTCAGGCTGGGAATAGGGGGGTGCTCTCCCACAGTTTCCTGGAATGGCAAATGTTGCAGCTTCTGCCTCAGTCCATGGGTGCCCTGCTTTTAAAGACCAGTAGGACTCTCCTTCATAACCACCTGCTCTCTCCATGATGTTTCTTGGAAGGCAGTGTTACTAAGGGGCTATGAGAAGCACAGGCTGCTTTGGAATCAGACAGAAGTTAATTTGGTTCTTGCTGTGTCACTAAGACTGTGTGACCTTGGACAAGTCATTTCTCTCTCAGTCTCAGTTTTCTTAGTTGAAAATGAGGATATTATGAAGAATTCCCAGGACTTAATAATATCATATATATATTGTGCTTATGTAAGGTCTGGCACTGGGTCAGCTTGAAAAAATTAAAGCTGTTAGCCTTGGTTAGTTTGGCTCAGTGGACTTAGTGCCAGCCTGTGAACTGAAAGGTCATTGGTTCAGTTCCTGTTCAGGGCACATGCCTGGGTTGTGGGCCAGGTCCCCAGCTGGGGGCATTTGAGAGGATGTATCTCTCACACATTGAGGTTTCTCTCCCTTCTCCTCTCTCTAAAGATAAATAAATAAAATCTTTTAAAAAATTAAAGCTGTTAAAATTTTATCATTATTATTACTATTTTAATTGTTATTGTCATTAAGTGTATATCCCAATTTACTCATTTGCAAAATAGGGATCATGATTTAATGGGTTGTTTAAAGATTTTATAAGATGAAGCATGTGAAATGCTTAGACCAACATCTTGCCCATAGAAAGTGCTCAATGAATAGGAGCTGTTGTTATGATTTCCAAATCCCCCTTCAATCCCCCTTCTCACCCCAAGGCTTTCAGATTATATACTAGGAGCCATCACTGAGCTCAGCCAAACTCCTAATTCCCTAAGCAGTAGGGGACATGAAAATGAGGCTTCTGGAATTGCAGTGGGTGAGTGGGTGGGGAGTGGTCATACCTAACGGATGTGCTAGTGAACTTCCAACTCACGCCTGCATGAGGAACAAGCCTTTGACTTCGGCACTCCCTCATTTCCATCTCAGGAACCTGAGGTCCCCTGAGCAGGCTGGTATGCAGTTGATGCCTACAGACTGGAAAGAGGGGTAATACTTATTTAGAATGGAAAAATTTTGCCCCCACACAGAGGGTCAGATGACATAAGAGAATGGAGGGGAGGACCATGTAGGCCCACCTACATGGTCTACAATGTACCTTAAAGGTTTCTGACATTTTCTGGTCCGGGGCCCACTAACACTTTTAACCTCTGAGACCCATGCATAGGCTGATTTGGGATGCAGTCTTCCTCATCCTCAGCTCTTTCAACACATCTGTGCCTCACTGGTCCAATGGCACACTAATTGCATAAGTGGGTGTCCCAGGCGTCTCCAGAGTGTGCCACAAACTAAAGGGTGGGCTAAAACTATAGCTGGAAGAGCTCAATAAAACCTCAGGGGAAATGGGTCAGGTTGAAAGGCTGGGAGACACATGGAAAAGGCCACAGGCAAGCTACAGAATCTGTTTCTCCACACATTTTTGACCAGAAAAGGCCCTCTCTCTAACCTCTACTGCCCAAGAGAGCTTGAAAGGTAATGCCTCAGTCATGGTGGGTTGGGGCTGTCAGGACCCCTAAGACATTGAGGAAGGTGTGGCAGTTCTCTTGCTGTACAGGCCAGGGCCCCCAACACTGGTCATGCCTTTCCCTTCCCTTAACCCCTCTCCTCTGTAGCCTGGAACACCAGCTGCCTCAATGTTTCCAGCAACCCCAAAGCCCTGTGGGATGTACTGGTGCTCCTGCAGAACCAGACTCTAGGGAAAACCAGTGACTCTGGGTTCTGATGCAGAAACCAGATCTGAGGATGACTCGGACATGTCCTCCCCAGAAGTATTCACAAACTTGGACCTGTGCCCTTAGTTCTGCTGGCAACAAAGATTTTGTCTCCAGCCCAGAGATCCTTTCCTCCATACCAGGCACCATGCCCCATTCTTTGGTTAGGGAAGACTTAGAAGTGCTAGAGCTAAAGGCCAGGCTTTTCTATCAGGATACAGGCATCTTGCCCTTCCTGTTCCCATAAATCAATGCCCACACAGGCCCTGTTATTGAAAAGGAAGAATTCCTGTGGGTCCATGGTTTTATGGTGACTGGGTAGGGATGAAGAAGTCTGAGGGAAACAACTGGAAAGAAAGTAGGAGCCGAGTCTTGGGAAGCAGCTGCTGCTGCCTGGAAAGCCGTGGCTGTGTCAGGAATGTGCCATAACCCACCAATCTGTTCAGCGCTCCCTGTCTTACCCCATCCCCATCCGACCCCCACAAGGGTCCAGGAACAGTCACAGAGCATGGTGTTAGGTCTAGGAGAAAGAGAAAAAGGCTTTTATTGTTCCCCCACAATGAAAAACCTAGTGAGCAGGGCATAAGCAATAGCAACACATTAATCTGGGAGTCATTTTAAAGAAAATTCAGCTCTCCAAAGACAGCCAAAGATAGGGTCAGCTGCTGGGGACTGACATAGGGCCAGGAGGTACACTGTGCCCAAACTGGGACCTTCCTGGCACTGGCCATGGCTGGGGGTTTGGAAAGCGGCCTTACTAGCCCATCTCCCAGAGACAGAAGTCAGGGTCCTTCCTGTCCAAGGAATCTCAGGGACAAGTCAGAAAAGTCCATTTTCTCTCAAGTTTCTGTCTTTGCCTGCTAGAAAAAGATTGCTTCCAGCTCTCAAAGGGTCTGCCCTGCTCACCCTCAGATTGGCAAGTGGACAGACATAATTTCCAGTGTTCTGAGTCCAGGCTGGGGGGAGGCGGGGAAGCCCAGAATCCTCTCCTGGGATGACCCAGGAGCGCCCCCTGCTGTCTTGTTTGGCTGAAGCCATTTTGGTGAAGGAAGGCAAGTTCAAGCAGATTCTAGTTGCCCCAGCAGAAGGGGCCTCACTTTATGCTGCCCCTTTTATACACTGCCAGAGCCTGTATTAGAGCTGGACTGCCCCAGGGGTCACTGAGGAAAGAATGTCCAGAGAACAGTCTGGAAGGAGGACAACATACTGGGGCCCTGCAGCTTGGCCTCTGGACACATGTCCAGAGCTCTGATGAGGGCTATCCAGTCTGCAGATGTCTCTGGCTTCAGGAGAAAAGTCACCCTGCATAGTGAAATCAACTGCCTCCTCCAAGCCTCAGAAGAAAGAGGCTGTTCCACATTCAGTGAACCATCTCAGTGAGTACATGGTGGGGGACCTGCCAGCCTTGAGGGAGCACAGAAGAGATTCCACTTCTTCCCAGGTACCAGTGGGACACATCCAAATTTGCCACTGATAGTACAGATTATAACAGGTAATAGCTGTTTATAAAAGAAACTCTAGTTACATGTCTGTAGATTCTTCAGGTCTCTGTCGTTCAAACAGAGTCTCTGAGTCTATAGGATTCCATAGCCCACCCCCAGTAGTTGCCTTCTAATCCTGACCATCCACTACTCCCCATTACTCATTCTTTCTTCTCTCTGATTTAAATCCATTTTGCTGCATCCTGAAGAGTGGCAACAAGAAGAAAACGTCTTTGTCCAACATGTCCCATTTTCAAGATCAGAGAGAGAAACACTGAAAAACCAAGGGAATAGGAAGAAGCAAGAATAAGGAGTAGATAGATGATTGAATAAGACCCAAATAAATATCTGAGAAAAACCATCTGAATATCTGGAGAGGTGGGAAACAAGCCTCAGTATAGTCTCTAGTCATTTTTCCTCTAAACATTCATAGCTGTATCTCTGCACTCACACTAAATGTAAGAGTGAGTGCTCAGATTGTTGGGAAGGCCTGGCTCTGTGGGAGGTTGGAGGGGGCAGCAGTCCTCCCTTAGCCCAGAGAGTTCTGTTCCCACCTGCATAATTATCTTCCCTGTTCACATCCTGAACGCCCCCTCCCCACCCCAGCCTCCAAGCCTTATAGCACTAGGTCACTGTGCTTTCAAAACAGCTCCCTCCCTGAGCGCCACCTTCATGAAGTGCTGAGCTGCTCAAATGAAGGAATGGAAGGAAGGAGAACTGGTGTCTTCTCTCCAGAGCACTACTCCATCAAACAGCCCCCTTTCATCTTCCTTCCCCCCTCTCCATCTCTTTCATCACTGTCAACAACAGCTGCAAAAACAGCCCTTCTCACCCTGAGCAGAGGGCTGCAGGGGATATGCCTACTTCCCAGGGCAAGAGACAGCTGGGGAAGGGGGGTCTGAGGCAGCAGCACTCCCAGCAATGCCAATACCCTCTGCCTCCTTTTCCTCCATAATTAAAGAACAAAAGAGAAAGTCTTTCCAGTCAATCTCTACAGCCACTTTGCAGTCACCCCAGTTTCCCAACCTAACTAGGTTACCCCCAACCCTCCCCTCCCAAAGCGACATCTATTTCTCAGACATTGGAAAGTCACCCCAGGATATCTCACCCTGAAAGACAGATCTGCTCTTGGAATGCAAAGAGACAGTGATGAATTCACCCACACGCTAGCAACCTACTTCCATTAACTCCTATGTTCAAATAATTTCTTTACATCAGTAAGGATGAGGCTGGAGGAGGGGAAGGTAAGCCTGTGACATCAATCTTTAATGGGGATTTCTCCTTCAAACTTGGCCAGAGCTAGGCAGGAGAAAAATCCTACACACACAAACTCTGGGGGCTCCTGGGGCAAAGCAATGGAAATGAGATTTCACCTCCCACCCCATCCCATCTGCCCACCCCATCTTTCCCTCCCCACTCCATCCTCACCTCCCCAGCCCATCCCCACTACCCCAGAGTGCCTCCTTCGACCTAAGTTATTTTTCACCCACCCCCCTCTCCCTTGGGTGCTTGGGAAAACAACAGAGATATGGACTCACACACCACTTCCTGGAGGTTTCAGGACTCTGGCTACTCCTGGGAAGGATAGGGCTATCTCCTAGGGGCATCCTGACCCCTCAGGCAGACAAAAGAGCATCTCCTGTGTGACCAGCATCCAGAAGGATGCAAAGAAATAGGGCAAGAGAATAAGATCTGTACTGCTGTTCCAGGTTTACGTATTCCTTCTCAAATACCCTACCTAATGCCCTCATTTTACAGATGAGGAAAGTGGAGATTCAAAGAGATTGACTTGGACTTGCCCAAAGCTACCACCTTGAAAAGGAGTAAGTCTGCGTCAAGCACTGGTCTTCTACCTCTAAAGCCTGCTTGGGGACGATCACGTCCTGGTAGGAAGGGGTCCAGGAAACAGGTGATATTTCATTTGCTGAGTGTGCCTACCTACTCTTGGCCCGAAAACACAGTATCATGAGTTCAAGCCTACAGTTCTAGCCCCTGCCTGGTTTACACTGCCTGCTTGCAAACCAGCCTCCGGCTGGAAGGTTTATACATCTTGGGGATGGGCCAGGTGGGTCCCAGAAGGCAGAAGGGACAGAGAAGGGAAATGCTGGCATTTCTCCAGGACCCAGGAACAGGAGAGGGGATGAGAGCTGGGCAGATGGGCTTGAACGGGCCATGTGGGAAGGCTGGGCTATAGCAAAAGTATGGGAACAAAGTGGCCTGGCTGAAACATGGCTTTGCCCAGTTGGTGACCTAGCACTTCTCCCTTCCTCCATTCTCCCCACTCTCTCCAAATTGCCTGCTTCAAATGAGATTCTCCCCCCATGAAAGGACTGGCATGTGTAGGGATAGTGTAGACTGATTACTGGTATCATAGACTTCTTTCAGCAGCAGCAGCAGGCTGGGGACCTGGCGTCCCAGACCACAACAGGAGCAGCTTGTAATGTTCTGTTCCAGCAGATTGGAGAGAGCTCCCCATGGCTCAGACCTGAGGCTGAGGAGCCAAGATGGACAAATCAGGAAAGAGGAAGACCCCAAATTCTTGGCCAACCAGGGACTTATTGGTGACCTGGAACACAGGTGCCCACATGGGCTCTCCCTGCCTAGGAGAAAAGTCAGCATTGTCCAGCCTTGTGATTCTCATGGATGTTGGGGCTCAGTGTTGGGATTCCCATTAGAGGTATTCAACCTGGAGTTCCAGGAATGAGGAGAGGGTGAACATGAACTAGTCATTGGCACTTGATGGTTCCTTCTATGCTCCTTTTCAAAAATTTTTTTTAAAATATATGTATTGATTTTAGCGAGGTGCGGGGAGAGAGAGTGAAACATCAGTTCACAAGAGAAAAACATCAGTTTGAGAGAGAAACCCTAACTGACCACCTCCCACACATGCCCCAACTGGGGACTAAACTTGCAAGCCAAGCACACGTCCCAACTGGAAATCAAATTCCCAACCCTTTAGTGTACAGATGATGTTCCAACCAACTGAGCCACACCAGCCAGGGCTCCATGCTTCTTTAATAAAAGAAATTTGCCTCCTTTCTCAAGTATTTCATTGGAGAGTGGCAGAGGGTAGTGTTCTTTGCCTCTCAGCATCTTGTGGAGCTACCAGTGGTTTGAGTTATCTACTAGGACCAAAAGCATCAGGAGATATCAAGAAGAGCACGAGACAAACACTTTGAGACTAGATTCAAGGCATAGCCTCCTCTTTGAGAATATTATCTCATTACCCTTAATGAGGATACTCTGAAGATTCTACGTATAGATCAAAACCACAGAACCCAAACTCTTCAAGAGCAGCTGCAGATGTAGCAGCCAACACAAAACCACAGTCTTAGAGCTAAATAGTCCTCAGGGATCCCCTAGATTTTTGGCCAAAGGACCTTACCACCTATTTGGTGACCAAACAAAATGTGGATTTTGGATTTTGGAGGAGGAAGCAGGTGATGTGGGAGAAAGACCTTCATGCACAGAGGTGCTCAATAAATGCTAGATGGGGGTCACTGGTACAGATATATGCTTCCAAAGGAGCCCATTGTCCTTTAATGTGAGGCGAGAACATGCTAGAGTAGGAGTGGGGGTCTTGCTATTTTACCCAAGGTGATCAGGGGGGTCTACTCTGGCATCTCTACCAAAATGGAGGTGGAAGGACAGGTTACAACTAGATGGACCTCCTACACTGGCATGAATCATTTTTAGGATACCTCTGAGCCTATCTGAGCCCTAATCTTTGACTAGATGCTTCCTCTCCAGCTGAGGCTGGCACAGACACTTACAACCTCATTCTTCACAGTACTGCTATTAAGGAACCTGATTAGCACTGCCCCATGCCAGGCTGCTAATGGGTTGGGGACATTAAGCATAAATGGTCTCTCAGACATCAGCATTGAGCAGAGCCCAGGAACAAACAAATATTTTAATTTCACAGAAACAGAAGTATGGGAGGGGTGGGGGTTCCCTCTGCTTATTCTGCATCTATTGTTCTCCCATCTCCCACCTGCAAGGGTTTCTACACTTCTCAGGTCCAGAGATTCCCTACCCTAGGAGGGGCTGTGCATAGAGGTTGGGGCTGGGGGTGGTGTGCAGACAACAGATCTTCACTTACCCAGACATATGAGAATGGAAGAGATTCTCATAGATTTACAGGGGGGGAGATTCTTGGGACTGACTTGGCTTACAACTCTGATGGTCAGAAAATCCTTGACATCTAATTGGAATTAATCGTGTGATAACTCAAGGCCTACTTCCCTGTGTTTGGAGAGTGGGAGGAAAGGACTGGAATGGAAGATCAGGGATGGGACATTTTTAGGCCCAAATTAGCTGTTCTAAGCTAATGGTTCTCCCATTAGCCTGTGTGGTAGGGACTAGCAGCAGCAGCAGCAGCATCTGAGAACTAGCTATAGATGTAAATTCTCAGGTCCCACCCCAGATATACTGAATTTGTGAACTCTGGGTGTGACAACTGGCAACTGGCAATCTTGTTTTAACAAGCCCTCCAAGCAGTTCCAATGCATGTTTAAGTTTGAGAACCACTGCTCTTAGCATTACCTCTGAGATGGAAGGGCAATGTCAAAAGAGAAAGAAGAAAAATTAGAAGGGGATGGAATAAGCAGCCTTGTCCAAAGGGGAAAAAATTGGAACTTTCCCAATGTGGAAATTCAAAGGAGGCCTCTGATCTTCTCAGGCTGTAAATGTCAAAGCATTGTCTAAGTGCCCCTGTGTGGAGGAGTCTGGGGAAAACAATGAACCCTGACCTTTTCTGTTTTGCCCAGAGCAGGAAAAAATAACGGAACAATTGTTTCAGGTAATATATTTCCTACTTTTTTGCGCTACCTTGTCCTCCAGCCCCAGACACCTGACTCCCATACCTCCCCTCTACCTCCCCAGCCCTCTGGCCACCCCAGTCGTTTCATGTCCTTCCCCTGATCCATCAACTGGAACTGGTTCAAATTGTTTCTTAACCAGACCAGCACTGAGTGAGGCCCTAGTCTCCAGGGAGTAAGAGAAAGAAGCTCACCACAATGTAGAACTATAACCTATAATGGATCAACTTCTTTTTATACCCTACTCTCTTCCCCGACCCAGGCCACAATAGTTCACGGTACTGCCATAAATGAAGGAGCCACTCTTTCCCTGATCTTTTTTTTAAAAAGGATTTCATTTATTTTATTTATTTATTTATTTATAGAGAGAGGGGAAGGGAGGGAGAAAAAAAATCAATGTTGCCTTTCACATGCCCCCAACTGGGGACCTGGCCCACAGCCCAGGCATGTGTTCTAACTGGGAATCAAACTGGCAACCATTTCAGTTCACAGGCCAGCGACCCACTGAGCCACACCAGCCAGGGCACTGATGTTTTGCACTGTACTTCAGTGGTCATACTTGCAAAGAAAAAAGAAAAGAACAAAATTAAGGCTCCTAACCAACCTGTAAGTTTCCTGAGGACCAGTACTAGTCTATGGCTTATTCTTTTATATCCACCTTACTAGATACATACCATACTAGACGGCTAACAAAAATTTGATAAGTTGAGCTGAAGGGAATGCTCGGAAGTGTTCTCTGCTTCCAAATTAGAACCATAATAGAGATCAAGAAATGAATCCTCCCTGAAATGATTATTAAAGATGCCCCTTCCTGCCATTGTTGAGCCCAGACACTGCCATCTTCATCCATCATTCACTCAACAAGCAGGAACAGCACACCCTCTATATATGGACCCTAGATGTTATGCACTAGTGGAGAGAAACAGATAGAAAGTAAGTAAACATATAATATATCAGGTGCTGTTCATTGACTTTGGGGAAAAAAGCAGGGTAAGGGAACTAGAGATGCTGGGACTAATAGTCAAGAAAAGCTGCTGTGAGGAGGCAGCATTTGAGCAGATAACTGAATGAAGTGAAGGAGCTAGACTTGTAGCTATCAGGGAGAAGAGTGTTCCAGGCAGAGGGAGCAGCAACTGCAAAAGCCTTAAGGTGGGAGCATTTTGAAAGGAGTCCCGCATGACTGGGGTGGAATGAACAAGAGGGGTAGAAGTAGAAAATAAGATCAGGGGCCTTGTCAACCATGGTAAGGACTTTGGATTTCATTTTGAGAGAGAGGACATTAGAAAGTGTGCACAGAGAAATGACATGTCATGATTTTACAGGACTACTCTGGCTGCTGTACTGAGAACATCCTGATGGGGTGTGAGCAGAAGGATATCTGAAAATTTCAGGTCATGTTCTTAAAGGAGTGGGCCAGCCTTCTACTTCTTCCTTCTCCCCTTTCCACAGGCTAGAATCTCATGTGTGTAAGAGTGGCAGCTAGAGCAGCTATCTTAGGCCACAAGATGAAAGTTACATGTTGAAAATGACAGAGCAGCAAGCCAAGAGAAGCTAAGATCCCTGACATTGTGAAGCGACTATGTTAACCCCAGACTACTATGTACAGGTTCATACTTGAGAAAGTAGTAATCTTCTAGCTTGCATAAAACACTGTATTTTGGAGACTCTAGTATAGCAGCCTAATCTGAAATGTAACTTATTCAGAGGTGATTGAAATTTTCTAGACAAGTAATGGTAGTGGTTCTAATGAGGGTGGGAGTAGTATTAGTGACCAGATTCTGGAGATAATTCAAAGGGTAAAACTGAAAGCATTTTCTGAAGAATTGGACAAGGGGGCATGAAAGAAAGAGAAGAGCCAGGAATGACTCCAAAGTCTGGAACCTGGTAGAAGAGAGTTGCGTTTATTGCAATGGAGAAGACTGAGGGACCAGTGTGTATGAGTAGACTATGAGTAACATTCACAAGGAGATGTCCAGTAGCAGCTGGATAAAGTTCAGGGGAAGTGTAGGGGTTGAAGATATCTGTTTGGGATTTATCAACACGTCGCTGAATTTAATGTCCTGGGATGGATGGATGGGATTTCTTGGGGAGTGAGAGTAGATAAAGTAGAATAGAGCTGTGCTGGCAGTCCTGGGGCATTCCAGAAACGGTGAAGGTGAGGAAGAGCCAGCACAGGGAGGCATGGAGGCAGGAAAAGAACTGAGGGAGGAGTGACTTGGAAGCCAAATGAAGAGAATGTTTTAAGAAGGAATGAGTGAACATCCATGTCAAATATTGCTGCTAGGATGAGTAAAGTGAGGATAAAGAGATGAACTCTGAAATTGGCAACAGGGAAATCACTGGTGACACTTACACAAGAATTTTCAGTGGAGCATAGAAGACAAGAAAGAATGAGGAAAGGGGAAGTACAGGCAATTCTGAATTCTGGGCAAGTAGAAATCATTGTGGTAATCCCTTCCTATCACAGTTCCAAGCATTCTAAAGGACATGAGGGCACCCAGCTGCTCTTTCCCACATGTCCCCTCTCCTGGATTTCCCAGGCTTTGGAGCCCAGGAACTCCCTGCAGCTCTGCCTCTGTCCTGCTGGCTCCCGAGGCCACTCGCAAGAACCGCCTGCACAGGCTAGGCAGCCAGGCCTGACTCTCCTGGATCATAATTAGTGCTGCTACTAACAATGTTTGGTCCCTGTGGAATAGCAACCTGGGAAATTCTGATACTTCCAATTTTCCCCCTCAGTGCTTTCCCAGATGCAATTTCCCAGACAGTGCCTGTACTGCCTCCTCACCAGGGAGAATGAAGGCAGTGCCTCAGATGCCATTCCAGAGGGTCTAATCGGTTAGCTGAAGTCATGTCTTGGCCATTATTAGGGCATTATCATATTAACACAAGCAGAGGCTTTGAAGAAGGCAGGGAGGCTGCTATGGGGAGGGGCAGGGCACCAAGCCAGCTCTATATAGCTAGCACACCGTAAGCATTGGTAGCGGCATGATCAGAAAATTGATGGCTAGAGAGAAAGGAGCCCTCCCAGAGGAGCTCTGGAGTTTCCAGCAGAGATGTAGCTCAACCATTCCCTCCTCCCTGATGAGGAGCTTCATTGATATTCCTCTTTCCAGAGAAGAGAGCCTCAGCAGCCAGACTCCTAGACACTGTCCTATGACCTGGCATCCTGAGGTAGGAATAAGGATCAAGAAAAGCTGCTGTGAGAAGGCAGCATTTGAGCAGATACCTGAAGGAAATGAAGTCAAATCTTAGACCCAGCTCTCTTCTTCCCCAGCAATCTCAAATTCTGGCTTCTTGCCCTGGAAAGTGTTCATCTCATAGCAGTCCTGATCTCCCAGGTCTGGAGACTACTTCATTGCCCCAGTAGGCCTTCAGCTCTCCAGGACAGGGGCCATGGTGGCCCTATGTCTCAGGGTCTTGGAGGACAGGGCTGCTTTGGATTAAAAGCCCTGGGATTAACTGGACCTTGGATTCTGCTAAGGAGGTGAAGACAGAAACCAACATTCATAAGGTACCTGCTACATGGGAGACCAGTGTAAAGTTGTTGTTTTAGTGTAAGATATACATAACAGCACTGGCCAGTGTGGCTCAGTTAGTTGGAGCATTGTCTCATAGCCCAAAAGGTTGCAGGTTCAATTCCTGGTCAGGGCACATACCCGGGTTATGGGTTTGGTTCCCAGTTGGGCCATGTATAAGAAAGCAACCAATCAATGTTTCTCTCTTACATCTGTGTTTCTCTCACTTTCTTTCCCCCTTCCTCTCTCTATAAAAGCAGTGAAAAAATGTCCTTAGGTGAGAATAAAAAATTAAACATAGGCATAACATAAAATTTACCATTTTAAATGTATGGTTCTGTGGCATTAGGTACATTCACATTGTTGTGCAACAATCACCACCATCTCTCTCCAGAACTCTTTCACTTTGCACAACTAAAACTCTGTACCCATTAAACACTAACTCCCCCAGTGTAGGGTCTTGCATATTTAACCCTTATAATCTTTATTGTGAGACAGGAATCCCCATTTTACCAATGAGGACACTAAGAAACAGTCCAGGAAACTAGTGCTGCCTTTTCTAAGGACAGACAGGCAGGAAGAGGGTTTGAATCCCAGTGTGCCCACTCCAAAGCCTGTGCTCTCTGTAATTCCTCAGCCAGAGCTACCCAAGGTTGAGAGCAGGGGTGTCAAACTCATTTTCACTGGGGGCCATATCAGCCCTGTGGTTGCCTTCAAAGGGCTGAGTGTAACTTTAGGACTGTATAAATGTAACTACTCCTTGACAGTTCAATGAGAGCTCAGCTCTGCCACCAGGTAGAAACAAGGTGCCGGGCTGGATAAAACAAGGTGAAGGGCTCGATTAGGCCCTCGGGCCTTGTGTTTGCCACCTGTGGTCCAGGGTCATTAAGGAAATGGCATTGCTGAGTGATGTCACTGACAACTAGTGACTTCCCACATGATGTCACACACTGAACTATGGCTGGCAATGGGGAGGCTATTAGCCAGCATGGATTTTAGTTCTCAGGAAGGGTTTGCAAAACAACGGCATGATTAATCAGTCTTTTGACCACCTCACATCACATAGCACATCCTTCTTCAAATTGGTACCTCTCTTCAAAGTTGACTGTGTTCATTCCCAGAACCCCAAAGTGGGGTTCTGTCTGCTGCAGCAAATTGAAGCCACCCTGAGGACAAACATCGTGACTCATTTTCTTTTTGTCTCTCTCTCAGCACCTTCACTTGATATATTTTATTCTCTCTTGCTGAAATGGGCCTCTGAGCCAAGTACCTAGTAAGAGAGAGATGAGATTTCCTCCTTTACATTCATGAAAGGCCAGGACTGCTAGCTAACCTTCTTCAAAAGCCATTGGCAGCATGAGTGATGGGAAGCACAGAGGGCTCCTATGTCAAAAGGAAGATTAATGTGCTCCAGCTCTTGGGAGGACAATTTGACAGAAAGCCTAGGACAGGGTAGCATTTTTCTTTGAAATGCTATGAGACAATAGAAATAAAATAGGTCTTCCTTCAACCCAAGGGTCTGGGGAAGAAGACTTATTTTTCAACGGTTAATCTATGCTCAGAGGAGTTAATCTAGGCCTCATTTGATCATTGACTCAGCAAATTAAATATTTATAAAATGTCTTTTGTCGTGGAACTTACAAGCTCATCAGGGAGAGACAATAATTAAACAATCGCACTCATAAATATGTAAGTACAAACCATGATGAGCACGAGGAAAGGAAGAAACATGTTCGATGAGAGCATACACTGAAGAACCTGACCTAGACTGGGGAGTAAGACCACGTTAAAGATTTTAACCTTCATTGTGAGAGCAATGGGAAGTCATTGAAAGGTTTAAGCATGGTTTTGTCATGATCATATGTCTGTTTTGAAAAGATCACTCAGCTACAATGAGGAGAATAGATTGTAGGAAGACTGTTTTGGTAATTCCAGCAAGAGATAATGGTATCTTTGACTTCGGTAGTGGTAGTGGTGGTGACAACAGAGAGAAGTTATGGACTAAATACATTTTTAGGAGATAAAACTAACAGATTGGGTGATTGATTGTATAAGGGGGGGGGGCGCAAATGTAGCAAGGGCAAGGATTTTGGCTTGTATAAATGGGTGGAAGACAACAAGGGAGAAGACCACAAGTAAAGTCTTAGAGGTTACCCTTGAGGAGTCTTTGAGATATCCAAGTGCCACTGTTGAACTAGCAGTTGGATACCTGGTTCTAGAGCTCCAGGGGGAGGTCAGGACTTGAGATATCAAGTGTATGAGTCCTTTGCTCAGAGGTAGTTCAAAGGCAGTAGAAGCATTTACCTAAGGAGAGAGTAGAGAGTAGGAAGAAAAGAGGACCTAGGGTCAAACCCTGAAGAACTGACATGCCATTTAGGGCAGTAGCTCTCAAGGTATGCTCCACGGACCCCTGGGAGGTTCCCAAGACCCTAAGGGTTAAAAGTATTTTCATAACACTATTAAGACATAATTTACCCCTTTTCACTGTGTTCACATTTGCACTAATGGTGAAAAAGCAATGGTGGGTAAAATAGCTTGTACCTTACCACAAATCAAAGCAGTGGCACTAAACTATGCTAGCAGTTCTTATACTCCTCGCTGCCACATATACACAGTAAAAATAATTCACTTTCCATTAGAAGTATCCTTGATGAAACAGTAAAAATTATTAAATCTCAACACTTGAGTACATCTTTTTAATATTCTGTCTGATGAAAGAGAACGTACACACAAAATCCTTCTGCTGTGTTCCAAGTACAATGGTGGTTGTCTCCAGGAAAAGCACTGCTGCAATTGTTTGAATTTCAAGCTGAACTAGCCTCTTCGTCCATGGAACATCATTTTTACTTGAAAGAACAACTGAAAGACAAACTAAGATTATTTAGATTGGAGTATTTGGCAGACAGTTTCCCCAAAATGAACAAAGTGAGCCTGTCACTTCAAGGAAAACAACAGAAAGCATTTGCTGCCAATGACAAAATGCAGGCTTTCAAGCAAAAATTAGAATTTGGAACACTTGTATCTGCCACCATGAACTTGACATCTTCCCAATGCTTAAAGACTCCTCCAAAGAGAATGATAGTGATAGAATGAATGTGATTTTAAAAATATAATGAAATGTATCAACATTTGGAAGATCTGTATAACTCACAGGGATCTATATTTTCCTAGTGACCAATGCATGATGTTACAAAATCTATTCAATCTATTCAATGTGCAAGATTAACCAATGGATTTTAATGTAACAGAACAGGAATTGATTGATATGGTTTAAGATTCCACATTGCAACTAACCTTTAAGAAATTACCATGTGTCAAGCTCTGGTGTGGTATCAAAGAAAAATATCTACAATGATTTGAAAGCTAAAATACTCCTTCCTCCCTCCCCCAAGTGTTTGGAGGCCAGATTTTCTTCATATACTTCAACCAAAACACATACTGAAACTGATTGATGCATCTGAGAGAACAAGATGAGTCACCAGCAGCTTTACTGGAGTCATCCGAGAAAATTTGTCCGGGGTTCTCATTCTTGCCGCATCTACTTAAATTGGCATGGTCAGATTCAAAAATACAGCTTCAATATGTGCTGCCAGTGTTTCCATCAGTACACGAAGGATATAAACTTCATTAAGTTGGACTAAGTGAATATCCGTGAATGGGTCATTCAAAACATCTATTTTACCTCAGAAACGATGCTAGCTAGTTCTTTGTACATAAAATAAAACTTTTAAAACTTCAATAACAGTCCTGGCTGGTGTGGCTCAGTAGGTTGAACACAAGCCTGCAAACCAAAGGGTTACCAGTTCTACTCCCAGTCAGGGCACATGCCTGGGTTGTGGGTCAGGTCCCCAGTAAGAGGTGCATGAGAGGCAACCACACATTGATGTTTCTCTCCCTCTCCTCCCTCCCTCCCCCTTTCGCTAAAAATTAATAAAATATTTTTTAAAAAACCTTCAACAACAACAAAACTGATTGAATGCAAAAGTAGAAATGAGAATCCACATGTTTTCTATTAAGCTGGATAGTAAAGAAATTTTCAAAACTGCAAAACATGCCAGTCTTATCATTAATTTTTATTTTGGAAAATAAAATTTTTCTCACCAAAATGTGTTATTTTAACATATAATGGTTTATGGTCATTTTTAAGTGGATTAATAAATATTCTTTTAATTTCTCAGGGCTTTTTTTGTTTTGTTTTGTTTTTTAAAGAGAGACATCAATTTGTTATTCCACTTATTCATTCATGCATTCATTGGTTGATTCCTAAATGTGCCTTGATCCAGGACTGAACCTGTAACCCTAGCATATCAGGACAATGCTGTAACCAATTAAACTACCAGGCCAGGGCTAATTTCTCAGTTTAAAATTTTAATACAGCAATTATCAATAGGTATAACCCATATAAACAAAAGCTCTGTGAGGCCCTCGGTAATTTTTAAGAGTGTAAAGGAATCCTGAGACCAGAAAATTTGAGAAGTCCTGATTTATAAACTCCAATCCCTTCATTCTGGGGTCATGCTAACCATCTTCATGAACAAACAACTTGGAATAGTTTCTCCTAATTTGTAATATCTCTAGAGAAGAGGAAACATTATGACTCACATATACTCACCATGTTTTGGAGCTACAGAGATGGAATCCCATCAGTTCCCAAAAGGTACTAGGAAAAGTTCCCTAGCAGAAAATGCCCCCTACCCTTTCTTTCTCTCTTCCCCCCAAAAGTAATGGTTCAAATAAGTCAGTGAAACCCAACATCTTACTCCATTGGTGCCACCACCTCTTCCCATCAGCACATCCTACCCTTGATTTTTCATTCTGAGGCTGGTTGAGGCAGTGCTACAGGAAGGGAACAGGAAGGGGCAGATAGGGTCAGATGTGTTTCTGAAATGCCAGCACATTCAATTTGTCGGGTATTTTGCGTGCATTTCCTCTTGAGTTCACAGGCTCCTAACTCAGCAGAATTAAAATGGAATGAAGTAATTAGAGCAGCAGGCTGTGAGGATGTTCTGGGTCTGGCATACACAGAAAATGTGGAGCAGGAAGAAAAGGAGAAAAGAGAGCCTTAAAGCAAAGGGCTAGGCAAGAGACCCCATCCCAAGGACCAGCTCCTTGGGAAAGCCCCCTAATCTCCCCAATCCCTGGGTCAGGAGCTCTCTCCTCAATTTTGCTTTCTAAGAATCTCTTCCTGGCTTGGCTCCTCATAATCAGCCCTCTTTTCAGACACTCCTACCAGATGTACCTTACCTCTACTCATACTAAGCCCATCATTGTCCCTTTATAACAATATTCTTTGTGGCTTTGTACCTGTATTTATTACACTGTACTGAAATCATTGCTTATAGGTCTGGCTTTCCCATGAGACCAGTGGCTCCCTAGCTTCTGGATTTCAAGCATACGTTGCATCCTACTCACTAAGCAATCACCACCTCATAATAAGACTTTCTCCATTTGGTGTCCAGACTGTTTCTTAAATTAGTTTAAACCTGCAAACCCTAAGTTAAAATGAAGCATCCTTGTTATAGTGCTGTAGTCTGAGTTTAGGCGCTGACTAAGCAGTATGATTGCAGGGATTGCTATTGGTGGGTGGGTTATTTGTTGGGGGGGCGGCATGGAACCCCTGAATGCCTGGCTAATTTTGATAAAAGCTGGTGACCATGTTCCATTACCCCGATAAATGTGAAGGCCAGAGGCATCCTGTTCCTATTTCACCAGCTTTTCCCATTATACTTGCTGGGTCTCTCTGTGGAATTGCTTACCTTCCCCTAACCAAATGAGTTAAACTCAGACCTCCTGGGCCTATGGGCTCCCAGAACATCAGCCATCCCTTCTATGTTATCAGGAGGAGGAGCCACTCCCCAGAGAGGAAATTTCCCCCATATCTGAGTCTAGGGACAGGGGATGGGAAGTGGCATAAGAGCCTGTTTCTGTCTCAGCTGTCTCTGGTAAATCCATGTTTCTTGCATAGGTTGACTCCTTTGGGTGAAAAGGCCTTTACTTAGTCCCACATTGAAATGAGATAATTAACCTTCCAGTAAATTTTCCTCACACACATAATTTTTGACATATGACAAAAGATTGCTGTTTTTTTTTTCATTTTGCCAAGTAAACTGAAAAGAAAACAGAACAAAAAAAATTCATCTACTATCATCTTTTCCAAGTATGGACATACAAATATAACCTCACATTAAAGAAGAGAGGTTTTAATATTAACTATATTTAGCTTTATTTAAAGACTCACTACATTGTCCTTGTTTTTTCATCATGGCAGCAAAATGGACCAGTGAATATTCTAGTATAGAGTTTGGGAAAAACTAAACCAGACTGTGAGCTCCTCTGAGTAAGGAATGGTTTTTATTCATTTGTGTTTTCCCAGGGCCTCAGAGCCTGGTTTATGATCACATATTTGTGGAAGAAAAGAGAAGACAAGAGTGGAGGAAGGAAAGAATTCCCCAGTTGAGGACCATGGTAGGGCATAGATGTGAAGCCCTATTGTAAATGGGACTCTGGAACAAATAAATATTCTTTGTCTCCATGCTACTCTATTCTGTGACCTTATAAAGCAAAGAGCTGATTATCCTACTCCCTTGTTTCATAGCCTTCAGTAGTTCCCCACAGCCTGTGTAATAAAGTCCAACCTCCTTAGCAGAGTATACTAGTTCATCCACAATTGGTCTCTAATTACCCTCTCTAGTCCTCTTTTCAGACACTCTCACAGAATGTCCCTAACCTCTACTCATACTAAACTCATCATCCTTTCTGCTCATCATGCTTATTTGTGCCTTTGTAATTCCTGTTCCCTCTGCCTGGCATCTGCCTTTGCCCTCCTTCCAGATTGACCAACTCCCAACTATCCTTTAAGCAGATCCAGCTTGTGTGTCTCTTTCCCTCCCTCTTTCATGTTAGCTGTTTGCTCCTCTGGGATCACATTACCTACGTAGTAGCAATCACCAACCTGGATTGTAATTATTTCTACACCTACCATTGTGCCTCTTGTGGGACAGGGACCATGACTTTTTCCATTCTCACATCTCCAGTGTTTGACACTGTTTGTGAACAAATGAATGAATGTAAAAAAAAAAAAAAAGCTAAAAAAACAGCTAACCCTCCCTTTCATGCTGGGCAGTCCAGAGTTAGAGGCAACTGTGAATAAAAGTAGTAAAGTCAGGCTTCTCTTCCCATAGGGTATGAAAAGCCATCAGAGACAATACCAATTCTTGAAATCCTTGACCAAAGCCTTAATGCATTCTTCATTACCTTTAGTGCCTGAGGCATTGCTGAAGCTGAGCAAGAAAAATTCAGGTATCATTTCCCCCACAAACTCACTTACACAAACCCACTGAAGTTACCACTGCCAACCATACCAAAAACGGCCTTGGTGCTCAGTAAAGGAAAAGAGAGTTTGGGCTGAGGGCTTCAAATTTAGATTTTGGTTGACACTGAAATTGTAGCTGAAGAGAGAGTAGAGTCTGGGTGTGTTGATCACTCCCACATACTCGCCAAATTCAAAATGTGGGAAAACATATTTCATCCATGAAACTATCCTTTCCTGTAGTCTTTCTCTGCTTGTTCCTAATTATTATTATAATTTTCAGGAGTCACCACCCCCCATCAATTCCACATTAACTTGTACTATGTCTTTTAGCCATGACACTTAAAAAGTGGGGACAGGATGTACCTCTTGACTTGTAGCTTTAATATAGTTAGGACAGAGCTAATATAGTTAGGAAGAGCTAAGACTCCTCTGACCAAGCCTCTACTGTCTCTGACAGATTAGGTGATTTGAGCAGTCCCTAGATTCTGGGAAACCATGAGTACCTACACCTGTCTACTGCCAGGCACACTTTCAGGAGCACAGAATTTTAACCTCCCCTGGAATCCTACAGCAATCTGGAGATAACAGGGTAGCCAGCTTACCATCACCCCAGGGCAGAGGGGAGTTGGAAAGACCAAGTAGGAGAGGGAGAACAAAGACATTCAGAGAGGAAAATAATCAAAGGGAGTGGGAATGGGCCAGAAACTAATATTACAAGAAAAGAGGAGAAAGAGTGTAGAGTTAAATGATCACATAGGTGAAAACAATGAAGAGGGAACCGGCTGCAGAAGGAGCCAATCCCATCAAAAGGTACATTAATTTCCTCATGAGTAGGTGTTACAGGGTGCAGCCAAGAGGGGGGACTCCAAATAGGCATTTGAAATGGGGTCCAGAACTTAAGGTGTCCAGGAGATTTTAAGATGTCTTCACCCCTACCCCCCAGGTGTGGGCTGGGAGAAGGGACACATGGAGCAGGGCCTTTGAGAGCTGTTTCACATAGCAACAGCCTTGTAGCTAACCTCTGGTGTGGTCATTTAACATATCTATAGCCTTTGGCTGGTCGCTTAGATATGTTAAATAGCTGTGGCTATTATATATATATATATATACATATATATATATATATATGTGGCTATGTATATATATATATATGTAAAGCTCATCAATCATTGTCAGGCAGAAATGATTAAACAATAGATAACATTTAAAGAACTTCTGAGAGCTTATTTTGAGTCAGGGTCAGATAGTTAAAGGGCCACAAAACTTTGGGGAACAAACTCACTTCCTGCTTTGAACCTTGTCATTTAAATTGAGAATGTTACCAAAGTAGGTTTCATAGGATTTTATGCATTCTTTCTTAGGCTTGATAGCCCTAGGGAAACCGCCCTTTCCAGTACAGGGCCGCACCCACCTCCAGCATTGTTTCAGGCTTAAAGCATTGTTTCAGGCTTAAGTCAGACAGGAGAAGTAAGGCAGCCAAGAGATTAGGAGGCTTCTTGCAGACAGAATGAAAACCCAGGCTATGTCAAAGCCAAGGGGTGAGGGTCCATCACCCCCTTTCTCTATAGCTCCCCAAGTCCTTCCCTGAGGGCCCCTTCATGACCATGCCTGACTTAGGTCATCCCTCTTTTGAGGAATCTTACCCGTCATTGGCTAACCAGTCATCCACCCAGGGCCAAGCAGGGTGAAGAGACAGGGAGAAGAGGTGGTAAGCCTACAAGGAAGATAAGCTTTGTCTCCTAAGTGTCTTACGGTCCCAAGGTCCTTTACTCAGCCTTAGCCACAGGGGATTACAGCTTCTGAAACCAGGCAGGGTGGTTCTCAACAATGGACAAAGCTTCCAGTAAAATTTCTCTTTCCATCCCAGGCTCTCAATCTTGTCTATTAGAGGCAGGATTTCAGGCTCTGAAGACCTTTCATCAACAGGGTTTTCCACAGGGGCAAAACCACTGCACCAGTACTTTCCAAAGGGGGCTGCAGATCTTGGTTAACCTATCAAGCTGTGATATTTGCCCACTTCTCCTAGCTGTTACTGAATAGTTCCCTTTGGCTGGATGCAGAAGAGATTTAAGCAAAGAATCTGGATAAGGATGCCTAGTCTCTGGCGCACTCTGCCTGTATCCCGTTGCAGGGAATAAGTCTTCGCAGAGAACTTCTCATTAATTTCAGCATAGGGGTTGTTTTCCTATGCTAGGTCCCTGAGCCAGCCTCTCTCTCTCCCCTTCAGGTAGCCATTCACTGAACTTCCTGTCTCCTCTGCACTCTGGGCTGGCTTCTTCTAAGGGAAGGTGTGAAGGCAGGATTGCTCCAAATATTCTCTACTCTGCTAGGCTTCTCAATGGCTTGGTGAAGGTGTTGCCAGCTCCTCCACATCTAGATCTCCCAACCAATTTATCCCTAGAGTCATCTTAGTAGAAATCCCAGCATTTCATAACCTTCCCTTTTTACAAATTCTTACTTGATATCCCTTCAATTTTATAGTTAAACCCAGTGGCTATAGTGAAATAGCTCATAAAAAAAATCCTCCAGTGACTAGATGACTAGTCCCCAACTTACAGCCATCTTTTCTCATAACCAAAATATCCTAGAGCCTTTGAATTTCCAGTACAGGCCCCACTGGAACCTCTATGATCTCCACCATTTATCTCTAGAAAAGTATTGAATACAGCAAGAGGCTAAGGGCACGCTGACATCTGCTTGTCAGCAGGCCAGAAATGATGACTTCAATTTCCTTCGTTTCATTTATTCCCAGGCTGCTCCCTCCCCACCTTCATAAGGAAGTGCTTATTTCAAAAAGTCAAAGTAAAAATGCTGTTCTCCAGTATTCATTGAGTGTATGCTTCCTCCTTGTCACAGATACCCTTATGCCCTCTCCTCCACCTCTTCTCCCTCAATCCTTCCAGAGGGAATTCAGGGTCATTAACTTTCCTCAAAGTCCTACACTATTCCTAGAACCTTCTGAAATTGTTATTAGCTCATTTGGTGATCACAGTGCTAAATACATAATTTATGATACGCTTTGTATTTGTTGATTTCCTCATGTCAATGTCCCAGGCTATATATCTACCAGAGATAACTCTACAAAAACCTGCTGTTTTAGAGAGAACTGAAAAATTTCAAGGGGAGTCCCTGGCCAGTGTGGCTCAGTTGGTTGGAGCATTGTCCTGTAACCAAAAGGTTGCGTATTCAATAGCCAATCCAGGTATATATGATCCTGGTCAGGGCACATACTGGAGGCAACCAATTGATGTGCCTCTCCCTTCTTCTCTCTCTAAAAGTAATGAAATAATGTCAGATTTTTTAAAAAAATAACCCAAGGAGATTCATGGGCCATAATCTCCTTGGGTTTAATTTCCTCATTGGCAAGATAGGCTGACCCCAAATACCAAGGCACTGGTCCTGCAGACTAGGTCTAGATTAGGAGCCAAGAATTCTTTAGGGACAGCCCTTCTGTAGGCACCTGCATGGTTATTCCTCTTGCCCGCATGCTTTGAAATCATTAGGAAGTAAATATATAGGTACAAAATAGAGCATGTAGGGTAAAGCATGGGCTTTGGAGTAGAAACTTGAATTTAAATTCTGCCCTGACACTTACTATGTACATGAACTTGGTTAAGTTACTTAACTTCTCTATGCCTTAGTTGTAAAGTAATAGTACCTCCCTGGTTGGAAGGAACAAAAGAGAACACATATGTAAGGCATTTACATAATGCAGTGTCTGGTACATGAGAGTACTCAGTAAAGGTTAGAAATTAATATGATAATATATGAATAAACATCAATAAGTCAGATAAACTGTTCAAACCCATTATAAGCTCTTACATAAAGAAATATAGCCTTACTATTTTTTAAAGTATCACTTGTAGGAATTGTTTTCATGACTTGCTAGAAAGGAGTGATTTATAAGTACCATAGTGTTGGAATGCAAATAGATACTTCAAAGGGGTGAAAAGTGACTTGTTTTCTTTTTTTCTTAAACCTTTATAAAATTTTTTTATTGATTTGAGAGAGAGAGAGACAAAGGGAGGTGGAGAGAAAGAGAGAAATATCCATTTGTTGTTCCACCCATTTATGCATTCAGCGGTTGCTCCTTCTATGTGCTGTGACCATGGATCAAACCCACAATCTTGGCATATTGGGACAATACTCCAACCAAGTGAGCTAACTAGCCAGGGCTAACTTATTTTCTTGAGTGGAATAAACATTTCTTTTGGGTTCTTGTTTATTTATAAACTCAGCTATTTTGTAAGCAAATAGTACTAAGATGAACTCCAACCCTTATTTAGATGAACTAATCACAAAACTGTATTCCTGAGCCTTGAACAAATGAGGTTTTACTCTATGGAAAAGGAGCCACTGCTCAAATGAAATGCCCTAATTTCAAAAGCACAAAGAAAAATGTCTATCTTGAGGTTTTCCTTTTAAACATCTTTTTTAATAAGATTTTATTTATATACTTTTAGAATGAGGAGAAGGGAGAGACAGAGAGAGAAAGAGAAACATCAATGTGTGAGAGGTACACCAACTAGTCATCTCTCACACGCCCCCAGTTGGGGACCCGCCCTGCAACCCCAGCATGTGCACTGACTGGGAATCAAACCAGACACCCTTTGGTTTGAAGGCTGGCACTCAATCCACTGAGCCACACCAGCCAGGGCCCTTTTAAACATCTTTATTCTAATTTTGTAAAATATTGGATAAAGGCCAACCTACTGTACAAATACAGTTGATTTTCAATTATTCATGGGTATACTATCAAAGCCAGATCTCTAACCAACCTTGTGCTTGCTTCTTTCTGTTCTATCTGCTCTTTATCTTTAAAGCCCCCTGAACACATACACACACTCATATACATATAACATACCCTTTCACAGATATACACACTCATATATATTAACTCTATTTCACACATATACAGAGAGACACTCTCACACCTCACTTTGCCCAAAGCAAGCAGAGCCCAGAGCTGTCTATTCTGGTGGTTACAGAAAATGTTGGTCCCAACAGGAAAAGCATCTTAGTTTCTTTTCTGCCCCCATTGCAGGTCTCCCATTCCTGAATATCATGGGGGGTAGGGAGGGAAGGGGAAAAAGGGGGAAGGAAGGAAAGGAAATCGTGGTATGTGTCCCCCAGCCCTGCAGTGCAGGCTGTGAGAAACAGAAGGCTCCTGTTCCCTGTGTGCTGGCATCTCTCTTGCCATTTTACTGAAACTTTGGGGTGTTTTTCTCTCTGCAGCACCCACGCTCCCTCCCTTTCTGCCAAAGCTCCTTGTGACAGAATGAGAGGCTGGTGGGTTGGAGGGAGTGGAATGTAGCTAGGTAGTTTGAGGGTGGCGTTACAGCTCCCCCTCCAGGATCAGGGAGGGTGGGGGGAGATATAGCTACACACAAATTCTAGAAGCCCCCCCTAGTGTTGAACCTCATACATGCCCAGAGTATGTATACACACAGAGCTGTGCACTACCCTCACCCCTACAGGCACACACACACCACGACTGGAACTCAGCAGGCACTGCCATCCATTCAGGAACACTTGGACAGGAAATCTCATGTCACACTGGCATAGATCTGTTCAAACCAACACATGGCCCAGGTCCCTCTCCTTTGATCCTTCTCCTTTCTGATGGGCTAGAGAATGCTGCTGGGTGGTTGGTATACTTGTGGTATAAGAGAATGGCAAGTCTTAAGTGAATGACCTAGTCTGTTATCACCTGATACTTCAAACAGAGGGACCACCAGTGGCAGGGCCAGCAGACTACTCAACCCTCTCCTCAGTAGTCTCTATTCAGAGCACCCATGGGCTCTCTCCCAGGACTCCAGAGGCACACCCTGCAAAACACAGACCCAAGTTCTGGTTAAAGGGCAGAGAAAGTCTGGGCTACAGCCCAGGCTTAGCTGATATCCTAGGCTTCCCTGAGGGAGAGACCCTATACATTAAGGATGGAAAAAGGATCCAACGATCTCTCAAAACTTCAGAAGAAACAGCCAATGAAAGTCAATTTATCCATCTGAATACCAGGCTAAAATATAGAGGACCAAACATTGCTAGGCTAGATCCTGATTAGGAAAGTCAAAAGAGGTTCTTGATTACATGAGATGAGGCTCTATGAGCTCAGCTGCAGGAACCAGTCTAAGACGGATTCAATCCTTCTCCTTCCTAGCCACTACTGGGCAAATACACTGCCTTCCCACCTCCCTAATTCCTTCTCTTTTTTAGGCATCTACACTATTCCTTGAACTTTATGCACATTATTTTAAGTTAAATAACTCCACATGTGTTACTATAAAGTTGAGAAAACTTGAGGTTCAGGGATTTTATATGAGTTGATCAAAATAACATGGCTACCTGCCCTGGCTGGTGTGGCTCAGTGGATTGAGTGGTGGCCTGTGAACCAAATGGTCACTAGTCTGTTTCCCAGTCAGGGCACATGCCTGACTTGTGGGCCAGGTCTCCAGTGGACCACACATGAGAGCAACTGCACATTGATGTTTCTCTCCCTCTCTTTCTCCCCCTCTTCTTCTCTCTAAAAATAAATAAATATTTAAAGGGGAAAAAAAAAGAACATGGTTACCAAGTGAATAACCTAGTATTCACACCCTTGCCTAGGTGAGTCCAAAACCCTTGCCCCTTCCACTGTTTCTCAAGGGTACTCCACTGTGAACCCTCCCATCTGCTTCAGAGTAAATGTGAGACTGTGTCTGGTGGTGAAGGAGTTAGAAGAGGAGGAACCTTCCTGTTGATGTTCTCCCAGGGGATAAAAAAGTAGTGCAGCCTGAGTCTCCTAACATTCTGTTCAACCTCCAACCATTGCAGGTTGAGTGCGGCACCTTGGAGCAGAGCCCTGCCCTGAGCAGACAGTGACCAGTGGCATGGGGGGTTCGTGCACAGCTGTTTTGCCTTTAGTACCCCACACTTTCTTGGCCAGTGTGCTGCACGGCTGCAAAAAGCCAAGCCCTGCACATGCAGAGAATGTGTTGATTCAGAAACTGTTCAAAAATCAATCAACACATGGTAATGCAGGCTGTTTGTTCAGAGTATATACTGCCTAAGTTGTAATGTGCCAAACTCCCTCCTTCCCCTTCTCCTAACCCTTCCCCCTCCCAGGTCCTGTTACCCATGTCATTCTGGCAATGAGCTTTGCTCCCTTATTCCCTCAAGGGTGACTGTTTGCAAAGTTCAACTTGCTAACTGAGCAGTTTCCTCAGGTGTGTGTATGTTTTGCTCCTCCTAAATTCAAAAGTGGTGAATCCATTGGTTTCTCTGCTTTCTGGAACTCATCCTAGCAGGACAGGTTTTGGTTTCAATTTCAAATCTGCTTTCAGGAAGCAGATATCAGCAGCTACTCCCTGAGGCTAGAACTATGGGTAGGACTTTCTGGAGAATGACACAATTAAAGATTACAGTAGTCCCCTCTTATCCATGGGGGATATGTTCCAAGACCCCCAGTGGGTCCCTGAAACCCCAAATAGCGTTAAATATATAAAAAGTATATATGTTTTCTCCTATACATACATACCTATAATGAAGTTTAACTTATTAATTGGGCACAGTAAAAGATTAACAACAACAATAATAAAACAACAATTATAACATCATACTATGATGAAAGTTACGCGAATATGGTCTTCCTGATAACTGATCTGATAACCAAGATGGCTACTAAGTGGCTAAGGGGTTGGGTGGGGAGCCAATGAATATAGAACATGGATGTGCTAGACAAAGGGATAATTCATGTCCTGGGTGGGATGCAGCTGGACAGCGTGAGATTTCCTCAACCCCCTCAGAATGACACACAATTTAAAATTTATGAATTATTTATCTTTGGAACCACAGTTGACTGTGGGTAACTGAAACCGTGGAAAGCAAAACCATGGAAAGGTAGGACTACTGTATTCCTCCTGGAGGGACTCCCATCAAAAGTTTTTTTATCTTATCTCCTTCCAAATAGGGTTGCTCTTTCCTTCCATCCATACAGGCATAATTCATTCAAACACTCAGTCATTTAACAAGTATTTATTGGGCACATATAAGTCAGAAACTGTTCCAGGTGCACGTACATGGTGGTAACAAGACAGAAAAGCACCCTACTTTCATGAAGCTTGCATTCTAGTGGGGGAAGGCAGATAAGAAATGAGTAAGCAAACAATTAGTGCCAGAATGAATATCAAATAAGATGATATGATAGAGCAGCGATCAGCAAGCTATGGCCAATGGGGCAAATTTGCCTACTGCCAGTTATATAAATAAAATTTATAAAGTAAATAAAGAATGTTCAGCAGGGGGCTACTTTCTTTTTTCTCTTTTTACTTGCATTTTTAAATTAACTTTTTTAATAGGCAACATATTTGATGAGTCTAAATTAAAACAAAAAATAGAAAAGGACATGCAGAGAAGTCCCTTTCCCAGCTCTATTTCCCAGCTATCCAGATTCCCTCCCTATAAGCAATGCATGTTAATTTCTTATACAACCATCCAGAGAAATTCACTCACATAAAAAGCAGATACATGTGTATAGTCTATATTCCCGCCTCCCAGGAAGCCACTTTAAATTGGGAGATTCAGACTAAGATTCAAATGATATGAAAATGCCAGCCAGGCAAACACTCTGAGCAGCAGCTTCCAGACTGTGAGAACGAAGGCACTATAGCAAGATATGGCAGGTCCCAAGAAAGGAGGCTCATTTGCTTGGGGAACAAGGAGTCAGAGGACAGTGATTTGAGATAAATTGGAGAGAAATTAGGAAGCAGGAAGTCTCCTCTTAAAGGCTCTATAGTGCCCATATATCCCTGCACCTGAGTCTCCACGCCAGAGAGAAGAAGGTCATTCCTGATATCTAATTCCACTCTTCTTTACTATCCTCTTAAATCTTAAAGAGGGGCCACTCTGTCTTTTAATAATAGACTTCATCTATATATGCTGTATGTATTTGTATGAACATGGAGAAAGGTATGGAACAGGACAAGAGGATGAAAGGGGAAGTGTGTGTGTGGTAGCGGGGAGGATAACATGATTAGCATTTCTAGAAGCAGGTCCTGCAATAAGAATTTTCAGTCTATGCCCTGGCTGGAGTGGCTCAGTGGATTGAATGCTGGCCTGCGAACCAAAGGGTCACCAGTTCAATTTCCAGTCAAGGCACATACCTAGGTTGCAGGTCAGGTCCCCAGAGGGGGGCGCAAAAGAAGCAACCACATACTGATGTTTCTCCCTCCCCTTCCCTCTAAAATAAATAAATAAAATCTTAAAAAAAAAAAAAAGAATTCTCAGTCTACAAGCTTGGTAAAGGCTTTGTGAAGATAATAACTATCAACCTGAATGGATTAGATAGGTTCTTTCCTGGTAGCCAAGGCAGAGAGCAATAAGTAACTCTCCTTTTTTTTTTTTTTAGTTTATTTATTTATTTATAGAGAGGGGGAGGGAGAGAGTGAAACATTGATGTTAGAGAGAAACATCGATTGGTTGTCTTCCATGCGTTCCCCAATTGGGGAACCCAGACATGTGCTTTGAGGAAACAGCAACCTTTTTTTTTGTGAGATAATGCCTAACCAAGCCACACCAGCCAGGGTGCAATAACAAACTCTTCACCCAGGGCTTTGCTTAGTAAAATGTGAGGAAATCTCAATTTATACAATAGTTTTGTAGCCAAAAAATTTCAGTCTCAAGATATCCAGATCACCTACTATGTGTTCAGTATCTTGGGGAAGGCAAGTGTGAAGTAGACCACCCCAAAGGAGTTTTACTTCAGCTGGGGAGAGAGAAGTTGAGCCTGCAAAATAATGGTGGGTTTAGCTAGAGGATGAAAAGTAGTTTAGAGAGGTTAGGAACCAACCTGAGCAAGAGTGGTCAAAGGAGTTCCCGTGGGAAGGTAAATTGTGAGCAGAGTCTAGGAGGGATCTCAATAAAAGCAATATTTTGATTAAAAGGAGACAATGTGAATAAAGTGACAGCAATTGACATAGTAACCAATAATAGGCAGCAGCTGCTTCTTATTCTTTTTCTTATTATTGCTACTTACAGTTTACAAAACACTTTCTCCTAAATTACTCCATTTGGTATTTATAATAATAATTCTGTGATTGGGCAGGGAGGGTGTTACTGTTTCCATTTTACAGGTGAAGAAAAGGAAGCTCAGGATAATTAAATACATTGCTCTAGTCACAGAGCAGAAACTGAAACCCAGTTGCTTTGAATCCACACAGTGCAGGCTTCCCTCTCTGCAGGGAAAGCAGCAGGCAATTCAAGCAGGCAGAACAGCAGGAACCAGAGAAAGAAGCAGGGAGCCTTGGTAAACCCAATTACATGTCAGTTGCACCAGGAGTTCTCTCTCTCTCTCCACCTACACGCTCTGCTTTCTCCCCTAGAAAGGGCCCATATTCCCAGATCACAAGTCTTAAATTAGAAAAAGGAAAAACTTATTGGTGGACAACCTCAGCAGAGTAGGAAAACTGTGACTAAGAAAAACTCACCATTTCTACAATCTCATTAGCACTATAAACCTACACACACACACACACACACACAGAGCATCGGACCTACAGGCTGCCAGTGGTAAGTTACTGAACCTGAGGCCTGAAGTAAATTAGGCTGTGTCTCAGAAAAACAAGGTTATGTTACTCATATTAAGTATTTGGGTGGATTAAAATGCCATCTGTTTTTTCGAGTCCTTTCTTTTTTCCAGATAGTGCTGAGTGGCTGGTAGGGCTATCTTCCACACCCTCCCCTTAGATCCACCTGAGCACATTGACTCTGTCCTGTCACTTCCCAGAGGGGACTAACTGTCTATCAGAGCCCTGGGACAAGGGGCTTCAGTGATTGCCTTTAGAATGAGTCTGCCTTCTGGGGTTGCCCCTGGCAACCAAGCTGCTCCAGTGGTTGCATCTCTTAGATGAGACTTGGGAGCTGGAGGAGGTACAGGATGCAGTGAGCATGTCAGTCATTGTTCCTCTTTCTTCCTCCCAGCCCCAGACTCTACTCTCTTGATGGGTACCCATGCTTTCCCCTCACCTGTCTTCCCTAAGTCAACAGGATCAGCCTGAGATTCCCTGTGATAATTCTTCCTGACACAGGGAGAACCCTTCCGGTTTTCCCTGCACTAATGATCTGGGTACCAACACATCCTCAGCCAGTCCGCAGCACACCGTATGCCTTTTCACCCATTAAGTGTCAACATCCCTTTCTCCAGGAAGTCTACCCTGAATTGCCTCTGCTGTGCCCTAGGCAGGGATAGGTGTCCATGCCCATGAAGCCCTGAGCATCACTATATTATAGTGCATGGCACCCTGCATGTATTCATCTGTTTTTATGAACTCCTTGAGGTTGACTGTGCCTTACTCTAGCGCAGGATCTAGCACACAGGTGGCACAAAAATAAATGCTTGTTGAATGGGATAAGTGAATAAATGAGAACACAAGATGATGACAGGAGGAAATGAGGACTGGGGGTGGGAGGTCAATCTTCAAGCATTAGGTGGAAAAAATAGCACACAGAGAGCACAGAGGGGCTCCAGAATGATTCAGCTCCATCTAGAATGCAGGATGTGAGGAGTAGGAAAGGTAGGCTGGAGCCAGCCAGGACAATCTTGAAAGCTGAATTAATACTTTTGGAACAAGAACGTGACAAGCTCGAAGCAGCATTTTAGGAAGACTAATCTGGCCAGGTGTGCAGGACAGACTGTAGCAGAGAGCCTGCTGGCAGATAAACTAGTAGTCAGTTGGCTGTTTTGACAGTCCAGACTTGACATGTAAAGGGTCTAGACAAGAGCAGTGACAAGGGGAAATTTAAACAAGAAATAAAGCACCCAACTCTGTTGGATGGCTTCTTCATACAGCCTAGGAATGTCAGCCACTGTCTCACCCTGGTTAATTAGTATCTTCTTGTTGCCATCTGAGCTGACTGGCGACTGAGCATTTTTTTGCTCTCTGCACAAATCTTAGCTGCCATCCTAAATGCAGCTATTACTTCTAGTGGACTGAGTGGTAATGGGGTGGAGAGTAAGCCTAGAGGAGCATTTCCCAAACCAGTCTTCCTGGAACAGCGGTCTATAGCATGTTAGTAAGCATCCAGCAGAGAATGAGTTCTCTGCTCAGATAATTTTAGGAAACTTCAGATTCAACAAAGGACATAGCAATTTCTTTACTGCATTATCTCAAGGGTGCCATATACCCGCTAGTGTTTATCAATCTTATGTGGCAATGGAGACTTTTTCACACCACACCCATTCCAAACCCTTAAAGGAGAGCTCACAAAACAGCTGGAAGACTCTGGAAACAAATTTGTTTGCCTTGCCTCCTGCAGGATGCGTCTGGACTACATATGTAGATCACATTGCCTGCACTCCCACCACCTGTGCTTAGAGGAATAGCTTCCCACAGCCCTACCTCTGAAGCTGTATAGAAGCTGCTTACAAGCTCTTGCTTTGAAGCCAGTGTATCTGGATTCAAATCCTAGCTCTACCACTTAATAGCTTTCTAGCCTCTCTGTGCTTCAGTTTCCTTATCTACACAATGGGGAAAATATTAGAACCAACCTTGGTGGGGTTGTTTGGACAGTCATATTCATGAGATGAACAGTGGACAGCACTGAACACTGTGCTTGGTGCATAGTAATACCTCAATAACTGTGAGCTATTCTTTTTACATTATGCAGCCAAGTATTCTGTGATAGGAGTCCAAGCACTCCAACCAGATCTCTGGAACTGAGACAACCTGGTGAGACCTGGTATGAAAAAGTAAGGGTGTCAGATGCTGTCTGTACAGAATTAGGAATGGAACATGCTTATAAATTTGATGTTCCCACACATCCCCCTCTCTACCCAGGGGTAATAATTTGCAAGCACAGTTCACAGAACTAAGGAGAGCACTTTACTTACATTTACTGGTCTGTTATAAAAGATACTCTAAAAGATAAAAATGAATAGTCAGATGAAGAGGTATATAGGTTGAGGTCTGGAAGGGTCCTGAGCACAGGAGCCTCTGTCTCCATGGATTTGGAGTGCACCACCAACTTGGCACATGAATGCAGTCACCAAACTGGATGCTCTCTGAACTTTGTCATTTAGGGGCTTTTGTGCAGGTTTCATTACACAGGCAATCTCCAGCCCCTCTCCCCTCCTCAGAAGCTGGGGAGAGTAGGGCTGAAAGTTCTAGGCTTCCAATCTAGGCTTTCTGGTGACCAGCCCTCATCCTGAAGCTATCTAGGGTCCCATCAAGAGTTGTCTCATTAAAACAAAAGAGGCTTCTATCACTCTGGAAATTCCAAGGAATTTAGGAGCTCTGTTTGAGAAATAAAAGATGCTGCTAATACCCCTATCACTCAGGAACTTACAAGGGTTTGAGGAGCTCTTTGTGAGAAACTGGAGAAAATAATCAAATATGTGTTTCCTGTTACAACACAGGTACTGACTCAATGGGTGTTTACAGATTGTTACTGTATGAGTAAAAAGCCCATGTCACATCTGTGACTATAGAGGACACCATTTCACCACATCTTTTACAGGTCCTTCACCCCTCCTTGCCCTCACCACATGCATACATTTCCAGGTGCCTACCTTGAACCCAACAGCTTTTACACCTTCCAAGCTGAGGCCTTTGTCTTTATCAGACATAATGAAGGAATGGAGAAATAATTCCTTCCACCAATACATTTTACAAGGTGCTTATTACCTGATTTTGATAAGGGCCCTCTGAGGGAGGTATTATCATCCCCATATTACAGATGAAAAACTAAAGTTTAAAGAACTCAAGTAATAACTCAAGGTCACACCACTACCTGGGGTAGAATCAGGACCTGAACCCCAGCACTTGTTACCTCTAAGGCAGGGGCCTGTTAACTGTATTCTCCAATCTGGCCTCCACCCCAACCCAAGATGCAGGGTCAGGTCCATATACTTGGGAATTACAGTTGTGACCTAGAACTTGTTTCTGGGCAGGTCATAGTCAGTTTTGTGTATTTGTGGTTAGGCAGCACCCTAAATACCTAACTTTGCCTCTGAAAGTGACCTTTCAGAAGAGGAGAGTTGGTGAGGACATTCAGGGAGGCCAGGAGCAAAGTCGTGGGTCTGCCTAAGAATGGGCAGCCCATTGGGTTCAATATTCTGCCCTGACGCGGTCTGACAGGAGCTAAAATGCTGGAATGGATAGATACTAGGACTGAAAATCATTCAGTGGAAAGAAACATGATTTCTTGTTACTATCCTTTGTGTTCTCTAGGTACCAGCGACTCAGGAAGTCTCAGGTACCACAGTTATCTGAGAGTTTTTTGAGTCTCTTTCATTAGCCATGGCAAAAGTCATCTCATCCGTCTCTAGCCTCCAGAGAGGGCCTGAACCTAAGCACCCTCAGGCAGAAGATGGGTGCCTGCTTCTTTTGTTTTCTTCTTTAGACCTGTCCCTCTTCTCCTCCTGCAGCAGGGACCAGTTTCTTCTCACTCATGAACCAGCTTCTGAATCCTGGGACTCACTTTACCTCTCCATTCCCCTCTCTTCTCCTCATCCACCAGCATTCTCACAGGAGGTCTCAGAGGGCAGCTCTACCCCACCCCCACATTTTTATCTTCTGAATTCCAGAATGTACAATTTCTTCATTACAAGGGGGTAAAGATATATCCCTTCTCATCCTCCCTATCCTGTTGGGAACAGAGGGCAGGTGATTTGAACCCTCATTCTCCCGTATCCAAATTGCTACCCTTTCCAGCTTCACTTCAGCTGTCCAAGCTTGCCATGGCACACAGACTAAGAGCGTCACATAAGTTCCTCCAAGGGGACATGGAGGAAAGTTCCAAGCGTTTTAGTTTCTCCCAGCATACACACTCACTCATCTCTCTCCTTCCACTTCCTCTTTTTCTCCCTTTCTCCCTCCTTTCCCTTTCTCTCCCTGCCTCAATCCAAGAAGACGTTAATGGAGTTGTCCATTAAATGCAGCAGCTTACCAGAGTGTTACGCTGACTGGGCAGAGGCCTGAACTCATTTATTCCAAACTATCGCTCCTATCACATATCTCAGGTTTTTATCTTTTCATTTCCACATTGTGTCTGTCAAGTCACTAAATGCCAGCTCCCAGTCTGAGAGCCCACATGCTTCCCTGGAGCACACACTGATGCTTGCTTGTCTACCAGCTACAGAAGCAGTGCAGAGAGACATGTGAGGAAAGATGGTGGAATGGTAAATCAGTACACATCTCCCAAAGGCCAGCCATGTCCAAGAAAATGTTGCTTTAAAAAACCTGATTGTGAAAGCTTTCTCTGACATTTGTCTATAATTGTGACAATTTACTACAATGTCACAACAAAATCTAAAAGCCACTTTCAAGAGGAACACTGCCTGTTTTCTAAAGACTCTGGACCTGAGACAGCATGTGGACTGTCACTTCTATCTGGTACGTGCCCTATCCTCCATTGTGCGTTATTAGAGGTCATATGCTTATAGCAGCAAATAACTTGAATCATAGTATGGGAAAATCCTAGAGTATCAGCTGTGTATATTCTGGCAAAAATGTGGGAATACAGCTTGGTCAGAGTGAAACTCTGGCATAACACAGGAGTCTGCTTTGAGCTCTTGGTTCTTCCTGCTTCTCCCAGCTTTCTCTTTGACCTGTGATTCTTGGAGAAGCCATTCCACAAATATTAACTGAGTACCACTATGTGCCAGGCTGCTCCTTCTGGCACAGTCCTTGGCTTAATGGCCTCCATATGGTTCTCCAACACCCTAAGCTGGCTCTCTGGACACTATGACCACAGACTCCTCAAACCAGAAGGACTGATTATACCCTTTCTTGGGCTAAGATTTCCTTTATTCACACCTGAGTCTAGAAAGCACTATTCCCATTGACTGCTGAACCTCAAATTTGTGTATCATAGCACTTTCATTTGAATGAGTGAGATAAAGTGTACAGTCAAAGAAGAGAACAGACGATGCATGCTGTAATGGACATATGTTCTTCCCCAAGCATCATTTCTTTAGCGGATCAGTCATTCTCACTCCCCAGCTGTTCTAAGACCACATGGTTCTAGCCCTGGCTGGTGTGACTCAGTGGATTGAGTGCCAGCCTACAAACCAAAGGGTTACTGGTTCAATTCCCAATCAGGGTACATACCTGGGTTGCAGGCCAGGTCCCCAGTGTGGGGTGTGAGAGAGGCAACCACACATTGATGTTTCTCACCCTTTCTTTCTCCCTCCCTTCCCTCCTCTAAAAAATAAATAAATTTTTTAAAAAAGAACAACACATGGTTCTAGACATGCAAGATCCTCCCCAACTTCAGGGTTAAGGACATGACCCAGGCCTAGCCCATCAGATTACTCCACATCTCTGAGCATAGCAACTGGTTCAGAGTCAGACATATGACTCAAATCACACCAGTCCCAGTCTTCTCTGGGCTTTTGTTGGAGATATGGGAAAAGATATATACAAGGTCCAGCACAAATAATGCCCCTTTTTAATTACAAAATCATAAGCATCCTGTAACATAATAATATCACACTCAAGCACACCATATGATGTTTTAAGTGAAGTGTTCAAATTAAAACTACAAGTTATTACATCCATATTATTATCCTACCAACCACCCTCAAGCAGATCTTACTTCTGCTTACTTCTGCTTACTTCTGAGAATGAGAGGGGGAAGCAGGAGTTAGAAAAGGAAGAGAGAAGGAAGTTAAAGGAAACTATTACAAAAACAGTGAAAAAGAATCTCCCAAGACCACTCTGGCTGGTGTGGCTCATTGGATTAAGTGCCGGCCTATGAACACAAAGGTCACTGGTTTGATTCCCGGCAGGGCACATACATGCCTGGGTTGCAGGGGCTGGGTCCCTAGCTGGGGGCATGTGAGAGGCAACCAATTGGTGTATCTCTTGCACATTGATGTTTTTCTCCTTCTCTTTCTCCTTTCCTTCCCTTCTCTCTAAAAATAAAATCTTAAAAAAAAAAAAAAAAAAAAAGATCTCCCAATAACAACATCATGAAGAAGCCAATAGGCTGAGCAAAACATAGCAGAGGGATGACAGGACTTGGGGTCCTGAAGCCCCCCATCAGAGCAGGCAGTTCTCTGGACAGGCGATGGGCTTCTGCTTTCAGGAAAAGTGACTCTGCCCAAGGGAGTGTAGAAGTTGGTTGGTTCCCAAATCAGAGCACAGACTCTGCTGTCTAGTCATGACTCAAGGGTTCTTGCAGTAAAGATGCTTCCATAATTGGTTAAGCCATGGGACCTCAGCCTGTGGTCCTATGCTAACAAGGCTATTTAAACCCTTGCTGGCAAGGAAAGCACAGCTGTTTCCAGATGCCCATTGAAACAGCAGTCTATGTGCTTTTTCAGTGGACCTTTATTCCTTTACACTTCCTGGACACAAAAATAGGGATATTGTTCCTAATGTTCATTATTATTGGGCATTAACCATCATCAATACACTCACAAAATACTTTATAGTCATTTAGGTTGCTCAATATTCTACTACTTGGGAGAGATGTTATCTTAAGGTGGGTTTTCCAGAAGCAGAGCCCAAGACAAAATTCAGGTCCTATGATTTATTGAGGCATGCTCTTAAGAGAAAGAGAATGAAAAAAGCAGGAAATGGCCCTTGCTGGTGTAGCTCAATGGATTCCATGCCAACCTGTGAACAAGAAGCCACCAGTTTGATTCCCAGTCAGAGCACATGCCTGGGTTGCGAGCCAGGTCCCCAGTTGGGGGCGTGCAAGAGGCAATGGATCAATGTATCTCTCACCCATTGATATCCTCTCCTCTCTTATTCCCTCCCTTCCCCCTCTTTAAAATAAAGAAAATCTTAAAAAAAAAAAAAAGAAAAGAAAAAAGAAAGCAGAAAATGGTAGGAAAGGAGAATGTGATTACAGCTTTGTATCTGGCTTCAGCCTGATCCCACAGGGAAACTCAGGAGCCTAAAAGCACCAAAATAATTGATCCTTCCTTGAGGTAAAAGGGATGGTCTTTGTACACTCTTGGCTAAAAGCTGTAGGGAGGTACAGAAGGGGTCTTCCATCCACCAAGAGCAATTTTCTGGAGAAAAACAGGCATCTGTGAGCCACTGGAATCCAATACAGCAGCTGGGGAAATGGACACACTGAGGTATAAATGGGATTTGGGCCAGGTACCAACAGCATTCACTAGAGCTACTGTATTAGCTCTGGTTGTCATTATAAAATACAAGAGACTAAGTAGCTTAAATTTATTTTCTCATAATTCTGGAGGTTGAAAGTCTGAGGCCAAGGTGTCAGTGTGGTTGAGTTCTTAGGAGGGCTTTCTTCTTGGCTTGCAGAAGGCTACCTTCTTATTGTGTACACAGATAGGGTAGATGAAGTGGAGAGGGTATGAGAAAGCCTTCTGGTGTCTCCTCTTATAACAGCACTAATTCCATCATGACAATCTCACCCTTATAACCTCACCTAAACCTAATTATCTCCCAAAGGCCCTTCTCTAAATATTCCCATATTGAGGGTTAGGGTTTTTCATATGAATTTTAGGGGAACACAATTCAGTCTATTGCAACTATCATTTTGTAAACAGGAAAAAGAGATAACTGTTAGCCAGATTTGCTCAATGACAGCCATTTCCCCTGTACCTAAGTTCTTCTGGAATCCTATTTATTGACTGATGTAGAAGATGCGAGTTAAAATTGGTAAATATTCTGTAGGTAACAGCAGAGGCATCCATGTGTGATCCTATCCAGCTCAGGCTTTGAAGCTCAGGAGCAAAGCCATTAACATTCTCTTCAGCCACAGACAGTGCTCTTCAGCCCTCGTTAGTCTCTTTTTCTCCCCTCCCCACCTTTACATCAAGAGCAGCAGCTTCCTTGTTCCTAGAACCTTTTCTTCTCTTCAAAGAGCTCTGCACTCCTGGGAAGCCTGTGGCCAAGAGACTTGCCAGATACTTCTGAATTCCCAGTGAACAGACTGTGCTGCCTGCTCTATAGCTGAGAACCCAAGCAGGCCCACCTCCTCTCACTGTAGGATTAAGCAAAGGACCAGCTAGGAAGCCACCTTCCTTCTGGCTTCCTGGGCAGTCCGTAGTGGTTAGACCTGGGATTATGGAGGCTATCCTGCTGACTCCCCCAATTCACCCCTACTTCTGGATTTGGGTTATTTAGAGAAAGTCACATGGGAGGGGAGAGTCACAGGCCCTGACCTCAGGGAAAAAGAATTTATCCACTGCCCATCCTCCAGTTTGAAGCCCCTTTCCATTCTATGAAAGGAGGTGGGGAGGAGTCTCCATTTCAAAGAAGCGGTCCTGTAGACCTGAGAGGGGCAGAAGACAGTTCTCAGTGAGAGCACCATTCATACCTCCATTATTTATTAAGAGTTGCCCTATATCCAGCTACTTCTTAGAAAATAGAAAGAAGTAACCTCAGGGAAGCTCATATTGTACTACTGGCCCCAGAGTAAATTTCTTAAGCAATCTACAGATTTTAGTAAGAAAAACTCCAGTGCCTGCAATTCGAACAGACAAGAGTGAGTTAGTCAGATGATAACTCAGCTTCATTGTCCAAACTCTCCTCTTTAGACCTCCCTTTCCCATTTAAGAGTGAGTGGTTGTATTTCTGTGTCCTCTCCAAGGTTTTTCAGGGGTGAGGGTATCATGATATATCCCCAACTGCTCAGGACTTGATTCTGTCATCTCTATATCTTCCTTCTCCTATGCCCCACAGTTATCACAGGCATATATGCACTCACTCCTTACAATTGCGTCTGCAGTAATTCCAGAGAGGCACATGAAAACAACTTTCCCAGGATCATATTTTACCAAACTCCTCTGCAGACAGGACAACAGTTATGTGCAATCGTTCGTATTCATTTCCTTGTCCCTTCTGGCCACAGGCTGGGTCCAGCAGCACCCAGCATCCCAGCCCAGGTGGGCCCAGGGGTAGAGAGAAGGACTGCTACTCCACCTGCTGGCTTGACAGCAGCTCTGGGCTGCAGCCTTTGAATTCCTTACAATGCAGGCTCTGGCTCTAAACCAGGAGACGGAGACATCTTTTGATCATGATAAAGATATTCAGCCATTTTATCAAAAGTGATGACATCTACCCCCTCCTACTTTAAACCCACAGATACAGACACAAATATAGCTGGAAAGCACAGAACCAAGGATTATCGATTGAATAGGAGCTAGCTCTGCCCTGAACAAGGATGACTCTGGGGCTACAGCAGGGACCTACATATAACAAGAAAACAACTCCAAACCATGGCGGGGGTGGGAGGTTTAGGAGGGGGGTTAGAAAAACACTGATGAACTGGACATTTTCTTTTCTTCTTTCCATTAAGCCCTTTGTCTCTACCTCCCTTCTTTATGGAAAAAAAAAAAGAATCTATGCAGATTATTTAACTATTCTCCGGGGCCTATAGTCCATCCAGAGTCACTTGATGCTCACAATTTCTTATTTCTCTATCCTTACTGAGACAAAGAAAGGATGGGGGTCCGTTTTATAGATGAGGTCAATTAAGATTCCTCAACAGAAGAGAGATGGAGAAAATATTGCCTACTCTTACCCAGAAATTAATTAGTTGATTCTTAAAATCAGTATCTAGAGTAACTACATGGTTTTATTTGGAAGCTGACAGGCTCCACTAGGTAGTATCCATGCCATACCAAAGTGAGGTGCCAGCAAAGATGTAAATTTTCATAGAAATCTGTTGGAAAAATAATTATAAAACTTTAAAACCTTCACCTATATCAAAGGAAAAAAGAAGATGGTGCACATTAAGAGAAAGTTTTTGGAAAGGAATTATTTGGTGAGAAGTGTTGGTATGCTATGGGTACCCACCTCCAAAGAATGGGGGGACCTGCATTTCACCACAAGCTTAATGAGAAGGGCTTCAAGGGAGCCCCTTGGAGAGCTTGATATGTGTCTCCTGCAGTTAGAGGAGAAGCCTGAACTAATTTCTGACTCCAGCCCAAGAAATGTAGGGGTCATTGTACGAGCCAGCAGCTGCTTTGCAATGCTAGTATCTGCCCATAGTCTCAGAGCTGGTACCAGCAAAGACCTGTTTCTCCCAGAGAAACTGAAAGTGGACTGTTGAATTATGAGGGGTTATAGAGAAAGAAAGCAGGTGACACATACAGGTCAGATGTGTGTGTGTGGAGGGTAGTGCAGATCTCTAAAGAACCCACAAAAGTGCCTGAGAGAAAACCAGATTTAAACACAGGCCACTACTGGAGAGCACAAAGCCAGCTTCAGCACCATGAGGCAAGGAAAATATTTCCTGCCACTTCTTACTTCCTTGCTCTAATCCTGGAAGAGTCGGAAACTTCAGGAAAGGAAGAAGGACTATATCACCTCTTTTCACTTGCAGCAAGACACAGATGGGGAAGGACAAATAGCTTAATCTTGAATAAAACTGGAAACATTGATAATACCTGGAACAAATATATTATGTACCTGATTGAGATCATGTTTTACCTTGAAAAGTAACTATAGGGCTTCCTATTACCTGTAAGAAAAGTGTTTGCTCAGGAGCAGTTAGGACCATTTCTGAGCAGGTGTAAGGAATGGTGGGAGCCAAAAACAGTTTCTTTTGTGATTACACCCCATGAGTCCTGCTTGTCACTGTTCCAGTTACAATTGTAAAAGTTGTTCCTCAACCTTTATTTTAAAAAGTAATAAAAACACCAACAAAGGGGTCATAACAAGTAGAGCTGTTGTCAGAGCTAACAGTTCTCCTTCGTGTAACAGCACCCTAATGACTTTGTGGAATATGAGGCCTTTGGATTCAAGCTCTGCCCACTTCTCCCCTTCCTTGTTAATTTCCTGAAGTATCCTATTCCCTCCTTCTGTTACCCTGCAAGTACCATACCACAGTTCTGAGCCAAGTTACTTTTAACCATGTCCTATTATCTCCTGTGCTGTCATAGTCCTGGCCAACACCCTGCCCATCCTCAGGGACAACACAGGGAATTAGAAGTCTGCCCCACAGAATTTCAGAGTCTCCTCCATGGTAACACCGTCATCTTCTCAATTTCACCTCCTGAAGAGACATATACACATACAAAGAAAATTATACACATGGATTCTCTGCTCTCCAGTAAAGTACAACTTAAGACAGTTAACATTAAAAAGACAAGCATAAATGTATAAATTAAACAAAAAAGCAACAGTAAACCCATACATGAATGAACAGTAGGGGAAACGCATGATTGAGAGGGGATGCAGAATTGGCCAGTCAATGAATGTTTACTGGACAGCTACTAGATGTCAGGCATAAGACTAGGTTCTGGCAATAAAATTCTGAACAGAACAGACAGAGTCCCTGCACATGTGGGGCTTTCAAAATACTGGAAAGACAAACAAACAAAATTTGACTAAAAGGAAGTTTAATGAATATAAATGCACAAAGTGCTATGGAAAATAAAATGCAGGGCTGGTCTAGGCATTAAGAATCTAATCTAGTCTGGGGGTTAGAGAAGCTTGCCTAACCCAAGTGACACTTGAATTTGGACCTGGAATAGGGTTAGACAAATGCCTGGTTAGGGAGAAGAAGGGGCATATGGGAAGGCAGAAGCAACACATTCAAGGAACTGAAAGAAGGCCTGTGTGGCTGGAGTGAATCCAACCACCAAGCAGGAAAGGGGCCAAGCTGAGGAGGCTATAAGGATCAATAGGAAGCCAGGGAATTTTAAATGTTGATTAAGAACAAAGCAAGTGAAAAATATAGGATTGAAGATTTGGGGGATTGAAGAAACTTCAAGGTCGCAGTCCAAGTACCCAGATGATACTAGAATCCTCTCTGCCTATTTCCTATAACTGAATCAACTTGAATAGAGTCCAGGTTTAGGGCTCAGTATGGGTCACAGGAGGCTGGTGTAAGGGAGCAAGTGAAGTACCTATGGAGTCCCAAGGCCTGAGGCAGGAGGGCTCTTGGTTCCATTTCTCCATCCCCAGATTATGAGTTGGAGCTTTCTGACTAATCAACCTTCTTATTTATGTGAAGACACCCTCAGAGGATTGGCCAAGCTGATGCAGATGGCAACCATAGCTTGGTGGGAGGAGAACTACTCTGAGCATGTGTCAGGAAGGTTGGTTCACTTAAGAGGGCTTGGCTAGTTTGCATTCATAACAGAGAAACCTATTGTGGAGGGCCAGGCAAGCAAGGCAGCCTGTGAAGAAGCCAAAGGACAGCAACATCAGAATGCCCACTACCCAGCGAAGTGCTGGCCCATTTACTCTGGCAGTAGAATTTGTTCATCACTGGTAGGGCAAATGCTTCTTATGCTAGAGGCAGGACAAGGAGGCTACTTCTGGGTGGTACAAACCAATATAACACTCATATTTTTTATGTCGGTAATGAAACCTGGACCCATTTCCCTTCATTTTCCTGGATGTGCTCACAAAGGGTCCCATGTCCATGTGATTATCATTAAACAGCATTTACTAATAAGCATTCCACACTATGAAGACCCCTGTGGTGGCTCAAGAAACAAAAAAGTGGAGGTCTCTGCAGTTGAGTGGCTCACAAATCTAGATGAGGAAGGTAGAAACATGTACCAGAAGGTAAAGCATAACCTTAGATACCAAATGGATGTACACAAAAGAGCTAGGCTTTTTTTTTCTTCTTTCAGAGTCTAAAGTGAAAGTGAGATTTTTAGTGAAGGAGTGGGACAGAGAGAAGGCTACTCCATAGGCAGACTGGCCAAGAGCCAGGCTTTATGAAGGACTATCAGGGGTGTGCATCCTTTTGGCATCTCTGCACCACTGGTGGAAGAGTTGTCTTGGGCTACACATTAAATACAATGTGACATGTAATCACAAAAAAAAATTTCATAATGCTTTAAGTAAATTGATGATGTTGTGTTGGGCTGCATTCACAGATAGCCTGGACTGCATGCAGCCCATGGGCCACAGGTTGGACACTCCTGGCTAGATCGCTGTGGCACAGAGTAACTCCCAAGTTTTCTGAAGGAGCTGCATTTGATCTGGGAGTCACACTGGAGTCATGTGTGGTGAGGAGGTAGGAAAGCATTGGGGAATAGGGGAAGAGGAACCAGATCAGACCAGGGGCTTCTGATAAAGGAAAGAATAATGGGAAATCAGATTTGAAAGGTAAAGAAAATCATGAATAGTCTTAATGGTAGACAAAGGCACTTGGAGCTTCCATTTTATTATGAAGACAGTGAGCAGCCACTGAGGGTTTCTAGGCAGGAATTCTAGAATAGCTATGCTGATTGAAATGTGCAAAATAATTTGAATGAAGAAGTCTGGGGTGGGGGCGGGAAAGGCAAGGAAACCAGTGAGGAGATCAACATATGGCAGGATTTGATAATTTTTTAATTTTTCCTCTCTCTTTTTTTTTTCTGAAAGAACTAGATTAGAGATATCTCCCTTAATCTCCCATGGAAATTTAAGGAAAAGGAAATAAAAGTTTTCATTATAGTGATAGAGGTTTGAGATTTTTAAAATACCATCAAGACTACTGTAGAAGAGTACAATAGAAGCTAGAGCTTGAGGACAGGCCTCAGAGCAGCCAGATGCAGGGAGCAGAGAAGTGCTCCAAGCAGACTAGAGATTCCGCTCCATTGTAGACAAGATGATTTGTAGGACCTAGAACAGGCCTGTCTCTCTGGCAGCACCTGAGAAGGGAACACAACCCTAGAGAGGACTGGCTGTATGATGCAACTAGGAGACAGGACCCTAGACACAGCCTCACCAAAGAGTCAAGGAGGAAAAATAGGCAGTCAGAACCTGGACTGGAGGGGATGGTGTGAATGACGAAATAGCAGGTATCTTAGCAATAAGTAGCAATTCAAAGCCCCCTCTAATCTCCTGGCAAAATATAAGATCTGGGAACCAGAATTCAAGCCTAAAGATGTTAAAATTTCCCATCAGTCAGATGGGGTAGAAATATAGAATTGGAGTTTACCTTTATTTAAGATTGTAAATAAATATGAAACTTCCCAGGTACATGAATCTATAAACTGAGAGTCATACCTGCTATAAATTGCTATAGTTCAAGCGTGAAAGGATGACACCTAGATTAGAATTACTGCAATGAGAAGAAAAAGACATAAAAGTCCTAAAGATATTATGCAGAAATCAAGAATAGGACCTGATCTGCCCAGAACCTACAGAAAATCCCAGCGCATATGGAGAATGTAGGACGTCTCTCTTGCCTGTCACTCTCTCCCCTCAGGCATCCCTGTAGGGGACTTAAGTAAATACTTTATGTTATAATTAGTCTTAGCACCCATAAATTATGATGAAATGCAACTTTAAAAAGCTTTGTTCTCTCCCAAGGCTGCATATTAGTGCTCAGGTATATAGGGTAATGATAGGAAAAAAAGGATGAGATTTAGTCACTGAGTTTCTACATGTCAAATAGGGTAAGTACTAGCAATACCAAGACTGATAAAGCTGTTCTTGTCTTTCAGATGCTCACAAATTTAGTGGAAGGGATGGACACGCTGACAAATAATTAAACTACCTCATGTGTGTCATAGCACAACTGGGGCAAATGTTCTAGAAGAACAGAGGATCAAGTGACAAGTTCTGCCTCAGGAACCCAGAGAAGGCTTTACAGAGAAGGTGAGAATTAAATGAGTTTTACAGGATGAGCAGCAGCTCAACATTTGGATAAGAAAGAAGAGAGCATTTCAGGTTGTGGGAAAGGTATACACAAGGTGTGGAGACATATAGAAATAGTGAGTTTACAGTGGAGGAGGCAGAGGAGGTGTGGAAGAGGATTGAAAAGGATGTTGGAGGAATGAGCTACCTAGTATTTTCACATGATTGATTAAATTACAAAGCTCATAAACAAACAACAAGTGCTAGAAAAGATGTGGAGAAAAGGGAAAACTCATGCATTGTTGGTGAGATTGCAAATTGGTGCAGCCACTATGAAAAACAGTATGGGGGTTACCCAAAAAACTAAAAATAGAATACCACTTCTGGGTATGTATGTGAAGAAATCCAAAACACTAATTCAAAAAGATATATGCACCCCTATGTTCACTGCAGCATTATTTACAATAGCCAATGTATGGAAGCAACCCAAGTGCGATCGATAAATGAGTGAATAAAAAAGTAGCATAGCGGTATGTATCTACAATGAAATATTATTCAACCATAAAAAAGAATGAAATCTTACCATTTGCAACAGCATGGATGGGCCTGAAGGGTATTATGCTAAGTGAAATAAATCAGACAGAGAAAAACAAATACCATATGATTTTACTTACATGTGGAATTTAAGTAACAATATAGCCCTGACTGGTGTAGCTCATTGGGTTTAATGTCATCCTGCAAACCAAAAGTTCACTTGTTAGATTTCTAGTCTGGGCACATGCCTAGGTAGTAGGCCAGGTCCCTGGCTGGGGGCATACAAGAGGTAATAGATCAATGTTTCTCTCACACATCAGTGTTTCTCTCCCTTTCTTTTTCCCTCCCTTCCCCTCTCTCTAAAAAATAAATAAATGAACTCTTTTTAAAAATAAAATAAAGAACGATATTGTCCTGGCTGGGTAGCTCAATTGGTTAGAGCATTGTCCTGATATGCCAAGGTTGTGGATTCAATCTCTGGTCAGGGTACATGCAAGAAGCAACCAATTAATGCATGGGTGGGTGGAACAACAAAATAGATGTCTGTCTGTCTCTCTCTTTCTCGCTTTCTTTCTCTTCCTCTCTCTCTCAAATCAATAAATCAAAAAAACTTGAAATGAACAAACAAAACATAAAGACTCATAGCTACAGAGAACAAACTGATGGTTGCCAGAAGGGAGTAGGGAGGGAGACTGGATGAAAAAGGTCAAGGCATTAAGAAGTACAAACTGGTACCTACAAAATAGTCGTGGGGATGTAAAGTACAGTACAGGGAATAGAGTCAATAGTATTGTACTAAATATGTCTGGTGCCAGGTGGCTACCAGACTCATTGGGGGATCACTTATAAATTATGTAAATCTCTAACCATCATGCTGTACACCTGAAACTAATATAAAATAATATTGAATGTCAACTATAATTGACAAAAAATAAATAAGTAAATGAAATAAAAATTTAAAAATTACAAAGGTCACATAAGTGATTTTGCAAGTTCACTAGTAGGTTAGGACCTATTTCTAAGCCTCAGAGTTGGGATTCACAGGGTTAATAGGAATTATCTCATCAAAGAAGGAAACTTGACTGCACTCAGTGAGAAAGATCTATCTGGAACTGACCCCTACAATCACGATAAACACAGCAAGAGTGGCTTTTCACACATACACAATAAAGGAATTCTGTGGTGCACCAAGGAGAAGTCAACGGGTCATCTGTGATATCATATGGCCCTCTGCTGAAGACACGCAGAGGGATAAGATGCTTAACTACCCTTAGAGTGCTTAACAGCCTCAGGCAAAACTTCGTTTCACTGTTTTTCTCTTTGAAGACCTCACAGAAAGCACTCACGTGTTTTCCTTCTTGAATAAGATCAAACCTCACAGCCTTCTTCATCTATCAGATGGGCAACACTCACGGAAAACAATTCCATTTAATATCCATATTCCAGTAGTCTGGATAATGCCCGGGAACTTAAAGAGGCACATCACACTGCACAGCTTTCTGTCCCAGGGAATCACTTCTCTTCAGGCCTTCCTCCATCTTTGGCTCCAAAGACACTGGCAGTGTGCAAGAGGGCTGTGACTGACTATTATCCATGGTAACTTCATGTAAAATAATGGCACAAAAAGAAAATACCCCCCAAAACTTCAAGGAGTTTTTTCCTAATGATGTGCCTCAAGATTTACTGAAACGTCTGAGTCTCATTCTCACCACATTAAAGTCTGGATTGCAAATGTGTGTAGGTTATATGTTTTGTGATGGGTTTCTGATAGAATTCAGCAATTGGGGAAGAAAAATATTATTATTGATAGATTCTTTGAGGGTAAAGAGGCAGTCCTAGAAAACCGACTTCAACTAAACAGAGAAAGGTAATTTGGTGTGACTCTTCAAATAAAAGGTGCATTTGATTTTGAAAAGTAATCATTGAGACTCACATTTTTGTGTTTAGTAACCACCTTGAATTGGTCTGCCTCAGAGGACAGTATGATTCTGGGCTACCTTAGCATGATTTACAACATTCATAAACTTGGCAACTATATCAGTTTTTTCTAAACCTGGCACCCAATACCATCTGCATGTTAAGTGAAGATTTATGATTTATAAAATTCAACTCATTATGCAAAGGTACATGAATTGTCTTATACATGCAGTCTATAATACCCAAGAGAGATAAGGAGGGCAACTATGTCACAAAATTTATGGCACCTTCTGCTAACACTGAAGTTTTGGAGAAAAACAAGAGAAATAACTGACCCTTTAGAGAAAAATAGGAAAATAGCTCTGGCTAATCATTACAACCCAAATGATGAACCAGCTGTAGCCCATCACTATATCTTACAGTGGCTAACGGTGAAAGTCACTGTAATGACAACACTGAACTATGTCTACATTTTGAATGCACCAGTAATAATAGCAGAACCCAAGTTTGGAAATATCAAGCACTCTGTCAGTTTATTTTTTTCCCCCAGTTTGGTGTCTGAGACCTCTTGCTGAGATTTCTCCTCAAGTAGCCCAGACAGACCCACAGACATGAAGAGAGAATTAATTCAATACCTTGGTGTGCCCAGTGGCTTCCTTCCTTCATGCACCCTCAGAGTGAAGAAAAGGAAATGCTGGTTTAGGTTCTGAAATACAGCTTGTTTTCAGAGATATTTTAGAAATGCAGCAAATCTCTCCCCGTACCCTGCAAAAAGAAAAAGAAAAAAAGTAGAAGCAGAAGGTTCAGTAGAATAAACTTATGAATCTCAAGAAAGAATGAGATTATATAGACAGCCATTAAAAATGACAAGTATATGGGACCAGTTGACAGGCAGATATCTTTAGACAAGATAACGCTAAGCATAAAAAGCAGAACACAAAAATGGTAAGCACACATGCCAACTGGAAAAAGGAAAAGTGACAGAAAAACTGTTTTCAGCCTAGAGATTTTCAATAGTATAAAGCTTAGTGGAAAACAATAAAATTCTAAGCACCTTACTTTCAAATATCCCTGTCAATCAAAAAATAGACACATATACATGGCTGCTAACTGCCCTGAATCCAACAAGTACCTACCCTGTCCCTCTCTCCTCTGCAGAGCTCCTGAACAGCATTCTGCCCTCCCTGGACTTTAAGAATATAGAACACCAGCACTCCAATACCTGGGGGCAACCGAAGAAACCTGAAAATATAAGTAGGGGTAGGAAAATTACTTGGAAAAAGGAATGTGGGGAACCCACTTCCAACTTTAATAACTAATTATTAAGTCTCTTGATTTCTGAAATGTGTCTGAGATTTGTCCAGTTCTGCCCTTCAGCTCTGATAATACCCTATGTCTACTTGTCCCAATGTAGTTGTTCTAACTCATGAAAATGATGTCCTACTCATAAAATAGAACAACACTTTATGCATCAGGAAAACTGAAGCCTCTTCAGCCACTGGGAGCACATCCAAGAGCAGAGTACCTGAACAGGAAAGAGCTGCATTTGGGTTCAGGGACTCAGTTACTACTTCTCATTAAGTTAACCTGCAGACACCTGGCCACTCATATACAGGTGCTGTTCTCCAAGGTTTTGAGTACTGGTGTTCTATTGGCTGCCTTTAATACTGAGAGCAAACACCCAGCTCAGGCCAGGGAGTCAGGCTAAAAATGGAGTGAGAAAGGAGTAAGCACTATACATACATACACGCACATATATATCCTGGCACAACTGCCTGCGGCAGAGCCAACTTCCTTCTGGGAAGCCATGCAAAGCTGCTGAGAGCATACACAGCCTCATCCACAGCCTCTGTAAAGCCACCTTTGCACTTTTCCATGCTCAGAAACAGCTCATAATTCTATGATGGAAGACATATGTTCAAAAGACCCATGGGCAGCAGTCATGCTCACAGATTCCCTTTTTCCTCTGAAAGGGTCAAGGGTTCCTTCCAGATAATTGCTTGCTTCACATCAAGTAACACAGACACACACAGTCACCATACCCATCCCAACCGCTAGTTGAATAAAACAAGAAATTGGCACTCAAACCAAAGGCCTATAAGCTGATTCTTGGGACAGCTTGTCACTTTCCTATGTCTTTATTCTGCTCAATAAAGGCTCTCTATAGGGATGGTGTAATTTAAGCCACACAGAACAGTAATAAGGGAGGTGCAAGCAGTCCAAGGGATGCACTGAGGTATAGGAAGGAAACATTCCAATGTATTTATATTTATTTTTATCTTTTACATTTTTATTTTCTATTTTCATATATGTTTAATAATAGTACTACATACATATATAGTTTGCCCTTGAAAAACATGGGTTTGAACTGTGTGGGTCAAACAGTTCAAAAGAAAAGAAACCACCTATACATGGTTTCTTTTCAATAAATACTTATAAGCATATTTTCTCTTCCTTATGATTTTCTTAATAACATTTTCTTTTCTCTACCTCACTTTGTTGTAAGAATACAGTATAGAAAGCTCCGGCTGGCGTAGCTCAGTGGATTGAGTGCGGGCTGCGAACCAAAGTGTCACAGGTTCGATTCCTAGCCAGGGTACATGTCTGGGTTGCAGGCCATGACCTCCAGCAACCGCACATTGATATTTCTCTCTCTATCTCCCTCCCTTCCCTCTCTTAAAAAAGTATAAATAAAATCTTTAAAATAGCTTTCAACATTTTAAAAAAAAAAGAATACAGTATAGAATACATATAACATACAAAATAAGGGTTAGCAGACTGTTTATGTTATTGGTAAGTCTTCCAGTCAACAGCAGGCTATTAGTAGTTATTGACTGCTGGGGGAGGGGGATGGTCAGCACCCTAATCCTCAAGTTGCTTAAGGGTCAACTATATATAGTTTATAAATGCATAAACATACACACATGCCCTGGCTGGTGTGGCTCAGTGTTCTGAGTGCTGGCCTGTGAACCAAAGGGTTGCTGGTTTGATTACCAGTCAGGGCACATGCCTGGGTAGTGGGCCAGGTCCCTGGTTGGGGTCATGCAAGAGGCCAACTGTTTCTCTCACACTGAAGTTTCTCTTCCTTTCTATCTCCCTCCCTTTCACTCTCTCTGAAAATAAATAAAATATCTTTAAAAAACAATAAATATACAAATAATGGAGGTATGCACTCAAATTTTTTTAAATAGGGATGTGTAATGAAAAGTTTGGAGACCAGAAGACACCACTGTGCTCGAGGTGTTTCTTTGTAAGGTATGGTCCTGATCCCCACCCTGCCCCCATCAGAATTCCCCGTGGAAGTTGTTAAACATACAGATTCCTTGACTCATGTCTGTCACCAGAATCTGAATCTCTAGGAGTATGATGCTTTAAAGAGCTTCCCAGTCTGATACTATTGGAGTTTGGGAAACACTGCAATAGAAGAATTAGAGAAGCAGGCATAAACAAGATGAGCTATGGAAGGGGGAGAGTCAGTGCAGATGGAAACATCAGAAGCCCACTTAACTGGCAGCTATAAGCAGATCCTCCTGGGGCCTGACCAAGGAGAAGCCACCGTCTTTGTTCTTCCAGAACTCTGGCTCTAAATGTGTTAAGACAATGCCTGTACTCCCTAACTAGCTTTCATTTAAATCCTCACCACCTAAAGAAACCTGGGCACTTTCTCTCCTGATGTTTAAGGAGCAGGGATGTGGAATCTTAGGAACCAATAGTCCTTCACATAGAGAGAGCATGTAATCCATGTGAACTGAAAAGATAGCTGATATAATTTCACTAATCATGTACCTTAAGGAGTGAGAATTAGGTAGGAAGAAGGGAGTGGAGTGTATTGGCCAGAGTTTTCTGTAAGCATTTTAAAAAGGTCCTGTATTGATTAAACATCTCATATGAAATCATGTGGGTGATTTCTTAAAGCATACCAAGTAAAAAGGAAGGCTGTGGAGCAGAAGCTAGCACTGTCTGTGTGACCATGAACAAATCACATATTTTCTCTGCTCCTCATCTATTACATAAAAGGTTAGACTTTTAAATGATCTGAGGTACTTTCTGTGTTTCTATAACCCAAAGTTGGACTCAACTCCAAGTTCAGAGTCCCCTTTACTATACCACGCTGATCAAGAATAAATTAAAATTCTGGCCCTTTAAATTAAAACATTCAGGAAAGGCTCCGATACTCTTAAGAATGAACTATTAAGTGGATATTCATAAAGAGAAAAACTCTGCTTTTGTCACCCCTGCCTCCATCCCTAATAGAGACTTCATTTATAAGTCCTTGACATATCCAGTAGCCACCTGCTTACCAAACTGAATGAAAATCCAGAGATTGACTGATCTATACCCTGAGTAATGAGACTGCATTGTCACTGGGATGTAAATGTTCTAGCTAATGGAAGTGTCATTTTATTTTGATTTATTGCTGCCTCGCTTTCTTTCAGGGTCACTCTCTATTTATTTTTTCTCCTATCCAAAGGAGGGCAGGTTGAGCAGTTACCAGGCATTCAATGAAACCTGCTAATTGTCACTACCACTGAGGACACAGACAGCACCAACATAACACTCCCTATGTTTCAACAGACTTGAATGGAGTGACACCATGTAATGCACTCCAATAGAGTGTGGCTAACGCCAAAACGGAAAAGTAAGAACTGTTTCCTGAAATCTGCTACAGGTACATGAAAAATTCCAAGGAGCTCAAGAGTGACACATCCCTGCAATCTGCCATATTTTTATTTCATAAAGATGGAAGGTGCCACAGCAGGATATTCATCTTTGGCAAGACTGAATAAAACATCATCTGAGTCACCAGTTTAAAGAGATTTTGCTTTAAAAATATGAACTTGATCCTATGAGTTATATTACAGATTGAGCTTTCTTTATAGTTATCCTGAAACCTAAACTATACAAAAATTTTTTAAAGTATTTCTAATATTTTTACTCCATTGCCTAAAATAACTGTTAATAATGGATTAGGAGGGTATTATAAAATGTATCTCCTGTATAAGTGAAGGTAAAAGATCAGACCCAGTTTGGTTATGAGGCAGCAGGGCATAATGGTTAGCACCACAGGTTCTGGAATCATACAGTCTGGCTTCAAATTCTGGTTTTATCATTCTACTATGTGACCTTATCACATATTATTATGTGACCTACATAACAATTCTAAGCCTCAGTTTCTACATCTGCAAAATGGGGGGGTACCAATAGTATTTACTTAAGGCTAGTGTCGCAAGCATTCCATTAGCTAATAAATTTAAGACATTATGTGGCACTTAACCAAACATTTAACAACTATTAGTGATTACTATCTAATGACAATTCCTATTAATGGCTGAGAGTTACTTAAACACTAAAACTAGTTCCTTAACTTCCAATATGCTAAAATATAATGCCAGAATATAATTTAAAATATGGTATGCACAGGTATTAGACAGCCACCTGTTCTGTCTGGTAAACATTTACCCACATGCAAATCATGTAGCAGCTCCTTTCACTTTCCAGTGTGACACTGAGATGACAACAGAGAAGTGAAATACAGTACTGTGTTCCATGGTTAAGAATTATACTACCTGGCTGTGGATCTAACCATCCATTCCTATTCATTTGCACCCTATTTCTCTTTAGACGCAGGCTCATTTCTTCAAACCATTAGGCTGTAGGACAGATTAATTTGCAAAGGAGTCCAGGAGTCTGCTCTTCAAACTGGCAAACACAATACAACCCCATTCTCAGGCTCCTGCTTTCAATATCTAGAGCTACTACATCCCCCTAGTGGTGATGGCGAGAACTTGCCAAGCTCTTGAGGAAACCACCAGAAACTCGTACCCACAGAATCGTGGTCTCAGGCACCCTTTAGCTAACACTATATGATTCCTGGATTCCTTTAACGAACGCTTTGTGGCTTTTGAATGTATGCAACAATAAGGGAAAAAAAGCGAACTCTTAAGAGAGTTTGAGAGAAGGAACCATTTGAGACGAGAATGCAATTACTCCAGTTATTCCACTTGCCCTCCTCCCTCCCTGTCATATACAACACAAGGATGTAGTTTTCAATGTCTATGTTGCTGCAATGTTTAATATTATTTCTTTGTCATTCCTCTCTATGTCCTTTTGCATCAATATATTGTTTTAGAATATTGATCTCTACAAACAGGGGTCATCAGCCTGTGACTTTGATGACCTCAGCAAAGTCTACTCCTGAGGGAATTTTAAAAAACATAAACGAATGTTAAGTAGATAGAGAGGATAACATGTAAGAGCTAACACTTAAAGGGGGGGGGGCTTTAAAAAAATCCGTATACTCTGTAACCATTTATTTTGTTTCTTACTCTCACTTCCATCCCCCTCACAATGTAAACTGTTACCTTTTTCCTTCCCCAACTTTCCTTCGCAATTCCTCACCCAGTTATCACTTAATAGGAGAATATCTGTCTCTTTTGAAATGGGACTTTAAAAGTTTGAAAGGCAACTTGCTTCATTTGCAAAACCAAGCTCTATCTGTGGTCAGTGAATTCACATTTTGTTTCCACCGTATTGTCACTACCTGGGACGGTATCTGACACATGATGGGCACTCCACTACATATTTGTTGAATCGGTGATTTTTTTTCTCCTTAAAAATCTGCAACCGGTTACAGCGCTATCGCCACTGCCATCTTGTTACAGAACCCAGAGCCTCTGTCCGTGGCAACCAGCGCAAGATATGAAATGGGCCTGAGGGGCCTCCGTGAGGACCGGCGCGGGCACGCAGGGAAAAGCCTGAACGCAAGTATTGTTTCTCTTGAGGGCTTGCTCGATAATTAGACTAAGGTAACCCAATGCACTGTGTGAGCCAAAGGCTGCTATAGTAGCTCGAAACCCTAGAACCCTGTGGTAAAACACAGAATGAAAGTCAAAGGTCTTTCAAGTTACTGCAATACCAACAGGCAGCCAGAAAACGAATGGACTGAAAGGAGCAACAGACGTTTTGAGCCTAAGGTTTACACTATAACAAAGACCAGGACAAGATGGCGCTCTCCCCCAGGAGGAATAGCAGGGAAAACGTCCAGCCGCCAGGAGTGTGCACGCGCCCGGGCTCGTCCCCGCTTGCGTTCGGCCCAAACTCACACGCCCTGGGGCATCCAATGACTGCTGTGGTTAGACTCCACCCCCGTTTTTACGCCACTCCCTGGGCAGAAATGCTTCAGGCATAGAGAAGGGTACTAGCTGCGCAGGCGCAAAAAGCCCTTCCTCCCACGCAACTAACGCAAGGAGACTGTAATCGCTCGGCAATTTATCCCGTGTGACCTTGAGGCTTTGCTGCCTCGGAGGACCGGGGCTGTCCAATGTATTGCCTTTTTACCTCTCTTAGCCTCCTCGCCTCTCACTGGGCCCAAACCTGCCGCAGCCAAAACGGAAGGACATACTTTTTCAACCACCATAGTGCGGAGTGTACTAGCCGTACGCTCTGATTCTGGGAGCAGAGGTGAGGTAGTCTTTGGTCCGGCAGCGTTGGCAGCGCCTCAGCGGAAGAGCGGGCCTCCAAGCCCCAGCGACCAACCCCCGCCCCCGCCACCCCACGTGGTTGGAGGTTTCCAGAAGCGTTTCCAGCGCCGCGCAGCGCAGCTCTAAGGCTGTCGGAGTGACTGTTTGCTGCCTCGTACTTTCACCATCTAACCGCCATGATAAACGCCAGTCGAGCCGCGGCATCCCGTCTCATCGGCGCTGCAGCCTCCCGTGGCCCCACGGTCGCCCGCCACCAGGTAAGAAGCTGCCGGGCCTTACCCGAAGGGCTCACGGCTCATGGTGTTGGACCTTGGAGCGGCGGGCTCTGCGTCCTTCGGGGTCAGAATCCTCTGGGGGAGATCAGGTGTGAAGGAAGATAATGGGCATTCTGTAGTCAGCGCCACCAGTTCAAGTCTTATTTCAGAGTTTTACCTCCTTGTCTCGGGCCTTGCTGAGTCACACCCCTTGCCAGCACGTAGTCTTATTTCACGAAGTGGTAGGTAGTGGTCTTGACAGTACGTTCGGTGGCTGATGGACAGGTTTGGCGTTAGGCGCGAGGGACGCAATTCTAGTTGGGAGGGAAAACCGCTATTCTAGTTTGTACTTTCACCTACGAGTCGGAGAGGATGGCCCTTCTCTTAAAATACAGTGTGCAAGGATCTCATTGCTATGATGAAATAAAGGAAAAGAGCACCTTAATCGAAAGTCAAGTTCCGAATTTTTTGCTTAGAAACGTTTGTGTAGTTAATTTCCTAATCTTTGGGGTAAGGTTGCTCTATGTTATTTCAGAAAATGTAAGTAGATTAGGAAAGACCATGGTGTTCTTTACCGTGTAAGTTCAGAAACAGATCTTTGGAAAACTGGAAGTGCCTCATTGCTCTCACGTGGGGTTAAAGGAAAGCATGAGAGTAGGCTGAGGTTAGGTTGTAACAAAGGTCTTCCTTTGATCCTGATTAGGAGCCACCTCTGAAAAAAAGTTTTTTTAAACTGACTCCACAAGATTTTTAATCCTATCCCTTTAAAGCAGTTGCTTGGCTGAGTCGGGAAATGTCTCTGAATAAGTTAAAATTCATACCTACAATACAGAAGTACATATGTAGGGCTTAGGCGTACACTGCTCATGACGATGAAATTGAGGAATTTCTCAGTAGTATTTGTAGTGCAGTGATTCACAACCAGGAGCATTTTTTGTCTCCCTAGGGTACATTTGACAATGCCTGGAGATAATTTTGGTTGTCACATCTTGGGGAGTCATGCTACTGACTGCTGATGGTAGAGACCCAGGATGCTGCCATGTGTTCTACAATGCATAGAACAGGCGCCTCCTCTCTGTGCCACTCCCCCCGCCCCCAACAATAAATATTTGGTTCAAAGTCAATAATGCCAAGGTTGAGAAACCATGTTGTAATGTAATTCAAGACAATTTTATATCTACTTCATTTTATCTACTTATTTTTATCTGTTTTATTTGGAAAACATATACTTTATTACATTTGTTTTCTGTTTCAGTACCACAGTGCCTCTTACACTTAAAATATTTTATCATCTCAGTATACTTTATACATGATAACCAGTTAATAGAATGAAAGTCTTGAATTTTCATTTGTTCTTCAGAAGAATAATTGGAACAAGCTAACAATTTCATACATAGTAATGGCTGATGCAACTTTTTTTCTTTTTTAGGATAGCTGGAATGGCCTTAGTCATGAGGCTTTTAGAATTGTTTCAAGGCGGGACTATGCGTAAGTGTAATTTCATTTTCTTTGAGAGATAAATATTAAATCCCAGTTTAAAGCAGTGGTCTCTTTGTGATTAATGATTCTGCTCAGAAAAAAGACACAGATTATGTAATATGCCACTATTCCCACAGCACCAAATGTTTTCTTACGTATTTCTGTAGTCATTTTGAAGACTACTACTAAGATGATAACTGTAGCGTTGTTTTAAATGCCTCGCAGATCAGAAGCAATCAAGGGAGCCGTTGTTGGTATTGATTTGGGGACTACCAACTCCTGTGTGGCAGTTATGGAAGGTAAACAAGCAAAGGTGAGCATGCATATTTGGAAGCTCTGGATCATACAGTACCAAATTTGGAATTCTGTGTCATTTGGCTGAGATAAGGGACATTTTTAGAGATGCTTTTAAGTTTTTAAGACTCTTGTGAGGTGAACCTTTGTGCTTAATTGCATAGTGTTGATAATTGAAAAGATTTGACTGCCCAGGATTTGAGTGTGTCCTCCTGGACTAATTGTATCCTCTTGGACTACTAAATTACCATTAGGAACCATTGGGATGGCTTGCAGATGGATTACAGGTTGCTTCTGTAATCATTCCTGTACTTTTGTAAGCCAGTTAAACCATTATTAGAGGTGCAGGAATAGTCTAGAAGCAAGTGGGGCTCCACATAATACATGGGCTACATCCTGTGTAAAGCACGTTCTTAGGGAGTTGCTATGATAACAGGCTATTCTCCCAGAAGAGTCCTTATTCCCTCTAGGTTCTTCTTAAGATTTAAAGCACCTGGGATTCTTGAATTGCTTCTTGGCGTGGGTTTGTTTTTTTGTTTTGTTTTTTAAGATTCCTGAAAGTTGCAAGCCATTACCAAAAACTGAGGAGTAGATTTAATTGTCTAGCAGAGAAAGATTCCTTTGTCCCTAGATTGACTGAAAGATCCGATTTATATGTACTCGGGTGGGGGGAGGGGGGCATGTTTCTTGTATTTTTTAGTTATAAGTTATTCCAAAGTAAAGTACTAAAGTTACTTAAACATCAAGTATCTGTGGTAGAAGAAAAGTGCCCTTTAGTACTATTCTTGAGCATTTGCAATTTGGCATCTGTTTTTTTGTCTTAAATGGTTAATCCAGAGACACTGGTGATGATTAGAACCTCATTCTCTGTCTTGCTTTGGGTGTTTTAGGTGCTGGAGAATGCTGAAGGTGCCAGAACCACCCCTTCAGTTGTGGCCTTTACAGCAGATGGCGAGCGACTTGTTGGCATGCCGGCCAAGCGACAGGCTGTCACCAACCCAAACAATACATTCTATGCCACCAAGCGTCTTATTGGCCGCCGATATGATGATCCTGAAGTCCAGAAAGACATGTGAGTAATAGCAAAGGCATAGTTATTTGCAAAGGCCACGCAGAAGACTCATTTTAGCAGGATCCCTGGAACATCTTACCTTAGTAATTTTACGTCCCTGGGAGCAAGCCCTGCCCATGCCAAAAGGATACCTTTAAAAAAATTTCACTCTGCCTCCACAGGTAAGGTCTTTGCTGTGTATAGACAAGGTCTGTGAAGATTCAGCTAGTCATTCCTGAACCATGTAAATTGGTGTTAAACTCATAAAGCAGTTAGTGGCACAGGCTTCATCATGTGCTGATCAGATATGTTTTCAAGGTTTGTTCATGTTGTAGTATGTATCAATAATTCATTACTTTTTCTAGCCAATAATGTTCCATTGTGTGGATATATACTACATTTTGTTTATCCACTTAACAGTTATTGGACATTTGGGTTGTTTTCATTTTTTAAGTATAATGAATAACACTGCATACAGATTTTTGTGTGGACATGCTTTCATTTCTCTTGGCTAGACACCTAATAATGGAATTTCTGGGTCCTGTGGTGGTAACTGATCATTTTACAAAGCAGCTGTATAAATCTCTTGTTTGGTGGGAAGTAAAGAATGTTTGGGTTTCATCAGGATGTTTTAACATGTTAATGTTTACTTTCTAAAGGTTTTCATTAAATGAATTTTGCACTGGCTGTGGATCTCTTAGGATGGAGGCTGAACATTCATGGTGTATAATAACCTTGTATGGTAGATTGCACTAGCACGTTTTTGCAGATATAATTTTTGTGTCTTGCAGTAAAAATGTTCCCTTTAAAATCGTCCGTGCCTCCAATGGTGATGCCTGGGTTGAAGCTCATGGAAAGCTTTATTCTCCCAGTCAGATTGGAGCGTTTGTTTTGATGAAGATGAAAGAAACTGCAGGTGAGAAGGTTTAGTTTACACCTGGGGACTGTCTCTGACATCATTAGCTTTCCTATCCCAGTGTCCGTCCGCTGGATGAGTCTGGTGACTTTTATTCAGAAAATGAGGAATGGCAAAGCTTGGTTACTCTTCATACTTTCCATGCAGATTGAATGTATCTCCCAAGTTTCCCTAATGATGGCTTTCTTGTTTATTTTCACAGTAGGGGAGTATTGTACTAAAAGCCAAAAGACTATACATTAAACTATACATACATTGTCTTCGTTAGGTAAAACTTAGAACTTTTTACTTGAAGAAACTAGTAGCCACTTTAAGTCATTCTAGTTGGTGAACCTTCACTACAGTGTTGGAGGTGAGATCTTGGCTTCTAACCAGTATCTTTATTTGGAGTGTTTTCTTGCAAGGTTACTACATGTTAGATCACAAGCTGAAAAGCTGATGTGTGCTATTTGTGGCTCCAAGAGGATGACACAGGTTGTTAGGCTATGTTAGTAATTCTGTTACCTGTTTTATCTGACAGAATCTCATGATTGGATTCATTTCTTGCTTCTTTTCCAGAAAATTACTTGGGGCATACAGCAAAAAATGCTGTGATCACTGTCCCAGCTTATTTCAATGACTCTCAAAGACAGGTAAGTCAGCATTTTTATTTAGGAAATTATTGGTACTTGGGCCACAAAGGTGGACAATGCTTTATTTTTTCTCTCTCTCTCTTTTTTTTTTTTAAGGCCACTAAGGATGCTGGCCAGATAGCTGGACTAAATGTGCTTCGGGTGATTAATGAACCTACAGCTGCTGCTCTGGCCTATGGTCTAGACAAATCAGAAGACAAAGTGTAAGTCTGTAAACTTCACCGAGACTTACTATCCCAAGTCATCATCTTGATTTTGTAGTGACTGAGCCTTCTACTTAGACTAAAAATGTGCTGCCTTGACCTTTTCAGTGCTGTGTAGTATGTTTTGTTTGTTTGTTTTTTCATTTATTTCAAGACCATTTCTTTGTTTACTTTCTTCCCCTAAGTACTGGTTTAATAAGGTCATCCCCCCCCCCCCCCCCATCCCAGTCCTGTCCCTTTTGGTATGTATGTTGACAGATATTTATCCAAGAGTGGTTGAATGCAATCAATTCTGCTCTTAAATAAATTTATTTCAGCTGTATGTGTACTTTACATGTAGCTGTTAGGACCATATGTTAATGCCACTTACAATTACTAAATTTCATAGTAATTATACTTTGGAAAAAATAGCCAAGTTTATGTATAGTAGTATAGGTTCTATCATGTGCTGGTCAGACACGTTTTTAAGATTTTCTCCACGTTGTAGCATGTATCAATACTTCATTACTTTGTTCTTTAAGGCCACCTTTTTTTTTTTTTTTTTTCTTTTTTCTTTTCTAGCATTGCTGTATATGATTTAGGTGGTGGAACTTTTGATATCTCTGTCTTGGAAATTCAGAAAGGAGTATTTGAGGTGAAATCTACCAATGGAGATACTTTCTTAGGTGGTGAAGACTTTGACCAGGCCTTGCTGCAACACATTGTGAAGGAGTTTAAAAGAGAGGTTAGTTACCACTATGGTTAATACGCAGACATTGGGATAGTGAAAATTTCCTTGTTCAGGTTGATGCCCTGAATAGAGCAGTGAATTTTTTTGCCCCAAATAGAGTACTGAAATATTTGCATTTCAGTTTCATGGGTAGACTGATCAGTTCTGGTTATTGTACCTTCAGATTGGGGATAAACAGCAGATTGAAAGGATGTGGCATTGTGTATATAATATTGGAAAAGGAATTCTAGGAGCTCCTCTGTTGAGCTGGAGTCCTACAGCTGAAAGAAGTAAGATCAGTTCAACCCTCTGACTCCAGCCACAGATTAGCTTTTTTAGAATAGATTTTCTTTTCCCTGTAGAGTTTCAAAGGTAATTAAGTAATTTATGCTTTTAAATAAAGGTATGGCTCTCTTTTGTATTAACGGTTTATCACTATAATTTAAGTAGTTTATCACCTCACTAATACCAGTATTGTGTGTCTTCACTTGGTAGACAGGAGTTGATTTGACCAAAGACAACATGGCACTTCAGAGAGTTCGGGAAGCTGCTGAAAAGGCTAAGTGTGAACTCTCCTCATCTGTGCAGGTGAGACATGGACAAATCCCAGCACTCTTGATGGATCTTTTCAGCCTGAGCTTTCTTGAGTAGCATATTCTAATTGTGTTAGAGTTTCCTGGTTGTGATAAAAACCTTTTCATGAGCATAGGAGCAGGCGTTTTTTGTTTTTTGATGGATGACCTAACTTTGTTATTTGTCCAAATTAGAGGTTATGTATACTGAAGCTAAAATCTAGACTTTCCGTGTGCAAAATTAGAATTGCTATCTGTAAATACTAGGAGATTTTCAGAACTGTTACTGTCTTCACTTAACTCAAGATACCTCATTTTATTAATCTAATTGTCTCTCATTTAATTTAATTATTTGGATCATCAATCTAGAAAGTGAGTTTTGAAGACTGGGGTTTATACACTTAAGCAAGTTTTTCCTTTTGGGTATCAGATTTGCTTAGCATCTCATTAAGGCAGCAGTGTCAAACTCATTTTTACCAGGGGCCACATCAGCCTTGCGGTTGCCTTCAGAGGGCCAAATGTAATTTCAGCTCCTGAACAGTTAAGGAGTAGTTACATTTATACAGTCCTAAACTTATTTCGGCTCTTTGAAGGCAACCTCGAGGCTGATGTAGCCACCAGTGAAAATGAGTTTGACACTCCCGTTTTAAGGTGTCAGCCTATGTTGCTTCATTTCTAAGAGGTGAAGCTTCACTTTGCCTTAATCTCTTAGAATTGTAGAAAGCACATTAGATCTGGGTCAGAAGTGAAACAATATGGAAAGCAGGGGATTTAATTCCGGGTTCTCTGGTGGCAGCACAGAAGCAGAGCTTGTGATTATTTTAGTTGTTAGTTTGATTACCCACTAGGAAAGGAAGAAGAGGTATTAACTTTCAATCAAACCTGGATTTTTTTTAAGTAGCTATGAGGACTGAGAGAGTTTTATAAAGTCACCCATGATGTTGATGGTATTGCTTTGTTTCCTCCTTATGTAGAGTGGAACATGGTGAGTAGTGTTAGGGTTGAAATACTGTAGTACTACCAGAGAATAGCTTGTGATTCCTCCCAGGGGTCTGACACTTTTTGGAGGGAGAGGTTGGTTTGTTATAGTGTGGCTGCACAGTAATTTCTCACTTATCATCATCATAGGTTCTGTGACTTTAAGCTAAATATTGTATGGTGGAAACCAGTTTTACCATAGGCTAATTGATATAAATGAGAGTTAAATTCCTGTGACATGTCAGCAGTGTTATAACAATGTCATCATTCAAAGACTTGCTATATCCTTTTGATAGGCATTTGGATTGTTTTCCAGCTTCTTGCTATTACAGCAAAGTATATTGAGCACCCTTGTACATAAGTGTTCATGCACGTATGATTGTAAAGCTGTAGGAGAAATTCCAAGAAACCTTACCCCTGTGGAGCTGGGTGTGGGGGGTGGATATTATTTATTATTTAGAACATTACATTAAATTTCAAATCAGAAGTAATGTGAGGTAGAGGTTAAGAGCAGCTCTATAACTAGACTGCTGTGGTTCGAGTCTTATTTCATCACTTAATAGCGTGACCTTGGCTGGTTACTTAACATTTCTGTCTTATCTATAAAGTGAGGATGCTATTTTCCCATTATTAAGTTAATGCACATATGTAACATGCTTGGGACAATATGTAATAAATAGTAAGTGCTCTAAATGTACACTGTTAAGGTGGCAAAATGGCAGAGTTAGATTTACAATTATAATGGAGGAACCTGATAATTGACATAACAGAGAACTTCTGAAAAATGTGTTAATCAGGAAAAGGGGTCAAGTATGAAGTGTTGGGTTGCGGACCTGAGAAGGTGTTGGTGTGGCTGAAGTACAGGTGGACAAGGGGAAGCCTGGGACATGAGGCCAGAGGCTCAATAGGTTTGTGCTTTGGTGTCTGTCCTGAGTGTGAGTGTAAACCACTGAAAACTTTGCGTGGGGGCAGTGATGTGGTCAGATTTGGGTTTATGAAAAGCACTTTGGCCAAGGTGGTATGGAGTTTTGTTTTCAGTAGAGGGGGGTTCTGTGGCAGAGGGCAGCCTGAATGGATGTGGGAAATCATTGTATTGTAACACCAGATGGTGAGAGGACTTGGCTGGATTTGAGAAAGATGGACAGTACTTTGTGATGAACTGATTTTATAGAGTTGAGAGTCCAGGAGTTTTTCAGATTGCCATTAACTTATAGCATATAGAGCTACTACTAATAAAGTGGCCACGTGTGGCTCTTTAAATAAAATTTTAAATTCTATTCATTGGTTGTACTAGCTGTATTTCAGTTACTTGGCCACATGTGGCTAGTGGCTGCTCAAGCAGCACAGGTTATAGAACATTGACTGTTGTCACAGAAAATTCTACTGGATCGTGTTGGTTTAGATGATTAAATTCTGTTTTCTGATTCAGGCTGACATTTTGCAAAGATAGTGTTCTTTAAGGCAATACCCAAAAACACTATTTCTATAGAAGGTGTGTTACTCTTGCTAGTTGTTAAGCATTTCATAGCCTCCTTACCTGAAGGAAGGTGGTTAAGGATTTCTTCCCCTCAGTTCTTATGTCCTGCTGGCCTTGCTTTGATGTGAAGCTGAAGGGGAGGCATAAGGTAATTCTGTTCCTGGGGGTCTACCTCTGAGACACTTGTGTTGGCATATTTAGTGAAGGGTTTTGTTAGTCCAGATATTCCAGGCCTTGTTAGGATTTGGGGTTTATTAAATAGTGGATATTACATGGTGTGACTGGCCATGTTAGTTGCTAAATTAACTTAGTTAATTAATTTAGTTAATTAAGGTAGATGAAATTTTTTCATCTCCCGAACAGGGATTTTTCCTGCTTCTCTTCTCTGTTCTTCATTGTTTAATAACAGATTCTGTAGTGTTTACCTTTGGAAAGATAAAGAGGTTGAGTCTTAAAGGATCACTGTCTTTGTTGGCTGTTCCTTTAAAGTAGGTGTGACCACCGTGGCATTAAAAGTTTTTCTGTCCTACAGTATTTAATTGAATAAAGAAACTTCACCACTACTGGTCTCCCTGCTTCCTTTGCAGACTGATATCAACTTGCCATATCTTACAATGGATGCTTCTGGACCTAAGCATTTGAATATGAAGGTGACCCGGGCTCAGTTTGAGGGGATTGTGTTTGAGCTAATCAAGAGGACCATCGCCCCATGCCAAAAAGCCATGCAAGATGCAGAAGTCAGCAAGAGTGACATAGGAGAAGTGATTCTTGTTGGTGGCATGACTAGAATGCCCAAGGTACGGATGGACCCATGGAATTCTTAACATGGAGAACAGAGAAGGCCAGCGTATAGTGTTTTCTTGGGATAAATGGCTTAGGTGTGGGGACATGAATATGTGGCCTTTCTTCCATGGTAACCCTGAAAGGAGAATGAATTTGTGCCCTAACTAAAGAGTTCTTTTCAGCCTTTTTTTAAAATTCAAGGGTATAAGAAAAAAGGATTAGGAAGGGCAAAATGTCTTTGGGGTGGTAGCAGGGAGAATCCTGAACTTAAGTCTTGCAGAATTTTTAGGAATGGACATTTGAGGTCACATAACTCAAAACCTTCATACTGACTAGCCTCTATGGGGCAATTTTGAACATGTGTTTTTGCAGCATAATGTTTGAGGTTTCTAACTGTATCTTTTCAACAAAAATTTGTGCAATGATGCATTCTATTCATCAACACATCATTCTGAAAAAAGGTGTGTGGAAAGCTAATGACTGAGCACAGAACTGTTGAAGATGCAGTTCTTTATAACTTATGTAGAGTTCTTTTTAAATATTTTACTTATTTACTTATTTATTCGTTTTTAAAGAGAGGGGGAGGGAGAAAGAGAGGGAGAAAAACATCATTGTGTGGTTGCCTCTCACACACCCCCTACCAGGGAGCTAGCCTGCAACCCAGGCATGTGCCCTGACTGGGAATCAAACCAGCGATCCTTTGCTTCACAGGCCCACACTCAGTCCACTGAGCTACACCAACCGGGCAGGGCCTGTATTTCCAATTTAATGTGTTGTGTGGGAAACCAGATAACAAATTCTTTCCAAATTTAAAAGGGCTATGAATGAGATGTCATGTGAGTAAAATATGAGTGCTATCTGCATGGTAACACTCAGATCATTAATAAGAACTCAACTATGAAATACTAGTAATTTGAGTGAAATTCTTGGATCCAAATGAAGCAACCTGTTCTGTGATTTACTGGGGCCTTGGAACACACACATGTTCGCTTCTACCTTGGGCATTTAGTTGCTTTGAGTAATGGGTAACAGGTTCTTTTTTCCTTGATGCTCAGGTTCAGCAGACTGTGCAGGATCTCTTTGGCCGAGCCCCAAGTAAAGCTGTCAATCCTGACGAGGCTGTGGCCATTGGAGCTGCCATTCAGGGAGGTGTGTTGGCTGGTGATGTCACAGATGTGCTGCTCCTGGATGTCACTCCCCTTTCTCTGGGTATTGAGACTCTGGGAGGTGTGTTTACCAAACTTATTAACAGGAACACCACTATTCCAACCAAGAAAAGCCAGGTAAGAACTTTCCCTCCCTAATGTCACAGAGTTACTAGGTTCTGTGAGGGATGTGATTCCAGCCACTTTAGTGAGGTTTTCCTGGAAACTTCAGACTTTGTTTTGCAGTCCGTACTAGTTGAATGTGGGTGGTAAGGCTCTTATCTATTATTTTGTTCTCTTTACCTGTCAGCCAGCAGTGGTGACTGTAGGGAAAGCATTAATAGTCTCTCCTTCACAGGATTAAAATAACTTGCCAAAAGGAGCCTCATCCCTTGGGACTAAATCCCCCGTACTCTTCTGTTCTCAAAGGCAATAAAAAGAATGGCCTGAGGCAGTTGAATGTGCTTCTGTTATGGATGAATGATGGATGTCTTGCACTGCCACACCAGGGCTATTTGGACAATGGCTTGGGTCTTAGTTTCTTAATACTTGGGTTAAGAATTATTTTCTGATTTGCCCAGTTTTCACATTTGTATTAAAAACTTGCTATTGCTGTATTTGTGCGGTGATGTATTGCCAACACATCATTCTGAAGAAAAGTGTGTGGTGACTTTCTATGACTGAGCACAAAATAACATCATCCAGCAGAAGTAGCGCCTGCTTGAGTGTGATTGGTAGGGTAATAATATGGGTGTAATAATTTATAGTTTTAATTTGAACATTTCACCTAAAATGTTACATGGTGTGCTTGAGTATGATATTATTATGCTATAGAATTACATGCTTATGACTTTGTAATTAAAAGGGGGGGTATTTGTGCCAGACCCTGTACGTCCTATCTCTGACCTGTTTTCCCAGATGAGCATATTTCAACATCTCATTTTTATCTCATGAGGCCCTCTGTGCCAATGCTGCATCTTTGTACAGTGCATTTGCTTAGCAGAAACAATAGCTACTGCATGCCCTTTTGCTGTGCTAATCCTACTCCTGTTCCCAGCAAAGACATATAAGCCTTTGTTCTGAAAATAGTGTGCATTAGGACTCTACCAGTGTTGGGGTGTCACTTTCTTCCTTTGGCTTATACTTTGTGTACGAGAAGTAGTTTTATTAGACTGCCAATCCAGGAAGTTTCTTTTTCCCTAGGTGTTTTCTACAGCTGCTGATGGTCAGACTCAAGTGGAGATTAAAGTGTGTCAGGGTGAGAGAGAGATGGCTGGAGACAACAAACTTCTTGGACAGTTTACTTTGGTGGGTATTGGGAATCCTAAATATGCCCTTCATTCTTATTTACTGTAAGTTTGATATATTTTGACCCCTGTTAATAGTACCATACATAGCTGAAACACAGAGTCTGTTAACATAGAGTACATGTAAATTCAATTTTACCTGAAAGCCTTGCTTGTGCCTTAGGAACTTTAAGAATACCATAAATGTAAGAGATGGAAATGTTCGTAACAGTGCTAATTAGGAGAAATTCCTAGTTATTAAGATACATTTGATATTACTGGCTTCTAATTAGCATTGCTTGTTGGTGAGATAAATGATGATGGAGGGGTTGTTCTTATTCATTGTGTCCCCAGGTATGTATAGCCATTATGATTACTTGCTGTACTCAACCTTCACTGGCATGAGCCCTGTTTGTTTCAGGTAGCAGTGAAATTGCTGCCTTTACTTACAGACTTCTTTTTAGCACATTTAATTAAGTGAATCTATAGTTTGTTTCTCCTTGGAACCAAGTGATTTGTTCCCCAGAAGACTATATAGGTTTGGAACTAGAGCACTGGACCTCTTTGTGAAAAGAGCTTACTCTGTGTATTTATTTATTTTAGATTGGAATTCCCCCAGCCCCTCGTGGAGTCCCTCAGATTGAAGTTACATTTGACATTGATGCCAATGGGATTGTACATGTTTCTGCCAAAGATAAGGGTACAGGACGCGAGCAGCAGAGTAAGTTTTCTTATTTATCAGATTGTACGAGTGAGGTAAGGGACCTTGGAGAGCCTTTCTGTTGGGAACAAGGTCCTCTAGGTTGTGCCTATCTTTTCTCCCAGCCTCAAGATGATGATGAGTCCTTTCTGTCCCTTTCGTCCTCAGTTATCAGAGTCACACTCAGAGTAACGGATATAGTGGTGTATGTTCCCCAAAATAGGCAAGCACTGAGCCTCTGGATTGCTGGCTGAGCTGAAGTTTTGGTAGGAGGCAGGATAGTTGGTGTTTGTATGTATCAGTCCCTTGGTTTCTTTCTGCTTATTATAGGACAACATTATGGTATTATTCTTCATAATTCACATCATTGGTTTTTGTGAGCAGGAGTATTATTTTTCTTAATACAATAGAGAATGAAACATACAATTTTACATGTGAAGTAACAATGCTTTCTTTTCACTATAGTTGTGATCCAGTCTTCTGGTGGGTTAAGCAAAGACGATATTGAAAATATGGTTAAAAATGCAGAGAAGTATGCTGAGGAAGACAGGCGAAAGAAGGTGATTAGTACTTTTTTAAAAAGATTTCTTCTATCTTCTGTTACCCTTAGTCTATCCGTTGTCTCTCCCTTTGCTCATAACTTCTGTGGCATGCCTTTATTTAATTTATTCTCAGTCTTCCCATATCAATTCTTATGTTACAAAATCCAGCTGAAATCTCTTACAAACATCTCAGACTACCACAGACCAACCACAGTGATTCCTCCCCTTGCTATTATTACTCTATACTTATATGCAGCAGTCAGCATGTTGTCTTTCTCAGTGAGAACCTTCAGCCAATGGGTTCATTGGGAAGTCTTTACTTTCTCATTTCTCTTAGGAACGAGTTGAAGCTGTTAATATGGCTGAAGGAATAATCCATGATACAGAAAGCAAGATGGAAGAATTCAAGGACCAATTGCCTGCTGACGAGGTAAACCCTCTTTTATAATGGAGTAGTTCAAGAAGGTTGGGGGGGGCGTTGTCACTGGTGTCAATGAAGTTCATCTGTCTCTGGAACTTGGTAAGAATTTAGTTTTAAAAAATGTTTCTGAACATTACTGCTTCGTGTAATAGGATAAGAAACCCAGAAAAAGTGAGGGTTTTGTGTTGTTCTGTTTTTAAGTGCAACAAACTAAAAGAAGAGATTTCCAAAATGAGGGAGCTCCTGGCTCGAAAAGATAGTGAAACTGGAGAAAACATAAGGCAGGCAGCGTCTTCCCTTCAGCAAGCGTCGTTGAAACTCTTCGAAATGGCGTACAAAAAGGTACAAGGACTGAGCCATGTTTTTCTCAATTACTATTTTGCTCCTGAGTTGATCCTGTTGTAACTGCTCTTGATTACTCTAATGGCTCCTTACCTAGCCATTCATAGAACTGTGAGTGTTGACAATATCCTTCCTCCCCTTTCCTCCCCTTCCAGAGGGAGGATGTGGTCAAAGGGAAGGAGTCACAGAAACCACTGCGTGTGTGTGTGTAGAGTGGAATAGGCAGGATGTGGCTCCTTCATTTTTTAATTCATCAAAGAGCAAGCTGTCAGCCTTAACATTAAATGAGTGGCTGTCAAATGTTTTCTTAACAGATGGCCTCTGAGCGAGAAGGCTCTGGAAGTTCTGGCACTGGGGAACAAAAGGAAGATCAAAAAGAGGAGAAACAGTAATACCAGAAAACTTTGGAGCCAAAAGGACATCATCTTATGACGCTTGGGAGTAAAGGGATTTCCTGAGCAGAAATGGGAGAACTTCATTCTTTTACTGTGTTTTTGCAGTATTCTATATATAATTTCCTTAATATGTAAATTTAGTGACTATTAGCTAATGATCATTTAATGAGTGATAATTCCAACAGTGCAAAGCTCACAATGTTCTGCCCCTAGCCTATCATTTTTCAGCTGCACGTGAAAGGGAAGATGATATATTGATCATTTTAAAGACTTAACATTGTTTTATGCTGAAGTAATCCTATTTCCAAGGGGTGAAACCATCCCACACAACAATGAAGATAGTCAGTCAAAGACATGGAATGAGACCATCTGGGGATAAGATACTTAACTACTGCTCTACCAGTGTGTGTGTACATTGGTTCCTTCAACTGAGGCCTTGCAAGGCAAGTCTGCCATGCCAGAGGTAGAGCAATGGAAACAAGGTCAATGGAAAACAAAGTATTTGTGTTAAGTGCAACTCTTAAAACAAGGTAATAAGGCTTCGTAATTTTTCTGTGGGACACTTTTATAGCTACCTTGTGGCTTTTGTCTGGTACCTGTATCTTTGATTTTTTTTGATCCATTCTGGATTTTTTAAAAAATAAATATGAAAAGCATCTTGATCTCATTTGTGAAGAGTGAGACTCTTCAGATTTAGCTTTGAGAATATAATATGCATCATACTCAAATATGTTGGAAGTGCTGGTATAATGAAATAAGCATTGTCACCAAGGATAGGTCTGGTTCTGAGGTTTGTTTGTTTTTTTTATAGCCCCATCTTTTGTTTGGAATGTTAAAGTCTAGGTAGATCTCCAGCTTAAAAACTGGGGCTACTATTTTCAGGTTGCTTTCTGCTGCTCTATGTAGCTTTATATCAATCTAGTAGTAAATCCTAAGGTGTAAGTTCTGTGGCTCAGTAATACTAGGTACTGCTTCTTTCCATATTTTTGTGTACAGTCAGTGAGTTGCCTTATCCTAAATTCTGTTGTAGTTCTGATTACCACATGCTAACAACTTCAGAAGCAGAACTTGGACTGCATCTTTCCTATATCTTAAATATTTAAGTATTGAGAATTTTTCCTTCAAATCTTCCAATAGACTTCCCCTTGTGTTTCATGGACTACTATTGTAGACCATGCCTAAAAGAATTTTAATAACATGGGGCTTGGATTCCATCAGAAGTAATGCTTCCTTTTATTTTGTGGTGATAATCTAGAAATGAAATTCATTAGTGTTCTAATGTGAAAGACATTGCATAATTACATTCCTAGAAAGTTGTTCATTAACACCCATGTAAATACTTCTTGAGATTCATAAAAAATAAATTCTAGGCTCGAGTTCTCAGCCACAAAGTTGGTGGGAACCTTGTGGAACATGTAGTGATTATCCATGACGGATTGTTTTGTGGTATGTTAGATATTTAGCATCTGTGGTTGGCCCTTGCCCAGTAAACATCTCTTGTATCTCCTAATTAATTGTGATAACTAAGCCCTTCTTGGATTTCCAAAGCACTCCAATTAAGTACTGACCTTTATGAAAGATCAACAAGGATCTTTCTTAGGATCAGGAAGAGGAGCCAAACATTCTTGAACAGTATGGGTTCTATTAGGAAGAAGGGAGAAGAGCTATGTGCATAGGTACCCACAACTGTCTCCAGCTTCCCTGCACAGTGAACACACAGCAGTGTTCCAGTTACAGACCAGTAAAATGTAGTGCTGCAAACAGCCTTGAAAGGCAGAAAGATTTTTATTCTTTAGATATAGGTTCCCTTTTATGACAAATGCTTGGTAGGTCTAAAAAGGAACTTCTGGTTTCTGCTCTTTAGTGTGGTCTTTCCAGCAAATATGCTTCTTATGGTTGCCGTCCCCCCCCCCCCCCCCCAAATGAAATGAACAAATCTTAGCAACCTTCAAAGTACATACAGATCACCATCTCTACTCTGGCCACTTAGTATGAATTATTACACATAATATTCCCCACATACAATTACACACCTTGCTACTCTTTCAGTTAGCAGTTAGTCAGAGGCCTGTCCATAGGCTTTATGTGATCAGGCTTCTCACTCCCTGTTTGCCTGTATCCTCCAACTATTTTACTTTGTGGTCTTTACCCACCCTCGCTGAGAAAGTTGCCCGGATTTCCATTTGGTTCACCCCTCACTTTTTTCACAAGGCTTTGAAATTTCATAAAATAGCAGCCCCTTCTCAAGTCCCTGCCATTTATCCTCTTTACCCTACTCTTTTTCCCCTTAGCAGTTATCACCTAACTTGTTTTCCCTCTCCCCCAGTTATAATCTGAATTTCTGTGCCACTCCCCCACCCCCACCAAATGTTGAAATCCTAAGTTTTAGGTATTAAAGGTGGCGCCTTACAAAAAAGGCTCCACTCCAGAAATCCCTTGGCCCCTTCCCGCCAAGTGAGAATACAATGAGAAGTCTGACCATACAGGACCTTCACCTGACCATGCTGGCACACTGATCTCAGACTTCTGGCCTCCAGAACTGCTGGAACAAATTTTTGTTGAGAAATTACCCAGTTATTTTATTACAACCCAGAAAGACTGACAACCACGATGTAAACTTCTTGAGCCCACAAACCTCTTTGCTCGCTATTTCCCAGCACCTACAATGCTAGATACATAAGCATTCAAATCTTGTCAAACTAGCAAATCTCTCCCACTGTCTAAAACAGTGAATTAAGGTCCCTTTGTTTTTTACGTTTATGTCTGAATCATCTGTCAAGAATACCAGGAGCAACTTTTACCAAACCCAGAAACAAGAACTTAATTGGTAAAAGATTTTTTTAAAAAAACAAGGAGATGTTGATAGTAATGTAGCCTGAAGTTTTCCTGGACCAACAAGGAGAAGTGGACGGGGTGGACAGGAGTGACCAGAATAAGTTCGCAATCTTTTATGCTTTATTTCGTAGTAAAGAGTCCAATTCTGTTGCTGGCTCATTTATTCTGTGTGATCTTAAATAAACTTACATTATTATCTACCCAGGTAGAATTAACTTTTTCCTCAACTTTGTATTTTGAAAGCTTCAAACCTACTCTTAGAAAAGCTATAATAGTATAATGAACACACATGAACACATACCTTTCACCTAAATTCAAGTAGCATTTTGCCATACTTGAACTTTTTCACTGTTGTGTGGTTTTTCTGTTTTCTGAATGTCATGACACTCAAACCTGTCAATATTTCTGCAAATATAAGAACAGAACCGCCTCCCTGCAACTATAAAAATCAGAAAATTTAACATATAATACTACTATCTAACACACAGCCCATATTAAGTTACCTAATTGTCTCAATAATATCCTCTGTTTTCCATCAGGCTCACATCAAAGATCACACATGGCATTTAGTTATATCTCCTTTTTTCTAAGAATAGTTCCCTTGCCTTTTTTTCCTTTCATGACATTGAGATTTTTGAAGGGTACAGGCCATTTGTTTTGCAGAATGGCCCTTTGTTTGGATTCATGTGATTTTCTTGTGTCCAGAGTTGTGTATACATTGTTAGTAGGAATATTACATAAGCATTGTATCTTTACCAATGCATGAATTATCAGGGACAAGATGTCAGTTCTGTGCTTTGCTCCACACTTCATTATAAAAAACCTACAATAAGTAATCTGTGGGTGTGACAATTTTATAACAACTAGAGATTCTATAGCAACAGGGAGCAGTAAAGATAAAAGTGAATTCTTAACAGTACATGACAAGATTGGGAATGAAGAGACAACCTAGGTTTTAGAAATAAACCCTTCACTATTTCAGACAGCACTGCAACTGCATTCTCCAGTCCTAAGGCTGCTTTGTAAGGACTGTATCCTTTCTTGTCCTCTAATAACTAGATAGAGGTAGTATAGAGTGACATACATGACACAATCTGTGAACAGCATGAAAGGTAATTTAGCAATCAGAACCATTGAAACAGCCATTTCAATAGATCAAAAACAGTATCAGCAATTTCATACGGCTAAACTAAATACAATGTATCATCAAGTCCACTTGCAACAGCAAGTCAGGAAGCAAAAGTATCTTCACACTAAACAGAACACTGCTGCTGAACCAGACTTTAATAATTACAAGCTTCAACTCAGATCAGGAAACGAGGGGGAAAAAAAATGTTCACCTAAATCACAGGTCCTTAAACAGGTTCTTGTAGCACTTGACCCAGGATGGGAAGATTTAAGGCAATGGTCATGGGGAATGGGCAGTCCATATGAGTGACTTTAGGAAGTTCATAAACCACTGATAAAATGCAAGATGGTCAATAATTTTTCTGGGAAAATGGCCCATTGATTTCTTGAAAGAATCTATGACCAAAAAAGGGTTAACCACAGGTTTCCTAAAGGGGAAATCAATGTACCTTACTGGTATAACTCGCTTAAATTCAAATCATACCCTCCTGGTCTCTGTCACCCTTGGTCCCACAGACAAGAAGGATGCAGGTTCGATTCCCTGTTGCACACACCCAGATTGTGGATTCAATCCCCAGTTGGGGTGTGTATGAGGCAACCAAATGATGTTTCTCTCACTCTCTAAAAGCAATGAAAAAATTTCCTTGGGTGAGGATTAAAAAAATAGTTTACACTCACAACTTTTTAATATTCAATTCAGCAATTTCTTGTAACTTACTATATTTCCCCACCTTTTCTTATTCTAAAGGAAATACCAGAAATCATAATTTTACTCTTAACATTTCATTATGTACTTCTAAAAGGGGTTTTTCTATAAAATAGCACATCTAAAAATATTAACTGCTTAATGTGAAACACTTGAATGTTCAGAGACCCTAAATTGTTTCATAACTTTTTCAAGAAAGAGGAACCAAATGAGGGCCACATCCTATATTGGTTCGTAGTTCCCTAAGACTCAAAGTATAGGTTTCCCTGCCTCTTTTTCCCCTGGTTTGCAAAATATTTGTTGAAGAAAGTGGGCCTGTAATTTCCTCCATTGTGCATTGCACAGACTGCATTCCTGTGATGTCATTTAGTGTGTTCTTGCATTTCTGTTTGATCTGATTCAAGTTCACTTATTTTTTTTAGTTTAATGTATTTTAATAGCAAACTTACAGGAACAGCACAGAAGACAGACAACATTAAAAACATACTTGCATGTAGGACAACTCAGAAAAGTATAGTGAATGGATGGAATCTACTGTATGATAAAAATGCTACAAACACCATTTAGTTGCCATCAATAAGAAATTTACTTGTTTTTAAAAAATTCAAATGCTGGCATTGTCCAGAAAAATTTAACAGGTTTATTTATATTGTTATGAAGTTGAACTGCTTGAAACTTGTTCACTGAAACACCTTGACTTCCATTAATGCTTTATGTCCCCGTATTTATATTAAAAAAATTCACACACAAATGAAAATGGAAAAACGGCCAATACCTGATTTCTGTCCCCTATTTTCCACTTGCAATCATATACTTAGGTACCTTTTTGACCCCATGGAAAAAAAATATCTAACGTTCAGAACTACCAATAACAGGAGGAGAATTCTTTTTTTTAAAGAATGAAATGTTTCCCATCATAGTGGATTCTTAAGCACATTCTCCACGTATGCGGCGTGCTAGCTAGATGTCTTTTGGCATAATTGTCACACGTTTGGCATGGAGAGCACACAGGTTGGTGTCTTCAAAAAGGCCAACCAGATAGGCTTCACTTGTCTCCTGCAAAGCACCAATAGCTGCACTCTGGAAGCGCACATCTGTTTTTAAGTCCTGAGCAATTTCTCGCACCAGACGCTGGAAGGGAAGTTTGCGGATCAGAAGTTCAGTGGACTTCTGATAATGTCTAATTTCACGAAGTGCCACAGTACCAGGCCTGTAACGATGAGGTTTCTTCACCCCTCCAGTAGAGGGCGCACTCTTGCGAGCGGCTTTGGTAGCCAGTTGCTTCCTCGGTGCTTTACCGCCGGTTGATTTGCGGGCAGTCTGCTTTGTACGAGCCATGGTATAGGGACCTCTTTACTTACCCCCCTTCTCCTTCGGCTGGAGCTCGCGAGCTGGAGGAGGTGCTGGCATTAGAGAGCGACGGCGGCTGCGAACCCAAGTTCACTTTTTTGACAAGAACAGGTGGTATGTACTTCCACCAACAGGTACACAATTCTGGTTGGTTCTGTTGTGGTGTTAGCAGCCACTGATCATTATACAGATCTTTAATTTCATTAAAATTATACCAGTTTACTTCTGTCTTCATCTTTTAGTTGGAATATCTTCACAGTGAAAAATTTACTCATAATAAGTACCTAGTTACCTTGCAGTACACTTCATATGGGAAAGGTTTGTTTTTAGAATGAGTTGGTCTTGGCAATAATTTTTTTGGATTTGACAACAAAAGCAAAGGCAACAAAAGCAAAAATAAACAAATGGGACTACATCAAACTAAAAAGCTCAGCAAAGGAAACCATCAACCAAATGAAAAGGCAACCTGTGCAGTAGGAGAAAACGTACAAATCACGTTTCTGATAAGGGGTTAATATCCAGAATATAAAGAATTCATACAATTAAACAGCAATAAATCCAATCAAAAATGGGCAGAGGGTCTGAAGAGAGATTTTGCCAAAGACACACATGATCAACAGGTACATGAAAACATGTTCAAAATGACTATTATCAGAGAAACGCAAATTAAAACCACAATGGGACACCACCTCACACCTGTTAGAATGACTATTATCAAAACAAGACCCCTGGCTGGTGTGGTTCAGTGGATTGAGTTGCCAGCCTGCAAACCAAAGGGTCGCCAGTTCGATTCCCAGTCAGCACATGCCTGGGTTGAAGGCCAGGTCCCCAGTAGGGGACACATGAGAGAGAACCACACACTGACGTTTCTCTCCCTCTTTCTCCCTCCCTTCCCTTCTCTAAAAAAATCTTTTAAAAAGTACTGATTACAAAAAATCTGTTTCTTTCTTTATGATATAACAAGGTATTTCAGGCTCACTTTGTTCATTTCTACCTCAGTCCTGTGAAAAGCTGCTTTTATACTATCATCTACTTACTTAACTTTCCTACATCTCTTTATCCTCTAAAATAGACTGCAAATTTCAGTACCATACTACATCTAAAACTTTTCAGCTTTTTCATCCCAGTACTAGACAGAAAAATGGAACACAGTATTTATGGAATTGAACTAAAAGATTAGCATCTGTCTGGGTATTCTATGAGTATCTCTAGCATCAAAAGAGGCACCACTGAAAACATTAAGCAGTTATTCTCCCCAGGTCGCCCAAGGGCATGCATGGCTAATTCTCACCCTGCTAATCATTCTTTCATGTTACTACTGGAAAACTAAAAATCACTGCTCTAGCTATCGAAGGCTCCCTAGAACAAAGGTCCTTAAAAGCAGGGAAATAGCACATACACACATATATAATCCCCACCCACCCTCAACAGAAAGACAAAGAATTCTCTATATGCATTGTTATCTTAAAAATTGCAAATCACCCTGACTGGTATGGCTCAGTGGTTTGAGTGCCCTGGCTGCGCCCCAAAAGGTCAAAAGGTCGCTGGTTCAATTACTAATCAGGGCACATGCCTGGGTTATGGGTCAGGTCCCTGCCTGGGGCACGTGAGAGGTAGCCAACTGATGCTTCTCTTGCACACTGATATTTCCCCCTCTCTAAAAACTAAAAAAAAAAAAAAAAATTAAGTTGGAAATCATTAAAGGCCAAAGCATCTAACAGTATCTACTTAACAAGCCTACAAATTCATATGAAGATATTTGGTCACACAGAGGGGAAACTGTTGCCATTCCTTAATTGTGTAGTTCCCTCTCCCACCAAAGGGTTACATTTCACCACTAGGTGTCCACAGGGGAGTAAATGCTGCCTTAAACTTACCTATTTCAAGTCACTTGCACACACACATTGCACTCCATAGTTAAGCAACTGTTTTATGTCAATTTACATGAATCTTAAATCCTTTGAGTTCTACAATATATTGTACCAACTTAGTGAAAGGTCTTCTTCACTGGCTTTTTATTGGGTTGGCCAAAAAATCCATTTAGTTTTTTCTGTAAAATAACACATTTTTCATTTTCATGAACTTTATTGATTTGGATATTTTGAGTGTGTTGTCTATCTCTCCCATGTGGTATGAAGTTGATTGTTCTCAATGTCTCAATTTGATCGCTATCAATTTCAGCTAGTCTGCCCAAATGTGGAGCATGGTCCAGCAAGACATCTCCAGAACAAAATTTTGCAAGCCACTTTTGACACATTCCATCAGTCACAGCACCTTCTCCATACACTGCACAGATCTTTTTGCATTTCAGTTATTTTTTACATTTCTTGAAATAACAAAGTATAATACATGAAAATGGTGTGTAATTCTCTTCAATATTAAAATGGCTACACAAAAGTTCACAAATTTTCATTTTTTTAAATGCATGCTGATATGACAGCTGTCACAAAGCAATCTAACAAAATTGTTTTGAATGAAGTTAAAAACAACTAAATGCTACTAAAGCTATTTTACGGAAAAAAATGCAATGACCCTTTTGGCCAACCCAATATTTACAATAAGACTTCTTTACTTAAGGATAGAAGCTACAGAACTGCATTCCTCAAATTCATTATTCTTAAGTGTAGCCAGGAACTTCAGGACAGACCAGGACAGACTAGACATTCCTTTATTGATCTTCATCTAGTTCATGAAGTTGTGAGCACTTCAGAGGAAATCTAATCTAGATGTTTTTCAAGTTACTTTTTATTTTTCTAGGCACAAAAACACTTTTTCTTTTAACAAAAGTTTATATGAAACTCTGACTGTTGGGTCAGGGCAGGGAAAACCCACACATAACTATTTTTAAGTTAACTAAAAAAAAGTCATTCATTCTACTAATATAGTTAGGTATAAAAATACCCAATATTTTAAACTTCAACTCTGAAAATTTCCAAATTTCTACAATTAACATACCAGCCATCAAAGCAGAGAAACAATCTCAAAGACCTATTTTACTGGCTCCCTCTTTCACCATGAGGGGAAAAAAAAATCCCTAGAAATTGTACTTCAGATCTGCTCCACCTTTAGTTACTCAACTCTATTTTCTGCAGGAGAATGGTGAAGTACAAGGAGTGTCATAGGTCCCACAAGACAGAACAAATTAGGAGAAACTAAAAAGAAAACATTCACTGATGACATATGCTTGCCATAAATGGTACTAGGCACTTTACACAAATTATTTAATCCAACAATAGTCCCACAAAATAGCATCCTCATTTTACAAATAAAAAAAACCTTGAAATTTTAAAATGTAAGATTTAAGAAATGACTTGCCCAAGTTAAGAGTCAGCATTCAACTCTTCAGCTGCCTAGCTCCAGATGTCTTTCCTTAACCCCATCAAATTCCAGAAGTATCTTTTTCATCTTGGCTACTCTTGAACTGGCTTTACATCAGCAACCATCTCTGTACCTAACAGCACTGTATTCTCAAGCTGTCACTGATATTTTCAACATCAAAACAATCCATCCCTCTTTTTTCTCTTCATCCCTGACTAGGAATATCACCTATACCCAAAACATTATTTAAGTTTATTACCTAACATTAGAACTAGGGAAGAAATTCTGAGGTCACCAAGTACAAATCCTTCATTTTTCAGAGGACAACCTGTGCCTAGAGGTTTTATATTCTAGTCTCACCATATGACATTTTGAAAAAAACCTGTATTACCCTTATATCACAGGAGGTTCCTTCTGAACACTGAATGGTCATGGTCCCATTTAAAAAGGTTTGTCTTTGCTAAAGGAAATAGCATCCCTGTTCTGTTCCTTCCCAATCTCTTCTGCTAGGGGTCTATGCCAGCCTTTGTCTCTAGCATACTGATTTCCAATACTAAATGTGGAGATGGTAAATTTGCAGCAACTGATCAAGTAAACTTTTGGGGCTATAGTTAAGCTGCCTGAGTCTACACTATTATTCTAAGAAACAAGTTGCATATCTTGGTAATCTCTAAGTTGGAAGGATTCAAAGGTTGAGAAACGGCAGTTCTATCTGGGATTCACCATGTTTGCTTCTGCATGAATCACACAGAAATGCAAGCTTATGAACTGGTCTACAAAGTATGTGAAGCCATCAAACACGCACTGGAAACACTATAAACATAAATATATAAACGAACAGGAAAAACAGATCAAGGCAACCTACTGCAGAAAGTAGGAACTGGGGCAGGGGAATGAAGCAGAGAAAAGCTAGAGACATGGTAAACACCTAGTCAGTAAGCAGTGTTTATAACTATTTATAAAGGTCCATTACTAAGTACAATAAATACTATGTAATAAGTGAACACATGCCAAAAATTACAAAATGAAAACTAAAGAGATTCCATCCTGGAAATGCATTTGCTGGGGGGAAAAGACTTGCCCTACAGGAAGTTTGTGTCCTCTCTTTTTGGAAATACAGGTAACGAAGCTGCTGCATGATTAAGTGCACTGACTGCTGAGTCTGAAAACCATACACTAGCTGTGAGACTGAGAAAGTCCCTTTCACATTTCTTTGTCCCAGTTTCCCAATCCATGAAATGGGGACAACATCCCCCGTTGGGAACAGCCCTGCCTGGGGTCAGAAGCTGTAACCCCCGCCAAGGCTAAGGCTGAGGGAGTGGCCTTGGACCATAAGCCGCAAGGAGACAAAAGCTTATCTCCCTGGCAGGAGGGCGGCTTCTGCTGCTTCATTCATAACTGAACCCCAATGCTTGGTCGGTTAGCCAATGACGGGCAAGATTCCTCAAGGGGGGAATGCCCTAAGACAGGCACGCTCACGTGGGAGGCCCCCAAGAAAGGGCTTTGGGTGCTACAGCAAAAGGGGGTCATGGACCCTTGCTCCTCGGTTTGACATAGCCTGAGTCCTCACCATCTGGGAGAAAATCTCCTTATCCCTTGGCTGCCTTACTTCCCTTGCTCCACCTAAGCCTGAAACAATGACAGGGTGGCGCAGCTCTGTGCTGAAAAAGGCGGGTTCCCCGGGTGATTAGGCCTAAGAAAGAATATGTAAAATCCTGTGAAACCTGCTTTGTTTAGAATGCTCTCAGTTGAATGATAAGGGTCCAAAGAAGAAGTTTGTTCTTTAAAGTTTTACAGCTCTTTGATCCTGACTCAAAATAGGCCCTCAGACTTCCTTGCTATCTATTGTTTGATCCTTACTTCCCGGCAATGTTTAATGAGCTTTACCTGAATTCCTATGCAAACGAACCCAATAAAAAGCCTCTCGGGACGGGGTGAAGCGTTCCCCACGTGAGGAGTGGCCACGGCGCCCTCCAGGATAGAGGATGGCCAAGGTACTCCCCTCATGAGCAGTGGCCAATCTGTCCCCATTCCCCCGCAGGACCAGGGTGTCCGTGTATGTTCTTAGCGTGTTTTGACGAGCATCCGCAGCCGAGATGGATGCTGCTGGCCGGTATCCCTCCACAATCCCCAACTCCAAAGTGTGGACAAAGTTAAAATAGCATACAAAAAGGACACAAAACCCCCACAAATGCAATTGCCTTATTGACATCACCACTTGCATGTCTCATAAGCAAACTCAAATAGGCCCAAGATAAAATTTTTGATTATCTTCCAAACCCTACTCATCTTTCCTATCTAAGTGTAATGACGTTAGTACCCTGGGAGCCCTTCTCTCTCTTCTTCCACATCCAACCCATCATCCAGTCCTATCCATTCTAAGCCCACATTATTACTCACTTCATCTGCACTGTCACCACCCTATTCTAAGCTACAATGATCTTTCACATGATTTACCACAGCAGCCCAAAGGATCTCCAAGCTTCCACTTTTGCTATCTCCAATTTAAGCAAAACCATCTCCTTAAAAACATAACTGTATCATCATGGCACCTCCCCATCCCTAAATCCTTTGTTAAGCTGTGAATTATTCTTTTCTGAAAAATATATTGCATATATTTATTTATTTTAAGAAAGGAGAAGGGAGGGAGAAAGGGAGAGAAACATCAATGTGTGGTTGCCTCTTGTATACCCCCTACTGGGCACCTGCTCTGCAACCCAGGCAAGTGCCCTGACTGGGAATCAAACTGGCGACCCTTTGTTTTTGGTTCACAGGCCAGCACTCAATCCACGGGGCACATCAGCCAGGGAGGGCTATGCATTATCCTTAAGAGGCCAAACTCTTAAACCCAATTTTCAAGGCCTTATACAATCTGTCCGCTGCTTCCTTCTCAAGCCACTCTTCTGAGTCCTGAATTTGCTCCAGCACACTGGCTTTTTAGTAGTTCATCAAATGTGTCATGCTACCTCCTCACAAACTCCTACTCATCCTTTGGATCTCATTCCAAACTTGGGCCCTCTTTCATTAAACTCTCACAGCAATCTGAAGTACTAATTTATTTTATTACATACAATCACAAATGGTTATAGACCCAACTAAACTGAAAGCTCCTGGAAGGCGGGCACTGATATCTGGTTCGCCTCACTATCCTCAGGAAAACCGAGTTTGCACACAGTTTGAGGCCAAATATTTGAATGAACTGTCAGGAACCCCACTAAGGCAAAGAGACAAAATACCTAATTAAAAATCCTTAAAAAAATGTCTAACTTATATAACTGCCCATTTTGCTTCAACACTCTCTCCACCACCACTCTGAACAGATTAGACCAACTACTCATGGGATGAACTACCGCAAGTCTCAAACCTCAGACAGCCAGTCCCTGTCTCGCTTCACCCACCTCCCCTCAAAGTCCTGGGTCCAAGGTGAACCCATCTTAGCATTGAGGCGAGAAAGAACGTGCCTCTTTTGCCTCTGCGAGTGGAGGGGTCCGGGACAACCCGGGGGGAGTTTCCTAATCCGAATGTCCAGGCCAGGAGTCTGAACACTACTTGAGGCAGCCGTGACGTACGCAAGCCGGAACGCTTCGTCAGCTGCGAAGCCGCGAGACGCTTCTTTGAGGCTTCTCAGGAGCAACTCGAAACTCGCGACCCGGCCCGAACGCCTAGCTGGGCGTCGCAGACCCTCAGCAGTTCACTCAATTTAAGGAGGGCGGACGCAAAAGACGATGACCCACCTGCCTCGCCCTTTAAGAAACACCCCCATTCGGGCCCGGCGGGGCTCTGAGTAAATCCTCGCGAGAGCCCCAGGATTCCGCCCGCTTCCTCCTCTCGGCTTGCCGGGCCGGAAGAAAGACGGCACGTCCCCGCCCCCGGCCTTATCTCACAAGGCAGCGCGGTTTCAGCTGTGGCCAATCAGCAAGCTCATTGTTAGCCACTACGCAGAGAGCCAATGGAAAGTCGCGGCGCGCGCTGACCTTTCCCTTTTCCGCACCGGCCCCCTCCCTTCCGCCCGCCGACTTCCACTCAGCCCTCTGGCGGAGGAAGTGATGTCACAGGCCCCATGTGAGCGGATTGCAACACATGCAGCTACCTGGAGAGAGGGAGCCGGTGTCCTACGTCAGAGCCGCCGCCGCGGAGCCGCCGCCGGGGAGGAGCAGCCGCTGCCGCCCAGGACTGGGCCCTTAGGTAAGCCAGGGGGAGGGAAAGGCCAGAAGTCCCCACGGCTGGTCGCGCGGGGCGGAAAGAGGAAGGCCTCTCTGGGGTGGCAAGGAAGGGGGCCGCTCTGCCCCAGTGGCGGCGCTAACTCTGTGGTTTTGGTGTCTCCGGGCCCCGCCGGGCCGCTCTAGGGAGGAGGAGGCGAGAAGATGGCGGACGACCCCAGTGCTGCGGACAGGAACGTGGAGATCTGGAAGATCAAGAAGCTGATTAAGAGCTTGGAGGCGGCCCGCGGGTGAGCGCTGCGTCCGGCCCCCCCGTGCCCTCCTGGTACTCGGACCCCTCAGGATGGCCGCCCCCGCGCCGCATGGTCGGATGAGAAAAATCAGGCACTAGCCAACTCCCGCCTTCTGGACCTTTGAGTAGTTGTCCCTGACCCAAGGGCTAGGGTCTATATGACTGACCAGAGAAGGGGTACTTCCCCCGCTTGTGGGTAAGAGGCCCGGCCCCAGGGCTCGGACCACTTGCCCCCCTTGTGGCAGGCCACTGTTACTTTTGTACCCCTCCTAGGCTCTTGAGTCCAGTTTCTCTCCTTAGAGCTCCAGGTGGTGCCACCCATCTCGGGTGCTGTTGGGAGAAAGGGCTCAGCCTTTCCGAACGCCCTTCCCTGATATCCTCCCTTCCTCTCCTTGCACGTTCTTCAGCCATGCCTCATTAAAATGGCCTCTTCCTCCGGGGCATCTGGGACCCGGTTGGGTGAAGTTTGCGTGGGTCAGGAAGGAGAGGTGGTCAGGAACAACCTCTTTCTGACATCCCCTGATTTCTCTGGGCCTTGCAACTCTTCCAAGATGACTTCCTCTAAATCCTCTAATTACTCCGGAACTTCCTGGTTTTAGCTATTCCAGGACCCACCTATAAACGAAAATGCCAACGTGTGTGCGGTGAGGGAGTAGGGCAGGTTTTGGTTGAGGAATCTATATCTGTATATCCAGGAAAAATCCAGATTATGGGCTGCTCATATGAATTGCAACAAGGTTCCTTTTGGCTTCTCTGGACCTTCTGGGGATAGAAGTGCCCAATGGCTTGCTGAAACTCAGAATCAAATTAGATGGGCTTGAGTCTTTTGTAAACATTGATTAGAAACTGTTAGGTGCATTCACTGCGGGAAGGATAAGCTCTCTTAAAACTTTTTTTTTTTTAAGTTTTACACACACACATATAGATAAAGATATAGATATACACACACTTTTAAATTACTCTTTTGGGGGAAGGTGTGTCAGAGGTATTCTGGTTTTCTTAATTATTTCGTTCCTTTCCCAGTTTTGGGAACTTTTTACTTATAGAAAGTGCTACCAAATAAGAGTTTGGGACATTACACATTTGTGGGTCTGAGCAATCTTAGAGTAGGGGAGTGACTTGTTCTAGGCCATTACAAAAGTTTTCAGCCAAGGTATTGAACATTTTAGTTTCCAGCCCAGGTTTGGCCTTGATTGATAGATTTGCAGTAAGATTTATTAAGCTCTTAATTGCTATACCTTATGAAGTAAATGTACTTAGTTCCACGGAAGGCCCAAATTAAGACTGGTTTGCTATAGTCTTTTGTTCTTAATAAATTGGTGGTAATTCTGCTTGGAATGAAGCTTCTGAAAGTTTGGCCCTATTCAGGGACTTGGGCTTTTGCTTACTCTAAATGTGAACTGAAGTAGCAGCTTGTTTTTTATTCTTAGGTTTGTTTTTCTCTGAATTTAATAGAATATTCAGACCTAGTTAATAATCTTACAGGAATTTGAAGACATAGTTCTGCGCCACATGATAGAATGAATAATTATTCCCCATGTATGAGAATACTATACAGGAGGGGTAATGTAGATCATGACCCATAATGATACACCACCAGGAATTAGCCAGGTTCTTTTGTTTCAGGAGGATCTTCTGTTGTATTTTGAGTATGGTTTTTATAAATTGTTGCAGTGTTGTGTAAAGTTGGCTGTGACCTATAGATTTGTTCTTTTATTTAATTTGGAAGCCTGTTTACATGTTAGAATTCACATACATTATGGTCTCTGAAGGAGTGTAGACTATGAATTCATGGCTATAATTTGCCTGTTTGAGTGAAATGACATGGAAGAAATAACACTGCTTATAAATAACATTTCTTTCTACTGCTTCAGGAACCTCATTCTTAAATTTGTTCCTAGCTACTTCAAACTTTTAAGCTCCCCTTTAAAGCTTTTAAAGGCTTTTCCCCTTTGATTAGCAAAGTTCATTAAAGATTAAATGAAGTTCTTAAAACTTTTCTTTCAAGTGATGAAGTTAGTTTGGATGTTTTAGGATTAAGTTGTTTAAAATAGCTGGGGAGTAGTTTTTATCTAAACAGTAAAGTGGTTGATAATCTTGTCCTACTTTGCCTACTTTGCTTTTGTTCAGGTTTTGGTTGCACCGTGAGCCCATGAAAATTTAAAATCTTGGCCATCTCTAGGTATCAGTAAGGGAGTAACAAGTTTATTCTCTTTGCTTCAGAAGTTTCCCAGTATATACTGGTTTCTTTTCAGGAATAGCAAAGTTATATTTTCATGGCCAAGTTGTATTACAGTCAGACTCAGATTATCATAGTGTACAGTGAGAATGTTTTTTCTTTACCAAGTGCCAAAATATTTTAAGGAGAAATGTCATGGACTTCAGAGAGAAACTGGATGGCAAAAATGAATCTGCATATTGGGGGCAATCTGGGTTTCAGGACAAAACTGAGGTTGTGTTCATGTGTGGTGGTTAGCACTAGATAGTGAAACTTAGTGGTGGATTAATAGAATTGTGTGAGTTGAAAGGGGTGTTACATGTATAACTTGAATTTAAGTTGGGTGGGACATCCCTATTTTATTTCAGATAAGTTTGTGTGCTAGTAAAATAACGAAACAGCTCTTTTGTTATATAAATCCCACTTAAAGTTAGTGGGAGTTTCTTCCTGATTTATGATTTCTCCTGGTATATTCTTTACAGTTGGTTTAATGAGGATAAATGTATGCATTAGCCGAAACTGGAACTAAGGCTGTGTGAATAGAATGGTGGTTGTGGGTATTCTGAATAGGAAACTAAAGCTGGTGAATGGTAGGTGGGAGATTTGGGTGGTTGTTTTTTCCTCATGTTCCCTGAACTAGCAAGAAATAGTCCCAGAAATATGTTGGAAGCTTTATGGTATTCAGGTAGTAAAATCATAACCAGATTTTGTTCTAACCAAAGCAGTGGTGAATGTGACAGAGGAACAGACAAGGTTAATTTACATCTGTGGGTGTTAAAAATAATTCACTTATGGGCAACAGGGAACCTTGTATATTTCAGATATATTGAGGGCTGGGTCAGATAACCCATGTTTGAAGAGTAGTGAAGTTTGTAAACTTCATTTGGTTGTTGTCTTTTGTCTTTTGGTATTTTTAAAGCTTACTGTTTAGTTAAAATAATTGGTAGCCCTGTTTGGGTAGCTCAGTTGGTTAGATCTACCTGATACACTACGGTTTCAGGTTTGATCCTAGTTGGGGCACATGCAAGAATCAACCAATGTATGATGGATAGGTGGGACAACTATGTCTGTCTGTCTGTCTGTCTCTCTCTCTCTCTCTCTTTCTCTCTGCCCCCCTCCCCCTCCCTCTGTCCTTTCCCCTCTCTCACTCTCCCTCCCTCACTCTTTCTCTCACACCAGTTAAATAAAAATAACTTCCAGATACCTTGATTTTGAAGGAAATAGAAATTACCTGGCTGTGTGTGACTGTCTCCTGCCTCTAAATGTAGCTCTCGGCGGGGGGACTACTCTTCTCTCAAGAATTCTGATACGAGGTATGTGAGTTTTTCCCCGTACCAAGCAATTCTCCAATTCTTAGCTGCCACCAGCCGAGTGTCCTACAATTCAGTTCACTCTGACAGTGCCTGAATTAACATCAGTTCCCACAAGGTAAAGGGCTCAGTATCACAAGACTGTCCTACTTCTGACCTACGGGCTATAAATTTGGTTATTAATTTATAGGGTTATTTATTTAATTTATAATTAAATTTTGGGTTCATCAATTTGTTGGAATTGCCCATAGAGCTCAGGGAAACACTTTGCTTGTGTTTACTGGTTTATTGCGGGGGATACCATAAAAGATGCAGGTGAACAGCCAGGTGAAGAGATACATAGGGCAAGGTCTGGAATGGTCTGACTGGGGGTACTTCTACCCCTTTGGAACTGGGGTGTGCCACCTGGATTTACCAGCCTAAAAGATCAATACAACACATTCACGAATTTTATAGAGCTTGATCTACAGCATACCACCCCCCTTTCCCCTTCCCTGAGGTCCAAGGATAGAACTGAAAGTTCCAATCCTGGATACACTTGTATTTTCTGGTGACCAGTCCCATCCTGAGGCTATCCAAGAGCCCCACTCGAAGTCACTTAATTAGCCTAAACCCAGATGTGCTCTAAAGGGACTCCTAATAGGTAAAAAAAAAACACTCCCACAGGGAATTCTTATTATCACCACAAGATTTCTTACATTGTTTTGAATTAAAAGTAATTTTGAGAGATCGTTGAATAAGTTTATAAAAATCTTACAAATAATATGTAAATTGTTAATATAATTTGAATAAATTAAAGACTACTAAGTGTGTTAGAGTATCTTCCCCAAGTGAAAATTGTTGATTAACAGAACATTCACTTAAATGATACTCAAGAATGTTTTCAAGGCCATGAATTTCAGAGGTAGTAAAGGCCAGAGGGGCAGAAAAGACTGTACTTGATAGGGTGTGGTGGTGTTCCTCAGTCCACTTCAGGTGTCACAGGCGGCCTTCCTCAACTCTGAACTTGTCCTGACAGTCCTTGTATTCTGGCTTGGTGTGTTATGCACTGTGAACCTAATGAACAATTACTGTCTTTGAGTTTCAACTCTTGACAGACTTCTCATTGTAATAGCAGATATACTTATCCTTCCAGGAAAGGAAGGCCTACTCTGGACACATTCCTAGGTAAGCAAGAGTACCTAATTAGAATACTATTTAAGGCCTACTGCAATCTGGGTTATAGGTGGTCATCCCTCACCCCACCTCCCTCCCTCCCTCCCTCCCTCTCTCTCTCTCCCTCTCTCTTTTGAGCTTGGGGTTGAGTGTGTTCAGAGCAGCCCCTGGTGCTGGGAAGGTGTTTGATTGTGAGATAGTTTTAAATGTCAGTTTTATAGCAGGACTAAATCATTTTTTAACCTTACTGAAGAGTCAGAAGGAAAAATTTGACTTTCTTTCCTAGATATCCTGCTAGAACTGTCCAACCGAGAATTTAGGACAATAGAAATTTCTTTTCAGTCCACCATATTCTCCAGGGATCTCAGAATAGAACCTTCTGGGATACATTCTGTAGGTGTATTAATTCTTCAGCAGCTGACTCGCAGTGAGGGGGAGAAGGGATTAGGGAGGTTCGAGGCTCTTTCGGTTAGAAATCATGAGGTTTTTCACTTCAGAGCATTGTCCTCATAGAGCATAATGAAGCTCCCTCTGATAACAACTTTGTCTTATGCTACTGGGCACACTTTGAACCCTTGCCTACTGTCTGTTAGAAGAGGAAAATTCCTTTTCTTATTTTTTCACTTTCTCAAAACAGGTATATTTTTCTTCCTTTGAATCTAAATGAATGGAGATCAATAAAAAGAATGATTTTGCTTTTTATTCTCAACCCGAAACATAATTGAGTTTAAGAGCCATAACTTTATTATTCTCTTATAGATGAAAACATTAAAATAGACATTAAGGTTTTCTGTGTTTTAATCCAGTCATTTCTCTTTCATTTACTTAATTTGTATATGATAGGTACCTTCTGAGTCTTTCTATGTTTGATTGTCATTTTTTTTTTTTTTACCCTCCAAGTTACTTTATATCTTCATTTTAACACTGGTTTTCAGACATGTGGCTTTTCATCTAGTGTGTACTTGGTCTTTACTCTTGTTATCATCCTTCCAACCCAGTTCAGAAGACTTCACATTTTCAAATGCCTGACAGTGCTTCTTGTCATACAGATAACTCGGGGATATTGGTCCTGTAAGTCTACATTTGATTTTCTAAGGTCTCCTTTCGTTTTCTTTTCATTTTAGGTTTTTTGTTTTGTTTAAGAATTTATTTATTTTTAGAGAGAGGGGAAAGGAGGGAGAAAAAGGGAGAGAAACATGATGTGTGAGAGAAATAGCCATCAGTTGCCTCTCTCACACCCCCAACTGGGGACCTGGCCTGCAACCCAGTCATGGTGCCACCTAGGCATGTGCCCTGGCTGGGAATCAAACCAGTGACCCTTGGGTTCATAGGCTGGCACTCAACCCACTGAGCCATACCAGCCAGGGTTCTAAGGTCTCCTTTGGAAGAATGATCTAGTCAAAACAAAAGTTTGCCCTGGCCAGTATGGCTCAGTGGATTGAGTACCAGCCTATGAACCTAGAGATGGCCAGTTTGGGTCCTGGTCAGGGTACATGCCTGAGTTGCAGACCAGGTTAGAGGTTTCTCTTTCTCCCTCCCATCCCCTCTCTCTAAAAATAAATAAATAAAAATCTTTTTTTAAAAAGTTTGTCTTCATGTCTTATCTGTGGCCTTCTAAATTAGGTTTTCCCCAGACTCATATCTAGGTGTATGGAAAATGAAGCCCACAAAATTCATTTTTACTATTAACCAGTCAGCTTACAAACTTCCCCAAACATCTGCTGTGAGTTGGACACTAGATATTTTGTTTTAAGATTTTATTTTTAGGGAGAGAGGAAGGAAGGAAGGGAGAGAAACATTGCTGTACAAGAGAAATAATGATTGGTTGCCTCTCACACACCCCCAACTGGCCCACAACCCAGGCACATGCCCCAGTTAGGAATCAAACCAGCGACCCCTTCGTTTGCAGAATGAATGATGCCCAGACCACTGAACCACACCAGTCAGGGCTGGGCACTAGACATTTTGGAAGAAGTGTGTAAACAATGAGAACATGGTCTGACACACAACCCTGGTGTGATATGAACAATTTTCAGCCCCAAATTATCAGTACAGAATAGCACAGTACATGTTGAAGGGGGTATAGTGTAAGCAGATGATTCGGCTCTTGAATAAAGTGTTGGAAGTTTCAGAAACCAGAAGAGATTTTGTAATTAGGCACATTTCCTAGGAGAGGCAAGTATTGTCAGAGAATGTTACCTTGGGCATTGGTGTTTTTTGACTGATACAGTGTCATTGGTACCTTGGTGGAGTGGAGTGGAGCTATAACTGATCTGCAACTTTGAAATTATAATTGAAACTCATTCTTGATTAAAAGGCAGTTAGCCTAAAATTAGATCCAAAAGCTTTGTGTTGGTTGATGGTCGGTAAGCTGTCAGGGTATTGAAATAGTACAGGTCCTTGGCACATGCATACCTTGTTGGTAAAATTGGCTTGACAGAGGTTACAACCATCCCAAAACAATTTGCTTTCAGCCCAAATGAACTTTAGTTTGCAAGTAATAAAAAAATGTACTGATCCCCAAACATTAATTCCTTGTCATCTCTGGACATTTTTAACTTTACTGAAAAATAAAAAAACTTTTCCTTTCTGACTGCCCCCTTTTCTGTCATCTTAGGGCTTTATGACTCCATTTAAGCAGAGAGGATCCTCAGGAAAGACTGAGTTAGAGGTTCATAGCTGAGTTGTGTTTTAATCAAGTAATGAAACTAGTTTTCTGAAGATTAGTTGAATAGCATACATTTTGACTCCTTACAATAGCTCTGTAAGGATAGCTGTTACTGCATTTTGTGGACAAAGAAATTGAAGCACAGAGAAATGTCACAACCTAGTAAGGGGCATTGCTAGATTCTGTTGGTACTTTTCTGACAAAGCCTATGATTCTATTATACCACCCTTGCCCCTTGCTCTTTGATTAGTATTTCTTTTGCTGAATAGAAACATCTCCCATTCCCTTCTTAAAAAGAGGAGACCCAGAATCAAGGAGCAAAAATAAAAGGAAAACAGGCAGCCCTGGCCAGGTAGTTCAGTTGGTTAGAGCATCACCCCAATACACCAGCATTGTGGGTTCAATCCCTGTGTCAGAGTACATACAAGAATCAATCAATGAAAATATAAGTGGAACAACAAATGGATGTTTCTCCCCTTTCTTCTCTCACTCAATACTTAGCAATTTTTAAAAAGAAAGAAAAAACCAGGCATGCTGTTTGCAGTTCTATCCTAGGAAAAACTTGGGCACTAAACATGTTTATTCTACATGAGCATCCACGATGAGGGAAATAAGTTGCTTTTAAATCCCTCCCCAGAAGCTTATGTGTATATGAGAAGATTAACAGAAAGGTGATGGCTTTTGTTTTATTTGAATCATACTTACATAGTGGTCAAGAAAGATACGAGCTGGATTTTTATTTATAGGGTCCCATGTAGAACACTGGTAGTGATTTCCTGATGCTGGTTGTGATTGGTATCTCCTGGCTTTGCGCTGATGTGAGAAGCCTAGAAATTTTCCAGCTTCTGCTACTCCCTGGTGGAATATTCCACTAGGTTAATTTATGAAGCTGTTAACATTTTTTAAAGACAAAGTAAATGCCTGTATTTGTAGAAAAGTAATACCCCATCGGACATACACATTTTTGTTTTGAATAAATAAGTAATCCTAGCACCTCGAGGATAATACTAAAATGAACTTTTGTAAACTTTTCTGCTAAAATATTTTGGGACAGCTGAGTTATTCTGTCCTCTAGGGTAGAAGCTGCTTTATGTTAGGAATTAACCATTTATTCATTCATCAAATGTTTGAACTTCCACTAAATGCTGAAACAGTTTCTGCCCTCGAGGCTTGTATAGACCTAGTATAAGCAATGTGTTTCATACTTGGTGGAAGAAAAAACAGGTCAGATCTTCGAAGTGACTGATTCTGGGTTTATCAAAACACACAGCCCATGCCATAGCTGTAGAACAAAGCCCACTTAAGCTTTTGTATAACTGTTTAAATTTTTAGAGGGGAATGAATTTTACTCCCTTATGACAAATTACAAAATAGTTTCGGGTGTTCTGGCCATACTGTTTTTGAACTACATTTTTGGTTTGGGGCATTTGTTCTGTGGGAAGTTTTAGCAAGTCCTGTACTGTAATCCAGTAAAGGTGATCACCACCTACTACCACAAGGTCAGTGCATGTGCATTTTCTCTGCTTACTGAGATTCAAATAAGACTTCAACACCAATTAACAGTGCCCCCCCCCCCCCCCCCCCTTCTAACTGTGCTATGATAATTCTTTCTGACTTATACTATTAAAAGGCCGGAGGGTAGGAGACGAGGAACTAGAGTTCCATCTAGTTACCATTTAGTGCACACTACCTACTATATACCAGTACTATATATCCATGCTAGGCATTTGATATACGTTAATCTTTTTAAAGATTTTTATTGAACTTTTTCCATTACCACTTAGCCTCCTTTTCCCTCCTGCAACCACCACACTGTTGTTCATGTCCATGAGTCCTTTTTCCTTTTTTGTTCCATCCCTCTACCCACTAACCTCATTCCCCCAATAGCTGTTACCTGCTCTCTGTGAGTCTGTCTCTCCTTTGCTTGTTCAGTTTGTTCATTAGATTCCACATATGAGTGGAATCGTATTGTATTTGTCTTTCTTTGACTGGCTTATTTCACTTAGCATAATGTTTTCCAGGTCCATCCATGCCATCACAAAGGGTAAAATTTTCTTTTTTGTTGGCTGAGTAGTAGTACAATGTGCAAATGTATCATGGTTGTCTTACCCACTTATCTAGTAATGGACACTTGGGCTGCTTCCATATCTTGGCAATTGTAAATACCACTGTAGTGAACATAAGTGTGCTTATGTTATTTGGAATTACTCTAGTTTTGGGTTTCTTTTGACCCAGCAATTTGCAGAAGTAGAATTGCTGGGTCAAAAGGCAGATCCGTTTTTTATTGTTTTGTGGTATTTATACTGCTTTCCACAGTGGTTGCACCAATCTGCATTCCCATCAGCTTTGAAAAGGGTTCCCCTTTCTCCACATCCTCGCCAGCACTTGTTTGTTAATTTATGAATATAGCCATTCTGACCATTGTGAGGTGGTATTGTGGTTTTAATTTGCATTTCTCTGATGATTAGTGACATTGAGCATCTTTTCATATGTCTCTTGGCCATCTGTATGTGTTCTTTGGAGAAGCGTCTATCCAGGTTCTTTGCCCATTTTTTATTTGGATCCTTTGGTGTTTGTTTGTTTGTTTGTTTGTTTTTGCGTTGAGTTTTATTAGTACATTATAAGTGTTGGATATTAACCTCCATCAGATGTATCGACAAATAAGTTCTCCTCTTCTGTGGGTTGTCTTTTTATTTTGCTGATGGTTTCCTTTGCTGTGGATACATACTATCTTAATAGAATCCTCGTGACCTTGTAAAGTAAGTAGAAACTGAGGCCCAAAGGGATTTGTGTAATTTTCCCTATGTCACACAGATAGGACAGGACATGAACCAAAATCTGTCTGATTTTCAAAGCTTTGCTCACTCATAACCACCCTCCTATTCTGTTCCCATATTAAACTCATATCAAAAAGATTGCTTTAGTCTCAAAGTTCAGACTCAGCTTTGTGCAATTGGTAAAAGAAGAAAAGTGGAAACACCATGATGGATAATAAATAAGGACATAGGTTGTAAAAATTGGACAGTAGGGGATTTTCAGCTAGTGATCCACATAATATGGCTAGTTTATCAACTCTCAGAAATTATCTGAGGGTTGGTTGGTTGTTGTTGTTGTTGTTTTATTGAGAGGGAGAGAAACATCTATGTATAAGAGTGCATTGATTGGTTGTCCCTCCCACGCCCCCAACTAGGGACCTGGCCTGCAACCCAGGCATGTATCCTGACTGGGAATGGAACCAACAACCTTTTGGTTTGCAGGCCAGTGCTCAGTCCACTGAGTTACACCAGCCAGGGCTGATGTGAGGATTAGGTTATTCTTGGTGAACTTGAAAAGAGTATGGTGGGAACCTTAGCCATCCATCTCCTAGGCACTAACCAGATGCTGAAAGGAAAGAAGGCTATGGGGAAGAAGGTGGTACTGGCCCTTGCTGTCATGAAACAGGAGGTCATGAAGGTGGTGAATCCCCTATTTAAGAAAAGATACAAGAATTTTGGCATTGGACAGGACATTCCGCTGAAAAGGACCTCACCCACTTTGTCAAATAAATCCACTACATTAGGCTACAGCAACAAAGGGCTATTCTGTGTGTCTGAAAGTGCCTCCTGCCTTAACCAGTTGACCCAGGTCTTGGGCAGCCAGATAGCTACTCAACTGCTTAAGCTGACCCACAAGTACAGACCAGAGGTTGTTGGCCCTGGCTGAGAAAAAAATCTGCCAGCAAAGAGGATGGCCCCACCAAGAGGCCATCTGTCTTTCAAGCGGGGGTTAACACTGTCACCACCCTGATGGAGAATAAGAAGTTCCAGCTGTTTGATTGCACATGACATGGATCCCATCAAGCCGACCTGCCTGTCCTGTACCATAAAATGGTTTCCTACTGCATTCTCAAGCAGAAAGTCAGGATGGGACATCTGGTCCACAGGAAGACAAAGGAGCTCTGGCTAAGCTGATGGAAGCTCTCTGGACCAGTTGCAATGACAGATATAATGAGATCTGCTGCCACTGGGTCCACAGTCAGTGGCTCACATTGCCAAGCTGGGATAAAAGTATACACTGTTGAGTTTTCTGTACATAAAAGTAATAAAAGTTCTTCAGCCAGTGCGAGGTGGGGGTAGGGTGAGGAGACATTGAGATGAAAGCTCCTTGGAGAGCAGATACTCTAACTCCAGTTAGAGAGTGTAGTAGGCAGTCTCTAAAATGTTCGTCATCTTAATCTGAAAGTAATTTTATTTTTATTAATCAGGGTGATGAAATGGATGGCAGGACATTTCATAGGGAAGTGTTCTGGCTAGAAAAAGTTGTACATCTCTGAGCCCTGACAATTCACGGTTGTTGGTGCTAGAGTAAATGACAGCAACTCACCTGTGGATTTTCTTTTTAGGAGGGGGTGGAGTTGTGCAGTCTCTCTGACTTCAGCTGATCAAGACCTCTTATGTAAAGGTGTAGAAAGCAAGTCAGACACATTGATTCTCAGTCCTAGCTGTGCATTAGAATTTATCTGATTGTATTTAAAAATTGAGATTCCCTCTTACCCACAATCACCGCCCTCACTTTCCCTATTCAAGAGCTGTTGAATTAGAATAATGGAAAGGGAGCTCTCTTTTTGTATCTAGATTTTTGGGGTGTATTTTAGGTTTGGTTTGGTTTGGTTTTAGAAAACTCTCCCAAGGATTCAAGGTCCTCATGTAAAATAGTGGACAAGCTTGTAAAAACCACATTTTTTTACATCTACCTTCCCAAAGTTTTCTTGAGCGTTTTTAGTTGATGAGCTTTCATAACATATTTACAGATCAAAGAGTGCTTACTACATTTTCTTGTTTTCCTGTCTTTAGGACTGACCAAAAGGCACCTTGCATCCAAGTTTGGAACTCCCTAAAGTTACATACACACAGACACCACAGCCCAGGCTTTGCTTGATTACCTTAAGTTTTCTTCCTTAGAGACCTTTTAGTCCTAGCAATTCCAGGGAAGGAATGAATGTTCACCCTGTTCATAGTGCTCAGGGGCCATGAAACCTTGGGTTGGATGAGTAACTGGTGGTACTACCCTAACCTCCCAACCTAGGGGAGACTCTTCCCTCAACAGTCTATTTGAGAGTGAAGGAAAGAAAAACTGTCAGCTATTTGTTTTTTAATTCTCTCCCTTCCTGAGTTTTGTCTGGTTTTATTTATTCTCTGTATTTAGTCTATTTACAACTACTTCCTGTCTCCCAGCTGTTTTATTTCTCAGAAGTTAGACTTCTAGTTTGGAAGCATTGATGAACCCTTCTTAGATAAGGGAAAGTGTCCCTAAAATGAGAACAAGAAAGAATCTGAGAGCAGAGGTCCCTGGAAGCCTTATGTTAGAGCACATTGTATGTTGTGTCTTGCTTTTCCCAACTTTTACAACCTGCATGTCAGTCATGGCTGTGCCTCATAATTCACTGGCTCTGGAATGAGTGCCTTTGATTTTAGAAAAGGGATATGGTGACAAAGCTGAATAGCGAGTGAAACATATTAAAATTTAAAAGGGTGTAGTTTGCATATGTAGTCAGCAGCTCTTTGGCTTTATTTCTCATGCTTTTCTGGGGTTGTTCACTCTGCTTTAAAATGAAATATTTATCTTCCTTGCTCTTATTTTGGTGTTTACACAAACTGGTTTAGCAACTTTGATTGGCTTGCCTGTGGGGTAAATGAGTTTATTTTGTTTGGAAACTTTCCTGGAAAAAACTTTAACCTCCTTGTATTAAAACCAAGATACGAAAACCTCAGAGATTATAAAGTAACCTTTAAATGTAGAGAAGCAGCCGTGCATTTAATAATACTTGTTTCCTCTTTGCCAGTGAAGTGTCTTATAATAAAGATGGAATTCAGAAACTTTTAAGGTTATCCACAGACGAGGTTTTCCCCAGATGGGATAGGGAGAGTCACAAAAGGAAACTAGTGGATGATAATTATTTTTAATCCTCACCTAAGGATATGTTTATTCATTTTTAGACACACACACATATCAATGTGAGAGAGAAATATTGATCAGTTGCCTCCTGTAAATGCCCCAACTGGGGATCGAACCCATAACCTAGGTATGTGCCCTGACCAGGAATTGAACTCATGACTTTTTGGTATACAGGACAATGCTCCAACCAACTGAGCCACCTGGCCAGGTTGTGAGGGTAATTTTTTGAACATTAGTCAAAATTCAAAAGGAATGATAGTCTAAGACTAACTTGGAGTATAGTGTTTCAGATTTAGCAACTTGTTAGAAATCTACTCTTTTTTTGCAAGCTATACTTATAAACCATTTTAAGTGGAATCCTATAACAATATTATGTTCTTAGGTATTTTTATTACTTTGTTGCCTCCAGAAGTTACTGGGACGTGAGTGTAAGGTTTCCCAACTCTGGTGGCTGTGAGTAAAGTTGCTTAATGAATGCTTATCTTCTTAGCCTATCTGCAGTAGGCAGTAAATAGTTGCTTATCTTTAAGTCCTTGCTTTGTTCTCTACATGATTATTTCGCTTTAAGGATTTCCTTAAGGCATTTTGGGTTCACTCAGTTAATTTGTCCTAACATCCTCTCTAGCCTCAAACTTCCCATCCTTTTGGGTTTATTTAGAATTTTTGTAAGAGTTTATTTGAGCAAACCAATGATGTATGCTGGGGGGAGAGATCTCAAATGCTCCCACACTTTCCATCCTTCGGGGTTTGGTGCCTGTTCTCTTTCTGAGTTCTGAGCCTTTGCTCCTGCTATCCTTGTAGCCCCTTCTCATTCCTTTCCCTACTAATTGCCTCTTTGCTAGCTCCATCTCCTAGGAAACTACTCAGTAAATCAGAGCACGTCAGCTTTTGAAAACTGAGCCCTTTTGAGAAATAACTCCCTTGGTCCCTAAAGATTCCAAGAGCCTCTCTAGGGTGTAGAAATATGCTCTCGAGAATTGTTCATCTGAAAGAAGCACAAGCTTCCAGTAAAGTCAGTATTCAAACTTACCCATCTTTTTTCATTGTCTTGTATATTTTCATATTATACATTTGCATGAGTTGACAACCTCTTTGTAGGGACAGGTAGGTGGCACCTATAGTCTAGACCATGTCTGAAGTTAAATGTACTTGCCCAGTGTTTCTAGGCACTCCCAAAGCAAACTCCTTTTCTCCTCCTCAGCCTGTAGGGTTATCCTAACTCCAGAAAGAGTTGTTGTTGTTGTTGTTGAAATTTCTCTATAGAAGCCTAGCAAAATAAATTGCTGGAAGAAAAGGTGTTTGTTATATATCACTGCTTAAAAAAAGGACAGAGGACACCTACTAACTGTAAAAGAGTTTGTTGGTGCTGCTGTTGTTGGGTTTGGTTTGGTTTTGGTTTTGTAATAAAAGATACCGGTTTGTTTTATTTGGGAATTCTTTTTATATCTAGTTCAGAAACTGGAATGAGGCCACAGGTAGAATTTTATTTGTTTCTGATCTTTTGATTTCTAGGCAGTGTCCTGGTTTTTAAAAGTTCCTTTTATGTAGTTATGCTATGAAAATTAAAATGAAAAACATTTTAAAGAGCAGTACACCTAACTGTGTGTGTGTGTGTGTGTGTGTGTGTGTGTCCCCGCGCCCATACACACGCACAAGTAAAGGATCGTTCTGGGTCACTCTGGTTTGTCAGTACCATATTGAAATTGTAGCCGATCTGAATATTGGGAATAACACGCAAATGAAGAAATAACTATGGGTCAGGTTTGGTATTTTGGAGATTTATCTTATATGAAATATATCTTGGAAACAGCTTTGTTTTTTAACCATTTTGCTTGTGTTAGTGATGACAACTGAAACTGCATATCATAAATTTGCTTGATTCTTTGGTTTGGCTAGAATACTTAGTCCCCTATCCAAGGGGTGGCAGCAGAGCACACACCATACTTTACCTGGCACTGTCATTAATCAACTATGCTCATTAGGAAAAGTATCACACAGGTTTTGAACCAGCCTCTAGGTTTTAAGTAGAAAACCCAACAGAAACAATGCTGGTTTGGAGCTATGAGTTGGCAGTCTGAGAGTAACTATTTTGGTAGTGGAAAGCTTGTCTGCTTGTAAAGAAAACTTGTCTGACAAGAGGAGGTGTGGAATTTACTGCTAGGAGAATCTTTCAGAAGGCGGGGGTCTTTTGTAAATGAAGTCCTGTTCTAGTGCTAATGCTGAGGAGAAACCAATTCCAGGATACTTATTTGTGAAATTAAGTTTACTATAAAGATGTTTCCGTTTTCAAACACCTATAATTACAAAGCTAATATAGGGGTTTTCTCTAATTTTTGTTACTGTTCCCCTGACTCCTTCACATCTTTCTTATTAGTCACTTGGCACATAAGCCCATTTGACTTGACATTACACCCACCCATCTTTCTAATTTACTTTTCTTGCCAGCTTCCACTGGACACTGGATATGTCAGATTCTATTAAAGTTGATGCGTTGGACTACTGTGAAATTATGCAAGCTCAGTAATTAGTGGAAAGTTTAGGCATTTTTTGACAGTCTTCCCAATTACTTAAAGAAAGCCCTCACCCATTTCCCCATGATACTAATTCTTACAATGATTAAATTTGTCATAACCTTTGAGGGCATGATCTATACCAATCTCAGGAAGTAACAAGTAGAAACATTTTGTAAAATGATTATCGTTATTTTAGCATGCTTTGGCTTAGATCAGCTTCTGCCTTCAGAATATAAATCAGCTAAATTTATACTATAGGTGGTATTAAAAAGCCAGCCATTAGATCTGGTTGAGGCAGATTTGGGGCTTTGAATTTCCTAAGTATATGTGTGGTATAGATTAGTTTCTGTGTATATTGCTGCCTGTTCTTATAAAATTGATAATTTAGTTTTTTTAAACACAAATTAACATTTCTCACAAAGAACCATTCTGTGGCTCTTTTAGTAAGCTGTCAGGTTAAAGACTAACAGACCTTAAAAGGAAGGTATCCTATTGTGTACTGAGTCTTTCACGTTGATTTTTTAAATAGTAGCTTTATTGAGATATAATTTACATACTATAAAATTTATCCCTTTTTTAAAGTATACAGTTCACTGGGGTTTTTTGTCTTTGTGTTTGTCGTCCGTCCCTCCCCCCCGTTGCCCCCCAGAGTTTTGCAGTGATCACCACTGTGTAATTTTCATCAGCCCAAAATAACCACCACCACCCCCCAATCACCGTTACCAGTTATTCCCCATTCCACGTTGGCAATCACTCTCCTTTTTCGGTGTATAGGTTGCCTGAAGTCCACTTGATCTAAATAATCTTGTAAATAGTAATTTTCCATGCTTTAGGTTGTTAATGAGAGAGCTCATTACATTTGCATTTTGTAAACTAAGTAGAAGTCAGAGATGAGAACAATACCTGAAGGAATACAACTTACAGGAACCTTTTTTGAAAAGGAACCACCTAGAATGGATCTCCCCAGATGGTTTTACTGTACAGCCAAGGTTAAGAGCTGCTATTATAAGGGAAATGTGTGTTTTAGCTCTTTGATTACACTGGTATGGTCCCTATCTTCCTGTGCACTTTGAGAGTGACCATTTTAAGGAAATCTCACTCTAGTTGCCTTTGCTAATGATACACATGAATTTAATCTCTTCACTTATGTGGTTCTTGATCCTCTGATGTTATTCTTTCTTCCACAGCAATGGCACAAGTATGATATCATTGATCATTCCTCCCAAAGACCAGATTTCACGAGTGGCAAAAATGTTAGCTGATGAGTTTGGAACTGCATCTAACATAAAGTCACGAGTAAACCGCCTTTCAGTCCTGGGAGCCATTACATCTGTACAACAAAGACTCAAACTTTATAACAAAGGTAATCTGGAGCTTGATCATTTTCCCCCTGCTTTGTCTGTCTTGGTTATATTGGTATGTTCTACTTTGATCCTGCCATGATGCTTTTGGTCACTAATGTTTCCTTTAGCCAACTTTCTCAGCAGTGTCTGTTTGACCTTGGAATTTAACCTTTTTTGTTCCTGTTTGAAAGTTAAGTAGTATTAGTATTAAAACATCTCAAGTAAGTTTCAAAATCCAGGATAGAATTCTTCCTAAAAGATTTATAGACATTTCTGCTTTATTTAAATTACAATTTAAAGGGTATGGGCTGTAGGCTATGGATATATTTTCTGTTAATGGAGGGAAATTAGCTGTGGGTTTAAGTAGAGAAATCGTTTGTGTTCTTTGCAGTACCTCCAAATGGCCTGGTTGTTTACTGTGGTACAATTGTAACAGAAGAAGGAAAGGAAAAGAAAGTCAACATTGACTTCGAACCTTTCAAACCAATTAATACATCATTGTATTTGTGTGACAACAAATTCCACACAGAGGTAAGAAGTTCAAGCATAGAATATTTTCATCACGCCAAAAAGAAATCCCATACCCCTTAGCTATTGATTAATCACTCCCATTCTCCCACCCCAAGATCCCTTCTCTCTGGGCTGCCACTAATTTTTTACCTCTGTAGATTTGCTTATAGTGGCCCTTTGTGACTGGCTTCTTTCACTTAGCATAATGTTTTCAAGGTTCATCTATAATGTGGCATGTAGCTATACTTCATCCCTTTTTATTACTAGATATTTGCCACATTCATTTATCTGTTCATCAGTTGATAGGCATTGTGTTTTCACTATTTGGCTATTGTGACTAATGCTGCTCTGAACAATGTGTACAAGTTTTTGTGTGACCATGTTCTTATGTGGGGGGAAGTATATACCTAAGAGTGGAATTTCTGGATCCTATGATAACTATGTTTAACTTGAGGAATTGCTAGACTTTTTAAAATAATTGTATCTTTTTATAAGTCTAGCTATTTTCTTTTTAAAAAAGATTGATTGATCGACTGATTTATATTTAGAGAGGGGGTAAGGAAGGGAGAGAAACACGGATGTGAAAGGGACACCTCAGTGTAACAGAGAAACATTAATTGGTTGCCTCTCCACATACCCTGACCGGAGACTGAACCTGCAACTCAGGCATGTGCCCTGACCAGGAATCAAACCAGTGACCTTTTGGTTCCCAGGCTGATCTCAACCCACTGAGCTACACTGGTCAGGGCTAAGGCTGGCTATTTTCAAAAAATAAGAGTTTACATTTATAATGACACACTGAAAGACATCATTCAGCATGTTTGAGTAAAGTGCTAGTAAGCTAGGTTTAGAGAACTAATTAGAGATGAAGAAATAATTGGCTATGTGATCTCCCTTTCACCCTATGTATCTGTGATACTTGACTATATTCCTTGAACCCTTTGTTTTCATGCTCAGAAAAAATCTTTAGTAACAGGACTGCAGGAGGTTTTTTTCCCACATGAAACTTTTGAGTGACAGAGCTGCCAAAAGATGAACTTTAAGGGTGAAAAAGAAACCTCATTAGAGTGACCTAAATCAGTCAACAGTAGAACAATCAGGAATTCGCAGCTGGCTCCTGGTTCAGTCTCTTGGCTTTTCATCAACATAGGGGAAAATCTCTACAGTGGAATTAGAACTGACATTTGTCAACATAGTTACAATGGGTGATTTTTGCTAACTCAACAGGAAGACCAATTCCAGTTGGATCTTGATTGGTTGCATAGATGGTCGAGGCTGTCCTTCTCTTGGGTATCACAGTCTCCTTCCAGCAAAAACCTTCATTGGGAGGTTCTCTGCCACCCTTCCCCACTTACCTGTGTCTGATTGGATGAAAGCAGATTTTGAATCTTGTTGAATTAAATAGTACCTGATATTCATGTCATCTAGCTTTAACTTACTAAGTTAGCTTCATCTTCCAAAGTACCATTTATTCTTGCTAGCTTTATTTTCACTTTAGTTAATATGTTAATAACTAGATATGAATGTGGCACCCTCTGTACAACACAATTTATGTCCTGTTTAATGTGGATAATTTTACCCTTTTTTTTTTTTTTAGGATTTTATTTATTTATTTTTAGAGAGGGGGGAAGGGAGGGAGAGAGGGAAAGAAACCAATGTGTGGTAGCCTGTCACATGCCCTCTACTGAGGACCTGGCCCACAGCCCAGGCCTGTGCCCTGACTGGAATTGAACAAGCGACCCTTTGGTTCGCAGGCCAGCACTCAGTCCACTGAGCCACACCAGCCAGGGAGCAAAATTTTTAATGTGAAATATTTATGTCTTAGTGCTAATTACCAAGCATGGTTTGTTTGATTCTTAGGGATTAATTTGCTTTCTAGTCAATTCTTGAAGAAGCTATTTTCTTCTTTAGTTAAAATGGAATGGATAAACAGGCTGTCACCTAGCAATTAGTTATCTACCAAGCTTATGGTATTCAGGCTCCATTATGAAAATTCTTGACCATCTATGAGTCTCAGGACTATTTAACTATTTGCTATTTCAGGAAGCAGAAATACAGGGATATTAAGCTAGCCCAGAAGGAGAGCTTTCCTCACAAAAATTCAGAATCAGTAGCTATAATACCTCTTAAGTAAAATTGAGTTTTGTTGACAAATAAGTGCTGGTGAGTATATGGAGAAAAGGGAACCATAGTTCACTGTTGGTAGGAATGCAGACTGGTGCAGCCATTGTGGAAAATAGTGTAGAGCTCTGTCAAAAAGTTAAAAATGGAACTTCCTTTTGACCCAGTGATCCCACTTCTGGGAATATATCCTAAGAATCCTAAAATACCAATTTAAAAGAATGTATGCACCCCTATGTTCCTAGCAGCATTATTTAAAATAGCCAAGATCTGCCCTGGCTGGTGTGGCTTAATGGATGGGCATCAGCCTGCAAACTGAAAGGTTGCCAGTTCAATTCCCAGCCAGGGCACATGCCTGGGTTGCTGGCCAGTTCCCCAGTTGGGGGTGTGTGAGAGGCAACTGGTTGATGTTGCTCTTCCCCTGTATGTATGTATGTATGTATGTATAAATAAATAAATAATAAAAATTGTTTTAAATAAAAATAAAATAGCCAAGATCTGGAAACAGCCCAAGTGCCCATCAGTAGATGAATATATATATAAAATCTGTGGTTCATTTCCATGTGGAATACCATACTGTCATAAAAAAAGGACGTCTTACCTTTTGCAACAGTATGTATGGACCTGGAGATTATATGCTTAAGTGAAATAAGCCAGTCAGAGAAAGACAAATATCATATGATCTCACTTGTATGTGGAATCTAATGAACAAAATAAAAAGAGAGAGGGCTGGATGAAAGAAGGTGAGGGGATTGGCCAAAGAACACATGCATAACCTGTAGACACAACAGTGTGGTCATAGCCAGAGGGGAAGGGGGTGGGGACATATGTAATAGTGTCAACAATGAGTTTTTTAAAAATTGAGCCCTGGCTGGTGTGGCTCAGTGGGTTGAACGCTGGCCTGAAAACCAAAGGGTCGCCGGTTCAATTCCCAGTCAGGGCACATGCCAGGGTTGCAGGCCAGGTCCTCAGTAAGGGGCACATAAGAGGCAACCACACATTAATGTTTCTTTCCCCCTCTCTAAAAATAAATTAAAATTTTTAAATAGTTTTTTTAAAAATTGAGTTTTGTATCTTAATATCATTAATGATGCTTAAGACATAGGAGTTAAAGAAACATTTCCAAACTAGATCTTTCCATAGACTGTTTCTGGGTTTTGTTCTCATGTACTCATACTCTAGAGGTGATTTACAAGATACTTGCTGTAATGAACTTTTATTAATGTTGGAGTTATTCATGGTAACAAAGTCAACTTTTGGAAGTTAAACTTTCAATTTGAACATTATGTTCATACAGTACCATCAGTCTAAATCAACTAGAAAGAATTTGTATCCTGTAACTCTGGATTTTGTAATCATGTGCCCAGGTCAGTTTTCTTGAAAGGCTTCATGTCAATATCATTGGCTTTTTCCGGCATCAGGAATTCAGATTTGTCTGTGTTATATATTGATAGCTGAAGTCTGTTTATTGAAGTCTGTAAATTACTTCATAAAATGGTTTTTCTGTGATATTCATACCATTCTGAGTTGGGCGAAAGGGCTTGTGTATGTCCTTTCAGAATTTGTCTTGACCCTATCAGAGCTTTGGGATTAATTGTATGCTACTTTTGTTTGCTTTTCAGGCTCTTACAGCACTACTTTCAGATGATAGCAAGTTTGGTTTCATTGTAATAGATGGTAGTGGTGCACTTTTTGGCACACTCCAAGGAAATACAAGAGAAGTCCTGCACAAATTCACTGTGGATCTCCCAAAGAAACACGGTAATACAGTAAGAGAAGATGAGCCCATTTGCTTTGTGTCGGGCAATAAGGAAACAACTTGTATGGGGCGCATGGGGGGGGGTCGGATATCTAGACGATAGAGGACGAGTCATGAAATGACTTAGTGGTATTTATGGCTGTTCTTTGGACAAGAAAATTAGTAGTCGTTCTCTGGAAACAAAAGTTTATGCTGAACCAATTTATTTGAAGAAATAGTGATTTTTCTCTTTGTCCTTGTTTTGGGGTAAGAGCATAATTATTTAGTTAGTTTTTAATTAATAGTGCATCTTACAGTTAATAATTGACTTTTTCCCTCTCACTACTTTTGTGTCAAAGGTAGAGGAGGTCAGTCAGCCTTGCGTTTTGCCCGTTTAAGAATGGAGAAGCGACATAACTATGTTCGGAAAGTAGCTGAGACTGCTGTGCAGCTGTTCATTTCCGGGGACAAAGTGAATGTGGCTGGCCTCGTTTTAGCTGGATCGGCTGACTTTAAAACCGAACTAAGTCAATCTGATATGTTCGATCAGGTGAGAAGTAAATGCTCCATTGTGTAATTTTCTGGTGGGAGTAGTGGGTCCTCTGAGCACCAGGACATGCACATCTTTATTTTTACTATCTCTGAGTTGGCAGATTTCAGGTGTTTGTTAGGAAACATTCCCCTGCACTTTTAGGGACATTTTTTCTTTTGAAATCAACTGTGTTTAGATGGGATCTTTTTGATCCTGTGGAGAGGCCCATGGTCAAGTGGGTTGCCATACTTGGCTTTAAAATGGAGTTTGATTTCAAAGAAACTAGGAAATGTTTTTTCCTTTTTCTGATTTATTCTTGGAGGTAAGTAAAGCAGTAATGTGACAGAGCTGATTAAGCCTAAATCATTTAATCCAGGAAGATCTTTTGGTTCATAACTTGGGCTTGACCATAAAACACATTCCCAAAGTTCTCTTGGGGAGAGGGGTGGTAACATTATAGTAGAAGTTCACCAAAGAAGCTGTCTTGTACTACAACACTTGGATAGCAGAAACTAATGATTCTCCCTTTCCTTCACAAGAAATTTAGTTTCATTTGTATTTCATAAGTTAGCCTCTTATAGGTCTAATAGAATTTGTGATATGATTAGCTGGGGAAGTATATCCCGGCAATGTTGCTCACTGAAATTTAAGTTAATACATAAATTGGGCTCTTTCCCCATATTCTCCCTCTTTAGACTTCACTGATCACATGGCTGAGTTTTGCATGCCATTAAGAGGTAGTGGGTCTTGCCCTGACTGGTGTGGCTCGGTAGATTGGGCATCATCCTACAAACTGAAAGGGCACCAGTTTGATTCCCATTCAGGGCACATGCCTGGATTGCGGGCCAGGTCCATGGTTGGGGGCATGTGAGAGGCAACCGACTGATGCTTCTCTCCTTCTCTTTCTCCCTCCTTCTCCCTCTCTAAAAATAAATAAGTAGTCTTTTTAAAAAAAGAAAAGAAAAGAAGAAGTAGTGGGTCTCGGTGAAGGTGTTTTTGAAGTACTAATTATGTTTTTTTGTGTGTGTCAGAGGTTGCAATCAAAAGTTTTAAAATTAGTTGATATATCCTATGGTGGTGAAAATGGATTCAACCAAGCTATTGAGTTATCTACTGAAGTCCTCTCCAACGTGAAATTTATTCAAGAGAAGAAATTAATAGGTATCAGTGAAATGCAACTTACTTATTTATTCTGTGAAATGTTTTTATATGTATATACATGATTGTATGAAACACGACGCTGAAAAGGTAAGAGGAAGATTTAGCATTTTTATGTAAGATCTTCCTCAGTGGAATAATTTTTAGTCCTCCTTTAGTCATTAGGTCTAATAATATGTTTATATTTCCACTATTTTTACCCTTTGACGATAGGAACCCTATTTTAGTCTTATTTCCCATGTTACTTATCCTTTGTAATAGAGTGGTAGAGAGCCTGAATTAAAGATTAGTGTGGCTGTTTGGCTTTGTTTCTGACCTGAGCACACACATTTCCAAAGGGTTCTGTGTTTGGCCCAGCTATCGCTTCTTTAGAGTCAGTTTCTGGAGCTTCAACCAGTGATATTTGTCACTGATTTGGGGCACTTACTCATTTTTAAGTTGGGCTTTTATTCCCCCCCCCCCCCCCCCCCCGCAACCTATCTATCTGTCTTTATCTCTATCTCTGTCTATATCTCTGATTTTGAGTGTAAGAGGGTCTGTATCTACAAAGAAAATTTTAATATATGTCCTTATTGACCTGTCCCTAATCACAGGACGATACTTTGATGAAATCAGCCAGGACACGGGAAAGTACTGTTTTGGAGTTGAAGATACACTAAAGGCTTTAGAAATGGGAGCTGTAGAAATTCTAATAGTCTATGAAAATCTGGATATAATGAGATACGTTCTTCATTGCCAAGGCACAGAAGGTATGAGAATTAGAAGATGGGGTCGCTCCGTGTTACTGACCTGTGTATTCAGGAATCCTGGGGTGGAGATTAGGGGAGACGGCTGATGCTGGAGCAATGAGAAGTCAGATCTGTACCTTATTCCCATCTCTTTCATCCTGTAGCATGTTCCTACATAGTTTCTGTTTGAACTGATAAATGTCTCCTTAAGGTTGTTAGATTTTTTAGAGGAGGACTATATCTTGAATGTCTTCGGTGTTCCCTCATGGTGGGAGCAGGGTACCCAGTAGACACAGTTCATGCTGACTAATAAACATGTGGAAAAAAGGTTGATAGAATGAGTTCAGGAGCCCTTTCATCTAACTGAACTCCTCTCATGGGACTTAACACTTGTTAGTATATAAGAACCAGGTTAACACATTTCCCCCCCCCTCCCAATGTTACAGAGGAGAAAATTCTCTATCTAACTCCAGAACAAGAGAAGGATAAATCTCATTTCACAGACAAAGAGGTATGTGATTGTGTTCTTGGTTCAGTGGTACATGCAAGGAAAGAGAAATCCATATGCTAGAGCACTGGCAGCATAAGAACATCCATCCGCCTGGGAAACCAAACCTTGTATTTGTCCACTGAGGGCAGCAGGAGGTGGTCAGCTCCTATGTGCCACATACCAATCTGATTCCAAGGAAGGAAGCCAAGTTGTGGTTCCTTATTTTTAAAGTAGTTTAATATTTTCATCTGCCTCTCCTGCACCATGAAACCTGTGCTGCTGTTTTCACTTACTGTATCAGCTCTTCTACTGAAATGGCTTCTGTAGGTTTGGTGTAAATGGATCGCTGCAGCTTAAGGGGCCACCTACCCAGCACAGGTACTCTTCTGTGGTAGCCTCCTCCAATTTTGAGAAGATTTTTTTTTTAAATGAGGCTGCTCAAAAAGCAGTTTTGGTCTGTCTTGTTTCTTCTGGGCTATTGAATGCCTAGAGACAGTTTACAGCAGCCTGGCTTCTAGAGACAACAACAGGATCCGTATGTTGAAAAACTGGAAAGCGTGTGTTGACATTTCATTATTGAGAGTAGAGCCGGAGGGGGGTGGTGATGTTGTTTGAAGTAATGGGAATTTCTGTGCTGTTACACTTGTGTCACCAGAAACCAGAATTTACACACATACATACAGTGAGGGGGAGAATGGTGGGGGTAGGATTGGGGGTCACTCAATCTTGATGTATTCTAATTCCATTGTTTCTGTATCTCATGGTTGCCCTGAAGACAGGACAAGAACATGAGCTAATTGAGAGCATGCCCCTGCTGGAATGGTTTGCTAACAACTATAAAAAATTTGGAGCTACATTGGAAATTGTCACAGATAAATCACAAGAAGGATCCCAGTTTGTGAAAGGATTTGGTGGAATTGGAGGTGAGCAGCCAATTGGAAAACTAAACTTAAAGCCAGGGTATCAGGCCAAGGCCTTTCCTGGAACATCCCAAAATGATGTTACTACTCTCCCCCCACCTCCCACCCCACCCCACCCCATTGATTGAAAGAGAAACATCCATTTGTTGTTCCGCTCATATAAGCATTCATTGGTTGCTTTTTGTATGTGCTCTGACCTGGGATCAAACCTCGCAATCTTGGTGTATTGAGACAACACTCTAACCAACTGAGCTACCCAGCCTGGGCCAGGAGCATTTTTTAATCATTACCTCTTTGCTTTCTGTAATTCTGCAATGAAGTGGGCCTTCTGCATTCTGTGAACACAGGTGATTTATTCTTTGGTTTCTGTTTCCAGGTATCTTGCGGTACCGAGTAGATTTCCAGGGAATGGAATACCAAGGAGGAGACGATGAATTTTTTGACCTTGATGACTACTAGGTAGTCGACATGGGTCCGGCAAAATGTGCCTCACCCTCCAGCATCCAACCCAAGGAGCATACCCGTGGTGGAATCCAAACAGATCCCTGCCTTACAATTGGAACATTTCCAGAACTTAATCCATGAGCATTGGATATTGAAAAGAAAACCGAAACAAAACCAGACCCAGCCCTACACTTTGGTTTGTCATGGTGTCAGCGCAGCAGCTACAACTAAGTCCTAAATGCCACTTTGGACTAATTTAAACAAGAATCCCAGTTTTTACTTTTACTCGATGGTGAAATTGGTTGCTCTTGTATTTTATGGGGAAAAAATGATTTTTTTAACCTTCATACATAGAAGCAAAAATACCTTAACTGCTGTAAACCTTCAAAAGTTAATAGAAATGAGATCATACTGGTTTGTTTCTTATTTTGATTGGAAAAAATTAAATTGCTGCATTTCGCAGTGACCCATTTACATGGCATTCTCAGCTTAGACTGCATAAGAAGAAATACATGTGGTGAAATGTTGGAACCAATTTCTCTCTTGGTCTCTTGTTTAATGTTGTGAAAGGGTGAGCTAATAGGCGATTTCAATTCCACTCCCTCACACTACCCCTCCCACCTCTAGACTGTCAGTTTCAAGGATGCAAATTGCATTGTAAAGTCAAGCTGACACATGAAGCATTTGAGCCGGTGCACTGTTTCCCTCCATCTGTTTTGCAGGCACATTTGTGCAGGAGTTTGGGAGCCCTTTAGCATCAGTTGCTTTGACAAGGGTTTCCAAGATCTTAGTCTACTAGAAACCAGCTTGGGATGGACATGATGGGGCTTCTGTGCTATTGGGAGAAATAAAACATGCAATTTAAGTGGAAGCAAAGAAATTTAAAGAATATTTTATTTTGCTTGGGTCTATCCTTGGTAAAGGGGAGGTGGTTGTGTTTTCCTTGTGTTGGATGGCATGAGATTATGTGAATGTTTTTGATTTTCTAAAAAATGAACTGCAAGGTTTTTCACAGGAACGACAGATAAGACATGTATGGCTGCATGTAATTATAAACCCCTGACCTCCTGGTGGGGTTGGAGCATCTTTTTCGAATATGGGACTTGCAAACACCTCTCATGAGAAATTATGGGGGTGGGGTGGGAAGGGCCGGGGTGGGAAGGGATGGGACACAGCTTCTGGCACCAAGGACTTAACCATGTTGGGTCCAAAAGTGGGCCTAAAAACCTGAAGCTCATGCTTCACAGCTGGACTGTGAGTTGGACTTGACCCCAGCTGACATGCAAGGTCATGGCGTGCTCGAGGTGGTGACTGAACAAAGTGTATGGGATGTGCCCAGTGGTAGCAATGGATAAAAGTATACCAGATGGACTTTGAAGGACCAAAGGTTTTAAAAGTCAATTGGTATCACCCCCACACTGATAGGATAGTGGGGTGCATTTGGTTTTCAAATTGGGTACTTTCAACACTTTAGTGCCTGACTGCTGTTCTTCATTGACTTGACTCAGTCACTTGTAGCTTTATTGGTCTGAACCAGCTCCTTGTTCCCAGGTTGCAGACCTGCCTATCGTTCCAATAATCCTGTTTCACTTGAATGAAGGGAGTATGTCTTAAATGTAAAGTTTCTGGTTCTCGCACTGTACTCTAAGGTCCAAATGACTGTCAATGTGTAACCTGATGTCTCAACCCCCAGTGAGAAGAGTCAGTTCTTTGGTATTCAACGTGGAGGCTTCACTGGAACAGGCTTTTGCTTTGGGCTCTGCTGTTTGTTTGCAGAACACCCAAGAGCGAGCAAACATGCTCTCTTCGCAGCAGTACCTTAGGGTTTTGCCATTGTAAATGGGTCTAATGTGATATGACAAGACCAGAGAAATTGGATGTAAATTTACATTTTTGAATATGCTTGTTGTTTCACATGATACATTTAGGGTATGCAGCTCCTTTTGTAGTTTTTATTTTTACTATTTAAGTTTGGAAATGATGCCAAATTTTTGTATTTCTTTAATCAATGTGTTCTCTTCAGTGATATATATTGCATTATATATTGATGTGTGTATCAATATATACTGATATGTATTACACTTAACATGCAAACACATCAATACGAGGGGGTGAAAACCGTAGCCTTTGCATTCTCTATAGCCTCTACAGAGAGATCCTAAGCAGCAAATTCTTGGTGTTGTGATGTACAGAAATGGAGAAGAGTATTAAACCATATTTAAGAATATACTTTGTGTGCTTGAGATTCTTTAGGATTGTTCCTAGCAAGGCCTGAATGTGGAAATTGAGTGAGCTCTTTAAGGCGTGTGTCAGTTTAGTCATGGCTAACTTTTCAGCCTTAGATTTTAGTTGTCTCTGCTACATTTTCCTTATGGAAGGGTATGGGCAAAGAATATCTGAAGTCATGACCTCAAAATTAATACCAGAGGAAGGAGGGTTCAGTTACTGGGGCCAAACTACTTTGTGTCTTCTCCAATTCCCCATGCCCGCCAAAGGGAAAAACTTCACTTTTTTAAGGCATTAGTATGTTATCCCACGTAAGTCAACATTCCATGGAGATGATGTACTCCATTTTACAGGTGATAAGACAGGTCAGAGGAGGTTAAGTAGCACCTCTTTAGTAGCAAAGCCAAATTTTGTCCCGGGCCTAATTTCAAAATTGATTTTCTACATCTGGTTTCCTTTGAGTCGATAGAATGGCACAGATGGAAGGAGAGAAACTAAGCCTCCCACTCGAGCTTGCGTACCTGGCATTGGGTACGAGAGTAAATAACCATCCAGGAGCAAGCCAGTGGCTGGTGCAGTTGGAATACTGCTTCTAGGCCAGGTCAACAGCACTAGAAGATTGATTTTCACCAAAGGTTGAGGTGCTGGAGGTCCTGTGTGATACTTGAGGAAACTTAGAACCAGGATGGTGGTACATGATTTACTTACTCCAGATTTAAGAAAATGTTTTCAGTAAAATTGACCGATAAATGGCACATCCGTTGCTTTGCATTTTCAGCATACTTGGACCCATAGTCTAATCTGATCTAGATGATAACTTTGGTGAAACCCAGTCACCCTCTGGGAAAGGCAGACCTGTCTGCACATGCCTTTCCTCGTGCGTCCCTACGTGCTGTTTGAAGTCAGAAGCTGGAAGGTAGCACAGTGGTGCCGGATATGTGGGCTGTTGGTGCTTGCTTGTCTGGGCCTGCAGCTCTTGCTGTCTTTTGTTCTCTGGCTCCAGTTCTCATGCCATGATGCTCCCAGACAGGCACAGTGGATTCAGGGCTGAGTGCCAAGGTGGAATTTTAAACCTTGTGCCAGCTTCTCCCTTGTTGCCAATTTGAGTGAGTGCCTGTTGAGACTTCCCACCTGCCAAGTCCCACCCTGATGGGATTGTGCCTCCAGGGACATAGGGCTTGGCCTGCCAAGGAGTGTGGAAGCCAAGGAGGGTGCCAGAGTTGCTGAGGACACCGGTGAACAACAGGAATTAGAGGTGTATGTGAAAACAGTTTACCTCCAGGGTTCTCTGATAACCAAACCCTGTCTGGGAACTTACTTGGTTGCAGGTATAGTCTGAAATTGTTTGGCAGGCTCATCCTGAGGCTCAGTTAAGAGCCAGGGCAGAGTCGGCTTTTGGACAAACAGCTCTGGTGCTGGCTCTGCCAATAGCTGGGCTTGTGGTTCTAGGTAAGTCCCTTTCTTTCCCTTAGTTTTTTTTAGTATAAAGAAGATTGTGAATCTAAAGAGCTTTCCAGATGTAAAGCTTACCAGGACAGTATTATGGTGAGCAAGATACCTGACATCTGGCTCTGCCAATGAGATTGGCAAATAATTTGATGTCTTTGAGCACCAATTTTCCTACCTGTAACAATGCCTACTCCATTATAGTGATGGTAAGGATTAAGTGCAATAAGAAACGTGAAATGCATAGTACAGTGCCTGGAACTTAGCAGGGGCTCAAAGACGGAAGCTGCTGTGTCTGATAATAGTCCCACCACTAGCAATCTTGGTCCTGCAGAAAAAGCCAGGGTGAGTTTGCGCTGGCAAACCACGAGGTGGTGCTAGAGTTAAGGATACTGGCTGCGGAAATGAAATGCGTTGCTTCTGGTGGGGAGCGTTGTGACAAGCATTAAAATGTGCCTGCTATAGCCTGTCTACCCTTAAAATTTAGAGAAATGGAGAAAGCAAACTACCAAAGGAAGTAGGGATGAGTAAACAGGAAACTCAGGAGTCTCCTTCTGGGCTTCAGGCTAACCCATCTGTAAAATAACTACAATTATTAATATTTGTTGAACAGTTACCAAGCACCAGGCAGGGTGCTGTGTCACGTGCATTATCTCATTTAATCCTTAGAAAAACAATGAGGTAGATAGTTTTGTATCTGCCAGTCCAAGTTCATAAGCTACTAAGTAGCAAAATCTGGGACTCAAGGACAAGTCTATTAGGTTCCAAGGCCAGTGGAAATGCAGGTCATTCCTCGTTCAAGAAAGGAGTTAAGAATTGGTGGTACTGCTGAGAAGATAGGTGGTGGACTCACCTCACCAGCCCTTGTGTTTTCGGAGACAACCAATGGCTCAGATTGCATCTGGAAGGCACCCAGCCAACAGTTCTGACCTTGCCCAACACACCACGCTTTGGTCAGCTCAGCTTTTCCACAGCCACAGTTGAAGATGGATAAAAGGAGCTCCCTTGGACTCTGTAGAGGACCCTTATAATTTATCTAACATCTTCAAAGAAGAATACATATGTAGTGAAATTTCTCAGAGACTAGGGCATCTGCCCCTGCATTTAAATATGTGGCCAGCAGAACAATTAACGAAACTGGAATGTGGACTGTAGATAAAAGTATCAATGTTAAATCTGTATTTGATAACTGTACTGTGGTTATGTAAAAGAATACTCTTTTTCTTAGGAAATACACATTGAACTATCAAGGGAGTTAAATAAGACATTCATTTGTATTTTCGGAAATGCCGAAGGAAAAGGTAAGAGCATCGTTTAACTACTGTCCTCAGTGGTTGAGGGTCAGCGTGACCATCTGTTTTGGAATGAGTGTGACGATGAGTGTTTAGGTTCTAACTGGTTCACAAGGTATTTAAAACACAATTTTCATTTGATTCTTTTTTTTTAAGATTTTATTTTATTTTTAGAGGGAAAGAGGAAGAAAAACATCAGTGTGGTTGCCTCTTGTGTGCCCCCTACTGGGGACCTGGCCTGTGACTCAGGCATGTGCCCTGACTGGGAATTGAACTGGCAACCTTGTGGTTCACAGTGCCAGTGCTCAATCCACTGAGCCACACCAGCCAGGGCTTGTTTGATTCTTTATTCAAGTTTGGTTTTTACTTGGAATTTGGGTTTGAGGCAGAGGTCAGCGTTTAAAAGAGTTGTGCTAAAGGGTTTTTTCCATTCAGGAGAAATTCTTACTCTGAATCAGCTGGTGGGGGTGTGGGCTGAGCCTGGGATTTGGGCCCAAACTGGAAGAAAGAGGAGCAGAGGCAGAGCCAGGAGAGGAGCTGCTGTCACATGTCTCAGAAATGAAATCAGCTTTGGGGTTGGTCTGGTGCTGGGTGAGATGAGGCAGTATCAAGAGGCTTTGTGTGTTGCGGGGGTGGAGGGGGGGGGATCCTGGGGATGATGGGAAGAAGGCAGAGGTGCACCTGGGAGCCTAGGGCCCATTCTCAGGACAAGAATGTCATTAGGCTAGTCCTTGTCTACAGCCACATCCTTATGTAGCTCTGTTGCTTCGTGCTTTCACTTAAGGAATTATTTTAGCACCCAAAGGGGACCTTAAATTCCAATCCCCTCATGAAAGAAATACAAAGCTGAAGCCCCGAGAGCAACATAATGACCTGTCATGCCCTAGCAGCAAATTAGAGCCAACAAAATCACCTGATGTTACAATTCCAAATTCAGTGCTCTTAACACATGGATGATCTTGTTATTCTTCAACTAAGCCTTTTTCTCCCCCTTGTTAGGGATGAGAAAAGGGAGGGTCAGAGAGAGTGAGTGAGCAGCCTGAAACCAAAGGCAAAACTGGGAGGGGAAAGGTGGCCAGCCTCCAGGTTGGGTTATGAAAGCTGTTTTGAAGTCACTTCCCTGTGAGTCAAAGTTGTCTTGAGTGTATAGATTAACTTGCCTGTCCAGTCCACAGTGTTCCAAATTAGCTCCATCTAGTTTTCTCTGTCAGACTTGTGGCTCTTCCACTCTGCTGAGTTGCCCTACCTGGGCTCAGCCCCTCTGTTCTCCATCCCCACCCAGAGGAAACCTAAAGGGCAAACCCATTTCCAGGGAAGCCTGAAGACCAGGAAAGGAGAGTGGAAATTTCAGAGAGATGTGTTCTAAGCAGGTAATGCAGGGTGGTTGGGGGGGAGTGGGGTTAGGTAAAGGCAAAGATTCAGTGATATTTCTGCTTCATGGGGAAAGGGATGTGTGGGAACCGGGCTTGAAAATAAGAAATGAGGGCTTGATGTCGTCAAATGCCTGCCCCGTGTTAGGTGGCTGTCCAAACCCAAGTACATTTGGTGGATGAGCCTCCTGACACAACTCCACTTGGGGCACCTGCAGAAGAGACTCTGTGCTAGGGCAGGATGTCACCTGGGGAAGAGGAGTTGGAGCTCTTCTAGATAAAGATGCACTCCTGTGCTCAGGGCTAGAGGCCCTCCCCCACCCCGGTCAAACTGATTCTGAAGAGGTGGTCTGAAAGGGGTTCTCCCCCTCCCAGGGGAACTGAGCAAATGCCTCCAGAAACCAGGTGCCCTCCTGCTTTCCGTTTCCATATATACACAGCCTGCTGCAATCTCTGTTACTTACATTTGACTTGGGTTAACCCTGGTCTCCTTTTCTCAGTCAACAAGTGTGTACAGACATTTCCTGTGTACCAGGCCCCATGCAAGATTCTGGTACACAGAGGTGAATGACAGGCATTATCCCTGCCTGTCAATGCTTATGGTCCAGCAGGGCAGACAGCAAGGAATAACAAAGAAAGGAGTATTAGAGGACAGTGGGAGGGCAAGTGTCTCTCACTTTGTCTAGGTGTGCTCCACTGGCCTGGTGAACGGGCCAGCCAGCCTGGAGAGATGAGGTGAGTTTGGAGAGGCAAATGGGTTGGTTCTGATTTGATCTAAAGGCTAGGAAGCCGCTTGGATTCCAGAACATTGATTTGTTTCACCCTGGTATCGTTTTTGTTGTTTATTAACAGTTTTATTGAGATGTAATTTATAAACTATAAAATTCACCCACTGTACATTATTTTTTTAAATAAATATGTACAGCTGTGCAAAGATCACACAATCCAGCCTCCAACACCCCAGAAGGTCTTTTGTCCCCCTTTGCAGTCGGGCCTTGCTCCCACTCCCAGCCCTACACAACCACGGGCCTGCTGTCTGTCTCTAGTAGTTTTGCCTCTCCTAGACAGAAACTTCCTATTACTGGGATAATACAATATGTGGTCTTTTACACCATGTAATTTTTAACTTAGCTCTTTCATTTTTATCAAATTTATTGGGGTGACACTGGTTAATAAAATTGTATAGGTTTCAGGCATACAATTCTGTAATACATTACCTGTATGTTCCTGGGTCTTAACTATGTACTCAATTTTTTTAAAAGATTTTATTTATTTATTTTTAGAGAGAAATAGAGAGAGAGAGAAACATCAATGTGCGATTGCTGGGGGTTATGGCCTGCAACCCAGGCATGTACCCTGGCTGGGAATCGAAGCTGCGACATTTTGGTTCCCAGCCCGAGCTCAGTCCACTGAGCTACACCAGCCAGGGCTCTATGTACTCAATTTTAAGTCCCTTTATTGTAGGGTCAACTGTATATATTTGGTCTTTGTACCCAATTCCTGACACATAATTTCTGAGGGCCCCTAAAAAGCCTCAGGACGGGGACTGGTTACCAGAAAGTTATGATTACAGGGTTGGAACTTCCAGCCCCACCCCGAGGGAGGAGAGAGGGGCTGCAGGTTGAGTTAATCACCAAGAGCCAAGTATTAATGATACCTAGGAAATGGCACTTCCATAAAAACCTCTCCATAATGGGGTTCGGAGAGCTTCCAGGTTGGTTGGTGAATACTTCAAGGTACTAGCAGGGCTCCTTGCAATTTCAAATGAATTTAAAGATCAACTTTTCCATTTCTGCAAAAAAGCCATTGGGATTTTGATAAGGATTGCATTGAATCTGTAGACTGCTTTGGGTAGTATTGCCATCTTAATATTGTCTTCCAATCATAAACATTAATGTCTTTCTGTTCATTTAGGTCTTTAATTTCTTTCAGCTGTGTTTTGTAGTTTTCTATGCACAAGTGTTTTTTTACTTTGCTTAATTTTATTTCTATATATTTTATTCTTTTGAGTGCTATTGTAAATGGAATCATTTTCATAATTTCCTTTCTTGTTCATTGTTGGTATCATTCTGGTTTTGATTTGCATTCTCCTGATGACTAATGATGAGCACAATTCTGCGTGCTTATTAGGCAGTCATATATCTTTTTCAGTGAAGTGTAATCTTTCAGTCCGGGCTAATGTGCCTCAGCGGATCGAGCTCCGGCCTGCAGACTCCTGGTCAGGGCACGTGCCTGGAGTGCGAGCGAGGTTCCCTGTTGACCGCCTGCCAGAGGCAGCTGATCATTGTTTCTCTCCCTCTCTTTCTTCCTTTCTTCCCCTCTCTCTAAAAATAAATATTTTTGAAAAAGAAATGTGATCTTTCATTCTTAATCTCTAGTTCTGCATTTCCCATGAGTGAAGAGATGTGGAATCCTATCTTCTCTTCTTTACTACTTTCTCTTTGCTTTCAAAAAGCACCTAACAGCTCTGGCTGGTGTGGCTTAGTTGGTTGGAGCATTGTCCCGTACACCAAAAGCCTGGGGGTTCTATTCCCAGTCAGGGCACATACCTATACTGTGTGTTTAATCCTAGTTGGGGCACATAGGCAACTGATTGATGTTTCTCACATCAATATTTCCCTCTCTTTCTCCCTCCCTTCCTCTCTCTCTCTCTCTAAAAGAAAAAAAAAAAAGGCACTTAACATGTGCAGGGCCTGCACAGTGCAGGGAGTTAACACAGACCCTGGAGCCAGATGTCCAGGTTACACTGTACCATTTACCAGCTGCATAGCCTGTGACCCTGAGCATATTACTTCTAATTTCTTAAGTAAGGGGTTTTTTGTTAAATGAACTAAGCTTTGATTTCATTTATTACATAAAATCACCTACTACAGCCAAGCACTATGCTAGACCCTAGAACATAGTCATTCACAAGGAGACAGTGGGTTTCCAGGCTAAGGGATCACTCCAATGAATGTGAAATCCCTACTGAAATTAATACATGCAGGAAGGCCACACATGAGAGTCTGCTGCAGAGGAATTGGACCTGGCCAGTGAGCCCACAAAAAATTTTTCTCAAGACTCTGGTGCTTAAATGAGCTCAGATTTAACTAGGCAGAGTAGAAGAGCATCAGAAGTACAAGAACAACATGTGTGGGGGAGTGGTGAGTACAATTGAGGAGGTAGGTGGAGAGCAATATGGATGAGCCCAGGGGATGTGTGCTAGAAGGATGAGGCTAGAAGAGGCCAGCAGGCACAGAAGGGGATGCACCTCGAGGCCTTGCTGAGAACTTGAAACTTTATTCTGAGAGGTACCGACCTACTGGGGAATGGCATGAATACTCTCAAGTCAGACACCAGTTCCTATCACAGTGAAAGATATTTAAGCAGCTGAAGGTATTCTCCAATCTGTAAACCACTGATTAAATGTGACAAGCATGTGTCACATATGCTACAAAGAGTACTAGCTATCATAGGTTCAAATTCATTCAAAAATTGTTTATTGCGTCAGGCAATGGGGATACAGTAGTCCGCAAGGGAGACACCATGTCCACAAGGAATGCCTGCCCAATCTAGTGGGGAACCCAGTCAAGTGAAAATTCTATGCTTTTGATGGGAAGGCCACCAGGCACTGAGGGGGGAGGATTAGGTGGGTAGAGGAACAAAAGGTGCACCCAGCTTAGTCCTGGTAGGGAGGGCTGGTTTTCCTTTTGGCAAGATCACCTGTTACAGCATGAAGATGGGGTTGGTGCCTCAGGAAAGAGAAGGTTTGGTTCCTGTCCTTAAAGAGAATATACTTTGATTAGGAAGGCATGCATAGGAAAACAATGAGAAGAAAAATGCAAAGATATACCAGGCAACTGTCATATTGGCATTGGTTGCAAAAGTCTCAGCTTATCCATTCCCAGGTCCAAACATCTCCACTGCAGAGGCAGTATTTGTCTCTCTCAAGGCAGTGAGCCTCCCAGAATCCCTACTGCTTCATAGGACTTTCTGAGGCTCAAAGGCCTCTCACCCAGGAGAGAACACAAGACCTACCCAGCAGAGAGACCCGCAAATTCTGTAGCTGGAGAGGCGACTGCTGGAGGGACCCAGCTCCTCTCAGGACTTCCCCCTCTGCTAGGCTCAGCTATAAATAGCTTGCTGGTTTCCAGCTGGGGATCTCCCAACCCAGCAAGAAGCAGGCACCGCCTTCTCACCCTGTGCTGCCCTCAGCCTGGAGCAGAAGGGGGTGGTGCCTGGCAGGGGGAAAAAGAAGGGTGGGAGAGCAGGAACAAGCATCCCAGAGAAGCTGGCTCTGCACTACATTACCCACAATCCTAGGTGGTAGCTAAGAAGAGGAAGCCGCTAGGGGCCTGCAGCTTTAGGTGGGAAAACAAGGCCGGAGGCATCCTAGGCTCTAGGTAATGCAGCCTTGGCCTTAAGACGCAAAATTTTTTCCAAAAATTTAACCCCTAATCCTTCAGTTCTGGACCTTAGAAATCATCTGCTCTTCATACACCCAGTTCACAGGCACTCAGCTGACCTGCAGCCAAGGAGACCAAAAACACTCCTTATCTTTTGGCCTTACCCTCCCCCCCCCACCCCGCGCCGTGTGTGTGTGTACGTACACAAGCCCAGCCAAAGGCTGGAAGCCTGTGAGTGGTTTTATCCTGGATCAAGCCCAAAGGCTGCTTGGCACTAGAAGCCCCTTCCCTGGCACATTCCCTGACTCAAGCTCTGAGCTTTTTTTTCCCTGCCTCACCCAAGGCAGAGCAATGAAGGGCTCAGAGGTTGGTCCCGCAGAAAGCCTGTACTCTGATGACAGGTCTATTTCTAGAAGAGCTTGGGAATGAGGGTTCAGGAACTCTGCTGAGGTTTGGCCCCTCTCTCTGACCTTTGCTCATCTCCTAGCAGACAGACCAGGGCAGTCACGTGGCTGGGCCAGGTTTCAGTCTCTGGAGGTGCTGTAAGAAGAGGACCTGTAGGGGCTTGCCGGCTCCTGAAGTGGGTGGGTAAACCAGACTTGTCAGGCTGAGCAACCGGAGGCCATTTTGGGTGGTGGGGGCACCCAGTGTGTACCCCATCCAGACCTCAGCCCCACTGAGGTGTATACCTGCTCCGGCTCTGACACCCCAGCCCTCCCAACTTTCTCTACAGAGTCAAACAATTTATGTAGGGTTCTGAGGCTCATGAACCTTGAGACCACAAGGAGTCTAGCAGGTGAAGATACTAGGGGCCTCTCTCCACGGTGAAAAGACACTGCAGCTGGCCTGAAAACAGGGTCCTTTCCCTACCCCCCCCCCCCTTGTTCAGAATAACTCTCACTTACTGAGCCAAGCACCAGGAACGCAGAGATGAGTAAGAGCAAATCACAGCCTCAATAAACAAACGACGTGTAATACTGTGTGAAGTGCATAACGGCCCTGTGGAGTGGTTATGGGAAGGATTTCCACGCGGTCAGATGTCTGAACTAAGTAAAGGATGAAACCTTTCTACCAGAATGGTGTGGGAAGGGCATTCCAGGCAGAGAGGAGAGCTTTCGGTAAAGGCAAGGAGGAGCAAGAAATAGCCGAGTTGGGAAGAAGGAAGAAATACCAAAGACCAACACCAGAAGGGGAGGGGAGGAGCAGTAGGAAAAGAGCGGTAGGCCCTACACTAGGCTTAGGAATTTGGGCTTCAGGCCCCGGGCTGGAGCTGCGGAAGGATCTCTAGCAAGGGGCGCTGTGCCCAGGCTTGGGGGAGAAAAGTGGGTCAGAATGTGAAAGGGGAGGAGGGGTGGCGATGGGATGGAAGAAGGTACCGGGGTCGATCTGAGACTCCCAAGCTCGCCAGTCCCGCATTTACCTCGGCCAGGCCCGGGCCGCGTTCCCAGCCCCGCCCACCGCCCCCTCCTTGGCAGCGGGTCCCCCAGCCGCTGGCTCCCGGGCGCGGGCGGACGCGGAGGGCCAGGTTCCCGCCCACAACCGCCCGCGGGCCGCCTGCCAGACGCGCCGGGAAGGAAGCGCCTTGTATGGGCTTCGGGCAGGGAGGAAGTGCCTTGTACGGCTCCGGGAGGAAGCGCCATACATGGCGAGGGGCGGGCGGGGGCGGGCCGGGGGCGGGGAGCCCGCCCGAGAAGGAGGCCGTTTCCGCCGCCTGGGGCTGGAGCCGCAACGCGCCACCCCCACCAGCGCCCGGGCCCACGGGCCCTGTCCCAGCGGTGGGCCGCGACCTCCACCCGCCCCCTCCTCCCGCGACCCGCACCTGGGCCGCGGGTCTTCTCTGTACCGGAGCTCCGGGAATTGGGGGCTCCGGCGGGCCGCGCGGCGGAGCATCCAGCCTGACTTGGACGCTAGTGCGAGGCGTATTGAATTCCCAGCCCCGCCATGCACACACTCTGTGACCTTGGGTAAAACGCTTTCGTTTCTGAGCCTCGGAAAACGAGAGGATACCCGTTAGGCACTCCGTGATGCGAGGTTGGCCCGCAGTGATATCCCTGTCTTCCCAGCGATCATAAGAGGAGGGGGGTCGTGTTCCCTGTCACCTGCTGCCTGTGTCCTTCTAGCCTCTTCCCATCTGAATGAGGGTAAGGTAGCTTGAATAAAGGGCTTAGATGGGAACTGACAGGTTCAGAAGAGATATTTCCAGAAGAAAATAGGGCAACCCTAAGATGTAGAGTTTTCCCTTCCGGATTGTGGAGTTTAGACACAGAACTCCAGTCCCAGCGTCCCCCCTTACTAGCTAGATGATGCTGAGAACGGTACTTTGTTTCTCCGAATCTCACTTTCCTGATCAGTAAAATGGGGATGATAATTCCTGATTTGCAGGGTTGTTGTGATAATCAAATGTGTGTAAAGTGCCCGACCTGGAGTAGATGCTTCATTAATGTCAGTTCCTTAGTTCCCAGGTGGGCGTGGGGAGGGGGAGGTATGAAAGGTTTGAGTACTTGACCATTCTTCTTGGAAACCTGTCCCGTTAGGGAACACTGTCCCTTCCTTGGCACCTGTGGGAACTTATTGTCCAGATTTGGTGCCTTATCCAGAAGCATGTGTGTGTGGCCCTGATGCTCCCCTTTCTCAGTTCAGCCACCACCCCAATGACCTGCCCTTCCTGCCTGCTGCTCTACTCTAGCTACCCCAGAGCATAGGTGACCTGGAACATCGGACAAGAGCAAAAAGAACCTGGAGAAAGTTGAAGTTCCCATCACAGCCAGAACCTGTTATCTAGGACACCGCACCCTCCCACGCCTGCTGCAGTACCACACCCACACATTTCAACCAGAGATGGGTATCAATCTCAGGGAAGCATTTCCCAGTCCTCCCTTGTTGGCCCTGCTCTGCCCTCATCGTTTCTGTCTGTCCTGGAGTTCTGCTTAAATCTAACCTGAATCTTCCTGCCTCTCAGCTGCAGCCCGTCCTGCTGAGCTGCAGTTAGCAGCTACTAAGAGTTTCCAGGCAAATTTGTAGACACACACAATAGATGTATATCACCCACGGCCTTGTTTCTTTTCATCCTTGTTGGACAAGAAGGCTGTCGTTGGCATGGTAACCTTCCCTGTATAAGTTGAAACCCTCAAGGATGTTTTTCAGTTCCAGCAGGGACATAGCTCCTTCCTCCCACTGTAGATCACAGGGTGACATGTAGCTGTGTCATTCTGGCCTCCCCCAGAATAGGGATGCAGTACAGTTGGCACAAAAGGACTGGTTCATGGAGGGCAGCAAAGGGCTTAAAGGAGATGCTGATTGAATCTCTGAGAAACAGGTTCCTTCTGCCTTATGGTACCATCCTCAGCCACTCAGAGGAACCAGTTCTGGGGCCCGGGCTATTTAGGGAACCTCTTAGGATCTCATGGTGAATGATAAACACACATCTTAACTAAAACCAGGCACCCAACAAATGGTATAATGCTGGTGCTTAATTCTATAGACACTGATAAACCATAAAGCTTCTGTAATCCAGTGATTTTCTTTCTCCTCAGCCCCTCTGTGGAATAAATGGATATTTATTAACCATCTCACTTGTTCCAGTTTCCTATACATTATTCCAACTAATTCTTCCCACAGTCCTGTGAGGGAGGTAGTAGGCCAGGCATTTTACCAATGAGGATACTAAAATGTGGGCAAAGATCTTAAGGAAATTGACCCAAAATCACATGGCCATGAGTGGCAGCAGCACAGGAACTGGAACTCAGGTCTTCAGAGTCCCAATCCCATACTCTACTAGGCCCTGTGTTCCTCTGTATTTGTTACTGTGTTCCTGAGAAAGAAATCCTTTCTCCCAGGTCCCAAGGCAATGCCTTTCCAGGAGCTCTAGGAAGCAAATGGCCATCAGCATCAGTCTCTGTGGCAGCAGGGTCCTGTGTGGCCCGGCCTGGCACTGCAGCGGCAGCAGCAGCATCCTCAAACTCATGAGGCTTCCCCCTGCCAGCTGCCTAGTCTCCGTCATGGAGTTTCCCCAGCAGAGGGCAAGCTGAGGGAAAGTGGTTCCCAGCTGCCAGCTTCATCTCAGCAAAATTGCATTACAGCCAACCCGGCTTCCCTCTGTCCCTCCAGAGTGAGCACACTCAGCTCCCCCGCAAAAGGGAGGGGGAGAGAGACACGGAGGAAAAACAGGGAAACTTCCATTTCTTTTCTTGGCTGGGAAGCACTTGGCTTCTAGCTGCCACCCATCGTGTAGGTGGGGGAGATTAATACTGATCCTTTATTGTACAAGTCACTAAAATGAACCCTTGGGCCAGAGCTTTGCTGGGCAGAGACGCTGGTAGGAAAGTGCTGGGTCTGAGTGCTGTATAAGGGAAAGGGAGGCACATCTCAGGACGGAGGGAGACCCTGCATCTCCTCCTCCTTGCCTCATGAGTTCCTTTCTGAGTATCACTTTTCTTTTTGCATATCTTCTGCCCAAAAACACAAGAAAGCTCATGTCCTGGCAACTGCAACAGGGTGAGGAAGAAAGCAGTAGGAGCAGGGAACTATCAGGCTGTGACCTCAAGCAAAACAGGGGAGGCATTAATAGTATTAACAGTTAATACAGGTGTCAATCACCACTTATTTTCTCATTTGATCCCCTTCCTTGGGTTCTGCTGTTATCCCTGCTTTAGAGATAAGAAAACTGGGGTTTATGAGCTCCTCAATAACAATAGCTCCCAATTAATGGGAGTGGGCAGGGCACTCTATAGACATTATTTCATTTAATCCTCACCACAAGCCCATGAAATGAAACCACTATACCCATTTTTTTTTTACAGGTGAAAACTGAGACTCAGAGAAGTAGGGAACTTGCCTGTGATAACTAAGTAATGTAAGTGGCAGCATGAGGGATTAGAATTGGATGTGGGGCCCTGGCTGGGTATCTTAGTTGGCTAGAGCATCATCCCGATACACCAAGGTTATGGGTTTGATCCCCAGTCAGGGCACATACAAGAATCAACCAATGAATGCATAAATGAGTGGAACAACAAATTGATGCCTCTCTCTCTCTCATCAATAAAAATTATTTTTAATAAAAGAATTTGGGTGTGGACTCCAGAGCAGGCATACTTGATCACTTTGCTTGGCTGCCACCAATGGTTCTCCACTCCTTCTGGGGCTCCTGCTCATATAAGCTGAAACCACAAAAATCGGCCGCACCTACATTCCCCTAAGTGCTTGCCACACAAGTGACAACCACCAGAGTATTTCTTGGGGCTCTGTGTCTTGGGACACTGGCTGTCTCTGATGCAAACTCCAGAGGCAGGAGGAAACCTTGAGAGCTTCACTGCCCTCCCCACGCCTTGAGATGCAAAAACGTATACATCCAACAGCCCTCAGCAGGTCTCCTTAGGACCCAGGAAAGTGCTTCTTAAAGAAGAGAATGGAAATCCCAGTAATTTCAACCAGGGGAGAACAGCCAGCGGCAGCCTCTCCAGGCAGGGAGGCTCCCAGTGGCCTTTCCCGAGGCTCTTCTGCACTGTGACAGGAGCAGACTCCATCACTGCCACCCAGGAGGCAAGCTGTGGGAGTGGGACACACTCGGAATCCTGAGTCAGAGGAAGGGTTCCACTTCACTCTCTCTGGAACAAGTCAAGGACGTAGCAGTCTGTCTGAAGAGGAAGGGAACTGGAAAGTGAAAAAGAATCGTGTTCATTTCTTTTGCTACCATCTCTTTTATTTTTACAGCCATCTATTTATTTATTTATTTTATATTTTATTTTATTCTGCCATACATGATGCATATTCATGGTTGAAAATACCTGTGGTGGAAATATAATTTATTAGTGAGTGGTCCTCCCTTTTTTCTCTCCTCTTACCGATCCACCAAAAGAATCCAACCCCACTTTCCAGTTTAGAGAGTTTGGTCTTTGCCAGCCCAGTTTCTGGATCCTTTGTAATGTAGAATCATAATGGGCCCAGGGGCTACTGCTTAGAGAGAGGATGAGGTATGGAGGCTGAGAGGCTGGGAAAGAAGGGGCTTGAGCTGAGAGGCTAACCTGATCTATATAATAAAGAGTTAGGAAGGGGAAGGGAGAAGAGCAAGAGATCAGTTTGAAAGGAAAGGCAGGAGGGAGGTTACAAAGCATTGCTGTGGGGCAGCAAATGGGTTCCCTAAGTATAGATTGGAATAACTTTTTTGGTTTTTGGCTCCAGGATCCTATTCTTTATTTGCAACACCCTAGAGCACTTTAACCAGGTAGAGACCCAGAATGTATTAGGGCTCTATATGGGAAAGTACAAAATATCATTATTTAATCAATGAAAGAAGGCAGTCAAATATTTATCCTTCCTTTTTTAAATTTTTATCCTCATTTGAGGACATTTTCTTTTATTGCAGAGAGAAAGAGAGAGAGAGAGAAACATTGATTGGTTGATTGGTTGCCTTCAGGGACCTGCCCCAACTGGTGACTGAACTCGCAACCTGGGTATGTGTCCTGATTGGGAATCAAACCTGCCACCCGTTGGTTTACAGGATATACGCCAACCAACTGAGCCACACCAGCCAGGGCTATCCTTCCTTTTTTTTTTTTTTTTTGCAACTCTGATTTAGTATAAGTACCTTATAGACAAATTCTGGCTAATAAATGCAAATGAAATGAAAAAATTACAAAATCATCATTTTGTAAGCTCTAATTAGATAATGGATTTAGATAAGGATCAGCAATCACTGGGGATTCCTAAAACCAACTGGGTGAAAGATCAAGGGGAACTTTAAAATATCGGTAATACTTGAACCCACCAATTACTTTTAGCATCAGAAAAAGAGAGACCACCCAGGAGAACTGAAAACATATGTTCACATGAAAACTTGTACATAATGTTCATAGCAGCAGCATTATTCGTAACAATCAAAAATGGGAACAATCCAAAAGTCCATTTACTGCACATGACGAATGGGTAAACAGAATGTGATATATCCATACAATGGAATATTATTTAGCCCCCCAAAAAATGCAGTAGTGGTGCATGCTACAATATAGATGAACCATAAAAACATAATGTTAAGTGTTCACTTTGGCAGCACATGCACTAAAATTGGGGGGATGCAGAGATTAGCATGGCCCCTGTGCAAGATGACATATGAATTTGTGAAGCGTTCCATATTTTAAAAATATATGCTTAAGTGGTCAAATACAAAAGGCTACATATTTTGTTATTCCATTTATACAAAATGTCCAAAATTGGCGAATCCATGTCCATAGAAACAGAAAGTAGACTGGTGGTTGCCAGGTGCTGGGGGTAGGGGTGGAAGGGGGAGTGACACTTAACAGGCATGGGGTTTCCTTTGCAGGCGATGGAAATGTTCTGAAACTAGATAGTGCACAGCATTGTGAGTATATTGAAAACTATTGAATTGTGCACTTTAAAATGTAGAATTTTATGTTGTATGAATTATATTGCAATTTACAAGGCCACATTTAGAAAATTAGAGCACCAAAAATCATGTGACTCTCGATATGTTGCAATAACAAGTACATAGCATCACTTAAAGAGTGAACCCGGATATGATCAAGCCTCTAGGTGTAATGACCAGCTTATAGGAAATTCATGGGATAGAAGACAAGTTACACACCATTACAGGGGCAGGGGGGAATACAATCTGTCAAATTCCAGAAGTGGGGAATACTTCAGGACAAATAACCTGGTTTCTTCGATCAATAAATAGCAGGGGAAATATTACAAATGAAAGAAACTTAAAAGACCTATCAACCAAATGCAAAGTGTGGTCTCCTTTAGGTTCTGATTCAATCAAAGGACCTTAAAAATACTTATAAAGATATATACTGAAGTAGTCACAGATGAACTTACACAACATCTGGAATTTGCTTCAAAACAATCCAGTGTGCCGTGGCGGGGAAGGACAAAATTATATGGATGAAACAAGGTTGCCTGTGAATTGACAGTTGTCAAACTGCTTGATGGATACAGAGAGGTTTATTACTCTATTCCCTCCTACTTTTGTGACTGAAAATTTACACAGTAAAAAAAGGCTTGATTTATCCATAGAATTGGAGCACATTTACAACTTATATCTTATTTGATGGAAAGTGGCCTAAGATTGAATAACTGAGTTTGAGGTGACTCACACTTTAGTGAACGCTGAAATTGAAGAGCTTGTAACTGAAATGACCAGAACAAATTACTTTAGTATTACTGTTATTATAGCAATAACTAAGGTAGAAGTGAATCAGGGGCACCAGGACCCTCCCAAAGAGGCAAGAAGAAGCGTGGCTTTTCAAACACCCAGAAACATGCTCAGGCTAAGTTGTCGGCCTTCTTTCTAACACCTCTTGAGTCCTTGTTGGCTGTGAAAAAAGTGGAACCTTCCAAATTTGGCACAACCTGCCTTTCCAGCAGCATTTCCTGCCCCTCCTCTCCTTGCTTCCCAGCCACACCTCCATTCATTCCTGAACACATGAACCTATTGCCTTTGCACATGCTCTTCCCTCTGCCTACAAATCCTCCCGTGAACTCCCAATCTTCCTTCTACAGCCTGTTTCTTTGTCTCCTCCTTGACAGAATTAGTCACTCTCTGTTTCATATACACCTCTAAATTATCACACTGTAATATAATTATTTATTGCTAAATCACCCCCACCCAATTCTGTGCTGCCCCAGCCTCTGTTTTGTTTATTTCTCCATGCTCAGGGCCTGATATAATGTGTGGGTTTGATGCATGTTTTTTGGATAACAGACTGACTGAGTGACTGAAGGAGGGGCACAGATTATGGATGGCCCAGTGCTGAGTGATGGTCCCAAGACAGCATCCAGACTTGGGCTCTTCCTTTTTTTTTTTTTTTTTTTTCATTTATTTATTTTTAGAGAGAGGGGAAGGAAGGGAGAAAGAGAGGGAGAAAAACATCAATGTGTGGTGCCTCTTGAGCACCCCCCACAGAGGACCTGGTCTTCAACCCAAGTATGTGCCCTGACTGGGAATCGAACCAGCGACCCTTTAGTTCTCAGGCCAGTTCTCAGGCTAGCACTCAATCCACTGAGCCACACCAGCCAGGGTGAAACTTAGGCCTTTTCTTACAAGACATGCCCACTCAATCTGGGCAAACAAAGCAGCCTGATCCAAGAATAACCAACAAGATCACCTGCTTAACACCAACTCAGTAATAAGCAAAAGAAGAAAATTTAAGAGAAAGGCTTTGAGCCTAATAGTATGCATTTATATATATATATATATATATATATATATATATACACACACATATATATACATATATACAAATATACATATATATATACATATATACACACACATATATAATATGTGAAATGGGAATGAAGAAATAATTCAGAGATGAGGGCAAAATCTCATGAATCCCCTAAAAAATAGTTGAGAGAGCTTGATGATCTAATAAAATAACTACCCTTTCTGACTTAAAATAAACAAACAAACAAACAAACATACAGCCCCCAAATTGATAGGCTGCCTCCCAGGGACCCAGAGCAGGGATGAAACCTACAACCCAGGCATGTGCCCTGAGCAGGAATTGACTGAGTGACCTTTTGCTTTGTAGGACAATTCCCACCCAACTAACTGAGCCACACTGGTCAGGACTGACTCACCAATGTCTTAAGTTCCCCCCTCAAAATGAGTCCCAAGAGGGCCTTCTCCCCCACTACCCTAGGGCCTGCTCTTTTGCCTTCACTTTGCAAATTAGTGCCATGATTTTAGAGGGCTGTGTCCTCCATACAGACGGACTGGTCAGGGCAGCTGGCAGGAGAGAGGGCCCAAGAAGTTCACTCCAGAAATGGAGGATGGGCCTATAAGATGAAATGAACACTAGGAAGCCCACCTGGAGCTGGAGAGTGGGCACTCAAAGAGAGGGAGGAAAAAGAGTTAAAGTCTAGCTTTATGGAAGTATAAGGTATTTCAAAATAGCTTTATGGAGTTATAGTTAACATACAACAAAACATATCCATTTTAAGTGTACTATACAATGACTTTTATTTTTATTTATTGATTTTCAGAGAGGGAGGAAGGGAGACAGAGAGAGACATTGATTTGTTGTTCCACTTATTTATTGGTTCCTTCTTGTATGTGCCCTGAATGGAAATTGAACCCTGTAACCTTGGAGTATCCACTGGTGCTCTAACCAACTCGGTACCCAGCCAGGGCCCGTTCAATGATTTTAGTAAATTTACAAAGTTGTTCAAACAACACAATCTCGTTGTAGAACATTTGTATCATCCCTCAAATAACAAGTTGATCTGCAGTCAAAACCTGCTTTTACCCCAGCCCCTGGCAACTACTAACCTGCTCTCTGTCTCTACAGATTTGCCTTTTCTGGATATTTAATATAAATGCAAATGCAATCATACAGTATGTACCTAACTTCTTTTTTTTAATCCTCACCCAAGGGCATGCTTATTGATTTTAGAGACAGGGAAGGAGAGGGAGAGAGAAACATTGATCTGTTGCCTCTCACACACGCCCCAACCAGGGGCTGAATCCTCAAGGTAGGCATGCACCCTGACAGGGAATCGAACTATGACCCTCTGGTTTACAGACAATGCTCCAACCAACTGAGCCACGCTGGCCAGGGCTCTACCTAACTTCTTTATCATAATGTTTTTTAGGTTTATCCATGTTGTAGCACACACTTGCATTTTGTTCTTTTTTACTCCTGAATGGTTAGTTTAACTGTTTGGGTATACCACATCTTGTTCTTCCATTGACCAGTTAAATAGACAATGGGTCGTTTCCACTTTTTGGCTATTATGAAATATGCTGCTGGAACATTTGCACACATATCCTTGTAAGAACACGTTTTCATTTCCCTTGGGCACATACCCAGGAGTGGAACTGCTAAACCATTTTCCAGAGTGGTGGCACCTTTTTTACATGCCCAGCAGGAATGTATGAGGGTTCCAGGTTTTCCCACATCCTCACCAACACTTGTTGTCTGTATGGAAAAGCTAATTATTAAGAATAATTTCCTAAAATAAGTAAAGCCACCCTCTCTCCACCTCAGCCTTAACACACACCTGGGCAGGCTGCAAGGGCCAGTTTCTCAGAGGCAGGAACACAGAGCAAAACCAACTCTTTGGCCTCAGCGGCCCTTATTGCTCGGGCTGCTCCACAGTCCCAGGCTCCCTGGGCCCAAAGAGAACAAAGAAAAGATGAAGTTCAACCCTATTTCAGAACTGAGGAGCGGGTAGGATATAGGCTTTATGACAACTAGTAGGTGAGGGGGACCTGGGTTTCAGAAACACACTCCAAGGAAGAACCCCCAGAAGATAATAATAAAAGACAAAGTGTACAGATAACCTCTTAGGACTAGTCCCCCACAAAGTAACTTCCTATATCATCTGATCTTAGCCCCTTCCTCCTTTTTAAAAAAAATATTATTTATTTTTAGAGAGAGGAAGAGGGAACAAGAAAGGGAAAGAAACATTCATGTGTAGTTGCATCTAGAGCACCGCCCCCGCCATCCCCTGGCCCCAGGGACCTGGCCTACAACCCAGGCATGTGCCCTGACCGGGAATTGAACCAACAGTCCTCTGGTTTGTAAGCTGGCACTCAATCCACTAAGCTACACCAGCCGGGGTGCCCCTTTCTCCTTTTGTTGTAGGAGTGTCTCATCAATGCATAGTCTACCATCTATGAGGTACCTTTCTCCACAGGAAAGTATCACCAAGGACTTATATACCTTTGTCAAGGTGAAGGAAGGAATAAGCAAATGGGAGGGAGTTTGAAGTAGAGCAATAAAAAATGAGGAAGGGGCTGACTCTGTTCACTGGAGGAAAGATTACATAAAGCAAACCCCTTAGGAGTCTGGGCCCTGACTCTGAGTGTGGGGGGAGATGAGTGATGATTACTTTGAGTAAAAGGGGACACACCCACCCACAGACCTGTACTCAAATGTGCACAGCCACTTTATTTATATTGATAGTAGCCCAAAAGGGAGCACACCAAAACATCCATCGCAGGTGAAAGCATGGGTAGACTGTACCATAGCCCTACAGTGGGATACTATTTAGCAATAAAAAGGAGTGAACTATTTATTCATGCAACAACATGGATGAATCTGAAAATTATGCTAAGTGAAAGAACCCAGATCAAAATGAGTACATACTGAATTACTCAATTTATATGAAATACCATAAAATGCCAACTAATCTATATAGCAACAGAAGACAGGTGTGTGGTTGCTCAGGACCGGGGCGGGAGAAGGAAAGACGACTGAGGGCACAAGGAAAGTTTCGGAGGTTGTGGATAGGTTCATTATCTTGACTGTGGCGATGGTTTCACCTATGCATAGACATACAGCAACTCCTAAATTGGACACTGTGTATGTACAGTTTACTACATATCAATTGTATCTTAATAAAGTTGTAATAATAATGATGATGATGACAATCTAAGTACTGAGGAGAATGAGCTTGTGGGAGAGAGCTCCCTGAAAAGGAAAATGAAATAGTTTCACTTGGATCTGAAGAGCTGAGTCACCAACTTGACCTACAAGAACTTCTCAAGTCTGCTTTGCCTCTAAAGGTTCTGTTAGATTCTAGTAATGGAAAAGGGAAACCGGAAGAAAAAGCACTGAAGCGGAGGGCTAGATTTTATATTTGGGTGCAAAAAACTTATTAGCACCCAAAGGTTTATGGGTAAAATGTTACAGTGTTACTTGCTCAATACCTGATTCTTTTAGACTTGGCCTCATTTTCTTTACAACTCTGAGATCTCACTCTGCCCAGTCTTCCTGTCTCAGGCCGTCCTAAGTGTGGCTGAACCAGGAAAAACAGCAGGGATGGGGAGAGAGGGGGCCATTGCAGGTGTACCTCTGAGCCTGTAGTCCCCATTCCTGACTCCATTTCTGGCTGGGAAGAGGGAGCTTCGAGTGCGGGGTGGTAGACAACTCAGCCTGACAATCAGGCTAAGTGCTTAGAATCTTTGAAAATGAATGAAGTTTAATATTTCTGAAATCCAGAGAAGAGTCTCTCTCAGGTCCTGGGAGGAAGCGTCAGGGACCTTAAGACATGGTTCTTTCTTTTACTTCAGAATCTAAACCTGTCCTTTGCTGGGGGAGTTCCCCCGCCCTCTCTCCTCCATCACCTGACTTCTATCTGTCCTTCTCCACAGTCCCAAAGCCCTAGACAATGTCCCCAGGAGGCAAACAATTATTCAACACTATCTGGGTCCCTTCCCAAACCTCAGCCTTTATGATGATAGCTTTTATCAGCACTGCCCTGTGCCCTTGGTTTCAGATTTCCCTCACAGGAGCAGGAGTTAAAATGAACACTTCTCTTTTATTTTATACTATAGGACTGTAAACGGGGCAATTTTTGAGTCTTGCCCTATTTTAACCTTGCCAAGAAATTTGAGTTTGGATTGTCAGAACCTAAAGATACCCTGCTGACAGGACTTATAAAAAGTAGCTAGCAGCCTCGGCAGAATGCCTCACCAAGCCGTCTGTGTCAGAGTCACCTGGGGCGCTTGCTGCCAAAACCCGTTCCAGGACCCCATCCCAGACCTCAAGAATCAGATGATGCAGGGTAATAACATAGGAGACCCTGTGCTCTAAAGGGACAGATTCTCTTTGCTCTCTCTTTCACATTTCATTCTTGCCATGTTTTGTTTCTTGGGAGTATGTGGGAGAAATTCTTAAGAATGTATAACAAGCATAGACTTGCGTTCCTGGGCTTAGAGTGAGGTGGGGAGAGGTAGGTGGGGCTGGAAGAGATGTGCCAATGCAAATATTGTCCCATCGGAACCTGGCAATTTTGCCTGGAGGCTCGAAAGGATATGCCCTGTGCTAGAGAAGGTGGCTTGGTTCCCCCAGCTCCAGACTGAGGAGGCTTGGTGTCATGGGAAAAGGCAGAGATCACTGGTGTTGGTCAGGAAGCTAGAATGGAAGAGAAAGAATTGGGCCAATTCCAGGGGATTGCCAGAATTCCCCTGGTCCCAGGAGAAGGTGTCCACTGGTAACCTGGGAGAAACCCTTAGGAGGAAGAGGAATGGAGGCAGGTGACACCTTGACTTCACTCAGAGCCTGAGAACCATGATAGGTAGGGAGGGCGATTCTTCATTGTCCTTATATTTGGGGGTCAGAAATTGGGAGAGGAGCCAAGGCTTGGGAATTCCAGGACATCAAATCTATTGCACCCATCTGACCAATGGATGGTGGTGTTCGATCAATTCACAGAAGACTCGTATCAGGATTGGAGGTGGTACTCCTATTCAGTGATCCATCCACCACGCTCCCTGGCAAAAACTCAGCCAACACCCTTCCTGCCTCACACACAAAGGAAGCCAACCCGGTTGACTCGTACTTACCCTTCCCAACTCAATTTTTCCACCTTTCCTAAGCCCCAGGGTTGGGTGTCCTTCTCTGCGATCCCATAGAGCGCCATGATTGCCCATATTATATAACATAACACCATGTTACAATCGACTTACATCTGTCTCCCTAACTCACAATCTGCATCGTTGTTGCGGCCAGCTCAAGGCCTTTCACAGAACAGGCAGATGTTCATGAGCCTACAAGGACTGCTCTATACTCATGAGTATGGACCTTCTCGGGGCTGGGGCCAGAGGAACCTAGCATCTCAGGTCTCCAACAAAACAGACTTGGTCTGGATGGGAACCTTCAACACCAGGCCAGCCTCCTGCCCACTCTGTCTTGTGTCCCCAGAAGCTGCCAAGGATGGCAGCTCCAGCTGGCAAGTAGTGGGATTTCTTCCTGGAAGGATTTTTGGCTTGAGAATCAGCCCTCACCTCTTCTAGGTTTCTTCTACACCCTCAGGTTTCTGGGGATATGGAGAATGGGAGGGAGAGGCTGAGTCAGCTCCTGCTTTTACTGTTCCCCAAAGCCCCTGTGTCCACCCCTTAGGAGTTAAAACTCCTGCCAAGTACATAGCAAGAATTCCCAAGGACATAGATTTCCCCAACCCTTTGTAGAGATGGGGACAGGCAGGGCTCGCTGAATATTTGGGGCCAAGAGAATAGCACTGCCTCTGACCACACATGTTCCACTCCTACTATGGCCTTCTTTAGCTTTAACTAACCAAGATCAGGCTGCAGCCCACCAGACTGAGGTGGAACAGGCCCAGAATCAAAAGAGGAGACCCACATCCAGTCCTCATAAAGAATTCACTCCAATGACACACAGTGGGTCCCATGACTCTGGTGGGAATGTCTTCGTCTCTGCAAAAGCCCATCAACCCCCTCAACAGGGAGAAAGACTACACAGCCCACCTCCAACCCAGCAAAGACATGTGCAACCACAGCTAGTTTATTTTCCTTTTAATTTTGCTGAAGGATATACACCACATATCCTATGGGCAGTAAAGCGCATTCAATGTGTTTATAAGCCAAACAGTCACTTTGTTTAAGCAAACACAAGTACAAAGTAAAATAAAACCACAAAATAATGAACTGCATGTTCATAACATACAAAAATCGCCGCCTACTCAGTAGGTAACTACAACATTCCAACTCCTGAATATATTTATAAATTTACATTTTCAGTTAAAAAAATAGACTTTTGAGAGTTCAGATTTTGTTTTAGATTTTGTTTTCTTACATTCTGGAGAACCAAGGCTCAGCTCAGCCCTCTTCCTTATTTTGCTCCCAAAGCCTCCCAGAATCATCACTCCCTGCTCCCCTTAAGGCTCGAGGTGAGCACGTCCCTTAAACTGGCACAGGTCACGCTGTCAGCAAGGCGCATCACACAAAAGGCACCAAGACATGAAACTTTTTAAACTGAAAGGACAAAAAAAACCACTTTCAAAAAAAAAAAGAAGAAAAACCAAACCATATTTTGCCACATGTGAGAGTACAGTCGGGCAATATTTACAAAAAAAGTTGACAGAACATCACTCTGACACATGCTCTGACTAATACCAAGGACTGCTGTTTCAAAAAAAGCTTAAAACTTAATCGTCACAGCTTCATCACAACATAAAGAATCACCATTGGTTTGCTGGGCTTTTCTTCCCTCCCCCCCCCAAAGTGAGGACCTAGCTCCAAATAGTACAATAGAATATGCAAATTATCTTCACATCAAGAGTACTCCAAGAAAAACAAAATCCATGGCACAGACACTGTACAAGGGTCAGAGCTGGGCTCTGAGAGGCCCAAACCCCATTTTGCCAACTCGATTTTCTAGCATTGAAGGGAGCAAGGGGTCAGGCATATGGTGGAGATGATACTGAAACGATATATCCAAAATCCATGCAAATCAAGTTCTTTGGATAGAGGTGAAGAACTTGGACATGGCTGTTTCAGGCAGCTGAAGTCAAAGGGAGTAGAGGAGAAAAGGGAAGTGGGCAGAAAGGATTGTTGGCCAACAGACTTTCCACGCTGACCCTGGGGTCAAGTAGAGGGGAAGGACTGGCTCTGAGAACCTCCATGTGGCCTAAGAGGTTATCTTCTGATGGCCATCTCCTCCTCTTGTCCTTTACGTCTCCTGTGTTTATCTCCCCTTTCCCTTTTTCTTTTCCTTTAGCAAATTTCAATTGTCCTGGGAGAAAAGGTTGTTGTCATGTCCGAAAGCCCTGTGGAGGCGCTGAAGGAGTTGGCAACAGCTGAGGAAGGGAAGCTGCTGACCTGGGCAGGGAAAGCAGGGGGAACAGAGGAGTATGTGGTGGCCACTGAAGGAGAGGGGAAACCACTGTGCACAGGGGATGGGTAGGTCGAGGATCCAGGTGAGGAGTAGGAGGTGGGCACAGGTGATGGGTATGAGGTGGTGGCTGGGGATGGATAAGAGGTAGTGACTGGGGAGGTATAGGAGGTAGCCACTGGTGATGAGTAGGAAGAGAGTGACGGCGTGGTGGAAGAGGCCACAACACTTTTGTCTGCTTTTTTGTCCTTCTGCCTCAAGTGGATTTTGGTATGCCTCTTGCGTTCATCACTCCTGGCAAACTTTCTCCCACAAATGTCGCAGGCGAAGGGCTTCTCCCCTGTATGGGTACGGATGTGGGTGGTGAGGTGGTCACTGCGGCTGAAGTTGCGCATGCAAATGCGACACTGGAAGGGCTTCTGGCCAGTGTGAATGCGAATGTGGCGGGTGAGCTCATCTGAACGGGAGAACCGGCGGTCACAGGACTCCACTGGGCAGGCGTAGGGGCGTTCGTGGGGAGGTGTCTTGCTGGGCCGGTTGGGGTACTTGCGCATGCGGCTGGGTTTGATGAGCTGGGACTGGTAAGTGGTGTTGAGAGCCTTCAGGTCCTGGGAGCCCGACTGTGTTGCAAAGGCTTTGATAGTAGAGAGTGGAGTGAGTGAAGGCTGCTGGGTACGGCTCTCCAGGCCCTGGAAAGGCTTCTGGTCTGGGGTGCCCAGGCCCAGGTCCCCCTGTTGTTGTGGAAACAGATAGTCTGGAATCATAGGGACCTGGAAGCTACCCTTGGTAGCAGGGTAGGCGGGAGGTGGGTACTGGAGCCCAGTGGCTGCAGAACCTGGAAAGGCCTGGCTTTGTGGCTCAGGGAAGATGTCAGCGTTAGGCGTGGGGAAGGTGGGTGCCGCTGAGTAAATGGGGCTGCTGTCGTTTGACTGCACTGCACAGCTCAAGGGTGGGCTCTGGGAGGCGGAGGACGAGGAAGAAGCCGCTGGAGATGGTGCTGAGCTTGAGGTGGCTGGTGGGTTCGTCATGCTTACGAGGCCACTGACCAGGCTGAAAAGGGGTTCAGGCCACAAGGTGTTGCCACTGTTGGGTGCAGGCTCCAGAGAAAAGCGACCAGTGTAGGTGATGGGGGGCAGCCGGGTGGTTTGGCTGGGATAACTTGTCTCCACCAGAACCTTCTCGTTATTCAGTGAGATGTCAGGAAAAGACTCTGGTAGGAGAGAGAGAGGAGGCTTGGTTACTGGAGAGCAATCACTGGAGGACGAGGAGGAGCAGAGCTGCCAGGCGAGAGGTCGGGCCGGCTACCATTGACTGCCGAGCTAGTTAATAATTGATAGCAGCAGATTGCAATGTTCCTGGACCCGCTCCAGCGGCAGAACCCATTTCAACAACAGCTGACGCAAATACGGAGAATCCCCCTCCACTGCAGCTCCCAGCGCTCCGCAGCTGCGGCTGCGCGGCCCAGGGATTCCCGCCAGCACCCCTTTGGCCACCGCTAGTGCGCATCCCCTGCCCGGGGCTGCCGGGACATCCCTTGCCATGGATTACGGCCCTTCCTTGGGGACCGGCGGCAGTCAAGGAAAGCCATTCTGGAGGAGGAAAGAGCCTCGCAGCCCTGCTTATCAAAACAAGCCCTCCCCCCACCTCCACCCACCCACGCAGCCCCAGAGCTCTTCATCCAAAACAAAAGCTCGCTCCTCTGCGCACCGCTAAGGACGAGGATGGTGGGGGTGGATGTCCCTAGGCATCCCTCTAACACATGACCCTGGGGAATCGAGGAATGGAAGGGAAACCCCACTTCCATCCCTGAGGTCCAGCAGCGCTGCTGCGGTTATGGGAGAGCTGAAAAGGCTGTGGGGAAGAACTGGACGCTAGGATGGTGGCGAAGAGGGTAATCCTCGGCACAGCCCCCCCCTTACCTGAGGTCAGGTGCTCGTAGGGCTGCTCGCCCGTCTCCCCTTGAGGGTTGAAGGCGCTGCTGCTGCTGCTGTTGCTGCCGCCCCCTCCACCTCCACCGCTCCCGCTGCTGCTGCTGCTGTTACCGCCGCTGCCCTCCGGGGCGCCGGGGGCCCCGAGGAACTGGGGAGCCCCGTTGCTCAGCAGCATCATCTCCTCCAGTTTAGGGTAGTTGTCCATGGTGGGCGAGTGAGGAAAGGAGCCGAATGGGTCGGAGATCTGCAGCGGGGACATCAGCTGCATCTCGGCCTTGGCTGCGGCCATCCCGGACAAGAGGGCTGGAGAGCTGGTGTTGGGGCGGGTGGGCGCAGCCCGGGGCGGGAGCTTGGGGGGACACACTCTCGGGGGCCTGGCCGGGTCACATGCGGGGCGTGGGGCACACAGTGGAGAGCTCAGGTGGAGTCTCCAGGCTTGCCCTCGCCGCCGGCCGGTGGGGACGCGGCGCTGCTGCCGGAGCTGGGGCAGGGGCCGGTCCTGGGCGGCGGAAGCTGGCGGCGGCGGTAGCTGGCGGCGGCGGCTCCTCAAGTTCTGCGCGCTGGGATCTCTCGCGACTCCCCGGATCCGCTTCTATTTGAAGGGTCTGTAACCACACGGGCCCGCCTCCGTCGTGACGTACATGGCCATATATGGGGAGCAGGAAGCCCTAATATGGCAAGACCGGCGGGGAGGACCCGGAGTGACGTGAAGCCCCCTATCCGAGGGCGGTGGGCACCGCCATCCCGCACCCCGGGCCTTGTGCTGGCTCCCGCACCCTGAGCGCCCAGGTCTAGAGACAGCTGAAGTCTCAAGCCGTAGCTGGGGACTCCTGGACACAGGCTGCCCGGGAGTTCCCGACGTTGCCCCCGCCCCTTCCCTCCGCCTTCCTCCCTCCTCCCGCAGCCGGAAGTGGCCGGGCCATATAGAGCCGCTCCATATAAGGTGCTGACCAAATAAGGCTTGTTCCGGCCGGGGGATCCTTCCTCCTCCTTATATGGCGTTTCCGGGTCGACGCTTGCTGCTCCCTGGCTCCCTCCCTCCTCCCCGGTTCCAAGCCGGGAGCCCAAACGCGCGCAGGAGCTGGGGACGCCCAGGCGAGGAGGGCTCAGGCGCGGAGCGCGAAGTGCACCGCGGCTCAGGCGGCTCCCCAACGGAGAATGGCTTGGGGAAGCCCGTCCCAGGGCGGGGGCGAGGGCGAGTCGGGCCTGGATTTCGTCGCCGTCATCCAGTGCCCGTCCGCCCACCTCTGGGACCGTGGGAGCCGGGCTGGAGGGAAGGGGAGGAGCGGCTGGGCAGGCCGGGTCAGAGGCCGCCCAGGAGAGGCGGGGCCTTGACCCCGGGCCTCGACCGACTGCAAGGTGCTTTTCCAGGTTTCACTCGGGAAACTGAGGCTGGGAAATAATAGCCAAATGGTTTCTGTGCGTTGCGTTGGTCACCTGCTTCCCCTACATTTCCAAATGGGATATTGGAGCCTAGGGATCCCTCTGCGCCACCGAGAACAGAAAGGCTATCCCTGGCCCCCTCCGGGAAAGAGACCACCTTTCGGTGACCGAATGAGGGAATCTGGTTGCCCTAGGAGAGTCTTTTTCCCACCAGAAGCTGGTGATCCTTGTGATGGTGGGGGACTTTCCCATCTTTATGCAGAGCAAGTTGGAGGTGGGCAGTGTGGGAATCTGAAAAGGGGGCTTCCCTATGGACAGTCTGGGGACCCCAGACTAGCACGTAGAGGACCTGCGGAGCGGTTTGGTGCTGCCCCCTGGAGGTCACTCTCCAGATGGTTTCCCTGAGCCCCTGACCGAGTGGGCTCTTCCGCTGTCTTCCTGCTCCCCCTCCCGGCTCCTGTACTGGGCGCTGAGCCAGACTCGGGGAGCCTTAGACGCAGTGAGCTTGAACTGAGCAGGCGCCGCAGCCTGGGCTCTCCCTGCAGTCCCCGGGGAGCCGCCACTGCCGAGGCGACCAGACTCGGGGCGGGATAACACTCCCCCTCCCTGGCTTGGAAGGGGAGAGGTGTAGGCGGGGACCTATCCTGCAGGTCTCCCAGGAATCGGACGCGAGCAGGGAAGCCCTTCACCGTCCTGGTTACCCTGTAGTCGAGTGCGCAGCCCAAAGACCACAGGGATTCCGGGAGCGGAAGACTCCAGCTCTAGCTTTGAGTCTAGGGGAGGTGTTGTTTTTCTGAAATGAAAAAGAAAGCGGAAAGTGTGTGTGTATGGAAGGAAGGTGCCAGTGACACCAGGAGAGACGGGGGCAGGGCTAGGTGTCAAAGAATCCAAACAGCCTCATACAGTCGGGGTCAAGGGGTTTGAATGCGGGTGAAGGGATAGTGCTTCATCCCTATGTAACCATCCCCCGCCACACACACACACACACACACACACACACACACACACACCTTCTTAGAAAAATCTACTTAAGGAACCCAGCGGTGAACGAGGACTCCCTTGTCTCTCTGCTCTAGATCTGAGATCCCCCATCCCAGTGCCTAGGGCCAGTAGGGGGTCCACTCCCACCATCTATCCACCAAGTTGTCCATTAAGGGGCAGGAGTGATGAGCTTGCCTGAGGCCTCCTGCGGGGCAGGAAGGCCAGGCCAGGCAGGGTCAGATGGTTCTATTTCTGAATGCCTATTTTTACCACTCCCTGGTGGGGTTCCTTCCTCAGGCTTTTTGTATCTCGCTTTTTTCAGCTGTAAAATAAGGCTAATGTTAATGATACCCACATGGAAGAATTGTTGTGAGGACTGAAACTTACATGGACTGCCATCTCTGAGGCCCCAAAGCACAGTGCCTGCCCTGCAGTTGGCTTTCAGTAAACAGTGGCTATTGTTGTTTCCAGGGTTTTTGACCCACAGGGTCAGCCACAGTTCACCCACCCATCCTCAGACTCCAAGCAAGCCCCAGTGACCCTTTTCTGACAAGTGGTACAGAAAGGGAGAAACATTCCGATTCTAACACAAGAGACATTGTCCTGAAGAGCTAATATGTAGCCTTCTTGCTGCTGCAGAACATCATTTCCTAAAGCAGAACTTTTCAACCTTGACCATGCGGTAGAATCACCCCTGGAACTCTGAGAAAGGTTTTACACTGGACCAATTGAATCATAATCTTCTTGAGCTTGTGAGTGCCAGAACTCAGCAGGCACTTCATTCTAGGATCCGTATTCTGTCCCTGGACAGCTGCCTAGATCCCAAGAGCACATCCTCCTTCTCCAAGCAGGGCAAGCTGGTCCCCTAGGATTCTGATGTGCAGGCTGACCTGAGGTATCTTAAGGTCCTTGCTGAAGCTGGACTCTGGATATCCTTACAGTTAACATCTTTTGTTTTGCATACCCATCATCAGTTCCTCTTTCTTTTCCTTTTTTAAAAAGATTTTATTTATTTATTTTCAGAGAGAGGGGAATGGAGGGAGAAAAAGGGGGAGAGAAACTTCAGTGTGTGGTTGCCTCTTGCACAGTCCCAACCAGGGACCTGGCCTGCAACCCAGGCATGTGCCCTGACTGGGAATCAAACCAGTGACCTTTGGATTCACAGACCAGCACTCAGTCCACTGAGCCACACCAGCCAGGGCTTCTTTCTTTTCAAAACTCCTCCCCAGCCAGTGATTTCCTTTTGGGAACAACCCCACTCCAGGTGGTTGGGGGAAGATAATACCATCCTAGATCTAGGAGTGGGCATGTCATCCATCTAGGAGCATTCCACCTTTCCGGCTGTGGAGACTAAATCCGAATAGGCGCATGACCAGCAAGAATCACTTTGGGGACTCGTGAGAAAGAGGAATTCTCTTTTCCTGGTGGTATTCAGCCAATGGAATGTGAGCTTGGAAGCCTTCTTACCATCTGGGCTGGAGAGCCCACCTGGGGATGATGCCAATGCAGAAGTTAGAGAGACAAGATCTACCACCAGAGAGTAAGTCTTTGGACAAAGCTGGGAGTTTAAGTTATGCAGACCAGTGAATTCCTCCCTTATTTAATAAAATAAAGCAGACTCATTTCAATTTCTGTTACAGCCCAGGAGGTTCTGATTAATACACCCATTATCCTCAAGAGCCAAAAACTTTTCTGAGGACTTACTATGGGCCAGGCCTCGGATGGAGCCTGAGGCATAGGCCCCCGTCTCTGAGGAACTTACAGTTGGACTGAGGAAGTCTGGGTTCCATTTTACATGAGAATTAAGAATAGGAAGCAGCCCCATTAGGCTCCAAGTCGGTTACACAAAAGGACATGGGGATAATGGAAGGAAGAAGTTTCAGGGGACTGGGGGTAGGACAGGGATGATGAGATTTTGGAAGAGAAGGGATATGAGAAGGACCAAACCCCGTGATCAGAAAGTGAGAGGCAGTTTCAGGCTGGGGTTGGGGGTTAGGTGGCCTGGAGAGTCCGTGTGTGGTCTGCCTGGGAAAAAATGGCTTGGAGTAGAGAAGGTTCCTACTGGGAAGCAGTAGGAGCTAAAGTTGAATAAAAATTTGTTTAACAAAAAGTGTATTGGCCATTGCTTGTATTAGATGCAGTGCTAAGTCTTGGGGATTCCATAATGGGGGGAGGCAGAAGTAGTTTTGCCTTTCTGGAAACTAGCATTCGGTGGGATAGAGGGAATTAAACAACTACATAAATAAAAAAAGGTAATTTCAGATTGTAAGGGTAACATACCAGAGAGGTGAAGGAAGACATCTCAGAGGAGGTGACATTTACACAGATATAAAGAAAAGGCAAGAGGAAACCAACTCTGCACAGAGGAGAGTGGGAGGGAGAGCATTCCAGGCAAAGGGGACGGCTGTGTGAAGGCCTCAGGGGGAAGAGAGGTCCAGCCATGGTCAGTCTGGAGCTTCTAGCTCCAGTGTGGGCAATGAGAACATTTAGGGCTCCACTGTACCCTCCACACTCATCTCTGTTCTGCCCTGTACAGCTCATGCAGAGGAGAATGTGGCTTTCCAAACCCTGCCCAGCTTCCACTGTGTCTGCTGCTAAAGACAGCTTCTGCCCAGGAACAGTGAGCGGAGGTGGCTCAAAGCCCCTGCGTGCTTCCCAGCCCTAAGCCCTCTCTGTGATGGGGCATCCTGTGAGAGAGAAGGCCTGGGAGCCTGTGTCCTGGTGGGGTTATGCTGCTGGGCCACTTTCTCAGCAGCAGGACTAGGGGCATCTGAGTTATCCCCACACCCTAGTCTGTTTGGCCAGTAGCATGGCACACTGCTGTTTGCTGTGGCTTGGGGGACAGAACAGGGAGGAGACGTGGTGAAAAGAACTGTCCCTTTCCAAGAAACCAAATTTCAGCATGGGTATCCAACTTGTGACCAACAGCCCAGATGGGACAACTGGCCTGGGGCCTAAAGGAAACCAGGTTGCGGGTGAGGCGGGCTCTGAGCCACTCCTGCACTCTGGTCTGGTGCCCATAGGGCCTCAATGCATGCTTAGGGTTGAATCTGGGACTCTCAGACCTTGCCCACCACGAGACTGGGGCCAGAAGCCCTGGGAAAGGCGAGAGGCCCTTGGAGGACCTGTAGGTCTGAGCTGCTGCCTGTGCTCAGACTTCTTCACAAACAGTGGAGGAGGAGGCAAGGGTGAGAGAAGAACTGAGCTTGTCCATGGCAGCAGGGGCTCTAGGAGAAAGCCAGCAGGAACCATCATGTCTCGGACACCCGCCCCAGGGCTGAGCAGGCTGCTGCTCTCAGAGAAAAACAAGCCCCTTTTTCCACTGCCGCTTCCTTCTCCCCAACCCCGGGCTACGTCAGCACCTACATGTGCTGCTCAGATTGTGGTTTGCCACTGCTGTGGCCAGCCCTGGGGCTCAGGAAGTGACTCTTTTTTGGGTTCTGTCTAGGGAGCTTGTCACACTTTCCGATGGCTGACGGGCTCTGATGGAAACATGGAGGGCTTGGTCTTCAATCGGTGTGGGGTAGCTCGGCTCCCACCCCCCGGAGGGTCTTGAGTGGGGAGAAGAAAGGCCAGGTAAAGGGTGGGGTGGGAGGTGCGCTGAGAAAGGGAGACATAGAGACACAGAGAAATGCAGGGGAGATGGAGAGAATCATCCAGAGTGTTGGAGTGTGAAGGCACCTCGTCCACTCCAATTACCGGTAGGAAACTGGGTGCCAGAGGGGAACCCGAGTCCTAGCACAGGTGGAGAAAGCATGTTCTGAGAAGGACCCATGCAGAGGGAGGTCACCTGGGCTCTGAAGAGGGTGCTTGGCATGCTCCAGGTGGGACCCAGAGGTTGTGGGGGAGAGACCATGGAGGACTTGGCCCTGGGCGGGGTCTGCCTGAGAGAGTTGGGGTCTGGGCTCCTGTCCTCAGAGTCTGTCTGAGGGGCCCTATGCCAGACAGGGGGGTTAGGCCCGACGTGGAAGACACTGGGGCACAATACCTCGGGGAGGTGGCACAGAGGGTCTGCTAAGGAAAGAGGGAGTGGGTGGAGGTAGGTGAACACGTAGGTGAGGCTCCCCTGGTCCTCTTGTCCCAGAGTTCCCTGCAGATGCAGAAAGCAACAACTGTCCTTGGACATCAGTTTCTCTGCTCCATGCTGGGTAGCCTCTCTCCCAGGCCAGGGCTGGCAGGACCTTGGGCTTAGAGGACAATCCAGCCTAGGGTGAATTCTTTGCTCCCCAACCCCCGGCTGAGTGTGCAGCAAAGCCCGCTGCAGAAATCTCTGGAAGCTCCTTGGGCGGGCAGAGGGAGGGGAGTGTTACATAAGAGCCCACTGATGTGCAGGAAGTCTAGAGCAGCCTTTAGATTAGAAAGGCAGTGTTCCCATCCAGCCCAGAAAGGCAGGAATAGCAACAACAGTTATTTCTGGCCCCTCACCACTGCCTGAGCCGGGGCTGCTGAGCTTGGGCAGGTGAGCTTGGACTCCGCAGTCCTGGTGTGAGGGGGAGAGAGAGGGGCAGGCAGCCCCTGGGGTTATCCCACTCTGGCACTGCCCTCACCCCGCACCCCCACCTCCAAACACCAGAGTGCAGCAGTCAGTGGTGGTGCTTCTTTCCTCTGATTTTCCTTAATCTCTAGACACATTCTTTAACATACACCCCTTGCCCTCAAGATATGTTTACCATGTGATAGTCTCTGTGCTAAACACTTGACAGGCATTTGTCCTCACAAAGCCTCATAATGCATTCTCACCCCTGTTTCATTGATGAGGATACAGGCTCAGAGGGGGCAGGTCACTTGCTTAAGGTCAGAGAGCCAAAGGCGGAGCCTGGGTTCCAGTCTACCTCATACCAGAAACTGCTCTCTGGGGTCCCAGAATGAGTCAGATGAAGCTTTCACCCTACAGCGATTCTTGAGTCAAGTGGAATAGGGGAGAGACCTGTGAACAGATCATTTTGGTTCATTCATTCAACAATTGTTTATCAAACGTCTAATCTGCCCTAGGTATTAAAGATACAAAGAAAAGTAAGGAGGGTGCTCCTTCTGCAGTGCACAGCCTAGCTGGGGAGACAGACTAGCTAACAAGCAAGCCCAGCAGTGTGATCTGTGTTCTCACAGGGAAGCACAGTGACAAGGGGAGCTCCTAACCCAGCTCCCGCCCACTGAGGTGGTTTCCAGGCAGTCAGAAAGCCAACTTGCCATTTTTAAATAATGGCAGGAGGCTGGGTGGGGGAGGACTGGTGGTGACACCAGCTCGGAAACCATGCAACAGTCCTGGAGAGAGGGCGAGGGCTGGATGCATCAGCACGTCATCACAGACTCCCTTCAGGGGCCTCCCAGTCCAAGGCAGAGAGCAAGAAAAAAACTGATGCCCAACTGTGCTGACAGGCAGCTCGGCCCAAGTGCATCCATTTCCTTGGTTCAGTGGAAGTAGGATAGTCAGAGAGGCTGGGTCGAAGGAGGACCTCTCTTCCTCCTCCTCCAACTCTGCCCCCCACTCCACCCTGTTTTAGTGCAACATCAGAGTGAGTGACTAAAGAGGAAGCTCGGAAAGATGCTAAAGAGCCTCCATCCAGATGACTGCACTGACAAGTGGTGATAGGAGGGAGAATCCGCTCATCTTCCTGGGAATATCTGCAGAGGGGTCTTCTCGGCTTTGCTCTGGGCTGAGGCAGCACTTTGGCTCCTATCAGCAGGCAAAGGGAGGGAATCTCTGGAACTTAGAGGACCCAGTTTCCCTCTGGTTCAGCGGCAGAGACAGCCATCATAGTAGGATGACTGTGCCTTTTATTATTATTATTATTATTATTAATTTTTAAAATATTGTATTTATTTTTAGAGAGAGGGGAAGGGAAGGAGAAAGAATGGGAGAGAAACATCAATGTGTGGTTCCCTCTCATGCACCCCCTGCTGGGGACCTGGCCCATAACCCAGGCATGTGCCCTGACTGGGAATTGAACTGGCGACCCTTTGGTTACAAGCCCACGCTCAATCCACTAACCGACACTAGCCAGGCATTATTTATTTTATTTTTTTTTTAGAGAGAGAGACATCAATTTGTTGTTCCACCCATCTATGCATTCATTGGTTGCTTCTCGTATGTGCCCTGACTGGGGATTGAACCTGAAAGCTTGGTGTATGGGGATGACTCTCTAACCAACTCAGCTACCCTGACAGGACCAGGATGTCTGTGTCTTGAAGCTGACATTAGACTCAGTGTCTTTTTTTTTTTAAGTATCATGTTAGAATATACATAGCATATGTTAACCATTTTAAGTGTACATTTCAGTGGCATTAAGCCCATTCACAGTGTTGTACAACCATGACAACTCTCCATTTCCAGAATTTTCCATCACCCCCAAACAAAAACCCTGTACCCATAAAACACTGATTCCCCATCATGCTTTCTTCTCCCAGCCCCTAGTAACCTCTATTATAGTTTCTGTCTCTATGAATTTGCCTATTCTAGGTACTGCATAAGTGGAATCATATTTGTGCTTTTGCAACTGGCTTATTTTACTGAGCATAAAATTCTCAAGGCTCATCCATATTGCAGCATGTGGCAGAATTCCATTCCTTCTTAAGGCTAAATAATATTCCATTGTATAGATATACTGCATTGTGTTTATCCATTATCTGTTGATGGACTTTTGGTTGTTTTGACTGATTGACATTTGTAAATAATGCTGCTATGAATATTAGTGAGAAAGTATCTGTTTGTGGGCTCCGTTTTTGTTCGTCATCCATCTCAGCTATCACAAGAGAGATTAAAGTTAGATTTAAGAAGGACTTCCTGGTTTCCTACTACCAGTGACCAAAGCAGCAGCATCTCCCTCTTTGGATAGTATTGATAACCAGAGTCTCCTCAGCCTCCCAGTATCATATCCTTATGCTGGGATAATGCCTGCAATGGCTGCACTGAAATAGGAAAGAGGCTTTATAGGGGTCACTGTGGGGTGATGGTGCTGTGTGGTTTGTTTTTAGGAGCTGGGTGGTGGGGGTTTCATAGCGTTCTCTTGGGTATGTTTGCCACCACTCCCCAACCCAAACCCAACTTTCTCCTTTCCTTGGCAACATCCAGGCTGTCTCCCTTGTTCTCTCCCAGGCTAAATTGGGAGTGTGAAGCTGCTCTTCTTCCCAATATAGCTTTTGAATTAAAGTGAGAACTGAATGTGGCTGGAAAGCTGACTCCCATCTGTGTGTGTGAGAGAGAAAAAAGGAGAGCAAGTGAGCCTGAACACACGCGGGGCAACTGGAGGGAGGGGGCGGATCTGGGCTGCAGCCTCACCATCCTCAGGGGCAAGCACTGCTCAGCAGAGGGATGCTGAGGTCTGGAGGCTGGTGTTTTTCCAGGAGCACTACAGGGACATCATTCGAACATTCCACAAAATTGTGCCATGTGCTTATTGTTCTAGATGCTGGGGAAATGGTGAACCAGGTAGACCCATCGCCTACTACATGGCTTTCAGTTTGGTGGGGAAACAGATGATGACCAAAAAGGGTGATGTGTGCTGTCTGGGAGGAAGAGCAGGAAGCTACAGGGGCCTGAAGGGAGGGGTTGGGGGGGGTCACACGTAAGCGGAGACTTGAAGTGCACTTGGGAGTTGGCCAAGTGAAGCAGGAGAGCAAGAGTGCCTGTGTGGAAGGCACTGTGCATGCGGATTCTGAGTGGGCCAGGCTTCGGCAGGGGCGCTGGCACTGGGTGAGTTGGGTTTAGGAGGGCTCAAAAGCATTCACCTCCTCCTCCTTCTCCTCCCCTCCTTCCAGGGAAAGGAAAACCAGATGAGAGTGATCTAGGCCAGAGAAGTCTGGGAGCATGTAAGTCCCTTCTGCTCATGCTCTAAATAGTCAGAAGTGGGTGCAGGGCAGTTGCAGGTCTCCTTTTGAGCCACCACTTAGAAAGCTGGACCTGGCAGGTCCAAGATGGACATAGAACAGAGGGAATAGGATCTCAATTGTATCATAAAAGGCATTTGTATGAAGAAGGGTCTCTCCTTGGTTTAGCTTACCCCATCCTGTCCGGGGGCCCGACTGAGTCGGTCTCGGAGGGACCTTCCCTCTTCTTACTTGATAGGAGTGAATCATGATTCTGGCTGAGATGGGAAGAGGTTGAAATCTTGGCAAAGAAAGACCTTCTGTTGGCAGAGACAGGGGAGAGCTCTCTGGGGGCCATGCACTTCTCTGTTAGCTCCCGAGTTCCCCAGTGACAGGCACAGCTAAGGGATCCTGGTGTAAAACTTGCCATTAATATTTCAAGCAGCATTATTTATTGATCACTCATCTGGCTAGGACAAAGGGAGAGGGTAATTCATTAGGGATGCAGGGCTGGTGGGGTCAATTGGGGAAAGAGGTCAGGGAAAGGTAGATTACTGAGAATCCCCAGCCTGGGCTCCTTCCTGCAAAAATACTTTGGGGTTCCAGGGTTTGGAGATTAGGGTTTTGTCCTTAAAAAAGAAAGGTTTTATTTATTTATTTATTTTTAGAGAGGGAAGGGAGGGAGATAGAGAGAGAGAGAGAAACATCAATGTGTGATTGCTGGGGGTCATGGCCTGCAACTCAGGCATGTACCTGACTGGGAATTGAACCTGTGACACTTTGGTTCACAGCCCATGCTCAATTCTCTGAGCTATGCCAGCCAGGGCTGTCCCTTTTTTTTTTTTTTAACCCCATGATACACATGAAAATAAGTGAAGGGGCAGAGGACAGGGGAAACCGGACCAGGCCTGAAGCTGCCACTGTGCCCATCGGGGGCTCGTAGTCAGGGAATCCTTTACTAGGTGCGCTTCCTTTCCTCTGGATCCAATTTGCTCCTCCAAATTCCTTGTCCCTTGGGTCCTTCTCCTTACCTGACCCTGAAATCAGCTCCAGTAGCCTCTCTAGATGCCATTTCAGGAGCCCGGGTTGGGTCCCTTGGGTTGCAGGGCCCTGCCTGGGTCAGCTTGGCAATTTCTCTGCTCCCAGGAGATGCCTGATCCTCACCTAAGGAGAACACCTGCCCTCTGGTCTGACCTTCTGCGAGGAGTAGGCAGAGGGTGTGCATACAGGCTGGGCTTAGGAAGCGATTGCCTGAGAATCCATAACTGCGCTGTCTACCCACAAGAATGCTTTCTTCATGAACCTCCAGCTCCAGGGAGTGAAGCATGAGGCACCCCGCTCTTCACATTTTAAGCAGACAGGCTGCAGGAAAAATTGCCTCTTGCGGGCGCCAGGGAATCCCATATTGGGAGGGAGCTGCGCCACCCAGTGGGCTTTTTGCTCCTTGCAGGCATCCCTCCCACGCATTGCTGCCTCCAGCCTAGACAAGCGACAAGCTCTCCGGCAGAACCCACATGGATATAAGACTTGAGGTACCCTCTTCCTCCAAGCAGGCCTAATCCAGCTCAGAGAAGAAAAATTAGGGGAATTTTGGAGCAAGACGGTCACGTATTGGTTGAAATTTGAGGCAGTGGGGAAGCCAGCAGAGGATTTTGACCTACAAACCAAACTGTCTCTCCCTCTTAAACTAGATTCCACAGATACAGGACCATGGTCCAGAGTTCCCAGGGCCCCTGTCTCCTCTGTGTCCCTCTTTTTCCTCCAGGCTAAGCAAGGCTAGGCTCAGCAACATTGATCAAGGAAGAACTGGCACAGGCTGGAGCTGCTGGCTTTCCTTTGACGTCACAGCCTGGAAATCCCATTTTAAGCAGGTTCCCCAGGTGTGGGGCACACAGAAGAAAGAGAAAGGGAGCCAGATGAAAAAGCTCCAGGCCTGAGAGCATACTAGCCAGAAATCTCAGGCCTGGAAGGCTGTCCCCTGTCCCCTAGATGGTCTGGGTGCGGGACACAGAGCTAGACCTCGGCCCCGACTCCAGAGCTAATGATCCTCAGTGCCCACCGAGGAGGGCCTAGGCAGTGAGTGAGCGCCCTCCACAAAGCTCTAGCTGTACACCTTGTTCCGATCTTTCTATCCCACTCTCCGGGCCTAGAAGGATCTACTGAGACACTGGGAGGGAGGGCAGGTGGCCCCAGGAAATGAGACAGCAAGGGCTTACCTAGACCCAGATGTTTCCCACTAACCTCCTCCCAGGAGGCTTGCCAGTCATTCTTTTTGTCACCCCCCATCTCGTTTCTATTCTTCTCCCTGCAGCACAGTGGCCAGGCCTTTTGCAGGGTTCTAGGAGATGGATTGTTTCCATGGCGATGAACCAATACGCTTAGAAAGCATGTTCTAGTTGACACAGGGAAGCCCAGATGTACATGGAGAGCCTGGCAATGTAGCATCTGGCAGTGACCCCCTTACTACTGGTCACTGTGGGTGCAATTGTGCGACTGTGTGTGTGTGTAAAGCAGCAAATGAGATTTAGGTTAGAGAGGCCTAACCTGCTTTCTTGGCCATATGGTAGCTGCTAGAGTGAGACTGCAGCATCTTACTCTGGAGACCTTTCTAGAACAAAGGAGTCTCTCCCCTGAATTCTGCCTTGAGACTTCCTCTCCTTTCTGGTAGAGAAAGTGGCCCATTTGCTCAGAGGCCAGTGGTGACAGGAATGCCTGGGAGAGGGCTGTTGACTGGAGGATTCCAGGGGACATGGACAGGGCATCTCATGCCTCACTTCCACTGCAGCCTCAGTTGTGGACCTTCTAGGCCAGCTTGGCTCAAGTGTGGCTGAAGGACAGCCCTGTGATGCCAGAGAAGGAAGAGGAAAGCCTGGTGTAGGGACATTTTGCCAACCTTGGGGCCAGAGGCTGGGGCTACTCACACTCCCCACGCCAGTCCAGCCTCTGCTTTCTCCCTTTTCCTTCCACCAGGCTGCACGGCTTTCTCTGCTCCTTCTCTCTCCCTCCTCCCTCCCTATTTATCCTTTATCTTTTTAAACATTTTTTAATTTTAATTATTATTCAAGTACAGTTTTCTCCCTTTTACTCCCATTCCAGCCCACCCACCCAACCCTCCCCACTTCCCTCCCATTACCACCCTTCCCCTAGTTTTTGTCCACGTGTCCTTTAAATTTGTTCCTGTAAACCCTTCCCATTCTCCCCTGAAATTCCCTCTTCTCTCCCCTCTGGTCACTGTCAGCCTGTCCTCTATTTCAGTGACTTTGGTTATATTTTGCTTGTTTCTTTGTTTTGTTGTTTAGGTTCCTGTTAAAGGTGAGATCATATGGTATTTGTCTTTCACCACCTGGCTTATTTCGCTTAGCATACGTTTATCTTCTTTTTAAAAAATGATTTTATTTATTTTTAGAGAGAGGGGAAAGGAGGGAGAAATGGAGGGAGAGAAACAATGATCGATTGCCTCTCACACGCCTTCACTTTGGGACCTGGTCCGCAACCCAGGCGTGTGTCCTGATGGGGAATTGAACCAGCAAACTTTCCTTTTGCAGGGCAATGCTCAACCAACTAGTCACACTGGTCAGGGTTCCTTTGTTTATCTGATGCTACTTCTGCTCCTCTGCCATTCTTTCCCTTCTCCTGAGTTCTGCCTTCCAGGGTCTCAGTCCCAGCCAGTTATGTCCCTTGGCCCCTGGTGGCCTGGGTTCTACCTTCCAAGGGCTCGGACCCCATGTCCTATAGTCTCCCTCAGTCTGTCCACCAACTTCACCCAACCCCTCCCTTTTGAGGCCACATGAGATGCTTCTTTGGCCCCAGTCCTTGGGTACCTGTCCTCCTTCTTTGTTCCTAGGGTCAGACATGAGCCTCTGGATGGTTCTTAGCTCCACCTCTTTCCTCAACCCACCTGTCTCCTCCTTCTAGCCTTTCTAGGCCCTATGGCAACTATGGCAACCCAATTCCTCAGCCCTGCCCAGCAGTCTAACCTCTCTTCCATGGAGGCCTCTTATGAGTCTTTGTCCCCAGAGCTCACCCCTAGCACTTTCCATGAGATACCAGAAAGTCCATTTGGGGAGGGGGTCTCAGGGAAGGATTCCTTAAAAAAACTTTTTAAAATTGATTTTTAGCCCTGTGGCTATTGGACATGGTCCCACAAAGCCAAAGTTCACAGGTTCGATTCCTGGTAAGTCACCTGCCTAGGTTGCGGGCCAGGTCTCCAGTTGGAAGCATGCAAGAGGCAACTGATTGTGTCCTGGCTGGTGTAGCTTAGTGGATTGAGTGCAGGCCTGTGAGCCAATGCATCGCCGATTTGATTCCCAGTCAGGGCACATGCCTGGGTTGCAGGCCCTATCCCCAGTATGGGGTGTGCTAGAGGCAACCATACATTGATGTTTCTCTCCCTCTCTTTCTCCCTCCCTTCCCCATCTCTCTAAAAATAAATATATAAAATCTTTTTTTTTTAAAGAGGCAACTGATATTTACCTTGCACATCGATGTTTCTCTCCCTTTCTCTACAAATAAAATCTTTTAAAAAATGGATTTTAGAGAGAGGGGAAGAAGGGAAGAGAGAGAGAAATCAATTTTTTTGTTCCTCTTATTCATTCATTGGTTGATTCCTGTATGTGCCCTGACTGGGGATCAAACCTGCCACCTTGGTGTTTTGGGATGATGCTCTAACCAAGCTACCTGGCCAGGGCCTAGGCAGAATTCTGAGGGACAAGGCAACCCTGGAGGGTTGAGGCTTCTAACCCTTCTTAAATCCTAACCTCTGCTGGTCCCCTGACTTTATCTTGAACCCAGAGCTCCTGGTGTTCACAGCCAGACCTCTCACCCCCTCCCTCCCACAGCTGGGCCCTTCTCACTTCAGGTCCTTCCACCTGGACCAGGTGGGGCAAGAACAAAGCAAAGGCCAAAATTAATGTGGTGCCAGAGTTTGGTTTATTGGTTTGTCCAGTGCCAAAGGTTGAATGAATATCTACTTCCAGTGAATTGGGAGCACCATGGCTCCTGTGTTTCTTTTCCCCCTCACACATTCCTGGCTCTGACTGAAGTCACAGCGGAAGCCGGGGCAGGGTGTGGGGCAAAGGGTGAGCTCTGGCAGGGTTCTGCTCACGTGGGGCCCCGTCTACTAGGCATAGGAAGAAGACCTGGGGGCAAGGATGGGCCTCCTGGTGTGGAGGAAAGGAGCTGTCTCAGCAGGGGCCTCTCCAGTGGGCACCGAGGGGTAGAGGAGTCTAGTCCAGGGGTAGGAAAGGAATGGGAAGAGGCAAAAAAGGACTGAGGTCAGAGGAGGAGGTGAGAGGCCCCACAGAGCCCCTCTGCCTCATGGGCTGGGCCCCTCTGAGGCTCAGAGACTAGAAGGGAGGGCTGAGGGTGGAGAGAGATCACAGGGAGAGACCACTGCAAGAGGTAAAGTCCTTTACCCCAACCCCCCAGCCCCGGACCCGCAAAAACACACCCACACTCACACCCACACCCCTGGAATCCCATGTCCTTTTAGTGGGGCCATGTGGCACACAGTTCATCCAATGCCCCCAACTAGGCTCTGGCCTGGCCACCCTGGTCACTAAGCCCACACTCAGCCCCTATCCTCCATTTATAGCTGTGGCCTGCAGCCCCTGCCCAGGTTCCCTGAGGCCCTCCTCACCCCCTCCCTCCTCTAGGCGCCTCCCCCGCTCTGGCTCGCCTGGGCTGTGACTGCTCCCCAACCCCCCAACCCCCCAACCCAGGGACAGCAGCAAGTGCACGTTAGGACCTCAGAGACGCAGATGCAGATGGCCGTGGTCTTCAGCAAGGCACTGGGTGGGCAAACAGGGCTGGGGCGGGGAGAGTGGCAGTTCAGGCTCCGAGGAGCCTCCACCTCCTTGGGTGGCTCAGTCCTCAGCTCCTGGTCCAGCCTCTACCTTCTACCTGCCCCTCCCCCCCTCCCAGGGCTTCCCTCCTCTTTTCCAAGCCTTTCCAGACAAGCAGCCACTGGGCAGGCACCAGAAACAGCCATCTGAGGGGCCCTGGGGCCTGTAACACACGGTACGGCACAGTGTGGAGCAGGGGCTCTGCAGCCGGCGGGGCGTCTGGACCTCAAGCTGAGTCACCCCCACCAGAGGTCTTCTTCTTGGGCCGGGTCTTCAGTGTCTTGGAAGCCAGTGGCTGCTGTGGGGAGGGGGGAGAAAGGCAGACAGTGATCAGCCTGGAGCCACAGCCCTGCCCCACCTCCCCAAGTTCTGGGTGCTCACCTCAGCTTTGGGCACTTTTTTGACAGATTTGGCCCTCTTAGGGGCCTTGTCTCCCACATCGTCCTCAGAGGGCTCTGTCCGGGAATCTGCCTGGTTTGTGCCAGACCTTAAACTCAGGGTGGGGTCGTCTCCTGGTTGTGGGGAGAAGAGAACAGCGATCCCGGTGCCTCTCACACACGGTCACCTCCTTGCCCTTGTGCCCCCTGCCCAGCCGTGGGCCTGGCCTGTACCTAGGTCCTCAATGGTGTCCAGAAGGCTGCTGGGGCTGGGGCGGAGGCGGCTGTCAGGGCCCTGCAGGGGCAGTGTGTCCTCGTCCCGGATCAGGGTCAGGTCTTGCATGCTGAAGCTTCGGAGCTTCTCTGACAGCACCCCCTGGCCCTAGGGTCACCACCACGCACCGGGAGCACCGGAGGAAGGGGCGGGGTGGAGATAGAGGTCACCATGGGGCACTGGGAACCCACTGGGCTCAGTGCCTTCCCCACACCATCCTCATGCCGTCCCAAGGCAGCACTGGCAGGCTGGGCCATGCTTCCCGTTTGGATAAATGAGGAAACTGGATCAGAGAGTGGGAGTCACTTAGCTGGAGTGTGACAGAGCCAGGACTGGGACCCCAAGCTGCACAAGCTCCAAAACTTCACAGCCGTGAGGACAGGGTGGATGTGGAAGGGCCGGAGCAGCAGGATGTAATGGACAAGCTGGGGCCCCAGGAGCGTGGGCCTGCCCCCATCTCACCTTGGCAGCAGCTGTGACGGCAGCATTGGCGGCCAGGTTCAGGCCCCTCTTGCCCACCCTCATCATAGTCTCATAGCTCTTGTCTCGGGCCTGTGTAATGTACTCATCAATCTCCTGAGGGGTTGGAGGGGAAAGGGGGAGAGGTGAGGGCAAGCCCTCTCGGCCAGGCCCTGCTCTGCCCAGTAGGCAGTGGACAAAGGCACTGCCTACTGAGGGCCAGGGCCCTGCTCAGACACTTCAGGCTCTGGGTACCCTCAGGGAGGGCCAGGAATATAAGGGGCTGCAGGCACTGGGCTGCAGTGGCCTGGGGCCGGCTGAGAAGCTGAGTGGGAGCAAACCTTCTCCTTGTTGGACAGTGTCGGGTGCACGAACTTGCGGTAGAGCACACTGGAGCCCTTGGTATAGGGGGACAGCAGCCATATCACAAAGGCAATCTTGAGCTCAAAATAGAAAGGGAACCTGTTGGGGAGATACAGGCAAGCAGCAGAGCTCAGGGCAGGGAGTCAGGAGGTGCACTGATTCTCAGCATGACTCTGGCCACCCCCCAACCTCTTAGTGGGGGGTCTCCATGTGGCTCAGGAGACCTATCATTTCTAATCTCAAGGGGGCTGGGAGCTTTAGCTGAGTTCCCAAGTGGGAAGGTGAAAAGTGAGCCCAGCAGGAAGTCCCCTCAGCAGTGGCTCCCTTGCCCTCTTCTCTCTTGGGAGTTCTAGCCCTCTCACTCCCAACAGAAGACCCCCCCTAATCCTCTGTCCTGGGGCAAACACCAAGGTGTGCTCCCTAACCTTCTAGGGCTACTGTGTCCTCATCCCCTTTTTCTCCCCTCCCTCCCATGAAGACAGGGCCTTTCCAGCTGTGCTCTGGATCCGATCCCTGGCTGCAAAGACGTGCCCCTCGATTATAAGGATTATTCCCCATTCCCCACGTTCCCTCTCTCAGGTCCCCAACTCCTTCCGGCAGGTTTCACAAGGCCTCCATCTAAGCTCTCTCCTTTGCTTGTGCTAGTCGAGAAGCATCTATACTCACTGTCCTCAATTTTCAACCCACTTTCCTTCTTCTGCTAACATTATTTTTCTCAAAGGCCATAGGCTCTTATAGGTCCAGGAATAACATCCCTTTCTTCAATGTCCTTTTATTATAATGTTGGTGAGATGGTGTAGGAACTTAATTCTTATTTATGTCAATTAGCCTACAGTAAAACTAGTTTTGTCATACACTGCTTCGCTTAAAGTTGCAGAACCTACTGATGAAGTTAAGCGAGGACTTAGTGTAACCTACAAATGCAGTGATCTTTTGTCCTCTGCCTCTCTCTAAAACTCTCTTCTTGTGGTTCCAATGGACTGTGTGTGCCATGTTCGTCTTCTTTTCCCAGAGGCATGTATGTGCCCATTCAGTAAACATTCCTGAGCTCCTGCTGTGAATATACAGAAGATTAAGACATTCCCTCCTTGTTCTCATAGTGTTCATACATAGTCCAATTGTGTCTGGAAAAGGGCTTTGAAGTACAAGCATCCAGTGTGTATAGGATTGAATCATTTACAAATAGAGAAAATGAGGCCTAGAGAGCTGTGACCTGCCGTAGATCCAAGTAAGTCTGGCAGAAAGAGCTTTCCTAGATTCTACTGTGGTGCTTTGGCTGCCACCAGAAAGAACTGTGAAGGGTATGTTTGCTCTTGTTTTGCTGATCAAGCCAGGCCTGGGCTGGAGGCAGGCATTCAGAATCCCATAGAACTGTGGTCTCTACCCTGGGTCTCAATCTTGTTTGCCTGGCTGGGTGGGGAGAGGAAATCAGAGGCCCTGGGCCCCGAGACGCAGGGAGGGATGCTGGACCTCACCAGGAGAGCACGATATCTGTGAGCGTCTCAGCCGTGGTGAAGAAGGCAAAGACGATCCAGTACATCATCCATTTCACCTGCGGGCACAGAGGCAGCGTTGGCTGGGGCCTGAGGGGCCCCTGACTGCCAGCTATGCTAGGGGTTCTGTGGGGGAAGGGACACACTCAGGACCTCGACTTTGCCTGAGGGTCACACCCAGGCAGGGGGGAACACATAGGAACCTCCTTTGGACCAGGGTCTCATTAGTGCCAATGGCACTAATACAAAGTCACCCCATTTCTGTGACCCTCTGTGCCCCCCACCTCTACTGTGTGGGTTGGGTGGGAGCTGAAGGGTCATACACTCACATATTCCTTCACGTTTTTTGTCTTCACAGCTTTGTAGGAGGAATAGGCTGGGTACAGGGTGCCGAAGATGAGCCTAGGGAGGCAGGCATGGTTACTGGGCCCCTTTGCCAGGAGCAGTGGCCTCACCCTCCCAGTTCCGCATCAGTCCCCAGGTAGGCAACAGGAACTGGATTGATGAACTCAAGACTCAAAGACTCAGGTGAGCCTTGCCAGGGTAGCTCAGTTGGTTACAGCATCATCCCGATATGCCAAGGTTGCGAGTTCAATCCCAGATCAGAGCACATACAAGAATCAACCAATGAATGCATAAATAATGGGGGTGGGGATTGGACATTTCTCTCTCTCCCCACCCTTCCTCTCGCTACAATCAAAAACAAACAAACAAACAAACAAACAAAAACCCCTTAGGCGATACACAAGCATGGAGGTCCCAGCCAGCTAAGGTGACATCCCTTCCCTGCCACTGTTCGGTTTTTCTCCAGCCCCCTGAGATACAGAAAGACCCAGAGCCCAGAGGGTCCAGTGTGGTCCCTTTGGCCATGACCCTTGTTATGCACAAACATATGTGCAGAGTGGGGTCTAGTCACTGCCACAAGGGTGTTTTCCTTCTGCAAATACCATGTCCATTCATACCCATCTGCCCTTGCCCTCTACCTCCATCTCAGAGCCAGGCTGGGCAGGGCCAAGTCTGCAAGGGGACCTGACACTGTCTACAGGCCCCTCTACCTGGCAGTCAGAGGCACCACTGTGGCCCTGAGGGGCAGAGGGCATAGGGGCAGGAGGCCCTGCGAGGGGCAGAGAGGTTCACTCCCCCATGTAAACACTCTTGGGACCAGTCTCGGGGAAGGCCTTGGTCTCGGGGCCCTGGCGGGAGTGGACCTGGTGGTGATCCCATTAGAGATCATGTACAGGTCCCAGGTGAGGGGATAAGAGGACCAATGCCTCTCAGGGACTCATCCAGACAAGAGAGAAGCAGCCACCTGAGGGCCACATGAACTGAGACCCCTGGGTTCCCTCTGGGTTGGGATGAGCAAGAGGAAGGAAGGAGATACCAGTGTGTCTGGAGGAAGCCAGACACAGCACAGGACAACACTGAATGGAAGGCAGCAGGGAAGTGTCAGTCCCCCATGGTGGAGGCTGAGGATCTGGGTCCTGAGATGAGGCAGGGGTTGGCTGAGGCCATGTGGAGCCCCTGCCAGGCTGAACCCTTTGAACGTAGTGGGTACTGCCTGTTCCCACATGGACCTGCCTTACAGAGGCAGGATACTTCTGGACTGGCCTGTGGAGATGGGGTGGGGGTAGAGTGCTCAAGGGCAAAGTCTGGGGTTGTGCAGTCAGGGTTCCCTCCTGGAGCCTGGGGGAGGTGGCGGTGACACAGCTCCCCGACATGGCTGGCAGCCTGGAATGAAGGCCACCTAGCGCCGTCCCTTCCGTGGTTTTCACAATTCCCAGCTGAGCATACACATCCTCTCCCAGTTACCTCCCACACTTTGTCCTCCAAGCATCTCTGCCTCCTCAAACCCAGATGTCGCCTCAGGGGCTTTCAGAGCACGTGCCCTCATCCCCCTCTCCTGACAGCTAGTGGAAGGGGGAGAAGGGATCCGGGCCCTCAGGGAGGCCAAGGCTGCCGCTATGTACGGCCCTAAACTGGGGAACGGTGAGGCCCTGCCTTGCTCCCCACTCTTCCATCGGCTCCCTCTCCTCAGGGAGACGAGGGCCCAGGTCTGAGCAGCTCCTCCAGACCAGATATGCTAGGCAGGGGAAGGGACAGGCCCGCCTCCCCCCATAAATCAAACCATGCTGCTCAGCCCTAGGATGAGCGAGGGAGAAGGAGCAGGGAAATTAAAAATAAAAGGGATGGGAAGCCAGGCCTGCCAGTCTCCTCTCCATATTCCCTCCCAGTCCTGGGTCCCACACCTCGATGTCTCTGGGGATCCCAAAGAGGGACGATGTGTCTTTAGGTGACTGTGCTGTATGAAGCCCCGGAGTGGTCCACCCCGGTCTTCAGTACCCGCGGCCCCCTCCCCCTCCCACCCACCGCGGCACTCACACCACCAGGCGAGAGATGATCCAGGACACCATGGCGGGGCGCGGGGTGGGGACCCCGCCCGGCCGAGGATGCAGCTGCCGGAGGTCGGGCGGCGGCGGCGGCAGCGGCAGCGGCAGCGGCAGCAGAAGCCGCAGTAGCAGCAGCAGCCGCCGCGGGGGCCGCGGAGCGACGAGCCGCCGCTGTTAAAGGGGAGGTCCCTGCCGCAGCGGCCGGCCGTGGGCGGCGGCGGTTCTTAAAGGGGAGGCCGCCGCGCCCCCCGCACCTGCTGTCGCCGGGCATGCGCCTTTGACCCTCAACGCCCGGCCCTCTTCCCTGAAATCTGTTCGCCTCTCTTGGGTTCCAAGCTCTGGCTGAGGTCCTCAGAGGCCTTCACGGTTCCATCCTGACACCCCAGTCCTTTTCCCGCCCTGCACACGTTGGGCTGAAAGGCTTAACTATCCCACAAGGAGGAACAGCTGACTTTGAATGCTTTCTGTGTGCAAGCCCCGAGCTAAGAGCTTCACGTGCGTTCGTTCTATCAGTAAATCCTCACGACCGTCCTCTAAGGCAGAGGTTATAATTACCCTTATTTCAAAGGTGGGAAATGTGAAAAAATATGGAGGTTCAGTAATTTGCCAAGTGTCACAAAACCATTAAGTCATGCTTCTAAGATATGCAATGTACCCAGGCAGTTTCTTTAAATAGGCTACTTCTCCCAACCGCTAACCAGCAAACCCTCCTCCCACACCACAGGTCCTGTAAAGACAGCTACCTGAGAACGACGTTTAAGGTGTAGTTGCACTTGTTTCTCTCTCCTTTCCCTCTCTTAAAAAACCAAAAACCCAACCCCAGTTGGAAGGTAACACTAGAATCTGACCAGCTTTTTTAGGGTTGTTCCTAAGCTTTACAGGGGAGCCCTGTGGGCTCAAGGTGAGTACCCTGGGACAGGAGGTTGAGTCAGACCTCCTTAGAAGGCCTGGGGCCTCGGTTGGAGGTGGTTCCAGGGGCTCCGGTTCCACCCCCATCAGCTAGCACTGGTGGCTGTGTATGCCCTAATTCTGAAGACATTTATATCCAGAATGTAGGCTAGCCCTACCCTGCCTCCTGATTTTCACTGAAGCAACAAAGCTGCAATCTCCACAACTCCCATTCTCCCCGTCGCTTTCCTTTCCTGTCCCATTTGAAAGCCCCTGCAGTCATCTACCGTTTTGTGGGGCTGTAATCCTTCTGGTGATCACAGCATCAGCCCAGGCCCATCCAGGCTGAAAGAACATGCTCAGAGCTCTGTATTTTCAATTATGGTTCTATTCATCCTCGGTATCTTTGAACCACACAACGATTTATTTCCACCCCGGTAACTGTATTTCCAGGCTTAAACATTTTGGAACACGTTTTCCAATGGGCTCCAGAGAAGTGGACTCTAATGACCCCTCTTGCTATTCTTTACAACCTCCTCTTAAGAAGGCCTTTTCTAAGTAAAATACAGTTTTTCCTAGCTCTTCAAGCCACTTTCATTGCTGCTTGATAGAAATAAATCCCATTTGGGTTTTCTCCCACCAACTCCAAGGTGGATCTAGAGCCACGTTTTATATGTGGGTCTCCTGCTTTCAGGAACCTCACCACTGGTGCCCAAAACCTTGCTTGGGACACCCCCCCTGCGCCTCTCCCCTAGACTGCCCTAGGAAAAAAAGGACCCTATCTCTCCTCCCATCCTCTAACTCATGTGGCCCCTTTCCCCTCACCGCAAGCCCTCAAACCACAATGACCTGGCATTTCCTTCTCCCAACTGGGAACAAATTCAGAAGCAAAGGGCACTAATCAGATGCAGCAACGTAATGAAGACCTGAAAATGAACCATCCTTCACTTCCAACACCACCTTGCTTTTTGGAATGGCTGCCATAAGAATTTAGTCCACTCCAAACAAATTTGTTAGATTTTTAATAAGAACATGGAAATCCCAATCAGCCCTTCAACAAAATTAAAGTACAGAAAGTGAAATTAAAAGTATTCTACAGTAAATGACTTTTATTAAAAAAAAAAAAAAAAGTAACTGTGAACATATAAACAAGCCTGCGGGGCGCTACAGTACAGCCAGAAAGGAGACAGATACATTTTCCAATGTACCCGTGGGCCAATGAATTCCATTATTTTCAAATAAATTCTTAATAAAACTCCACTGAGTTGGAAAGTTTTGTTGAAAATATTTCTGGACAAAAAAAACCCCCAAAACGAAAAAAGCCTCATGTAGGAAAACAAACTTTCCTTTGCATCTGGACCTGTTAAGAGGAACCCCAAGGGAACGCTGGCAATCGTTGTGGAGTCACCACTGTGTGTGTGTGTGTGTGTGTGTGTACGTGCGTGCGTGTATGTGTGAGACACACAACAGCTCAGACAGGACGAAGTTCCTTCTCACATGGCTGTTCCCTCGAGACAGGACTGAGATGGGAGGGGGAGACACTAAAAGAATCCTAAAAAGCCAATTCTTGTAAATTCTGCTTTGGCTGATTTTGTGCTATAATGGGCAGTTGATTTCTAAAAATCATATTTCTTCAAAGAATTTTATTGAAAGGAAGACTAAATGTAATGTGCCTTTCCTCATAATCCAGGAAAACAACTGTGGTATTTCAAAAATTCTAAAAATATCTACTTTCATGAAATAGTAACTATTTCACTACAAACCTATTTTTCACTAAATACACACGTTTCCTAATCCTGGAGCCTCCTGGGAAAAGCAGTGGGTCCTCCCCGGGTCCTGCAAGACTCCAGTGTTCACGGGAGAGATTGTGGGGAATGGCTTCACCCTGTCTCCTGGGGTGGGCTGTGTCAGAGGTCACATGCAGAGCCACTGCCAGGCTTCCACCAGGCATGTTTAAACAATTAGCCCCTACTTGTACCAATTATGTGATTCCCCATACCTCCAGACATTCCCACTTAACTAGGCACGAGAGATAAAGAAAAGAAAAGTGTGCCCACATTCCTGGTTTCCACGAATCCCAAATCACAAGACTGTGCAGGAAAGCCCAGCGATGTTCAGGCGATTCAGAGTCCCAAAAGGCCACAGGATGGGAATGTGGCACCCTCGGCTTGGAGTCTGAAACTGTGTGTGTGAACAGTGACTTTCCTGTGTCCACCTTCAGTGTTGAGGCAGCGTAGAAAAGAGTGGCTGGAGAGTTTGTAATACTGACCACACCGGCTCCGAGCGATGGGCCTCTGCTCCAGCAGAGCACCCCGCCGTTCCCTGTGTGTGTGTGGGTGAAAGACCTGCTTCACAGGGGAGTTTGGACTTTCTCCACGCCTAAGACCTTGCCAGTTTGGATTCATGAGCCTTGAGGGTGCCGACAGCATCTTTCACTGCGTGATAAATGATGTTCTTCACCTGGAGAGAGCACACAGCAGGGTCAGTTCACGGCAGCCCCAGGCAGTCTTCTGCAGATGAAAACGTATGTTCTACACTGCCTGTGAGCCTACTGATGAGTGAGGAAACCCCTCTACCAGGACTGCATGCTTCCCAAATCAATCCCAAAGGCGATTTACAAGTCACATAGCATGTAGGGTCCATATTCAAAAAGTAATGGAATCACTTGAAAGCCTATATAATCTCTACCATCTCTGTGATTACTACGTGCTAGGCACTGCTGCACAGCTCCTTTTGTGGATTTTTATTTAATTCTAACCATAATCCCTGAGATAGATTTTATTATCATTCCCCATTTTATAAGTAAGAAACTGAGGAAATCACTTCCGGCAAGATGGAGGCATAGGTGGACACACCGTACCTACACGCACAACCAAGATTAGAACAACAACAATTTAAAGCCAGAATAACACACAGAACTAACAGAGAATTTATCCGAATGGAAGTCGGACAGCCAAGAAGTTGAAGTAGACCCGTTCACCCAGACAGGTAGGCAGGGCGGAGCCACACAGGCGCGGGTGGGCAGCAGCGCGATGATGGGGAGAACTCAGCGCGTGAGCCATCCGGGGCGCACAAGATCGCAGCGGTGTGAGTGTGCAAGCGGAGGCTGGCGGACCCAGTGAAGCAGCGATTGTGGACCAGGACAGAGCTCACAACACAGGATCCCAGAGAAGGGACTGTGTTCCTGGGAGAACGGAACTACCGCCATTGTTCCCTCCCACCCCTGCACCCGTCCCCACATATAACGTCACAATCTAGTGACTGGGGTGCCCAGCCAGGTAAACACCTAAGGCTCCGCCCCTCACCATAACAAGAGCGACCAGGCTGGAAAAAAAAAAGAAAAAAGAAAAAAAAAAAGAGAGAGACAGGGAGAGACATGTTTCCAACAGAAGAGCAGATCAGTTCCCCAGGACTCATCCTTTTGAGTGACTAAGAAATAGCCAATCTATCAAATGCACAGTTCAAAACACTGGTGATCAGAAAGCTCACAGAATTGATTGATTTTTGGGCGCAAATTAGACGAAAAGATGCAGGTCACCATAAAAGAGATGAAGGAAGATACACGGAGGAGAGCCAATAGTGAAGGGAAGGAAACTGGGTCTCAAAACAATACAGTGAACCAGAAGGAAGATAGAAACAACCAGGCAGGAAAGCATGATGAAATAAGAATTCAAAAAAACAAGGAGAAGCTTAGGAACCTCAAGGACATCTTTAAACGTTCCAACATCCAAATTATAGGGGTACCAGAAGGGGAAGGGGAAAAGCAACAGATTGAACACGTATTTGAACAAATAATAAAGGAGAACTTCCCCATTCTGGCAAAGGAAATAGTCTTCCAAGAAATCCAGGAAGCTCAGAGAGCCCCAAAGAAATTGGACCCAAGAAGAAACACACCAAGGCACATCATAATTATATTAGCCAAGGTAAAAATGAAGGAGAGAATCCTAGAAGCAGCAAGAGATAAGGGGACAGTAACCTACAAAGGAGTTCCCATCAGACTGTCAGCTGATTTCTCAAAAGAGACCTTATAGGAAAGAAGGGGATGGAAAGAAATATTCCAAGTCATGAAAGACAAGGACCTACGCCCCAGATTGCTCTATCCAGCAAAGCTTCCATTTAGAATGGAAGGGCAGATAAAGTGCTTCTCAGATAAGGTCAAATTAAAGGAGTTCATCATCACCAAGCCCTTATTTTATGAAATGCTAAAGGGACTTATCTAAGGAAAGAAGATAAGGAAAAAACATGTATAGTAAAAGGACAGCAAATTCACAATTATTAACAACCACATCTTAAGCAAAACCAAAAGAAACTAAGCAAACAACTAGAACAGGAACAGATCCACAGAAATGGAGATCACATGGAGGGTTAGCAACAGGGGAGTGGGAGGAAGAGAGAGGGAGGAAAAGGTACAAAGAATAAGTAGCATAGAATGTAGGCTGAAAATAGACAGGGGGAGGGTAAGAATAGTATGGGAAATGTAGAAGCTAAAGAACTCATAAGTATGACACATGGACATGAACTAAAGGGGGGGATATGGGTGGGAGAGGGTGTACAGGGTGGAGGGGAGTGAAGGGGGGAAAATGGGACAATTGTAATAGCATAATCAATAAAATATAAAAAAATAAAAAAGAAAAAAAGAAACTGAGGAAATCAAGGTTCCATGGTTAAGAATCTTGCCTAAGGTCCTGTAGTAAATAAGAATGTATTACACAAAGTGGGCAGGTAAGATTATTGGGTCTTTTTTCTTGTTGTGCATGTAGGTATTTTCTAATTTGTCTAAAAGAAACACATACTATGTGTGAAGTAGGAAGATATAGTAAAAGTTATTAAAAGAAAGTAAATAGTTCTGGCTGGTGTGGCTCAAGGACTGAGCATCAGCCTGTAAAACTGAAAGGTCACCGGTTCAATTCCTAGTCAGGGCACATGCCTAGATTGCAGGATCCAGGTTGGGGATGTGAGAGAGGTAACCAATTGATGTTTCTCTTGTACATTGATGTTTTTCTCCCTTCTCCTCTCTCTAAAAAAATAAAATCTTTAAAAAAAAAAAGGAAAAGAGAAAGTGAATAGCCTAAAGACAGTTTTAAACCAAGATGGTGACTACTCTGGAGAAGGAAAGTAGAGAGAGAGAATGGGAAGGATACACAGAAACTTCAACAATGTAACTGTTGTACATGGTTATGTTGTATATGTGTTATGTGTATATTTATGCTGTTTTATTTCTTAAGCTGTGTGATGGGCACACAAGCCCCCTTGTATTACTCTCCACTAAATTTTTTGTATTAATTCAACAAATATTTACTGAGTATCTACTATATGTCCAATATTGTGCTGGGGAAAAGCAGTAAATAAAACAGTAAAATCCCTGTTTTCATAGAGCTTAAATAGCTATAATTTTTTAAAAAAGTTTTATTTATTTATGTTTAGAGAAAAGAGAGAGGGGAGGGAAGGAGAAAGAGAGGGAGAGAAGCATCAGTGTGTGATTGCCGCTTGCTCGCCCCCAATTGGGGACCTGACCTGGTCTGGCCTGCAACCCAGGCATGTGCCCTGACTGGGAATTGAACTGGCGACCCTTTGGTTCACAGGCTGGCATTCAATCTGTTGAGCCACACTAGCCAGGGCTAAATAGCTTACATTCTAGTAGGGATAGAAACAAATAGATAACATACAAAGTATGTTAGATGGTAAAAAATACAACAACAACAAAAATAAAGTAGTGACAGAGGATTGGAGGGATTGGAGGTGACCTATTAGAAGTAGAGACCTAATGGAGGTGGGGTCTGAAGTATTTATGCCTGAATGTTTGCACTATGTCTATAATATCAATGTTATATTTATCAATGTGATGGTACTTTGTGTAAAGACTTTATAGTTGAGCCCTGGCTAGGTAGCTCAGTTGGTCAGTGCACCATCTGGATACGCCAAGGTTGCAGGTTCAATCCCAGTCATATAAGAAGCAACAATGAATGAATAAAAAAGTGGATCAATAAAACTGATGTTTCTCTCTCTCCCAAATTAATTAAAAAAAAAACAAACAGAACGTTATGGTTGAAATGTTCTATAATTTTGAAAAAGGAATAGCAAAACAGATCAGATTCAGGTTGAAGTGACAATCTACCAGAGACCAAGAAAAATCTTCAACCTCACTGGTCGTTGACCAAAGAAGACACACTTGAGCCACAGGTATGATGGATAAAAAACAGTTCACAAGCGAGAGGCTAGGAGTGTGTGTCTTCAGATTGTTGAAATTCTGCCTGGGCAATTTTGTTTCTTTATTCTTTATTCTCTTATGTTACTAAAGCACCAAAAATGTATTAACAATGAAATTTTGTCCTTAAAGCTCAATTCACTTCAGGAGCACAGGAAAACCTAATCTGATTGTCTAGCTTAGATCTAAAAAGGGAGAACAATCCTCACTCCTCTTAGGGACATGAACTGCAGTCCCTAGCAGAGCTCTAAGGAATTGAGTCTGCACAGAAATCTGCAGTGAGAAGCAGCTTCAGAGAAAAATCCATTCCTGGAAACATGCTCAGAACAAAATGTCACAGTGCTTTTCCCATCTGACAGGGGAAGTCAGTCTAGTCATAGTTCCTAATGCTGAAACATTGTTATCTCCCAGGGGAAGAAAAAACAAAAAACTGTTACACTGAACATGATTAGGTAAAATGATGAGTATTCTCTAAGAGGACTGATTAAATACTTCGTGGGGGGAAGACTCCATACCCCCAGACATGGTTCCCTTTATCATCTCTCCACAGTTTTACATCCCAGAGGATACCTTCAAACAATAGAATGTGCCTCCTGTGTATGCAGCTAAGCAGGAGATGAGAAGACAGAGTGGGGGTGAAGGAGGAGCTATTTACCTGCAGTTTATCCTCATGGTTTGTATGAGTGTTAGAGAGATGCCTGAACTCCTGCGTCAGGCGGAAACAGTGCTTTACGTGTTCTGGAGATACAAAATCTTCTGCTACTTTTATGCAACTGTATAGATTGTGCACCTGGGAGGGGAAAGTACATAAGGTAAATACAGGCATTACAGATTCAGTAACACATGTGAAATGTCCATGATCTAGATAGAAAAACTCTTTAGAAATACTTATAAAAATTATATTGTTATAAAAACAACACATGCTGAAAAATTATAAGTATAGATTAATAAATAAAACATTGCTATATTCACAGGAAAAGATCTAGAAAAATATCACTAAACTGTTAACAGCAGGCTGCCTCCGGAGAGGGCAGGATGAGGGACTGCAGAAGGGTATGGCACAGGGACCTGAGCTGCGACTTTCACCTTAGCTTTAACAGTCTTGAATAACATTTTAATGGGCATTTAAAACTACACAGAAGAAAATTCAAAAACCAAAAAGAAATTATAGCTTCAAAGCAATCTGTCTAATCCAGCCATTTATATCTACTGCCAGATTAGCAAGAAAGTCAAATAAGGAAGCCCATGGAATTGTGAGGCCAAGCTCCCAAGATGAAACCCACCTGGTGTGGGGCTCCAGCAGGTATGAAGACAGCGTCTCCCAGGAACTGAACGATGGCCCAGCCTTGCACACCATACTCTTCATAGAGTCGCTTACGGAGGGTCTGGTCCAGGTACCAACTTTGGTCATGAATTGGGTCATGATCAGGGGGATTCTCTTGGCCTTGCTCTTCTCCAACCTGAAGCCATGACCAAACACAAAGAGAAAAATCAATAAATACATAAAAATTATTAATAGCATAAATCCAACTTGCTATAGCAACATCCCTGGTGGGCCAAAGCTTCTGCTTTATTCAACACCCTCTAAGTGTAGATTCAGGCCTTTGGCGCATTTTGACAAGGGGTACAGGTCTTTAGTGCCAAGGGACTCCTACACGAGAAACCCTAGGGAGGCTGTCTCAGCAACCCCAGACCTTTATCTGTGAGCTGGGAGCCTGCCCAGGAGCATACCTTTCGGAGCAGCTCCCGGATCTTCTCTGCATCCTTGGCTGCATAGATGTGCCACAAAGCTCCGGGCTTCTCGTTTCCATCGTGAATCCTCTGCTTTGTCACCTCATCAGCATCTCCCTCGTCAATTGTCTTGAGTACCTCTGAAAAGAGCAAAATGCCACTTTTCAATGTAACTAGCAATTTTAGTACCTCTGAGTGAAGCAAAATGTCTAATTCAAACAAGTTTAGTCTCCACTATACCTGTCTGGAGTAATAAAGGTAGAATCAAAGAATTAATCAAAACTCATATAGGTCTAAGCTTCCCAAATACAGGAGGATCGACCCTAATCTTTTGTACTCAACAGAGACTCGGCACTTTTTGGAGGCACAGTTTTCCTTTAAAACATATTTCTTGTTCAAACCGTGTAGCCATATCTTATGTTCAAATTGCAGCTTATTTCCTGCTGCAAACAGGTGAACTCTGTACTTTCTCAAAATCTCGTCTAAACTCTATGGACTTTATGGATTTAAGGCCACAAAGCATAAAGCTTCTCTGCTAAGGAGTTAAGAAGGCTGGCTTCTGTCCTGACTGGTGTGCTCAGTGGACTGAGCGCTGGCCTATGAACCAAGAGGTTGCTGGTTCAGTTCCCAGTCAGGTTATGTGCCTGGGTTGCAGGCCAGGTCCCTGGTTGTGGGTATGCAAGAGGCAACCAATTGATGTTTCCCTCATAGATAGATGCTTCTCTCCCTTTCCCTCTCTCTAAAAATAAATAAATAAAAATCTTTAAGAAGGATGGCTTCTAATGCTTATTTATTATAATATCTCAAAGGACAACATGGTAAAGAGCTACAGGTATGAGGCATCAAAATCAAATGTGTGGCAGGAAATATGCCAAAGTAATGATACTGATTATCCCTGAACTTGAGATTTTGAGTTCCTTATTTTCTTTTTTAGAACTCCCTATGTTTTCTAAAACCTCCATAATCAACACATTAATCTTGTACTGAGATAGCAGGGAGTATAAAGCAAAATATCACTTTTATGCTTCGTTTCTGTGCGTGTGACCTATCTTTATCATCTGTCATCCCACAGCTGATCTGGCTGATGACCAAGTAGGCTAGTTGGCCATTCCTTCTTCATTCCTCTTTGAGGTGCTACACACTCAGAGGAAAAAGGCAGCACTCTCAGGAGGAGAATGGGAAGATACACAAGTAGCACTCTTCTCTGATAAAACCTGACTGCATCTCGCAACATCCACTGGGCATTTACGACACATTAGGCCTGGAAGAGATTTAAGAAAAAGCCACTGTCCCTGACTTCCCTGACTGAGAAGGAAGACATCCAATTCTGCTCCCAAGGTCAAGTCTCACCATGCTGAAGCAGGGAGTTCTAGAAATCGTACCTTCATCATGAGCACCCTCCCCGATGGGGATCCCAACGTACACCATCACATTGACGGCATCAGACACATCCAAGTGGAGGTTTGTTGTGCCAACTCTTCTGTCTTCCGCCGTTATCAAGCCTGAAGGTAAAAGATATGCAAGGTGAAGGGAATACTCTGAAGAACACACTCTAAGATGTTCTTACATGAGTAACTTTGGGAGAAGAAAGAATATGTCTGTTTACCATGTTCGTATCTTTTCTAGTGTTCTAAGACCCATTTCTAGCTTGGTTGACACTATCATTTCTTTAGCTTTGGCCACAGAACCAAACCCCTCCACCCCTAAGTGATCTCTTCTCTTGTTCAAAAGCAAAACACATATAGGTATTAGTGACATTCAAGTATAGCTTGGCTTTTACAGTGATTTAGAACATTACTGAAACTTCGCAAAGAGCTGGGTGGGTAGCATGGTACTCAGACCTCTTCACTGTTATTTTATCAAGTCTCTTAAAAACCAAGAATCATGTTTCCTTGGATAGAATTTTTGAGAGAAAACTTTCTAACTACTAGAGATATACAAGCTTCTGGACTGGGCTCATATGGATGTTATGCAAATTAGTATGGCAAAACCAAACACATTCAAAACCATCCTGGATACTATTAACTTCTCTAGCACCCGGCACTGCCCTCTATCATCTCTATACTCTCTCTCTCTTTTTTAAAAAGATTTAATTAATTTTAATTTTAATTTAATTTATTTTTAGACAGAGGGGAAGGGAGAGAGAAAAAGGGGAAGAAACATCAATGTGTGGTTGTGTTTCTTCACCCCCAACTGGGGACCTGGCCCGTAACCCAGGCAAGTGCCCTGGCTGGGAATTGAACCTGTGATCCTTTGCTTCACAGGCCCAGTGCTTAATCTACTGAGCCACACCAGCCAGGGCTCTATACCCTCTTTATAGGTGGAATGGGAACAGTAGTGTCCAAAAAAAAAAAAAAGAAAAAAAGGGCAATATGGCCTTGCTCTCATACCATAGGCATTGTACATCTTGGGGCCCAGGTCAGGCCTTACGAAGTAGCTGGGTAGCCTAGAGGCCAGGTTGAGCCTGCCATCTCGTTTGGTATACTCTGGCAGAGGAAGGTTCTCCATCAGATCTTCAAACCTACCAAAAAGCAGGAAAGATGACTTAACTTGTTACTGGGGAAAAAAGCAAAGAGGCAAAATTCATTTTTCTGTGATGACGTTGTAATGGCTTCAGCAAGGCAAAAGTCTCTCCAGATGACCCTGCAGTTCACTGACCTTGTTGGCATCATGTCCCGGAAATCTTCCCCTGGAGGCCAGTCCTTGAGTTTGAGCACCATTGGCTGTCCATCTTCTGACCTTAATCGCTCTGGAAGACAGAAACACCCCCACAAACATCTGGATCAGCCACTGCCTGATTTTCCAGTGACTACAAGTTTTAGGAGGCTAAGCTCTTATATTCAGACTTGAAAACCCCCGCAACAGACTAGATGGGCTATTTTCCTCACCCACTGCTTTAGTATGGGCTGTATTTTTCCTTCTCAGAGGGACTCCATACCCCTTCCTCAGAGCAAAAGGATGCTCCACACATCCTGTGGGATCACCTGCTTGAGCTCAGATGTGACTGCCATGCTAGCTACCTGCTGGCGCCAGGAAAGAATGTTCCTACAGCCAAGAGGATGTAAGTTGTTATTCCATGGGCAGGGCTGAACACTGACACGCTTACTTCCCAGCCTGCCATTACCGAACTAGAAATAAAAGCTACTTACTGCATATGATCTCAAAGCCATCCCAGAAATCCCGAACTTTCACATCGGAAATTATAGCACAGTTCCTGCAGTTCACCAAGTCTACATCCTGGTCTCCGAATTCTTGGCTAAAGGCTTCTGGCTTCCAGAGTTCGGACTTGAGCTTTTTATGTACCCCTGAAACCAGCACTGGCTGTGGAAACAAAGTCATGCCATTTAGGAAATACTTTGGGGTTCAGGACTAAGAGATGGACTAGAAGAAGGGTTTCCTGGAGGCTGCCTCTTCTTGTCTGTAATGATGTAGTGTTCCTTCCCAGTTTCAGAACCTATGGGTTTCAACCTGTCAGCCACAGCGAATGGAAACTACTCCTACTCCATGACACAACACGTGCTTCTCATCCTGGGGAGCACCACAGAAACCACTTCTGCTGCCCTGGTATCTACCACTATTTTGAGGTGAGAGGCAAAAGCTGACAAATGCACCTTTCAGAACACTTCCTCAGAGTGAGAATAAAAAAATCCAGACAATTCCATAACCTCCCCCTTCCTCAAGCACCTGCTAGAGTAGGAAAATTAGGCAGTGTTATCACACTATCACAAAAACTTGTGTGGCTTTGGAACATTTACCTACAAAAGCACCAACCACTTCCACCCACCCCACACATCACAACTGAGGATTTTCCCCTAAAGGTGTCATTAATACCAGATCACCACCCTCTAACAGGAATTTCAACTGCCCTGTTAACGACACAGAGCTACACAGCTTAGAAATAAAATAATCCACAATGTCTTTTCAGGAATCTTTTGGTTTTTAAAAACTGAAGAAAACTCAAAGTAGCAAGACTATTTACAATGAAGTTACTTATGCTGACATCTCCCTGGCCAAAGATCTTCCAGAGACACTGCAACTCTCTGGGCAGCTGTGACACAAAGGCAGCCCAGGGAACCCCTCACTCCTGCTTACCTGGCCTTGCTTCCAGCACTCCCGGAAGATCTTCCAATTGTTTTTGTTGCTGGGGTCATGGAGACACAGAAGCCTCCCATCACAGAGCCAGGAGTGAGAGGTATGGGGGTCCAGCACATTTAACCCCATCACCATCTCCTTCACCTCCTTTTGAGTATCAGTCAAGCTGCAGGCCCGCTTCGTAGCATCTGAGGTTTTTTTATTTTCTACCACTGAGGCGATGATGTGGTCAAGGAAGTTGGGCAGACTGGCCTTGTTCTTCACTCCCTGCCAGACACAAACCCACTGGGTAAGTTTGACTGAGGCGGCATGAAAAGAGCATTCAAAAATGTGTCCAACAGTTGTATTCATAAGAAGGAGTTCTGATCTACTTCATTAGATTTCATAAAAGTTAAAATGTCTTTTATAATTGGAGGGGGGAACCTATTAAGTCAGTATCTTAAATTTCCCTATCCTTCATTACTTTCTTTACGTTAATGAAAGAACAGCACTGAAAGATTCCCTCTGCCTCAAGAGATCTGACGCCTAAGGAATATCTTTGCATTTAGCCCTTAATTTGTATTGAGCATATGCATGTAGACCAGAAAGATCACAAAATACTATCGCTGAGTGAAAAAGGTCATTTACTTTGAGAGTAAATTATCAATCTTTTTTTTCTGGCCACACTGCCCAAGGGATGCAATACTTGGGGTTTTTGTAAACTTGATAATTCTATCCGTGCAATGTCTGAAGTGTTAGTGTTAATAATGAAGTAATCATTATCTCTGTAGAATACATGAAATCACAAACATCCTGGGAAAATTTAAAAAGAAAAAAGAAAGACTGGGGCTCAGAGCAAATATAAAATATAGAACCAAAATAATTTCTTTAACATCACTTATCCAGAAGATACAAATGACCCACATTGTACAAGACTCAACCACCTACTATTGATCAAATTTCAGCCATTAATTATAAAACAGAATGAGAAACATATTTATGTACTTATGTGAAATGATCTTCAAGATATAAACTTGAAGACAGAAAAACAGTGTGTAGAACATTTGTGTAAAAAGAGCGGGGGAAGCTATTACACATGATAATATCACTGAAAGCACTCTCGTGACACAACAGTGACCTTCAGAAAGGGAACCAGGTGGCTGGGAGACACCATGGGAGGGAGATTTTTCACTGAATCTTCATAATTGTACCTTGTGAATGCACTTGTTCAGTAAATGCTTACTAAATATCTACACTGCGGCACTAGGGACAGAGTGGTACATAAAGCAGCAAACAATGCCTATAAGGAGAGGCGGGCAGACAATAAATAAAACATATAGTAAGTTAGGTGGCCGTAAGTGCTACGGTATAAACAGTAAGTGTAGAGAAAACAGGTATGAGCAGAGGACGGGAGTGGGGTGGACTTTCTAAAAAGCTAATCTAACAATAAGGATTATTGAGGAAATGACATTTTGGGAGGAGGAAGAAGTTGATGAAGCAAGCCACGTGGTTACTTGAGAAAGAAAGCTCTAGGCAGAGAAAAGGACAGGTGCAGAGGCTCCGAAGAGGGCGCATGCCGGGCCACAGCCAAGCACCAGCGAGAAGGTGTGCATGGCCAGAACAGGGTGAACAGGAGGGAGAGTGGTGGGTGACATCAGAAAAGTAAGGGAAAGACACACAGATGGGGCGGAGCCCTAAAGTCCCCTGGAAGGACTGCTTGGATTATAAGAGAAGCAGGAAGCCCATGAAGGCTTTTAGGCAGAGGTGACATGATTTGACCTATATTTTAAAAGGATTACCTAGTTGCTGTGTAAAATAGACTGCGGAGTGGAAAGGGAAGAAATAAAGATAACCTGTAAAAGGAATTTACTGCAAAAATTCACATAACAGGCTCAGACCAGAGGGAAAGTGGTGGAGCTGATGAGACATGGGTGGACTCTATCCATTTTGAAGACCAAACTGAAGGGATTTGCTGACAGATTAGTTATGGAGTGCGAGAGAAGGGAGCCCCAAATGACTCCCAGATTTCTGGCCAAACAGCTGGAAGAATGAAGATGCCACTGACCAAGAGAGGAAACGTAAAGGAGAGGCGAGCACAGGTAGATCAGGAGCGTGCTCTTAGATGTGTTAGGTCTGAAGTATTAGATACCCAAGAGAATACACCATGAGTACTGTCTAGGTTAAAAAAAAAATTTAATGCCTATAAGAAAACAATGATGACTGAACATTTCAATGTGTCAATTTCCACTGACTTCCTAACAAAAGGCTCACTATTTAAAAGGATCCCAAACTTAACGTAAAGAAAGATCTTGTTGGCTGGACAATGTAGAGAACACAGGTCACCCACATACCCTCTAACCCAGTTATCAGATCACTGATGGTTCTTTCATGGAAAAGCAGCAAAGGCTAGAGTTGTAGAGAGGACACTTACTGCTGAGGATGATGTAGAGAAGACCGGGGGGAAGGGTATGCCTGTGTCCAAGGGGGTTTGAGGAAGCTTTCCGGGCCCGGAGTGAAGGAGGTCTCGAAGGCTAGAGCCTTCCGTTTTGTTGTTGGAGGCAGTGGGACCCAGTAACAGACTGTTAAAAAGCTTTGGAGTCAACGGAGAGACCTTTGCAGTGGAGTTGAAGGAGTCCAGCCCAAAGGGTGAATGAGACTCTTTACTGAGCACCGACCTCAGGGACCCCGCTTCTGTAAGAACATAACCGGGATAGCATTAGGCACGACAAAGAACACCCAGCAGGCAAGTGACTCCTAAAACTCAGCCAAGTGGCAAGGGGAAAAGATTCTCCCCTCCCCTGTCCCCAAACTACGTACAGTTTGTCTGGGCCAAGCCTGATGAGCTATGACTATGGTAGGTCCCATGGCCAGGGAGAAGCTCTCCTATTTCTTCTTTTCTAGATCTGGATTTCAAACCTCCTTTTATTCCCATCCATCTTTCGTCTCCCTCACTTTCTAAGACAGTGTTTCTTTGAGCGGGTCTCCAGGACACTTGTATTGGAATCACCTGGAATGCTTGTTAAAAAATGGAGATTCCGCCCTGGCTGGCGTAGCTCAGTGGATCGAGCGCGGGCTGGGAACCAAAGTGTCCCAGGTTCGATTCCCAGCCAGGGTACATGCCTGGGTTGCAGGCCATAACCCCCAGCAACCGCACATTGATGTCTCTCTCTCTCTCTCTCTCTCTCTTTCTCTCTCCCCCCCTCCCTTCCCTCTCTAAAAATAAATAAATAAAATCTTAAAAAAAAAAAAAAAAAAAAAAGGAGATTCCTGGTCTTACTCTAAGACATCCTCCTTGAATAGTTCTGGTGGGGCACAGGAACCTGTATTTTTAACAATTCCCCAGGTGATTCTTATGCCCATTGAAACCTGTCTAGCCCTCAAGCCTAGCTGCCTAACAGAGACATCTGGAAAGCTTAATAAAAATCTTGCGTCTATTCTGACTACAGAGGCCTGGGGTAGAGCCCAGGCATGTGTGTTTTAAAAAACATTTCAGTTCTAGAAAGAAGTCAAAGAGATTCCCTCATTTTATGTGATCAGCCAGAGAAGCAAGTGGCACGTTTCATAAATGTGGATGATAATGTGTGAGTCTGAAGAATCCCAGAATAACTCAAGTGTTCCACCCACAGGCAGGGCAGAGGCTTTTGTTCATCTCACCTTTTGTTTCTTCTTTAGCTTTTTGAGTTGCTAAATCCGCCAACCAGTGCAGGGCAGAGGAGGGTGGGGCTGTGTCAGGGCAAGGGGGCCTGATGGCTTTGAGCTCACTATTGCTGTTTGATGCCAAACTGTCTGCTTTCGGAGGCTCATCTGCTCTGATGTCGGTGCTGTCAGCTTTGGGATCAGGCTCTGGAGTTGTGACCGCTGCAGTTCCTCCTCCGCCTGAGAATGTGGTTTCACTTCCAGAAGAGGCACTAGGGTTTATGCTAGGAAGCTAAAGCACAGAACACCAGCCAACATGGTTAGAATGCCATTCTTGTGGAGCAAAAGTAATGGATAAACAGGTCTACTTAAATTGACTCTACTAGGTCTGGGAAAACGATCTAAAACTGTCCCATAAACATTAACTTCATTCATTCATTCATTCAACATATATTTATTGAGTCCTATAATATGACAGAAACTGCTAGGTTCTACAGAAAGAGAGTGAACAAGACTTGAAACTAAAACAAGGTTTTGGTTAGCATGTCAGAGGCTCAAATTCTGCAATGGCAAATTGGTGGTAAGAACTTGACCTCATAGAGCTCAAGATTCTGTTCTAAAGATTAAATGAGATAGTATTTGCAAAGAGGTTAGAGTATTTTCTGGCACACATGAACTCAATAAATGTTTATTATTCTATTTTTGAACTTTCCACATGATTTGCTCTAATATGGCAACTCTACTGAAAATATACCTTGAGGTCCCTCAGCATTAAGCCCCCCAAATGTAAGCAGTTAGCTGTGTGTGTGTATATGCATGTGTTAAAAAAAATACAGCCTCTTGTTCAAAATAGTCACGATCAAACAGGAATGACCTCCATCTCTGACAGAGCACTGGGAAAACCACTGACTCTCTCCGTGGAGGCTGGGGACTGCTTTCAGGATGGAATGATCCCAGCTCGGTAGGTCAATCTTCGTATTTCTATCCTCTGTACCTCACATGACAAGGATAGGAACCATGCACAACACTGAATTCCTAGTAACCTTTTCTATACTGTTCACCTACACTGGACCCTGAGGTACAGTATAAATCTTGACAAAATGCAAAGAATCTCTTTGTGCTATTTATTAACTAAGCCTGAACTGGTTTTAAAGATGAATGAAGAGAAACTTGTACCAGTCAGAGGGAATTAAAATTCCTTGAGTAACCCTCTTTAGGTTCTTTCTAGAAATGCTTCTCTATCCTTCTCCTAACTCCCCGGGAATCCTATGTAGTCTGGTACAACAGAGGTATGAATTTCCTGGTACTGAGAACTTAAGTTTCACTCAGTTATTTCCACATACACCACTTTACCTGTGACATCCCATTGGTGACAGCAGGTCTCAACACAGATTTGTTTTGCCGACTAATACAAGGGCAGTTTGCTTTAATTCCCCACTTGCCCCGGGCAGCATGTACCATATCTCCAATATTATACAGAGCTGGAAAAAAGACAATAACAACAATTAATATTAGAATGCCCATATGTGCTAGATGTTGTGCTAAAGATGTTATTTAAATTACTTCCCTCAATCCTTACCACATTTCAATGGAGTAGCAGCTTTTCCCTCCATTTTTGATGATAAAAACGAGACTTAGAAGTTAGGTCATTTACTCAAGTACATACAGTTGGTCAATGGAAGTACTAAGACTTTAACCCTAAAGGTCTGTGAACTCATAACCAGTAAGCAACATTCTCTTCCCTCCTCTAATAAACATTAACAAGGTATCCTCCGGGCAAAACTTTAGGGGGTACATTCTTCAATGTTTATTTTTATTTATTTATTTTTAGAGAGAGGGGAGGAGAAGGAGAAAGAGAAACATCAATGAGTGGTCGCCTCTTGAGTGCCCCCTACCGGGGTGCGGAAGAATATAGGGTGGAGAATATAGGCAGTAATTTTGCAGATTCCCATCTTTAAGATTTTATTTATTTATTTTTAGAGAGAGGGAAAGGAGGGAAAGGAAAGAGAAACATCAATATGCTAGAGAAACATCGAGTGGTAGCCTCTTGCAGGACCCCAATCAGGGACCTGGCCTACAACCCGGGCAATGTGCCCTGACTAGGAGTCCAGCCCGCAACCTTTTCTGTTTGCAGGCCAGTGCTCAATCCACTGAGCCACACCATTGGCTAGGGCAGATTCACCATCTTTAATGCACGTGTGTTAGTGGAAGTGTGCAACCTGGAAAGTGACTGTCTGGAGGAATCAATGAAATAAAATGGGACTGTGACACAAAATGACCATTTATTCCTACTGTTAAACTGCCTTCTTCATGGATTCAAGAGGTTTGATTAGCTTCAGCTGGATTTCTATAAGCCTAAAACCAAGGGTCTCTCTGACAGCATGGGGACTAACCTGTTCTGTTCTGGTCCTACCTACCATAGGGATGTAAAATGGCATCTGGAAAAGTAACCAAGCTCTCCGACTAGAAAGGTGAAGCAAAGTGTACGCAGGGGTTGCACATAATCTAACACCTACCTAATGATTCAACTTCTCAGGGAAATCTGGTGAGGTTTAAAAAAAATACAGGCTGAAATAAACTATTTCACTAATTCTAAAAAAGGAACTTCCTTACCTGTGCCAGGGATGATCTGTGTGGGCATTAGATTCTCTGGTTCATGAGACTGTCCCTTTGCACATTTCAACCAGGAGAAAACCTCTTCATCACCCATCTCTTCTGTCTCTGAAACAAATGAAATGCCTTCAGTTATTTTATGAGGTCACAAGGTGTATCCCTCTCAGTGAATCAGAGTTTCAGACCTTAAAGGACAATATTCTCATGGCTCAAAGATTAATAGCTAACTTTAAAAAAATCTGCTTCACTGAGATATAATTTACACACAAAAAATTCAATGAGACAGTTGTATAAATACTACCACAATTATGATACAGAGCATTTCCATCTCCCTGCCTAAAATTCCCTTGAGCCCTTTGCAGTCAATACCCCCATCTCAACCCCTGAGCACCACAGATCGACCTTCTAACACTTTTCCTAGAATTTCATGTAACTGGACACATACAGTAGATAGTCATTTGTGTTAGGTTTCTCTTATTTAGTGTCATGATCTTGAGATTCATTCATACTGCAGCATGTACTAGTAATCCATTCCTTCTTATGGCTGAGTGGTATGCTAGGGTATGGATATACTATATTTTGTTCAGCTGGTGGACATTTAAATTGTTTCCAATTTTTGGCTATTAGGAATAAAGCTGCTACAAATATTCAAGTACAAGTCTTTGTATGGACATGATTTAATTTCTTTTATTAATACCTAGAAGTGGGATGCTGGGTCTTATGTTAAGTTTATGTTTAAATTTATATGAAATGGTCATACTGTTTTCCAAAGTGATGGTAGCAATTTGCATTCCTATCAGCAATGTTTAAGATTTCTAGTTCCTCCACTACTAAGGCGTGACCCTTTTGGACTCTACTCAGTGCCTCTCTGCTCTGGCTGTTGTGAATAAAATTGTGAGTTCTACAAACTATTCAGTCACTTTCTTTCTGAAGGTTCTTTTTTGGAAAGCCTTGAGGAGTTTCATCTCAGGCATGTGCAGATCACTCTATAGCACAGGTGGCAATCATAAGGCCCGTGGGCTGAATCCAGCCCTCTACCTTGTTTTAACTGGCCCGGCACCTTGTTTCTACCCAGCAGCAGCGCCGAGCTCCTTGCCCCTAGTTAAGGAGTAGTTACATTTATACAGTCCTAAAATTACATTCAGCCCTTGGAAGACAACCACAAGGCTGATGTGGCCCCCGGTGAAAATGAGTTTGACATCCCTGCTCTATAGCCAAAAAACTGACGAGATCTCTTTGCAGCTACCTGGTGTTCTCTTTCTAGGCAGCTGTGACTTCTTCAGCACTCTGCCTCACTCTGCTCAGATGCTGATTTCTCTCAGTTCAGTGAGATTGCCACGCTGTTTCAGTTGCCTTTCCCTGTGCTACAGCCTGGAAACCGCCTCCAGGACTTGAACTAGGGCAGCTGCAGAGTTCACTTTGTTTCTTCCCTTCTCACAGGGGTCACAGCCTCATACTGCCTGTTGCCCAATGTCTGAAACTGTGGTTTCCCATATTTCATCTCATTTTCTCATGTTTTCTTTTCGTTTTTTGTTTGTTTGTTTGTTTTGTTTTAACGTCGGGAGGGCAATTCCTACAGCAGTTAATCATTCATGGGCAGGAGTGGAATATCTAACAGCTACTTGACATGCAGAACCTAGTGGGTGTCAGGCCCTGTGCTCACCACTTTACCTGTGTTATTTCATTTAAACCTCACAACAGTGCTGTGAGGGAAGTACTCATATTGTCTTCGTTTTATAGATAAGGAAACTGAGACTCTGAGGGGTTAAGTAACTCCCCCAAGATACCATAGCTGGTGCAGTAAGATATGGGAGTGGGTTTCAAATCCCAGTAGCCTAGGCTACCATTGCAATGGTTACACTGTATCTATGAAATGGGAGAATGAAGAAGACAAGGAGCAAGGCAGACTTCTGGCATGTTGTAAGATAAAGCAAGAACAAAGGGAAGCAAATGATTTGCATAGACATTTCTCCAGAGATAAACATAGGGCCAACAAGCACATGAAAAGATGCTCAACATCATTAGTTATCAGGGAAATGCAAATCATAACTATAAAGCTAGATACCACCCCATAGCCACTATGATGGCTGTAATAAAAAAGACAGACAATAGCAAGTATTGGTTGAAAAGTTGGAACCCTCATACATTGATGGTAGAATTATAAAATGGTACAACTACTTTGGAGTACAGTGTGGCAGTTTCTGAAAGGGTTAAAATATAACTGTCATATGACCAATAATTATACTCTTAGGTATATACTCAAAAGAATTAAAAACATAGGTTCACACAATAATTTCTATACAAATGTTCATAGAGGCACTCTTGGTAAGAGCCGAAAGTGAAAACAATCTAAATGCCCATGAACTGATAAGTGAATCAACAGGCAGTATGCCCAAACAATGGAATATTACTTGTCAGCACAAATGAATGAATTACTGATATGTGCTATGACATGGATAAAACTTTAAAGCAGTATGCTAAGTGAAAAGCGGCCAATCACACAAAGCCAAATATTGTATGATTCCATTTATATGACATGTACAGAATAGGCAACTCTAGAGAGACAGTAAGTAGATTAGTAGTTACCACGAGCTGAGGGGAAGAAGGAGTGGGGAATAACTACTAATGTCTACAAGTCATTTCACCACCTTTGGGAGTAATGAAATGATGGAAATGTAATTAGACAGTAATGATGGCTGCACAACCCTGAAGAAACACTAAAAACTTTTCAGTTGTATATTTTAAATGGGTGAGTTTTATGACACACAAATTATATTTCAATAAGGGTGTTATTAAAAACAAAACAAGGGAAGATGAACAACCACCCTTCTTGGCTCATTTTAGCCTTCCTGCTGATGCTAAAATATTGGCAATTTTAGTGAATGAAGCTAAGAGGCTAAAGAAGGCACGCAAACCCATTCTTGCTCCAATTTCCAAGTGCCATCCCTCCATTGACAAGTTACCTTTTGAACTGCAAAGGACAGTACTTGCTTACCACTGCGTGGACGGCTTTTCCTGAGCCGGTAACAGTCAAGGCAGACCCCAAATCCACATTTGCGACAAACCCAGTGGATGTTGAAGAGAGTTGTTTCACATACATCACACATCTCCCGTACCCCACGCACTGCTCGCTTCCATGCCACTTTCTCTGGTGGGAAGAGGGAGAGAAATATTGTTGGTATCAACTCTCCTGAACAGCAGCAAAAGACCCAGATCCACTGTTTCTTACTCAAGTCATTCTGTCCAGCAATAAAGCTCAAAGATTCATGAGAAACAAAATATATGGAATTTCTAATATTTCTGAACAAGTGTCACAGGTTGTTACTTAAGATACTGTAAAATTTTCAATTTGGGGGAGTCTAAAATAAGAGGATGCTTCTCTTGAAAAGTAGGGAATAATTTCATAGAACTTACCTTCGCCTAGACATATAATCCGGTATCTCAGACATGGAAAGAACCCTAAGTGCCTGAATAACGTGAGTTCTAGGTATGAAAGATGGCGCCCAGTAGCGCTTCATCTCTGCACAAACCATAGAGCATCACTTACTGATACAAGGTGGTTCAAGGCAAACTGAAAATACTCAGACTGAACCAAACCCAAGCAGAGATCAAAATGCTTGTTATGGAGGCTGTGCTACAAAAATGTAAAGGCAAGCAAGGGAAGGTGTTTTTGGTAAAAGAATGAGGTCTACTGGATACTGTTATGCCCTCAGCTCTATAGTTTGCTACAGAGAAGCCTTATCAGTCTTAATTCATCCACAGAACATGCCATCTGCCACTGCTTCCACTCCTCCCCTAAACAAAAGAAAACAAAGGTTTCAACTAGGAGTGCAGGGAAGAAGAGCAAGATGGTGCCTTACGGTGTGGCTCTACCATCATCATGGCCTCCTTTTCGGACATCACGAGCTGACAGAACTGGTCCCCGACGTTGGCCAGGATATATTTTGAGGTTTCTAGGTCTATCCCTTCTGCTAGGGAGGAAGAGGGAATCCACAGGTTCATGGCATCAGGGTCACTTTGCTGGGGACTCAGAAACCCCTCCACACGGAGTACCCCCTTTCGAGTGAAGATCAACCTGAGGCAAGAAGGCAGACAGTTAAATGCATAGTAAAGGGCAGCAGCCATGCAAACAAACACATACCCCAAATCCTAGCACCTAAGTGAAACTGAATGAGATGTAACCGGGATCAGTCTGAGTTAAGAATTTTCATCACATTTGACCAACACAGTATGCATGCTCTGTACTAATCAGAAAGTTTGTTAATACCTAGTAGGTCTGAGTTCTTTAAAAAGCCGTCCCACCAAATGTCTATCAGTTTCTCCACTCGTTCTCACATCTATGTCCCCACAAGTAACTGACCAGAGGAAAACACAAAGTCGTGTCATCACACTTTAAATTGATGTCCACCTGTATCAGGTGAGCCCTTAATATCGCCTGGCAGTCACAATAGTTTCCTGGTGTGCTTCCTCTCCTAGATGCCCATCTAGTTAACATCTTTATTTTCAAACCTCCAATATTAATTTCCCCATGAGGACCTTGCTAACTATTCCACTGAGAAAATACAAAAAGCCAGAAGAGAGCTCCCACAAACTCTCACCACCACACCTTCCTGCAACTGGGCCCACGTACACCATCCAATCTTCTGCTACTATGAACGAACTAGGTCCTAGTGAAGACCACTCTCTCCACCTATGCTCTTTCACAAATTGTCTCTTCTGCATCTTCTGTTTTCCTCTCTGCTGAATCACTGTCAGTATTTGAACTTTACTACCTCAAAAATCCTCTAACAATCTGTATCTCAAAAGTCCTCTTGACCCCACTCTCTCTTCCATTTACTTGCTCATTACAGCAATTTCTAGAAAGAGTGGTCTGTATTGATTGTTGCCAGCTCTAGTTCTTTTCCCTTCTATTTTTTCTTAATCCACTCCCATCCTTTCCCCCACCAATCCACCAAAACAGCTTTTGACAAAGTCATCCCCCCTTGTTAAGTCCAAAGGCCACAACCAGTCCTTATCTTTCCTGACCCAATCAGCAGCATTTGCCACAGTTCATTATTCCTTCCCGGAAACACTTTCTTCAGCTGTCTTCCAGGATACCTCACGGGCTGTTCTTTCTTCAGCCTCTTTTACCCTCCCCATATTTCCTACCTCTAAATGTTGGAGTGCTCTAGAACTCAGTCCTTAAACTGCTTCTGTTCTCTATCTACATTCCTAAGTGATCTCAACTAGACTCATGGTTTTAAATACTTGGTGACATCCAAAGTTTTATCTCCAGTTTGGACCTCTTCTCTCACCTCCAGGGTTGTATAGCCAGCTGCCCTTTCACGAGCTCCATTTGTCATCCCAAATATAACATGCCCAAATTAAAGCTCCCCACTTTCCTTCCCAAACCTGCTTTTCCTTGAGAAATCTCCTCATGAGCAAGTTTCATTTTGCCAGTGTTCAGGCCAGAGGCTGCAGACTGCTTTCTTTCTTTCATACTTCACATCTAACCCATCGGAAAAACATGGGGACTCTGTCTTCAATATATATCCTTAATTCATCCACTTCTCATCACCTCTGTCGCTACCTCCCTGCACTAAATCTCCATCTCTCACCTAGATGACTGCAACAGCCTCTTCTCTCTGCCTTTGCCTCAATATAATCTATTCTCAAAAAGGCAGTCACAGTGCTCCTCTAAAACATTCATCAGTGTCACTCATCAGTTCCAAACCTCCAATGACTTACTTCGACATAAAACTCAAAGCCCTTAGAGTAGCCCTTTAAAATCAGAACCCATCATTAACTCTTTGCCCTCAACTCCCTTCCTTCCTGGAGTACTCTATTTCAGTCACCCTAGCTCCGTAAACACACTAAGTTGCTCTTGTTGTGCCCTCTACCTGGAATACTTGTCCCCCAGAAAAATGTGTGGCTCACTCCCTAACCTCCTTCAGGCCAGGGCTCAAATCTCACCTCCTCGAATCATTTTATTTAAAACTGTAGCCTCTCTAGCCTCTCCCCACATTTCAATCCCGTTTCCCTTCTTTATTTTTCTCATAGTTAATATCAGCTGGCATACCATATATTTAACCTTTTTTCCCTGCCTCCCTAACTACAATGCAAACCTCCCAAGGCCTGGAATTTGATGGTTTTGTGCACTGCTTAATCCTCAGTGCCCAGAACAATGACTAGCACACATGATGTGTTCCATAAACACTTGCTGAACAAGCCCTGGCTGGTGTGGCTCAGTGGACTGAGTGCTGGCCTGCAAACCAAAGCGTTGACGGTTCAATTCCCAGTCTAGGGCACATGCCTGGGTTGCAGGCCAGGTACCCGGTTGGGGGAGGGTATGAGAGGCAACCACACATTAATGTGTCTCTGCCTCTCTTTCTCTCCCTAAAAAAATAAATAAATAAAATCTAAACATTTGCTGAACAAGTGAATCCACACTGTGTGGATAAGCCATTTGGATTTCTTTATTTTAAAAATTAAAGTTTCTTGAAAGATCATTTAGAAGAAATTCTTCATCTAAGTTTATCAAGCAGAAGTGACTAAATAGCTGTTGTTTGGTAAAAGCAGAGGATATTCCTAGGATTTTCATTGGCTTTCTCTTTTCAAAGACGAGTCATATTACCTCCTAAATGTACTTCCCCTTCTTTCTAGGGGACTCAAGTTACTTTAGTGCTGAAGAGTGGAGTAGGCGGTCAGGCAGATTCATAATCCAAAATGGAGCTCTGCTTATACCACCAGTTTCAAATGGAACCCGAGTTAGGAATAACTCGGCGTAGGTCAGGGGCTGACAGCTGAGACTATTTAGCTTCAATTCTCTAAGGACAAAACCACATGTCATTTCACAATCCAAACAACTAAGTGTCTACTGTGGCAGAGCCTCAGTAGAGACTCTGAGAGCAGAGAGGTAAGGAAAACAAAGAGGAAGATGGTGAGATATACTTACAGATTCAGAAAAACAGTGGGAGTTATGTATCATTAATGGAAACTGGAAAGGAGACAAAGAGAGAAGTTCGGGTACCTCCGGAAGTGAAAGAAGCGACAGGCCACAGTGGAATCGTCTTGCTCCTGTTCCTTAAACTTCCGATACCGCTCCAGGCGGCACTCGCGACACTTGTGCAGGTGAGGGGCTACATTGATGCAGGACCCATCCTGCAGGAAGGGCTCTCCGGACTGCTTCAGCTTCTTCACTTTGCTAACATCTTTCAGGACTGACTGGCCAACTGTGGCAAGGAAGAAAGGTGAAACAGGTGGTTGTGACAGGTATAAATGAGATTCAGTAACATGATCCTTCTGAGGATAGATACTTGTTCTGGCCTGGGCCACCTCTCTTGCACTGCTTGGGCATGTGCCCATCAGGTCCATCCTTGACGGGAAGGGAGCAGAAGGAGCAAAAAGGCTTCACTTTGGAGCTAAGGACCATAGAGAATTTGAAGGAGGTGGCCCATTATAGTGAACAACTCTGGACATGGGTGAGGAAAACCGAGGAAGGCAGAAGGTATCCCCACCTGTCCCTGGCCCCTCAGGATGACTGTTCTAATCAAGGACTCTTCTAATCAAGCTCCCAGGAGATGCCAGTTCTTAATGACAAAAGCTACTTTTACCACCAGACTTTTTTTTTTTTTTACACCATCAGCTCTTACACATTTCTGGACCATAACTTCACACAACAGGATTTAATGGCTTTTGGAAAGGGCATTAAAACCTTACATATGTGCCAGAGAGAAGCATAGTGAGGGGGCCAATGGGAAGCAGAAAAGGATGAGAAAGACACAAGGAAAGAGTTCCTGGGCAGACCAGCACAGAAGATCGAGGCTCCTCCTCTGTGGGACTACCGTAACACCGAGCAGATGCAATCCTGCCCTGAAACAGGTCTAAATGAGGAGCTTCTGTTAGGCCCTCTTGGCTATGTAACTCTATGAGATTATAGAACTTTCCATCAAAGGGAGGGCCTCTGCTGCCCAAAAGCACAACAGGTATTCAAGGTTAGTGCCGGAGCCAAGCCCAGATACAGCCCCAGCGGGATCACCTTTCAGGGGTGCCGTCCGAGGCCGGCCCTTGGGGGCCTGCTTCCCTTTGCTTTTGCCCAGCAACAGCTCAGCGCTGCGCTCCCCACTGGGGCCCAGCTTCCCCATCAGGTGCTCTGGAATCCCCTTCAGGCCAGTCTTGGCCTGCAGCTGCTCCTCAGAGTCGCTCAAATCTGACAGGTCACTGTTGGTGCTGGAGTCCGAGTCCTGTCTGCAAGCCAAGCTTCGCTCATCCAACGAGAACCTTTTCACAGCTTCAAAAGGGGCTTTGTTCTCCTGTGAAAAATCTACCGGGGAGGACAGAAAGCTGCCTGGGTGCCTGCCAAAGACATTGGTAAAGGTTTTGAGGAGGGGATTGTCCTGCTGCCCAGGCCCCACAGTTGGCCTCTCCTCTGTGGGGCTGGAGGAGAGAGTAGGCATCTCAATGGGCTGGGTGAGGCTGCTGGTGGGCGAACTGGAGCGGCCATTCCCCATGGCAGAGAGGCTTGGACCCCCGGTGGTAAGAGCTGAGCCCAGAACACCAGATACCAGTTTGGAGGAGTCAGTTGTGATGAAGAGGGTTTTCTTCTTTGCTAAAGATGCTGAATCTGAAGAGGAGTGAGACTCGGGCCAGCTGGGTGCTGCCTTGGAGGTGACAGTGGTAGCAGAGGAAGAGCTACCTGATGATGCCTGAGATGCAAAGCCGCTGAAAGGGCTATGTTCAACTTTCTCCACAAATGCCAAGAAAGGGTTAGAGGGCTCTTCCCGGGACAGTTTAGGGGGCTGTAAAAATAGATTTTCGTGACTCTCTGGGGTTCGGGCATTGAGGAGGCTCCGTGGGAAGGCTGGTGTGAGGGTGGGCATGGACTCTGTAGGCACTTTCTGGTCCACAGAGCTGCCAGCCTTAGAGCCTGGTTTAGTGTCTGCTCCAAGGGTGGATCTGCCTTTACATAGGCTCTCGAGGCTTTGTTTGAATGAGTCTCGACTGGAGGAATCGTCAGCCAAACTCTCTGAAACAGTAGTGAAGTAGTTACTGGTGGGTAAAGTTTGGGGCATGCATTGAAAAAACAAGTTTTTGGAGAGATCAGAGTCTTTCTGAGACTCTGGTGCAGAGCTACTGCCAAAAGAGAAGCCCAAAGGTTTGTTCTCTGTGGCCAGAACACCATTGGACTGGCTCCTTCCACTTCCAAAAGTCAATGGTTGTGATAAACTTGGAAGAGATGCTCCAAATCCAGAAGAGGCCAGAATAGAATTTCTTGAATTCTGAAAAGAAGATAGCCTGAGTTAGTGATGCCAGTTTCTCTTAACAACCTTATGATCTCTTTCTTGGACCTAGGTAAACATTTCTTATGGGTCATTTAATTTTTCTGACAATTCCATTAAAACTTCTCTTATAACTAGATTTCATCAGCATTAGGGAAGAAACCTGTCATAGACCACACAGAGGGTATCTTTAGCAAGGTGAGCTAGAGATAGCAAGATGTCATTCATCCTGCCACTCCCTTGGTCGTTAGCCAATTGGTTGTCACAGCACTAGGGTCCATGTAAACTTCCAAGTAGCTATTTAGAAATAATGACTCCACCAGGGAACTGGTAAAAAGGATTCCTGAGCAGACATCAGCTTTTACTTTAAAATATACCAAGTGACCATGTAATATTAATCTAACTCAATGACCTTAGAGGCTATTGTTAAAGTTTTGATTTATGTAAGCTATTATAAATTTCCCATCTTACAAAGGTGACTTTAGTCCCATAACGAGCCCATTGTACATTAATGAACACTTTTAGAATTTGGCCATTTATTTATGGGTCCAAGTCAACCTAAAAGTTGACTATTTATTTCAATTAAAGTTAAACCTAAAGATGCTAAATTAAAGAAGGCACACTGGTTATTGAATACTTATGCCACCATTAGGATCTAACAAGTCTCCAACCAGGAAAGGTATAGCTACTGATATGCCCACCAAACAAAAACATTCAGGATAACAAATTGAATAATAAAAAATACTTTCTTTTTTACCTTAAAAATGTTAACTTCTGCATGTGCATAAAGAAGGATGGGATCGCTTTCATATATATTACACAACCGTTCACATACACAGGAACATCTATAGGCAGGTATGAGCACTTATGTAATACTTGTTAATTTAATAAAACCCAGATGCTAGCATTTGACTAACAGGAAGGAAAGGAGGGAGGGAGGGGAAGAAAAGAAAGGGTAGCTCTGGCTGGTGTGGCTCAGTGGACTGAGTGCCAGCCAGCAAACTGAAAGGATGCCGTTTAATTTCTGGTCAGGGCACATGCCTGCGTTGCAGGCCAGGTTCCCAGTTGGGGGTGTGCGAGAGGCAACCAATCACATGTTGATGTTTCTCTCCCTCTCTCCCTCTTTTTCCCCTCTCTCTAAACATAAACAAACAAAATCTTAAAAAATAATAAAGCACTGGAAATAAATTATTCCATGACTGCTTAATGAACATGGTACTTCCTTCTGAAGCGATGGAAATTTCTTAAACTAGACAGTGGTCATGGGTGCACAACACTGCGGAAGTATTAAATGCCACAGTACTACACATGTTAAATGGTTAAAATGGTAAATTTTATGTTAGTTTACCACAATTAAAAAAAAAAAAGTTCTAGCCCTTGCTGGTGTGGCTCAGGGGATTGAGTACCAGCCTGTGGACCAAAGGGTTGCTGGTTTGATTCCCAGCAGGGCACATGCCTGGGTTGTGGGCCAGGTCCCCAGTAAGAGTGCATGAGAGGCAACCACACATTTATATTTCTCTCCCTCTCTCCCTTCCTTTCCCTCTCTCTAAAAAGAAATAAATAAAATCTTAAAAAAAAAAATAAGTTCCAGATATGAAAGGGCTGTGTTAAAAAAAAAAACAAAATACAAGATGGAGTTTCAATTTACTTAAGGCATTCTTGAAATATGCAAGAAGTCTACATTAGGACTTTCCTGGAGGGAGGCACAGAGGCATGAGAATCAGGCAGGCTCCCTTGGGTTGCCTCCAGTTGACATTTGCTATAGAGAGAGTTTCAGGGCATTTTAGAGTTCATAATTCTGCTTTCTTTTCCTTCCCACTAACCAACTACCATTGACTTAAACCCCCTTCAACAAGGAAGAAGACGACAGACAGACACAGCTCTGAGGCTTTGCAGTTGCTTCACCAGCAGGACTTGGCCAAGAGCCTTGACACCTGCATGACTGCAAGGAACCAGCATGGGTAGCTCAGGTTTCACTACTAAAGTTACCCTTTAAAAATAAATACACACATGAATGAAGAACAGTTTGGATGGTCTTTCATTTTCCTTCAAATGATTAAGTTCCAAATCCTTTTCTTATACAAAAGTGTTGACAAACTGATTTCAACTCAATTTTTAGGGCAAGGAGTTTCCTGGGTGGGGGTTGTGTTCCTATTTCAGATTTGACATCATAAGGGAAACATCTGTATCTGTATTTTTAAATCCTACCCCCAAAGAGAATATCTATGTTGACAGCTCAGCAAAATTACTGATGTAGTCACAGAAATTCCTCCAACCTGTTTGGAAAATGCCCTTGAGCCCATATTTCATCTATGCAGATTTGCTATTCCTAAGGATAGTCTTCAGTGGAACTTTTCTTGTAGCACCTAAAATTTGGTCTATTTTGTAATCCCCCATTTTTGTCCACACTGCTTCTGACAGGGAGCTTAGTTTAATTAGTTTGGGCACTATGATGACACACACTGGAAATCCACGAGACCCTCACCTAGTTCTCTTTGGGAATGCTGGTCAACTACTAGAGCACGAACCATGAACAGGGTGAAATTTGCATTTACAGGCCGTCTTCTCTTCTGCCTGGACATTTTACCTCCTTCCTCATCCCTGCATGCTAGCGATTAACAAACTGTATTTTCTAGGGAGAGGAAGAAATCAGATGAAATGTATATGCCGTGTTTCATCTGGCATTGTTATTCCTAAAATGATTTCATTTTAGGATGTGAGCTCCTTCAAATAGGGATTTTGATTCTTTATTTATAAATATGGTACTTGGCACACAGTAGTTTCCTACACATACTTTGAAAAATAATGTAGTATTTCTTCTTTTTAATATTTTATTTATTTGTAGAGAAAGGGGAAGAGAGGGAAAAGAAGAGGGAGGGAAACAGTGTGACAGAGAAATAGCACTCGGCCGAGAGGAAACCGGGGACCTGGCCTGCAACCCAGGCATGCGCCCTGACTAGGAATCGAACCAGTGACCTTTTGGTTTGCAGGTTGGTGCCCAATCCACCGAGCCACACCAGCCAGGGCTAGTATTTCATCTTTGTATTTCATATTCCAGCTTGAGAAAGCTAGGGCTAGAATCATAAACCATGCTTTGGTGATTGGAACAAGAGTCTGTCTGAAGACTGTGAGAACTGATTTTGATATTATTTCAAGTTTGATTGGGGAGTCAACTTAATGTCAATTTGTATTTACCAAAAGTTCCATTTCAGCAATAAATACATGCATATCAGTTAAACAGTAAACTGGATAATTCTGTGGTTAAATTCCATCAAATTTTCCAGGTAAGGCTTAAAAAAATTAAGTTAGGCCCTGGCTGGGTGGCTCAGTTAGTTGAAAAGCTTGTGGGTTTGGTTCCTGGTCAGAGCACAGATCTAGGTTGCGGGTTCAAGCCCTGGTAGAGTGTGTAACAGAAGCAACCAATTTTCTCTCCCCCTTCCTTTCTCTCTAAAAGCAATAAAAACATATCCTCAGGGTGAGGATTAAGGAAAAAAAAAATTTACAGCCATATCAAATCATGGAGAAGAAGTCCAACCTCAAGGGGAAATATCATAGAAAATGAACAACTGAAGATCAGTTGGTAATAGTAGTTTTCACATAGCCTTAATTATACCAACACTGTAATTCATGAATCTTGCCTCTCACAGGCTTGGTGGAGGATCAGCCAGTGCTGGAACTAAATAGGTAATTGAATTAAAAAGATCTATCTTAACACCTCATTAAATTGGGTTGTATAATCAGTTTTGATTAGAATAATTGTTCAGGTGACTTTTAAGAGCTAATAAAGTTATTAAAATATATACATTTGCCCAATGAGCAGTAAAGGTCTATCCAGAGTTCAATTTAAGCATATCTCAAAAATACTCCTTTCCTGTGGCATTTGAGATGCCTTAATAATGTGTTACTAAGAAAGCAGGGTGAAAGAGTGAACCCAAATCTGGCATATCTGCCCCTGAAACAACTCACCTCTCCTGGGACCTGCGACCGGCTGCCTTTCTGTTTTTCGGGCCCAGCCCCTGCTGCAAGGCCAGTGTCTGAGATCCTCACCGTGGTTGGTGTAGAGCTGGCAGTAGTGACCACAACTGCTGAAGCCACTATGCCCTGGCCAACTTGTTCCAGTGTTTTTCCTGCCTCTTTGCTTTCAGCCCCACCTACCTCTGGGGCCAAAGGTGTCTGACCTGTGGCTGCAGAATATGGAGTAAAAGGTACAGGTGTATCCCCACCTACAGGCTCATCCTGTACCACCAGAGTCCTGCCGTTTTCTTTGGTGTAAGTGGCAAAGCGAATGTTGCGGTTAATCTGGGGGACAAATGTAGTCGGTGGTTGCTTGGCTCTCTGATCCAGCCCTGGCTCTCCACTGGCAGTCCCTCCTTTCCAGGGGCCTCGGCTCGCCTCACCTCCATCGCTCCCATTACTGTCTACTTCACCCCTGTCTCCTTTTAACTTCTTTGATGCAGGGTCACACCCAGAGTCCGAAGCACTTTTTCTCCTCCGGCCATCTTTTCCCTCTATGCTCTCTCTCTTCTTTTTTCCTTTGGAAGATTTTACTGCTTTTAACGTACCCGCCTACAAAACAAAATTCAAAAAAGATTTATTACAAGGAATTTTCCATCTTGTGAAAACCATAAACCATTAGCTCTTTCCCATCTCTAGAAGCAGAAAATCAAAGCAGGCACAGATGGCCAAGTTCCAATGCCAGCTCTAAGACACCCCCCTTTGTCAAAAAGCTCCAATCTTCCTGTGACTCAATTTACACACACATATTCAAGATAATGGTCACTAGAGATTAACTCACTTGGCAAATCTTCCCTTAAATAAAATGCACTACTTCCTCAAATGAAGGATGGTTTTAAGCATTTGTGAAATTTCTTTTACAAAATAGACTGCCAAAGCTAGGTTGGGAGCTCATTTGCCCCTTGATTTTAAAAAAATCTGCTTTATTTCATATTTATCTCCTTGTTTGACAGTCACAGCATTTCAAATATTGAAATAAAATCTCCTCCTCTAGAAGTCATGAAAAACTGATGACAACAATAGGAAAACTAACATTTATGAGTCTGTGACCAAAGGAAAAGTGAGCCCGATAGAGACAAGTTTGGATTGCTCTTATAGACACTATAAAGATGCAAACAATCTCCAGATCTTATTTAAAAGCACTAGACAGAGGAAAGCAAAAAAAGGCAGGTTACCACATAGCATACAGTTAAATCTCTTAGCTCTTTCAGTAATTTCAGCCTATCTCATGAAATCTTACTTGTACCTTATTTGAGAGGCCAGATAACCTTAAAAGATACAGGTTAGAAGACGCAATTCCTATTTTCTTCCCTGAGAAGGACAAAGGAAGAGAGGTTTGGGACACAGCTAACATTTTCTCAAGCAACATTTGTGCAGCAAAGACTTGTATCTGGAACATTGTTAGACTGGTATTCCACCATAAGGCAGGTAATCATTTTAGCTTTATTCAGTTAACTTTCACATAGTTTAATTTGGAGATAACATGTTAGGGTGGCAATAAGCTATTGTCACACAGTTAGTTAGCTGTTAATATTATCCAGCTTAATAAATACTCTTTTTGCCCTGGAATAGTTAGATTCTTTGTGCAAATCTGAATCTTTGTTGTAATCATTATTATAGGTGTTATAACAAACTGTTTCAAATTTTGTTATTTCTTTAGCCAGTTCTAGTTCCTGTATCTTCCTTCCCTCCTTCCTTCCTCTCTTTTCTTTGCTACCTTTCTTTTCTTTGCTACCTTCATTTCCATCATTTCTCCTGTAATTTCCTTCTATAGTTCTTAACCAAAGCCCAAAATTTCTTTCTGTTTCTCCCATACTTTTGGTAACATTAAGTTTTTAAATCCTTCATTTAAGAACTGTTTTTGTTTGCTAGGAATTGTTTTCACTTGATCTTTTAAAAACTTTTTAAGCTCTTGTTCACCGCTCAGTTTCCACTGTTGTAAACTACAGAAGTATCAGTGAAATCTCGCCTTTCTTGCTCACTCATCATTTAAGAAATGAGGCGAATCTCTATGAAGGGTTACTGTAAAACTTGGCAGAACTGTCAATAATAATTATGCTTTGCTAGCTAAGAAGGTAATCACATCATAGCAAAGCTGAAAAGGAAAGAATCAAAATCTATTGCTCGAAACCACAGATCGATCTCACCTCTGACTTATCTGGCCAACTTGCAGAGCCTGGCTCATAGCCACCTCCCTGAGCAACAATTTATATGTATTCCTACTTACGGTGAGCTACTCACATGTGAGTAGACAGCCTAGGGCACTGAGACCAGTGACTCTTCAGCTATATCTGGCCAGCTTAACAGTACCTGGCACATAATAAATGAATAAACGAAATAAGGAAGGGAATAAAAAAGGGGCCCAATACACCATCAAAGTAACAGGTGTTTTCAGCCATGTAAACACAGTCAAGACATTTATCCTATTTGTGGTAATATGGAGTAAAGATCTATTAAATTTAACCTTGATTCTTCTTTTCCTACCCTTATCTTATTTTATGAAGTCAAGGATGACTAGATAAAGAAGATGAGGAAGAACTGTGTACTTAGCAAGAGTGGCCAAAATGGCAATATTATAGAGATGCTAAGAGACTATGAAGAGCATGTGGACAGTTGGCCATCCTAGTCCATGTCCTACTGAAGGAAAATCACAAAAGATTCCTTGGCTGGTTCAGGTACTGATTTATAAGGTCTTTTTTGGGCTACGATAATTTTGAATGAACCAAGAGTTGGACTTGTTCACAGTAATTGTAGAGTAATTTACTGTGTGCTGAGCACAGAACCAGGCACTTGTTTTATTTGATCTTCTTGGGATATGAAATCTCAGATTCCCCTGGAGCTCACTACCACTAGGTGGAAAGAAAAAAGGATATAGCTTCTCCTCCATTTCTTATTACTGGGTAGGCCATGAATATTACTACTGCTTATTACAGCTGTAACTGTCTACTGTACCTTTCAAATATACCTGTCCTAAAAGAAAATAAGAAGAAATAGTTAGCCTATGGATTTTAAAATGGCTAGGTGACATAATCATTATTAAAAGGGTTGCTCAGACTAGGTTTTTTTCTTGAGACTATCTATCCTCCTTTAACAAGGCAAGACTGAAAAAAGCAAGAAAAGTACAGTGGGCAGAGATGAAATCCAAAGGGTATCCATGGAAAATACACATGTAAGCAATCTACATAATAACATAAAGCAAGCTCCCAAGTCTGCTCAGAGACTCAGTCCATTACTGTACCTCACTCTGAGGCGATGAAGTATCCATCAGCATCACATGAATCAGTCTAGGATCTACAGACTTGATCTCACCACTCTACAGTAGGAGCAGGTAACAGATAATATGAGAAAGAGGGAAAAAGATTTAATACGTTGCCTACCAAAGACACAATTATGTATTTTTCTGATCTGCATAATTATTTTTGTATTTCTATTCCCATAGCAGAATAAAAGCACTACCAAAGCAGGGATCATTACTATCCTACAGGTAGATAACAACATCTGAAACAGGGTGAGCCTTCGAGTATCTGGGTCTCTTTAAGGATGTTAATTTCAAATTCTGCACCTCTAAAAACCTTCCTATTCTGTACATTACAGAAACCAAAAACCTTCAGACCCAATAATGATTAAAAGTGCCAATCTACTATTAAAGAATAAAAGATTTCCACACCTAGGAATTTATCCCAATAAGTAACATGAAAGAACGAACAATGGTATATGTTCAAGGATATTCACTGTAGCATTATTTGTATTACTGAAAATACTCACATTGATTAAAATGTCCATCAAAAATTTTTTAAATATCTTTGGGGCTTATTTCTTTTTCTTTAAGATTTCATTTATTTATTTTTAGAGAGGGGAGGGGAGGGGAGGGAGAAAGAGGGAGAGAAACATCAATGTGTGGTTGCCTCTGATATGGCCCCCACTAGGGACCTGGCCCGCAACCCAGGCATGTGCCCTGACTGGGAATCGAACCTGCAACCCCTTGGTTCACAGCCCGAGCTCAGTCCACTGAGCTATGCCAGCCAGGGCAAAATGTCCATCAATTTTTGATCAACAGTAAATTAGTCATGACATATCCATCCAGTGGAATAGTATGCATCTATTTTAAAAGGACAAGGCAGCCCTGGCTGGGTGGCTCAGCTTAGCTGGTTGGAGCGTTGTCTTGTGCACCAAAAGGTTAAGGGTTCAATCCCTGGTCAGGGCATATAACTAGGTTGCAGGTTTGATCCCCAATCAGGGCACATACAAGAGGAAATGGATCAATGTTTCTCATATCAGTGTTTCTCTCTCTCTCTCTCTCTCAAATCAAACATCATTGAATGAGGATAAGAAAATAATAAATAAAAGGACAGACACATGTCTATATGTATTTTACACAGAAAGATGTTAATTTACAATTAAGTTAAAAAAAGGTAAGTTACAGAGGAACATGTAGTATGTACCAAAATGTTAATGGTAGTTATCGTTGTGGGGGATGGGGCAGCTCTTAATAGCTACTTTATATATGTATATTATTTGAACTTTTAAAATGAAGATTAATTATTTTTTTTAATTTAAATACATAAATAAAATCATTTATGTTTACATTATCAATACATGTGACTGCTAAGGGCAAGTCTGGAACCAGTTCAAAGACATCAAATACAAATCTGTCTGCTTGAAAACACTCATCTATTGTTTTTCCTACATAATTCTCTAGGTAGTGTTAGATGCTATGTTTTTTCTGTTTACTTCATTAGAAACAATTTTCCAGTATCTAAGGGAGAGTGGTGTATTACAAAAGCAAATGCTAACTAAATTTTTAACTACTGCTTAGCTTTACATAATAAAATGATAATACTACTTCAAATCTGTACATTGTTTTACAGATTTAAAAGCACTTTCAAATACATTACCTTACTTCCCAACAGGGAAGATGGGGGGGGGGGCCCTGTTACCTAGTCAACTCTAATTTACATATGAAAACAATGAGGTTAGGAAAATTGAACAGCCTTTCCCAAGGTCATGTCTTACACTCGAAGTGCTCCCTTACCCTATACCTCTCTCAATAAGGGGATGGATGGGCTTTAGATGAAATAACACAAAGCCTCACCTCAGTTATAGACACCTCCATAAGACGAGTAATGGAATCTTGATGGCTTACTACGCCATAGATCCAACTTACTTCCCCTTCTGGCTGGTATACTTTGACCCTGTGACCTTGAACACTGTAGGGACCTAAAGGAGAGATCAGTCAGTATTGGATATCTTTGGCTAAGCTACATTTCATAATTGGTTCTAAAAGCAAAAGGAAAACTATACGGTGTAAATATCTGGCAATTTCAATCTTGTATGAAGTTGAATAAATGAGTATTTTCAGATTTATCATACTCAGAAATTTAAAAACAAAACATAGTTTTTCCAAGTGACCTTTGTAAATTCAGTTTATTTAGAGATTTCTTAGACTCTCCCAGGCCTCTGATTCTACCTTATCTCAATCTTCCCATTTGAGAATATAGGAAAGAGAAAGGAAACTTAGAAATAAATAAAACACTACAGGTAGCATGAAAGTGTACTCAGATCTGATACATAACATAAAAAAAAAGGAGGCTAGTAAGTTGAGTATACTATTTTGTTAAGTGACCATATGAATGATATATAACCATTTACACCCTACTATCTAACTTTCAGTTAACAGTAGGTAGAAAGTTCAATTTATGAGATTTCCAACTTCTGCACTAATGATAGTCTGAACAAATAAAGCACCTGTTTTCCTAAGAACACAGAATTTCAGACGAGATCAGGCGCATTCAGGGTGGTACTGCCATAGACAGAACATAGAATTTCTTTTTTCTTTTTAATATATTTTATTGATTATGCTATTACAGTTGTCCCATTTCCCCCCTTCTCTCCCCTCCACCCTGTACCCCCCTCCCGCCCACTTTTTCCCCCTTTAGTTCATGTCCATGTGTCATACTTGTGAGTTCTTTAGTTTCTACATTTCCCGAACTATTCTTGCCCTCCCCCTATTTTCAACCTACATTCTGTGCTACTTATTCTCTATACCTTTTCCCCCTCTCTCCTCCTCCCACCCCCCTGCTGCTAACCCTCCATGTGCCCTCCATTTCTGTGGTTCTGTTCCTGTTCTAATTGTTTACTTAGTTTCTATTGGTTTTGCTTTAGGTGTGGTTGTTAATATTTGTGAGTTTGCTGTCCTTTTACTATACATGTCTTTTCTTTATCTTCTTTTCTTAGATAAGTCCCTTTAGCATTTCATAAAATAAGGGCTTGGTGATGATGAACTCCTTTAACTTGACCTTATCTGAGAAGCACTTTATCTGCCCTTCCATTCTAAATGAAAGCTTTGCTGGATAGAGCAATCTGGGATGTAGGTCCTTGTCTTTCATGACTTGGAATATTTCTTTCCAGCCCCTTCTTGCCTGTAAGGTCTCTTTTGAGAAATCAGCTGACAGTCTGATGGGAACTCCTTTGTAGGTGACTGTCCCCTTATCTCTTGCTGCTTCTAGGATTCTCTCCTTCGTTTTTACCTTGGCTAAAATGTAATTATGATGTGCCCTGGTGTGTTTCTTCTTGGGTCCAACTTCTTTGGGGCTCTCTGAGCTTCTTGGATTTCTTGGAAGACTGTTCCCTTTGCCAGATTGGGGAAGTTCTCCTTTATTATTTGTTCAAATACGTGCTCAATCTGTTGCTTTTCCCCTTCCGATTCTGGTACCCCTATAATTCGGATATTGGAACGTTTAAAGGTGTCTTGGATGCTCTTAATCTTTTCCTCAATTTTTTGAATTCTTATTTCATCTTGCTTTCCTGCTTGGTTGATTCTATCTTCCTTCTGGTCCACTGTATTGTTTTGAGACTCATATTCCTTCCTTTCACTATTGGCTCTCCTCCTCGTATCTTCCTGCATCTCTTTTATGGTAACCTGCATCCTTTCATCTAGATTTCGTCCAAAATCTACCAGTTCCGTGAGCTTTCTGATCACCAGTGTTTTGAACTGCGCATCTGATAGATTGGCTAATTCTTGGTCGCTCAAAAGGATGAGTCCTGGGAGACTGATCTGCTCTGTTGAAAACATATTTTTTTCTCCTTTTTTTTTCCCCCGGTCTGGTTGCTCTAGTTACGGTGGGGGGCGGAGCCTTAGGTGCTCACCAGTCGCTAGATTGTGACGTTATATGTGGGGGCGGGGCGGGAGCGGGACGGGAGAAAACAATGGCAATTGTTCCGTTATCCTGGACTCAGACCCTTGTCTGAGCTTCCGGGCCGTGAGTTCTGCCCTGGTCCACAGTCGCTACCCCTCTGAGTCTGTCAGCCGCAGCTTGCGTACTCAGGGATCACCGCTGTGTTCTTGCGCCCTGGATGGCTTTTGCGCCGAGTTCGCACCAAACTTTCCCCGACCTCTGCGCACCGCCGCCGACCCGAGCCAGCCCCGCGCCCGCCCGGCTCTTCTTCTCCTACCAGTCCGGATGAACGCCTGTACTTCAGCTTCTTAGATGCCCGACTTCCATTCAGATAAATCCTCTGCCGGATCTGGGTGTTATTCTGATAGTAAATTATTGTTGTAAATTATTGTTTTTCTAATCTTGGTTGTACGAGGAGGTACAGTGCGTCCACCTATTCCTCCACCTTGCCGGAAGTCCGACAGAACATAGAATTTCAAAGATACTACTTTCTCAACTGGTAATGTTACCCTGCAATTTCATCTGAGCTTCCAAGGAAGACAGTTTCTCTCTCCTGCATATCTAACACATTTGAGAATATACAGCCCAATCATTAGTTATTTTAAATTACCTCTCAGAGTTATAATTAAGTTTTATTAATTTTTCTATACATACGGATATACATCTCTACCTCTCATTCTGTCCAATTTTCTTCTGCTATAATTTTTTTCTCACATTCTTTCTTCCCCATACCTTTTCTTGATTATTAAACATCATTTTATCCTGACACTAGCCAACACTGGTAGGCCAGTGTTCCTATTCTTACCTTTACCTATTTACATTTAGTTTGACAGAAGAGAACCAAGGACACTATTTTACTGAAAACCATGATCGTGATGAGGTTCAGAAAGGAAGAAGAGTGGATGTATGACATGAAGGGAAGGACAGATGAAGCAACAGTCTGCTCTTTGTAGAGCATCTTGGGCAACTGTATCTGAACATGAAAAAGGTAATAATTCTTCCTTGTTTTCAGTCTTAAAAAAATAACATGATATTAATGTGAATTGAGTCTGTGGACACCTTCCTTTATGAATATATCTTGTACTCTAAGTTGTTATAATGTTAACTGTCTTTAGTCCTTGACACCCTATTAGACAGTAAGCTCAAGAAGAGCATAGATTTTCTAGCTCATAGTTATATCCCCAGTACCTTAACATTCTGTGTAGTTCACAGTTTGTCCTTAATACATATTTAAGGAATGAAGAAACAGCAAAGCAAAACTCACAACAAAACTGTATATTATGAAATGTAATACAAAGAGGAAACAGTGGTCTGAGCGAGATCCTATTTTTCCAAAGTCTAGAGATCCAGCTAACTGTAGATACTCTTGATTCTACACACACACACACACACACACACACACGCACACAAAGAACAAGCACAGATATTTAGATTTGCATAGTATCTTCCCCATTCCATCACTTTCAACACTGACATACATTTGACTCAGAATTCAGGAACAGAATACTACCTGTCCTTACCTCGGCTGAATATCTCTTGTAGCTTTTGGTCACTGATCAAAGCGTTAACTGTTTCTCTCAGTGCAGTGTGTTCCAAAAGAATTTGGTTTTGGCTATCTGTTCCCATCTGGTAAAGATAAGAGAAGAAAACAACTGAATGTTAAAATGAATAACAGTAACATCTAATCAGATAAGAAAACTCATACCCCTGAGGAGCTTTACATTATCATTTGTCAAAGAATGTTCTATGGAACCCTAGGCTCATGAGATCTCTGCAAAAAGTAAGGATATCTAAGGTCAGTTAGGTTTAAGAAATATTATATACTCTATCTTTCTATATACGATAGCACATTAAAGTTCTGAGAAGACATATAGGAAAAAAATCTGCTTAGGTCAGTATTTCTCATACTTATTTGACCACAAAACAACTTTTTAAATTGATTTTAAAGAGAGAGGAGGGGAGGGGGACAGAGAAAGAGAGAGACACCAATTTATTGCTCTACTTATTTATGCATTCATTGGTTGCTTCTTGTATGTATCCTGACTGGGGATCAAACCCACAACCTTGGTGTATCAGGATGACACTCGAACTAACTGAGCAACCCGGCCAAGAGAACATAAAACATTTTATTTTGATATTTATCCAACATTGACCAAGTGCCTACCCATATAAGCACTAGGATTATAAAGATGAATAAAGCAAGCTTGATGAACAAGAGTGAAGCCTAGTGAGGATGAAAAATATATCAACAAAGAAATCATCATTAAACCCTGGCTGGGTAGCTCAGTTGGTTAGAGCATCATCCTAATATGCCAGGGCTGGGGGTTCAATCTGTGGTCAGGTCACATACAAGAATCAACCAATGAATGCATAAGTGGAACAAGTTGATGTTTCTCTCTCTCTCTAAAATCAATTTAACAAAATCATCATTAATATATCACAAAACAGTTTAGAACATACTTCTCTTAATCTATGGCCTAACCACTCTGAATGTGCCCAATCTGGTCTGATCTCGAAGCTAAGAAAATATTCCTCTTAGCTGCCTCAGTAAGACAGCAAAACTATCGGAAGCCTCCTAATTTTTAATCTTCAGAGAGTAACCCTTATATCAAATATTTAATATAAAGAATTTCAGAAGACACAAGAGAAAAGATCTCTCCCAATTTTTGCTTTGGTAACTTCAGTGGACTAAGTGCCAGCCTAATGAGAAATAAATACTAGCATCCATAAATTCTTAAACTGTAATTCAGGTGTTAGTTTTTTTTAAACTATCTTATCCCTTTTCTTTGTAACTAAAGATATAGCTAAACTCTTCAATATTTAATGTTGCTCAGAATCAGCCCAAACTCCTAGCCTCCCTGCCACTGACACAAGTGCAGGCCCCCTCAGGCTCAAGTTATAGAAGCAACCACCTCTGGGAAGCCACCTCTTCTGGGGAGACCCGTAGAATTGTGGTCTTAAGTGTTAACTGATTTCAGGGTTAGGTGAGGGTCTGTAGAAGAAAGAAGGCTTAGTCACCAACTGTACTTTTTGAGGGAGCAGAAAAACAGTGAAAGATACAGGGAATTATTGGGAGGAAGTACTTTGTTTCCAAGCTAAGAGAAAAAGGGAAACACCATATTTATAGCCAACAAGGAAATTAAGGAGAAGAATAAGCTTAGTACTAGAGCAAGAATTAAGTACCTGGAATAGATGCAACCCGTTAGCATCTGACAGGAAACGAAGCTCTCTATCCAGAAGGTATTCTACTGGAACTACAGACCCCAAACCGACTTTATCTACTAGGGGAGTGAAAGTCTGTGAAGAATAATAAGAAATTGATTAGAACTTGGAAAAAAAAATCAACCAAATCTCTAACTTCAGAGAAGATAGCCATTATTATTATTTTTCACACCAGTAAATACAGATTAAGCTAAAGCATTAAAGTCCTTGGAAACATTCCCAACCCAGCATCTGCCCCTCAAATAATCAGAAAGCAAACTAGCTTTTATTTATAGTTAAATAGGAAAAGAAGAATGAGAAAGTCCTAATTTTTTCCAGAGATCTGACTAATCTTTTTGCTCGGCTTCAAGGGGGTTAACTTAACATTAAATTCCCAGAATAAAGAGTTACACCATTATCATCTCTAGAACTCCTAAAATCTTTGTGAGATTTCTAAAATAACCACTGGTATAAATATACATGAGTACATTCATATTTCTGTTTCATAAATAAATAGCCTACAAAGTCACGGAGTGGCCCATGAGTTTGAGCTTATTCTAAAAGTTGAATTGGAAAGTGACCTTAAAAACAAATGAAAAAAGAGAGTGTAGCAAGTGATGATACTGTAAAATCACTAGGTGAAAAATATTTGTTTTGAACATTACTTAATTTGGTTAGCCACAGAACTATATTAAAAAAAAAAATCTTTAGCCCTGGCTGGTGTGGCTCAGTGGATTGAGCACTGGCCTGCAAACCAAAGGGTAGCCGCACAAGAGGCAACCACACATTGCTGTTTCTCTCCTCTTTCTCTTTTCCTTTACCTCTCTCTAAAAATAAATAAATAAAATCCTTAAAAAATTTTAATTATTTATGCTAAAATTTTGCTAACAAGGAATAGATACAAACAAATGGATATTTTCAGAATTAAATTTCATAGCACTATTTTGTCTGACTTAAGAAACCAAAACTTAATACTTTAAAACTGTAAACACAAACAAGAAAAGTAAAAATAAAAAAGTGGGACTACATCAAACTAAAACAGCTTCTGCATAACACAAGAAATGATCAACAAAATGACAAGTCAACATAAGAAATTGGAGAAAATATTTGTAATTGTATATCTGATAAGGGGTTAACATTCATCAAAGCTATGAAAATCATATAACTCAATAGCAAAACACCAAATAATCCAATTTAAAAAGGAGCAAATCACCGAAATAAACATTTTTCCAAAGAAGATACAAATGGCCAATAGTTACACAAAATGGGGCTCAAAATCACTAATTAGGGAATGCTAATCAAAACCACAATGAGATATCACCCTGAGCCAGTCAGAATGTCTACCATCAAGACAAAAGATAACAGGTGCTGACATGGATGCAGAGAAAAGGGAACCCCTGTGCTCTGCTGGTACAGCTACTGTGGAAAACAGTATGGAGGTTCCTCAAAAATTTAAAAATAGAACTACCCTATGATCTAGTAATCCCACTTCTGGGAATATATCTGAAGGAAATTAAATTACTATCTCAAAGAGATATCTGTGCGCCAATGTTCACTACAGCATTATTTACAATAGCCAAGAGATGGAAACAATCTAAGTGTCCAGCGATGGATGAATGAAGAAAATGTGGTGTGTGTATGTGTACACATGAATGTTATGCAGCCATAAAAAAAGAAAATCTTGCTCTTGGCAGCGTGCATGAAACTCCAGGGCATTATGCTAACTGAAATAAATCAAAGAAAGAAAGACAAACACTGTATGATTTCACTTTTTATGTGGAATCTAAAAAACAAACCCCACTGAACTTATAGACACAGAAAGTAGAGTGGTGGTTGCCAGGGGAGTGGGGGCGGGGGGGTGAGGGGAAGAAACAGGTAAAGGTGATCAAAGGGTACAAACTTCAGTTATATGATGAGTCAGTTCTGGGAACCGAACATAAGCATGGTGACTATAATTAACAATACCATATTGTATACTTTAGTGAGGCAAAGAATGCAGATCTTAAAAGTTCTCACCACACACACACATAAAAAGGTAACGATGTGAGTCAACGGACGCGTTAACTGACCTTGTGGTAATCTTTTCAGATTAGGTATGTACATCAAATCATGGTGTACACAACCATATACAATATTATATGTCAACCATATCTCAACATGGCTGGGAAAAAATAAAATAACTTCTATGGAAAAAAAATAAGGATTACAAACATTGTTTCATAGCCTTACTATGAGAAAAGACTAAGAAAGAAATATTATTAGAAACAAAAAGTATCAAATATCTAATATAAGGAGTTTCAGAAGACACAGGAGAAAAGATCTCTCCCAATTTTTGCTTTGGTAACTTCAGGATAAAAGTGATTTAAGGACAGCTGGTGGCTCAGTGGACTGAGTGCCAGTATGAGGACAGAAAGGTCACCAGTTTGATTCCTGGTCAGAGCACATGCCTGGGTTGCAGGCCAGGTCCCCAGCAGGGGGTGTGAGAGAGCAACTGACTGATGTTTCTGGCACACAGTTGTGCATTCTGACAATGGGTTTGGGGGAACCCTCTCTTTCTCCCTCTTTTCTCCTCTCTCTAAAAGTAATTAAATAAAATGGTTTTTTTTTTGTAAGTGTGTTAAGGACAAATCTCAGTATTTGGAGAATTCTAAAGAGTTCAACCATAGCTCATAGGATAGGAGTAAAGTCCAAATATGTTCCCAGCTAATAAACACTCACCAGAGCTGGCCACTGTGCAATTGATACTCGAGTGCCCTGGACAAGGACTGGGTCCTTCCGGGGTGCCCATACTAGAGAGCCTTCCAGCAGAAGCACAATAACTTCTTCGGCATGAACTTTGACCCAGGAGTGTTGCTTCCAGTTACAGCCATCAAATTCTACAAAGATCTGCAAAAAAGAGATAAGCAGTTTGGAGGGCACACTTGAAAAATCCCATACTATTATATATAAACAAATATAAACCTCATTTTGAACAAATGACTAGGAAAAATTCTACTAACTTGTTTTTAAGTTCTTTTAATGGATTTTTAAATAAAAGCCAATCTTACTTCAGAGCCAGGTCAGCCCTACTCTGAAAGGGGGGACCAGAATGAAGGAGGAATGATTATCCACAGTAGTAATTTTTAGCTGTGAAACGACTGATATTTGTAACTTAGTTTCCAATTCATATGTGTGCACACTAGTTGGGGGCTTACTATGATAAGGCACTGTGGTAGGCTCAGAAATACAAAGAGAAATCTAGCACATTTCTTGGTCTCAAGGAGCTCACAGTCTAACAAGTAGGAAGAAATCTTTTACACTCCTACTGAAAATGATCATGAATTTGTTTAATTTTTTGAACAGGTGGCATGTGTGCATGATACAAGGTTCAAAAGAATAAATACTGCGGGGAAAAAGTTGCCCTCCTAGTGCTGGATTTTTAAAGTACCACTGCCAGCAGCAATCTTGTATCTGCCAGCAAAGGCATGCCCAGAAGAGACACCCCACTTTCTGAGATATGCTTAAGTAGACATTTTAAGTTTTTTTTAAAAGCAATTCATATAAAATGAAACCACATTTTCTAATAAGTAGTGTGGTTAGGTTTGGCTTTTCCATTAAATTCTGACTTCTGAGCATGTTCAGCAGACATAGTAGAAAGGGCAGTATATATGCATATAGGTATCAATATTTAGAATAGATATGTCCAGTGCCTCAAATATAACTGATCACAGAAGAAGGGTTAGAGTATTTATTTATATTCCACTTCATTTTAAAAGAATTTCAGTTGGTTTTGGGGAAACAATGCAATAAAATGATAAAACATAAATTTAAAACACCAGGGCCAAGTAAGCTACATCAGGAAGTCACTACCAAAGTGTGAAAGGGAAAACTTGAGCAGGCAATAAGGATCTAGGATCTGAGAGGTAAGACAGGTGTGTCTTATCACAAGGGAGGAAACCAAGACTTGAGGCAGAAGGAGTGACTTGCATCTAAACAGTTATAGGATCTAAACAGTTATATAACTGAGCGACATATTTAGCTCTAAGCTTCCTTTTTACAGGCCAATCTGAAAATGGAGAGGTCAGCTGCATAGCTCTAACAACAAACAAACAAACAAACAAACAAACAAAAATAAACATAAAGCAATTACTCAGGGAAGCAACCCTTTTCCAATGGCCTGGCTCTGTAAGAAATTTCTCACATTAAGTTTCCTCAGGCAACAATGAGCGAAGTAGGACAATGTCAGAATCCCCACAGCAGAGACTCCAAACTGGAAACCATGGAATATCTGCAAGCACTAAGGGCACAAAGCAGACTCAGGCACCAAGAAAGGTAATAGTCGCATAATGAACAAAGCTTGGGGCTTATGTTCCAGGAGGCTTGGATTTGAGTCTTAGCTGCAAAACTTAGGCAAGTCACTCCTTCTGCCTCAAGTCTTGGTTTCCTTCCTTGTGATAAGACACACCTGTCTTACCTCATAGACTGGTTGTGAAAATTAAATAAATGGATTCAAAAGCAGTCTGGCCCACGACAAAGCATTACTTGGACAATAACATGCTATAAGATAAACAGAAATAAACTAAAGATAAAGTGTGGGAGATGTTCAGAGGCAGGAGAGATCACTTCAAGTGTGCAGAGGGACTGATATGGGCTGAGGCCAAGAGTCCCACCACATTCTAAGAAGCCAGGAGCTTCAGCACACCGTGGGGAAGGAGAAGGAGCTGAGGCGAAAACAGACCTAGAGTCAGTAGGAAAGATCTTGAGTACTGGGATACAAATTTTGCCTTCATCCAGCTGCCTATGGGAGATAGGTGTGCATGTGTGTGTATAAATCCAACTGCCATTAAAAGAGTTCAAGTTGAGGTCAATATAGGAACAGAGCAGTTGGTTTTAGGAAAACTCAGCCAGCTAGCAGTGGGTGTAGATGAGTTAGAGGGCAGGGGTGAAAGAGTTTTTTTTTCCTTTTTAAAAAATATATTTTTGTTGAATTCATTGGGGTTACATTGGTTAATAAAATAGGCTGCAAGTGTATAATTCTATAATATATCATCTGTATATTGTGTTGTATGTTCACCACCCATTGTCCAGTGTCTTCCTGTCACCATTTATATCCCTTCTGACCCTCTTCTACCTGTCCCCAACCCCCTAGGGAGTGTCCTTAACATGACCTAGAAAGGGAGCAGGGAGGCTACGAAGAAACAGACTTGTGTTCATGAGAATCCATGAGTCCCATCAATAAAATTGATGACTAGCTGAATATAAGGAAAAAGGAAAATGTTTTTAAATTTTATTATTTTTAATCTTTACACAAAGATACTTTTATTTCATGGCTTTTTTTTAAGGGGGGTGGTGGAGAAAAACATTGATGTGAGATAGACACATCACTTCTGGACCCCAGGATCATAGCCTCTAGTCCAGGGATTTAACACACAACCTAGGTATATGGCCTGACCAGGAATTGAACCAGCAATCTTTTGGTTATGGGACAATGCTCCAATCAACTGAGCCATACCAGCCGGGGCCAAGAAAAATTTTAAATGACTTGGGTTTTGCATCAGAGCCCAGGAGAACAGTGAGGCAATTATACAATTGATGTCAGGAGAAGGCAGGCAATGGCTGAAGAGCTAACTACCTTGCAAGCCATGAAAAGGAACATGGGGTGTTCAATGCCCAGGCTGAATCTGACCCTGAGTGACAGTTCTCTGCTGGGCATTACTTAGAACACCAGAGGCTGAGGCTCCATGGTGACTGACAGCTAGGTGCCATGCTACAGTTCCAATCTGCCAACCTCTTTAAAAATCAACATGTGAGTCACAACATTCTAAGTCATACCAACACACAAATATAAGAATACTTAAAAAGTCATTGTACCAAAACTGTCACAATCTGTATTCTTTGTACATAAGAACTTAAACATTTAAAAAATTAATATCCAGAAACCCATCATCACATATCTGAAAACATCAAGGAAAAGCTGAAATATTTGAAAGCCAGATTTCACCCAATTTAAGGGCAATTATCTCTTAACCTGCCTGGGCAAAGGAGAAGGAACAAAGTGTTTAACTTGTTCTGGGATCAAACCATAGTCCTGTTTGTTCTGGGATCAAACCACAGCTCCAGGTGAACAATGTGGAATGTGGGTGGATGGATATAAACCTGTTCTCCCAAAAGTGAGGCTTACTTCCGGCCCTAGAACTGTGCCTCACCTCCAACTAGAGTAATGGAAGCAGTTAGAACATGTAAGGTAGGAATCATTTCCCATCAAAGTGCACAGAAACACAAACTGGTACAATGGCAATGACCAGGCTCCGGGGACAGGAGAAGGGATACAAACTAACAAAAGTCAATGGTGGTGGTTGGGTTGAGCCAGGGAAGGTCAAGGCAAGCTGACAGTCTGAACAGAACAAGGCTAAAACACAGTTTGAGTTGATTTTTAAGAAAGCCTTAGTTTTTTTTTTCTATTAGAGTAAAAGTAGCAAATAGCTGTCATGCTGTCTAGCTAGAACCCAAGTACGAGATGTAAAATATTTCAGTAGTTAAGAACAGTTAGTAGTAAAACTCTTGCTTTTATTTCAAAATTCTTTTTATGGTCTACATGTGATTTCCATTAATTTTAGTGACATTAAACTAAAAAAAATTCTTTAAAACTCAAATAAGTTATCCTAAATTTGATAAAATCAGTAGCAATAATCTGAGAATATAGACCTTCATATTTATCATGTAATCAGGTTATCATCAGTGTAGATTCTGGTTCTCTCTAAGGCGATTCCTACTACAGTTAATATTTTATTCACCCGCTCAGCAAGAACAGAATGCCCCCTATATAAGTGTGTGTAGCACCAAGAAAATCAAGTGGCCCTGGATGGTGTGGCTCAGTGGATTAGAATGCCAGCTTGCAAACTGAAAGGTCACTGTCAGGGCACACGCCTGGGTTGAGGGCCAAGTCTCCAGGTGAGGGTGTGCAAGAGGCAACTGATTGATGAGTGAGAGATACATGGATGTTTCTCTCCCTCTCTCTCTCCCTCCCCCAAAAGAGAGAGAGAGAGAGAGAGAGAGAGAGAGAGAGAGAGAGAGAGAGAATCAGGTGAAAGAGGTAGCACTGGCAGGAGGGACTCACACCCTAGACAGCCAACAGAGAGGTACAGAAATCTTTACAGAGCTATGTAATAAGGGCAATAATTAAGATTTGATTTGAGTATGCTTTGTTAGGCTAGAGAAGGCAAATGCCTTGGGAAACTAGAAAAGTTTCACAGAGGAGACAGCAGCATACAAGCTGGGTCTTAAAGGACAAGCTGCATTATTCTGGCAGAGAAGGTAAAGACTTTCCAGCAGGTGCAAAGGCAGAGAAACATAAAAGACTGAGTGCTCTCAGAGGAGGGGGAGAGTAAGTTGTAAAGAGCTTTGATGGGCATGTTAAGAAGATAATAAATTAAAACCTGGTAACAAAGGTATCTTGTTAAAAGAACCAGCACAGTGGTTCTTTTGATCTTAAAAAAACTTTTTAATTGATTTGAGAGAGAAAGAGAAACATCAATTTGTTGTTCTTATTTACATATTCACTGGTTGCTTCTTCCATGTGCCCTGATCAGGGATCAAACTTGCAACCTTGGCCTATCAGGACAACGCTCTAACCAACTGAGCTACCCAGCCAGAGCCTTCTGACTTATTTTTAATGTGCATCTTTAGATAGTGTCTAAATTCCCCAGCTGTCAATCCCTGTTACACCTTTTGCTCTGTCACCCAGCTGTGTCTCATAAACCTGGTCCCTAGATACATGTGAGTTTATGTTGCTTGCTACAGGCCTCAGAGGAGCCACTGATAGTTCATATTTAAAATTAGGTGAAAAGCTAACCAGACTTTAATCACACTATGGAGTAATATAGAGACATTTTTTAAAATGAGGTATATCTAAAAGACTAATGTGAAAAGACCTCCAAGATAAATTATATGGAAAGAGCAAGTTGCAGATTATTAGGAGGAGAGAGTGGGGTTGTGGGATGGGAGGAAGCTTGGTATAGGAGGGTGTAAACCGTGAATAGGGGATGAGGGGAAGACACCTATTAAGAAGGGCTCCTAGTGACTGACTGGGCTCACATTTTTAAAAACTGCCTAGCAGCCATTTCTGCACAGGAACCTCTCAAACAACCTGCACCTCATGGAGAAGCCTATGATGAACTGCCTACCGGGGCTGTGCTTCTGCCATCTGAGCCGGCCCTTAAAAAGGAGTTCCTGGAATCTATTTCAACCAGAAGGACCTGAGCTTTCCCCATTCAGTCAAAGCTGTGCAACTCTGACCAATTTGAGCAGCTTCATTATGACCAATCAGGATAATGCCTTTTGGACCAAGCCTTTTGGACTGAGGATTTGGAGGCACCAGGGAAAGGGACTCCAGTCCATATAAGCCAGCTCCCCTCTGGCTTAGAGAGTGCAATTTCCCTTTCCACCAAAGGCTGCTCCTGGCTGAGCTGAAACCCCAAAGTGTGGGGCTGTACAGCCAGGCTGTATCACAATTGAGCTATTTTGCACAGAATGAATTTCCTTCTTCATGGCATCCCACATTGAGGATTCCTGTTGGCGTTGAACTGGCACCAACGGCCATCAGTTGGTGCCAATTCACCAACTGATGATGCTTTTACAGCTTAATCAGTAAATGTTCCTTCTCCTTTTCCTTTAAAATATGTAGTCATATATTACTTTTATAATTAAGCTTTAAAAAAAAAAAGAAATCAACTTTGGGATCAGGTTGGAAGATAAATCACAGAGGGAAGAAACTAAAGACAGGAAGACCAATTACAAAGCAATGATAGCCCAGGAAAGATGAAAAAGACCTAAATCACGAAGACTGCATGAATGGAAAGCAAAGTATACTTTAAAAGTTAGAGATAAAAAATAACTTGATATGGTGATGATTTTGAGAGTACCGGAAACAAAGACTAACTCCCCAGGTTCTTAAATTTTCTTTCCCAATTTTCCTATCTACATTCTAAACAAAATAGATTTCTGTTACAAATAATTTTATAAAACTAGGATAACTTGACAGCCAGGGAGTGGAATAAATGCATGTCTAGAATAGTGCTGTTCTCAAATAAAATATAATCTTCCATGGTTTCTTCATTAAGAGATAGCTTTCTCCCTGGCTGGCGTAGCTCAGTGGATTGAGCACGGGCTGCAAACCAGTGTCGCAGGTTTGATTCCCAGCCAGGGCACATGCCTGGGTTGCAGGCCATGACCCCCAGCAACCGCACATTGATGTTTCTCTCTCTCTCTCTTTCTCCCTCCCTTCCCTCTCTAAAAATGGATAAATAAAACCTCTTTAAAAAAAAGCTAATCCTATTTAAAAAAGAGAGATAGCTTTCTGAGAGTGCATCTTCACTACAGTACATTTAGGGAAGAAAAGAAAAAGAGAGACAGCTTTCTAACAATTATCCCCAATTTTTTTCTTTCTAACTATCTCAATAAATTAAAGTTAAGTACCTGAATAGCACAGGGATAACAGGAATAAAAACTCAAGCATAATACACTGCTTTCAGTGGCTGTGGAATCACAAAGATCTGGATTTGCATCCCAACCTCCCCATTTCTTAGCATGTAGCCAGGAGCAAGTTACTTTAGCCTCTGTGAGCCTCACTTCCTTTCCTATAAATAGGGACAGTTTAAGTATCTCAAAGGATTGTCACAGGATTAAATTAAATAATTAAAAGTACAAAATGCCTAGCAGACCATGTGGTTCCTGATAAGCATGCATTTCTTAAGCAAACTCATTCTAGGTCAGGTTATGGGTCGGTATGACTTAAAAAAAGAAAAAAAATTACTATTG